>NC_083595.1:35996438-36596438 GCF_027579695.1 Neoarius graeffei
ACATGCAACCAGCAAGGTTAGGGGAAGGGCAGGGGAAGGTTGTTGTTGTAACCAACAGGAAACGTTTGGGCAACGTCAGAAAAACTTTCCATGGCAACCACGTGGCAACCAAGTGGCAACCAAACCATGCACCGTATAGGCAACCAAAGGCGTACGTGCCCAGAACGTTCTGGGAACATAAAATTGTTACTAGGGGAACTACAATTTAATCTAATACAAGTCATATGATTTTTATCTGTCATAGTTTAAGCACTAAACAAAATATAGTCTTGTTTAAAAAGTTTACTTTCTTACCTCAAAATCCTTATTTATTTATTTATTTATTAAATATAGAATTTGCACGCTCCTGTTTCCAGCCTTAACAACCGCCATGTGGGATTGGAGAGGAAGTGAGTAAACACTGAAACAATCATATAACTCCTATCTTATCCATGATTGATTGAATTGGTAGTATTACAATTCTCCCCATGTTACAACTGTACCCAGTCTCCCCTACACTAACTATGAAGAAAATTTTCTTAACAGAAATGCACTCCATCTCTCTCTCTCTCTCTCTCTCTCTCTCTCTCGCTCACACACACACACACACACACACACACACAATTTCTTACAGTTTAAATGTAATTTTGTTAAAGATACACATTTACATTTTTACTGTTCTCACAATTACACATAAAATAGAAATATCTGGGAAATGTGATGCAATTGCATCAAGACAGAGGTTTCTGGAGCTGGTGCCTTTTTACTTTCATGCAGGTAGGAGTGGACAATCGTGAAGCTTGAGGCCACATTCATTAACATCAGAATAATAGAATTGGCACACATGACGTGTCATGCCGCATAATAAGCTTCCAAATTGCAGTTATTCATTCATCTTTAGTAAGTACATTACCCTGGTCAGCATTGCTATTGTTTAAATTATTAAATTATTTGTCTGGATTTTGGGAAACAAACAACTACATTTGTTATAGAAAACCATTAATAGCAGGATAAAAATAATAATACTAATAATAACTGGAGGAGCAGATGGATCAGGCTTGCTAAAAGAGTAGAGAAACTTGGACAAGAGTGTAAGAAGATGTGAGATATAAAAAAAAAATGCTCCTGAAGCCACTTTAAATGTAATATAATTTTTGAAACAACATATGTCTGAGAATGCTGTTCTGTGCCGGACTGTTCAGTCACTGTTGTAGACTTTACCTGAAATCCAGTACTAAACAGCCAACATCACCAGAGTCAGTGTTATGGGAAAAGGAAAACACAATTTGGTGCCTAAAAGTGTAATGATGCAGAAAAGAAATGAAGCAGGAAGCAGAATGTTTTATGGAAATCCAATTTTGAGATTCAGTACGTGATAGGTCAGTATATAAGAAGATGACTTGGGGAGAAACTCAGTGATTCCTGTCTTCAGGGTCTTATGAATCATGGGGATGTCTTCATTTATTGCAATGATCTTCACTATTTTTTTTTTCCATGAGAGCCACACTGACAGAACAAAGCCAACAGAAGAACCACAAAACACCCAAAACCACCTAAACCATTAAACATATCTGCCTACTAATTTGTCATCCCTCAACAATATGTAATGCAGCCAATACTTACAGTACTTACTTACTTAGGCCCTTAGCTCCTCCTGGAGCATAGGCCATCAACGATCTCCCTCCTCCATCTCATCCTGTCTTGGGCTAGTCTCTCAAGCGTGTTCAAGGGGTGGCCCCAGCTCTTCATCACAGCCTCAACATCACGCCTCCAGGTGTTTTTGGGGCGTCCTCTTTTCCGCTTGTTCTGGGGCTTCCATTTTAAAGCTTGCCTTGTAACACTGTCTGGATGTTTCCTCAAGATGTGGCCAATCCATCTCCATTTACAGCAACTGATTAGTATTTGAATGGGTTCCTGACCTGATCGTTCCCAAAGATCTTCGTTCGTTACTCTGCCTGTCCATCTTACCTTCAGAATTCTTCTCAAACAGTTGTTAATAAAGGTTTGTAGCTTGTTGCGAGATGTCTTTGTAGTTCTCCATGTCTCTGATCCATACAAGAGGACGCTTTTCACATTGGAGTTGAAGATCCTGATCTTTGTTTTCTGGAAGATGACACGGGAACTCCACACTTTAACAAGTTAAAAACCACTCGTGCCTTGTTGATCCTGACTCTGATATCTTTGTCAGCTCCTCCATTCACACTAACTGTGCTACCCAATGACACAAATGATGACACTTCTTCTAGGTCTCTATCATTGATCTTAATTGGTCTATTGGAGGTGCAGTTAATTTTCATGATCATGGTTTTATCAACACTCAGTCTTAGCCCTAGTTTGATAGAATTTGCCATCATCTTTGTGGTTTTGTCTTGCATTTGATGGTTGGTGCTAGAGAGGAGCACAATATCATCTGCAAAATCGAGATCATCAAGTTGTTTCCATAAGTTCCACTGAATACCATTTCATTAGTTATCAGTTGTCTCTTTCATTATCCAATCAATCGCTAGCAGGAACAAAAATGGTGACATCAAACAGCCTTGTTTTACACCTGACTTTACTGTGAAGGTATCTGACAATCTCCCAGCATGAAGTACTCTACAGGTCATCCGATCATAGGAGTTCTTGATGAACCTGATGAACTTCTTGGGTATACTGTAGTGTTTCATAAGGTTCCAAAGTATGTTTCTGTCGAGGCTGTTGAAAGATGCAGCCAATACAATCCTGAGTAAAATCAGGCTTACCTTACTGTAATACTGGAATGAGTGGAAGTAGAAATGCGTTCCCTTGACTTGAAGAAAGCTATATTGGTAATTTGTAGTTGCAATCCTACTGAGGCATTCAAGATGTGCATTGGTGAGCCAGTTTTTGTTTCCTCTTGATACCGTAGTGTTCATTGTTGAAAATGTTGGCTCATGCGTATGTGCTCACAAAAAAATAATAATAATAAAGAAATAATTTTTTGTACAAGTGGTTTCAAAGTGGGAAAATCTGCTTCCAACATCAAACTCCAGACGTGGCCAACACCAGCTTGGAGTTCAACTTCAAGAATATTGTTTGTCTGCAATGCTACGATTTCACTTTCCAGAGCAGCATGATTAGAAGGGCAGAGTTGTAGGATAGGTGGAGTAAGAGAGGATACCAGTACATTAGAAAATCCCCTTGTGCTCATTCACACTCATTCACATCACTGATACTGGATTCAAACTCTCCCCTCATTTGTCATTTGTAGTGACAGCTCTGAGTTTTGGGAAATTAATGATTTCTCTGTCAGATATCCACAGGACAATTACTTTATTCTGGAATGCTCCGATTGCCTTCAGCATATTGCTTGGAAGCTTATCTCTCCCTTGAAACTGTAAGCTCAGTGTGTTCAGGTGACTGGTGATGTCAGTCAAGAAGGGCCAGCTGTATGATCCAGTGTGGGTCTTCCAGCTCTAGCTCGTGTTTCCACTTGCTGTCCAAGAAAGTGTGGATTTCAGGGAGGCTCAGGAACCATACAAGCACTTTTCTGTGGGTTAAGCATAACCTAAATCACTGTACTCCATGTCATAGTCTTCAATTAACTGTTGGAACTGTCTGTGGTTTCGTGCTCTGGAATCAATGAAATTTACAACATGCACAACCCTTTGCATCACATTTTGAAATTCAGTATTTCTCAGTTTTGAAACCAGTGACTCCGGTGTATGATGTAGTCAAAACTGATAAAGTTGGACATTTCGTATTCTTTTTCATGAGACCAGCAAGCCTCTTCTCTTTGCCTCACATGCTTGGGGCACCATCCACTTGCAAGACTTGAACAACTGAGTTTTCTTTCATCAAAAAATGCCAGAAATGTATTCAGAATGTCCTCACCTCTCATTTGGCCAAGGAATGGAACCTCACACAAACACACAGCTCATCAACATCTGTCACATCAGTGTTTTCATTCACTGTAATGCTGAAACACGTTACTGCCAATAGATCAGCAAGTAACTCCATGACTTATGTCTTTGCCAATGTCTTCTATCTGCCTCATAATGGTTGCATCAGACAACTTTAATCACTTTATTTGTTTTACAGTTGTGTACCTGTTGTCAAATGTGAATATTTCTGGTGTAACCAAAACAAGTCTTTTACTATTTCTGAGTCTGAAGGGTTTTTTTTCACTCTAGCCAAGATCCATTCTTCCTTCCATGCATCCATCCATTATCCGCAACCACAGGGTCGCAGACAAGCTGGAGCCTATCCCAGCTGACTATAGGTGAGAGGCGGGATACACCCTGGACAAGTCACCAAATTATCGCAGGGCTAACACACAGAGACAAACAACCATTCATGCTCACTTTCACACCTATGGTCAATTTAGAGCCACCAGTTAGCCCAACCTGCAGGTCTTTGGACTGTGGGGGAAACCGGAGCACCCAGAGGAAATCCACGCAGACATGGGGAGAACATGCAAACTCCACACAGAAAGGCCCCTGTTGGCCACTGGGCTCGAACCCAGAACCTTCTTGCTGTGAGGTGACAGTGCTAACCACTACACCACCGTGCCGCCTGGCCAAGATTCATGCGATCTCAAAAGAAGCCTCAGTTAAGTGCACTGCTGCAGAGATTGTTCTATGAGTGAGGTTTTTCTGCTCACAAAGTGAAACAGTGAGGTGGATAAGTTTCATTGTATTTTGGATGCCTGGTTTTCACATGGCGTGCCAAGTTACTTTGCATGAAACTGTAGTAGGTTTGTTTGCATATGAAACACAAAAGATTGGATCTGTGGAAGACAAATAAAAAATCATTTGTCCATTTTTCTTGAACTATCCCATGCTCATCTTGTATGAGTTTTACCTTTATTTATTTATTTTTTACTCCAAACACCTGCTGTCTGCCCCCTAGCCCCATCTCTAGCATCTTGGTATTGATTGCGTATTGATTGATTGCATGCTCCAAGGCTTCATTTTCCTCATTCGTCACACTACTTTGTTTCTGGACATCTTGTTTGCACTTTTGTTTTATTAGAAATCAATCCATTTTTATTGTCCGTGCACATCACACTAGCTAACATGAGATGCTGCAATAGCCAAACCAACACTACTATGCAAGGATTAGGAACATAGAGGCCCTTTTTAAGACAGGCCTTCAGTGTCTGGAACAAGATGCTGCATATGTTCGATCAGTCAGTGGTATCCAGTGCCATCTTCTATGTGGTAGTATGATGCGGTGTGGTTTAAATCTGGGGACACAAACATGCTGAACAAGCTTAGGAAAGCCAGGTCTATCATAGGAGGTGGAATTGAGCTGGACTTACTGGGGGCGATGACAGAGAGATGAATGTTTAAGCTCATGAGCATTCTAAACAACACCAGTCATTCCCTTTACAATGGGCTTGTTGAGTTCAAGAACACCTTTAGCAGCAAGCTGATCTCCCCCAAATGCTTCAGCAAGATACACAGAAGGTCATTTCTGCAAGCAACCATCAAACGTTACAACTCCTACCCTTTCTGGGGCCATCAATAATCATTGCACAATGGACAATAACAGTTTTCTATCCATCTCACACCTTCTCACAGATACCTGGTTAAGAATTATACTTGACTTGAGGACGCTTGGCCACAGTTATGTGATTGTGGCAATCACATGCCCATGGACTTATGGCCCTTTTCCACTACCCTTTTTCAGCTCACTTCAGCTCGCTTCAGCTCACTTCAGCCCGACACGGCTCGCGTTTCGACTACCTCAGAACGGCACGACT
Source organism: Neoarius graeffei (assembly GCF_027579695.1). NCBI lineage: Eukaryota > Metazoa > Chordata > Actinopteri > Siluriformes > Ariidae > Neoarius > Neoarius graeffei. The sequence continues at coordinate 36,002,143 of NC_083595.1, forward strand.
CAGCTCGCTTCAGCCCTGCTCAGACCCCAAAACTCACACGGTTTTGGAGTAGGGCTGAAGCGAGCCAAACCGAGCCGAGTGGGGCTAGAGGCATGAGCAGACACTCCCCTGTGCACTGATTGGTGAGGAGGAGTGTCCTCACACGCCCCATGAGCACGCTGGGATCTGTAAACACCGTAAACACGGAAGAAGAAGAATTACAAATTACGAGAATTTCCTGAAGCCTTATGCACCTCGCCTCATCTATACGCTCTTGCCAGTATCTGTTGGCGTTGTCGGTGACAACAAGCCACAGCACCAAGACCAGCAACACTAACGACTCCATGTCCTCCATGTTTATTGTTTACTATCTGGGTCATGAGACTACCGCTTAAAAGATCACTGATGTCACCGCCTAACGACATCACGTGACGTCCACCCACTTTCGCTAACTCCACCCAATGTGTCCACCCACTTCCAGCCAGCACGGTTCAGCGCGGTTGTAGTCGAAATGCAATTCCAACAGCCCCACTCAGCTCGACTCAGCCCAACTCAGCACGGCATGGCTCAGCCCAACTCAGCCGCGTTGGTAGTGGAAAAGCGGCATTAGTGATCATGAGCTGAGATGAGGAGGTCAGCCAATGGGCATACTTCTGCAACCTGGGACGTCCAAGTGAGACAAGGACATCCCAGTGGGTGACACCAGCCCTCTGGAGACAGACAGGAAACTGCAGTGAGCACTCACTTCACTGGAACTTCATCTCTGGGATGTGCGACACGGCCCAAAAGCTGCAGTCTGCCCCACTTTATGGTGATGGATGGGGATAGGGTCACCCACTCTTGAATAGACCTTATCATCTTTGACATGATGGTACCAGTGGATACCAAGGATGTGACTTAGGCAGCTTTGGTGGTAAGCATCAAGGCAGCGACTCATTCTGGCGGAGAGGGTCCATGTTTCACAGCTTGGATGCAGGTGTTGAAAATGAGGATTTCAGTGGCTCTGTGGATTTTGCCCCTGCACCACACTCTGACAAGTGAGCTGAAGTTTCCAAGGGCCAATTGGAGGTGACGGTCAGTCTCAGGGCCCAACAAGCAGTTGCTGGTGATCTTAGAGCTGAGGTAAACAGATTTGTTGAGTACCTCAACCTCCTTGCTTTTAAAGTTGATCACTTTTGATGATGGTGGCAGGAACTCTGACAAGGACTGATGTTTTATCTTTACCCAGCTGATGGTGAGACCCAAAGGCAAAGCTTCCTTACTGAGAGCCTCTAAGGACTCAATCAGGGTGTCCAGGAGTGTGGCGAAGAGCACAACATCATCTGCATAGCATGTATATAATCATTACACAGTGGACAGCAGCATTTTCTATCTACCTCATTATTCCCATTTTACTATATGCTACTTACATAATTATATAATTATTGCACAATGTTTTATTTTTACTTTTTATACTATTGTTGAGGCTGATTTGTGTTGGATGATGTTGTTGTGACACATGAATAAGTGTGCAGTGTTGCTAGATTGGTGATTGGCTGGCAAATTGGTTTTTACCCCTTTAGCAATAGAAAATAATTTCACTGTGAATTTTATGAATTATGTGTATTGGTTGTATTATCATAATGCACACATATCCTAATAGCACAATGAGTTACTAGGGTCTAGAGTCCTATGATGTAGAACATATGGCCAGTAAACATTTTGATTTATCATGTTCCATCATGGGTTGCATGGGCTTGCAGCAAATTGCTGCCTCACTGGGTTTGGTCATGAGCATAAATTACTTGCATGTTCTCCCTCTGTGTTTGTTCTGGGTTCTTTGGTTTCTTTCCACCTCTCAAAAAAGTAATCAGGCAGATAAGTGATTCAAACCCCTCGGTGTGAATGCGTGTGAGAATATATGTTTGCATGGTGCCCAATGATGGACCAACGTTCTATCCATTCCCACCTCGAGCCCACAAAAGAGCCCATGCAGTTACTAAAGACTGAATGAATGATTGTTGCATCTTTGGAGGTGGCACAGTGGTGCAGTGGTTAGCACTGTTGCCTCACAGCAAGAAGGTTCTCAGTTTTGAACCTCACGGCTTTCTGTGTGGAGCTTGCATGTTCTCCTCATGTCTGCATGGGTTTCCTCTGGATGCTCTGGTTTCCTCCCACAGTTCAAAGACATGCAGATTAGGTAAAAATACCCAGCCACTGGGGTTGTACAAACCAGTGCATACTTAGTGCCAGTCCCAAGTATATGGTGACCCCTAATGGGAGCAGCCAAAACAAAAAGAATGTTGCATCTTCTGGAAAAGAAGGATGATTTGTAAAAACAAGTTTTAATACAGTTATAAACACCAGAAATACATACTAAAAAGGATTAAGAGATGATTATAACTTATAAAACTACATCAGGCATCTAAGATGATGAGGAAGCTGTGTGGAATAATTTGTTAAAGGAAAAGAAAACAAAAAAACCCTCATTGAACAAATCCGATTATTGTATGAAAAAGTACATTGTTAGAAATAAAATAAGTGATTGCTTACTCAGTAGTGTTAGAGTTGTTACTTACTTCCAGTTACTTACTTACTTCCAGTAAGATAGTAAGATATTTCCATTTTAGTGTTTACTGATGAATTTATAAAACAGTAAATGAAAATTTTATTAAAATGTATCCTGATGAGAGTCTATATAATGTTGCCTTCATGATCATTAGATTTGGGAGATGAAAGGAGGAATACTTTGGAACAGGGCACACTACAGCTTGGTTATAAGTATCTCTTTGAAGAACTCCCAACACATCTCATGGGTCTGAGCAACACAGTTTTATGTGGTAGTCAATAATGTATGAGCTGAAGTAGGGGAATGCTCATCCTTCATGTAATTGTAATAGAAAGTATACAAACAGGGCTAGGGCAATTGTAGATTTTAACTCTTGGGAAGGCTTAGTGTACAGTGAGAATGTATGATGTGAATGGAAAAGGGTACAGCACTTATTTGTGTTGTGTGTGCTCGCATGTGCAATATCTCACCTCTCGCCCTCCATCAGAAGATGTGCAGTGATAGTAGGTGTGGTTGGTAAAAAGAAACGATTGAAAGAGCTTGGATAGGTGAGAGAACATCCATCCATTATCCATAACCACTTATCCTGTGTAGGGTCACAGGCAAGCTGGAGCCTATCCCAGCTGACTATGGGCAAGAGGCGGGGTACACCCTGAACAAGTCGCCAGATCATCGGAGGGCTGACACATAGAGGCAAACAACCAGTCAATTTAGAGCCACCAATTAACCTAACCTGCATGTCTTTGGACTGTGGGGGAAACCAGAGCACCCAGAGGAGACCCACGCGGACACGGGGAGAACATGCAAACTCCACACAGAAAGGCCCCCATCAGCCACTGGGCTCGAACCCAGAACCTTCTTGCTGTGAGACGACAGTGCTAACCACTACACCACCGTGCCGCCGTGAGAGAATGTGTGAGAGAGAACTTGGTTAATTGCATGAATTGATGTTAATTATTGAACATATCTTCCTTGTTGCACTCTTACTTCACCTCCTAATATCACAAGCAATCAGACTTTTTTAAACATATTTTTAATGTAAAGTAGGTTTTTACTGTTAAATCTTTGATGCAAAACATGGGTCAAAAGTGACCCGGCTGAGTTTTTAGCTTCTATATCTTTGCAATAAATTAATTCCATCATTCAGTATTCAAGGCATTCCTCAATTAACTTGTTTTTGATCATTATACATCCTTATTTTATTTTTTCCTTTCTTACTTTTTGAATAAAACCCCTTTTTGTATCACTACCCTTCTAATGCACAACATGGGTCAAAAACGACCGGCATTCATTTTCCAGGTTATTTCATGTATGGTTGAGTGTTTCTATGATATACTTTTGAAATAAATTCATTTTCTCATCTCATCTCATTATCTCTAGCCGCTTTATCCTTCTACAGGGTCGCAGGCAAGCTGGAGCCTATCCCAGCTGACTACGGGTGAAAGGCGGGGTACACCCTGGACAAGTTGCCAGGTCATCACAGGGCTATAAATTCATTTTGTCATTTACTTTTCCAAATATGCAGTAAATATCTTGTTTTTGTTTAGCACAAATCATCATTTTTATTTTTCCTTTCTTAAGTTATGAACAAGCACAGCTTTTGTAATTCTACATCAAGTTTACACACATGGGTCAGAAAGACCCGCATGCATTTACTACAGCGTTTGGTGGGAACTGTGAATTGTGCTTGTGTCAGACATTTCACAGCTCAGCACAGCGCCCTTTGCCCATCTAATACATGTAAGTAATGTTTTTCAATTGTTCTAACATTACCTTAGAAAAAAATTGATTATGTTTAGGTTACCTTGAGAGTGAGTAGATTACTTGTCAGAAAGTTACAAGTAATTACTATTAGCTACCGAGCTGTTGACATATTCTAATTTAGTTAGATAATTTTATTGTAGTTGGCTTAGCTAACTACATAGTTAATAAATAAATAACTGGCCCCATTCACTGCTAAACTAATTACTTGAAACAAATTATTATTATTGTATTAAGACATTTAATTTTAAATCACACTTGGATGACCCATGTGTAGTAATATAAAAAGTATTTTTGTTCATAAAGTAGGAAAGAAAAAAATTTAATTAATCATTTGTGGTAATTAAAAACAAGATATTTAAAGAATACTTGGAATATTCAATCATAAACTAAATTGATTTCAAAAGGTAGAGCAAAGAAAAACTCAGTCAGCATGAAATAACCTAGAAAATGAATGCAGGTAATTTTTGACCCATGTTGTGCATTAGAAGGGGTGTGCATTATGTTTTGCATCAAAGGGTTAAAAGTAGTGAGAATAAATGAGGTCAAACTGACTTTATTATCCACTGGAATATTTTCATATGGAAGCTGTTCTCTGCCTTCAAATGTGGGGTCTCTATCCCACACTCTCTATCCCAATGCTTTATCACATGCAATACCTGTCTTTTTTTTTCTCCCAACATGCACCGATAGCTTAACTGCACAACTGACATGCAGTTAGGTTAAGTTTATTACTAACTAAACTCGTAAACTACATCCATGTGTAAGGCAAGACCAATTTATTTTATAGTGACTATATTATAATAAACTTGAATCAGCATCGATGAATATTTATCAAAACGGGGTCCATGAAGCATAACCAAGATCTGTAATTATTTTTAAAATGAAAATTCAGAAAATTTTAATTCAGAAAATTAACCCTTAACAAATATGCTACAGTACAATATCGAGTACTCAGTTCTTATAGTTATTAGCTTGCTCGGCTGGATTTACATATGTTTAATTCAAACCTAAATACCAAAAACAAGCCTTTAAATAATGTCAGCATAGATGCTAATGTGTTCTGTCAGTTGAAATTTCTAGAATAAAGAAATACCTCTAAATTTATATCAATTATACATGAATTATATAATAACAACCCTAACATTTGAAAAGTGTGTTCAAATAGTATGGTTATGGTGCAATTAATTTTATGGTTAATGGGATCCCTGACTGCAAAAGGTTTGAGAACCCTAGTTATAAGCAGCAGATACTCTGTTTATCCTTCATCCTACCAAGTGGGGTCCATCTGGACCCTGCACCTATATGTTTGTTTGCCATTTTAAAAATATGTGACATACTGCCTCACCGTTTTATGAATTTGTCAGAATTTATGTCTTAATTAAAACACTAAAGCACCGGAAGATCAGCTTTTTGCATTGTGAAGGTATAATTAATTTGTTACTGGGGTCCAACCAGACCCCAGAGTAAAGTTTATCTGTCTTTCATTTTATAATTGAATAGCACACTGAAAGTTAACTTCTTTTATTTCTTTTATGTTCCATAATGAAACTACCAAGGCATTCCTTCTTGGGGTCCGTGTGGACCCCACTGCTGCAATAAGCACAGGCTGCAAAACAAAAGCCCTAAATTATTTTATAATTACTTTTTTGTTTTAAAGTCTGTAAGAAAAGACCTAAGTTGTAATCCAGAATGTTTTACAGCTGCATGAGCTGCAAAAATCATGTATATAATGCCAATTTTTTTTGTGGCGCTATAATTTGCTACATGTATGCTAGTTATTGCAATATTATTGCAATGTTATTGCATTTATAATACATCATTGATATTCAGCCATAGTGGATTTTGTTCTTCAATAAAGTTATGTCTGTTTGCTGCATTGAATTGGTTCTTACTGCATTGATTTCAAGATATTCCCTCCTGGGGCCCATACGGACCCCGCCTGGTAGTTTGTGTATGTAAAATTGGCTGGTAGGATGAAGGTTAAGTGTGTTCTTTATGCCTTGGGCCCTTTAGTGTATTGCTGTTATTAATACAAGATGTTCTGAACAAAACTTATCTGGTGATTTTGTCTTTATAAGCTTTAATTTTAAAGAAAAGTATTGGGGTCCAAACGGACCCCACATGGTAAGATTAAGGTGTAAAATAGCATGGTAGGATGAGGGTTATACAGTAATTAGACTACTGTTCTTGTTTTAACTACCTTTTCATTTTATTACTGGACCAAAACAACAACCTTTGGCTTGCTTGTTAAAAGTAATGCAAATACTTTGCTAAGTAATAGTAATGTTCCATCCATTTTGGCATCTCGTGACAGTGACATGGCCACTCTGACGGTTTAAGCCATCAAAGTATCTTGGGAACATTACAGTAGTAGACTCCCATTGCCTTCTACTGGATTATTATAGAGGTTTTCTCCTCTCAACCATTCACACTCAATTTAGAGCCACCAATTAACCTAACCGTACAGTATGTCTTTGGACTGTGGGAGAAACCACAGCACCCAGAGGAAACCCACGCAGACATGGGGAGAACATGCAAACTCCACACAGAAAGGCCCCCATCAGCTGCTGGGCTCGAACCCAGAACCTTGCTGTGAGGCGACAGTGCTAACCACTTACACCACTGTGCTGCCCAATGGTAATGTTAGCTAAGTTCATTTTAATTTATTTAACTTTGCCTTAGGATAAACCAATTTTAAATAATTTTCCAATAATAATAAAACTAAGGCAAGGAAACTGCAACAGCTAAAGCCAATTACTGTGGACACGTACATAAAACTAAGATTACATGACGATGACGACTAGCTTAGTAACAAAATCTAAATATTTAAAAACAACAAGTTAAAGGGTGGGGGTGGCACAGTGGTTAGCACTGTCGCCCCACAGCAAGAACGTTCTGGGTTCGAGCCCAGCAGCCAGCGAGGGCCTTTCTGTGTGGAATTTGCATGTTCTCCTCATGTCTGCGTGAGTTTCGTCCAGGTGCTCCGGTTTCCCCCACAGTCCAAAGACATGCAGGTTAGGTTAATTGCTTAGGTAAATTGACTGTAGGTGTGAATGTGAGTGTGAATGGTTGTTTGTCTCTGTGTCAGCCCTACGATGACCTGGTGACTTGTCCAGGGTGCACCCCGCCTCTCACTCATAGTCAGCTGGGATACGCTCCAGCTTGCCCGCGACGCTGTGGGACAGGATAAGCGGCTACAGATAATGGATGGAAGTTAAAGGCCATGTTAAGAAGGCTATGTGTAGAATTGCACTTAACACATATTGTTCTCCATGTTCATGGATCGTCAGGGTTGTAGGTAGCCTGCAAGGATAAGGTGTAATGCTGTAGGAGGAGGGACTTGTAGGAGGACAGTGTAAGTTTGAGTTGGCGAGTTTCTTGTGGTAACATGTTCCAAATTCTTGTTGTTCTTATAAGGAATGACTTTTGATATATGAAGGTCCTGCAGAATGGTTGGTTGTACATAATTCTGCTGTTACGATTCCTTGTCACTTTTGTGGAACTAACGGCAGATGGTAGGACTTGGGGATCAATTTTGGCCAACCCAGTGACAATCTTAAAGAATAGCACCATGTCGAGATACTCGTGCCAGTAAACAGAGGGGGAGTAGATCTGTTCTTATTCATCTTTCTTGGTAACTAGCATCACAGATATATGGCAAACCAAGAATATAAGTTGCATGGTATGCCAAATGACTGACATTAGTTTCTTGGAGTGGGTGAATCTTCTGCAGTGCTATAGCAGTAGAACAGACATCATTATCATTCGTAATTATTTTTTTTTAACTTTAAAGAATACCAAGCTAGATGTTTGCTGGTTAGCTTATTTGTGAAACCTGCATATTGTCTGTCATTCAGATTACTGGATATGTGACATTCTGGAAAGCTTTGTTCGAGATCCTTTGATTCAATTCAGATCACGAAATCACAAAATAAACGAAAGCAGTCCATGGACAGTTTGTGGAATGTTTACTGCTGTGCATCGGTTCACACAATAGGTTTTATCATTTATGCTGTGAGCACTCAGCTGCCTGTCTGCCGAAATACAATAGGGTTTTGTGGTAAAAATCTGCTTTTCTTCTCTCTGCCTGCTAGGATTTTCTTGTTAGTAATGTTGGCAGCTCTGAGATTGTTTTCCCCAATATTGCTCTGGGGAAGCACAGTATAGTATTAAACTCTTTCCCTGGCACTAAGTGAAAAACCCTGCAATAAATGGTCCTGCACAGGTGTGTTACAGATATGTTTGCATCTCAGGATGCATCTCAGGTTATCAAAGATATCAACTGGCAAAAATGCTGCCCAAGTTCATTACTGTACATAGCCTAGTGTCTGTTGCACCCCTTTCTCTGTAAAATGAAGTGCTTTATGAAATAAATAAATATACCAGTTAAGCATGCATTGTCATGGTTAATATCCCACCCATATTTGGCAAAACTGATGCTAAAAACCTACTGGATATTAATAATAATAATAATAATAATAATAATAATAATAATAATAATAATAATAATAATAATGTTTATTACTTATATTGCGCATTTTAACATTTGGTAATATGATCAAATGCACATTACACTAAAAATACTTAAAATATAATATATAAAAACATACTACTAATAAAGCAATTATAACAATCCTAGGTTAATAATATGAAGACCAGGCAGAGGCTCCAGCTTCATGTAATAAAGAATTACAAAAATAATATTTAAGCAGGGTGACGTGCTGGTAAAACGGTGGCATTTGTGTGGATTTAATTGTTTCTGAGATAAAAGATTTTCAAAGTACATACTTTTTGGTTACTCTCACAGGTATGTAATTTGTAGTTGAACTGAAACCTACTGATGAAAAGTAAACTCTCCTGCAAATGTCAAAACATTCAGAGTGGCTGATTTTTGAAAATAGAATAGAAGTAAAAAGTCTACACACCCTTGTTAAAATGGCAGATTTTTGTGATTAAAAAAAGAAACCAAGATAAATCATCAGAATTTTTTTTCCATCCTCAGTCCCTCGATGTATAATTGCTACGTATAAAAAAATTAAGTCAAAAACAATCAGAAAAAAATTGAGAGAAAAAAATGGCTTAAAGTGACACAGGTCGATGAATTAAAAAGATGAATAGTCCCTGTGGAGCTAGAATAACCCCTAGATATTTGAATCACACACTGTATTGCCCACTGCCTCATGCCTGTGAAGGAGAATGAGCTGGAAAAACACCACATGCTAATGTTTACACTTGGGTATGGAAATAGCCGAAGTTTATCCTCATTATAATATTATAATGAGCAAGATCGCAACAAACATGGTGGAACCGGCGGCGTCCAACACAGACTCGAGCAATATTTACTCGGCTTGTCTGCCGTGTTTTTTCCCCTCTCTTTTCTGGCATGTTTTGCCTTTAACAATGTCAGATACTTCCTTAAAATCATCTATTTTTGTCTCAATTTAGGAGTCATCATTTGATCTGGGCAATCCGCCATGTTTGCTGTGGCTTCGCGGTCATGACCTCTGACCCTCGCATGACCTCATGTGACTTTTCTGAACTGGCTGCCGAGCAGTTTGTAAACAGACTAACACATGGTTAGGATGCCCCGCATGAGGAAATAAAATGTATTGAAACAAGATGATGCATACCAGCTATGGGGATGGGTATCAGCTCAAACAATTCAGAAAGGGGAGTAGATTAAATCAGCCTTTCTCAACCAGGGTGCCGCGGCACCCTGGGGTGCCGTCTGGCTTCGTTAGGGGTGCCGTCAAAAAATTATATATTCTAATGCCGCTTTTCCACTACCAACGTGGCTGAGTTGGGCTAAGCCGTGCCGTGCTGAGTTGGGCTGAGTCGAGCTGAGTGGGGCTGGCTGTTGGAGTTGCATTTCGATTACAACCACGCTGAACCGTGCTGGCTGGAAGTGGGTGGACACATTGGGTGGAGTTAGCGAAAGTGGGTGGACGTCACGTGATGTCGTTAGGCGGCACAAACAGTGACATCAGTGACCTTTTAAGCGGTAGTCTCACGACCCGGATAGTAAACAATAAACATGGAGGACATGGAGTCGTTAGTGTTGCTGGTCTTGGTGCTGTGGCTTGTTGTCACCGACAACGCCAACAGATACTGACAAGAGCGTATAGATGAGGCGAGGCACATAAGGCTTCAGAAATTCTCGTAATTCGTAATTCTTCTTCTTCCGGGTTTACAGATCCCAGCGTGCTCGCGGGGCGTGTGTGGGCATGTGAGGACACTCCTCCTCACCAATCAGTGCACAGGGGAGTGTCTCCTCACGCCCCTTGCCCCACTCGGCTCGGTTTGGCTCGCTTCAGCCCCACTCCAAAACCGTGCGAGTTTTGGGTGCTGAATAGGGCTGAAGCGAGCTGAGTCGTGCTGCTCTGAGGTAGTCGAAACGCGAACCGTGTCGGGCTGAAATGAGCTGAAGTGAGCTGAAAAAGGGTAGTGAAAAAGGGCCATAACATTGAAATAAATAAAATGAATTAAAATTCCAAAAAACAATAGTTACACTAATGCAGATCATCGCCGCTTCATGCATCATCAAAATTTGTCTCACGGCCCCCTCTCCCATGTCACAACCTCACTGCCGGGGTCAGCGTATGGTCAGTGTGACTGCGTATATTTTATATGGGGGTGCCTTGAGAATTTGCATACTTCTGAATGGTGCCGTGACTGAAAAAAGGTTGAAAAATGCTGGATTAAATGATTCCTGAACCAGCACATTGGCCTGTGTCACTTTAACCAAAATAAGATCAATGATTTTGAATGGCCTAACTAGAGCCTAGACATGAATCCAACTAAAAATCTGTGTGGGGACCTGAAGCAGGCTGTGCACAGGAAATGCCCTTACAATTAAAATATCTAGAATGCTTTTGCAAGGAAGAGTGTAAAATATTGCTAAGTCAAGATGTGTCATGTTTACCAAAAAACACTGAGTGGTGTAATAAAATCAAAAGGTGATTCACCAAAGTATTAGTTTAGGGGTGTGTACACTTAAGCAACTAGGTAATTGTAAGGGCTTTTTTTCCCCCTCCTAAAATTTTCTGCTTGTTTTTCACTTTATTTGTATGTTCCACAATTTCATCTTAAAGGTGGAAAAAGATCTGACATGATTTCTCTGAGTTATTCTTTTACTTCACAGAAACCTGCCATTTTAACAGGGGTGTGTAAATTTATATCCACTGTGTATATACATGCTTTTCAGTGGACAGTGATGATATCATTTGACTTTATTCTGCACTCACATGGCTCTTATAAACACATGAAACAAAACTGATATTTATATCCATGTCTTCCTAACACTTGTCCAGCATAGTCGATGGGAAACACTAACCTCCTCTCATCTGTCCCCCTGATGTGTGCGCAGGTGTCTGATGAGGCCAATGCGTGCAAAGAACACCCTCCCATATGTGATGCACACATGGTCTCTGATAGGTACTCGGCAGCTGCCTGCCTCTGCTTTCCTTTCAGCCCACTTTTTCATTGCTTCATCAATGTAGTGCTGCTCAGAATGTCGGACTCCACTGTGGACACTGGCTCTCCACTTGGGCCTATTTATGGCTGAGTCTTCCCAGGTGTTTGGGTCGAACTTGCGTAACAGACAACTCAAGCAGGTGGTATGAAAGTGTCGGGGCTCCCTGGCTTGCCCTGCATACACTGTCTACATAAAAAGAAGAAATAAAAGTTTTATAAAAGTTTTATATAAATCTAAGATAAATTGTAACACAATAAAAAATAAGATACATTCTCTCATATATATATATATATATATATATATATATATATATATATATATATATATATATATATATATATATACACACTAGTGTATATATACAGAGAGAGAGCATGAGTGTGTGGCATGGTGGTGTAATGGTTAGCACTGTCGCCTCAGAGCAAGAAGGTCCCGGGTTTGAGCCCAGTAGCCAATGAAGGCCTTTCTGTGTGGAGTTTGCATGTTATCTGCAAGGGTTTTCCACAAAGACATGCAGGTTAGGTTAATTGGTGGCTCTAAATTGACTGTGTGAATGGTTGTTTGTCTCTATGTGTCAGCCCTGCGAAAACTTGGTGATTTGTCCAGGGTGTACCCCGCCTCTCGCCCATAGTCAGCTGGGATAGGCTCCAGCTTGCTTGCGACCCTGTAGAACAGGATAAGTGGCTACAGATAATGGATACCGTATATATATCAGTTATTCCACAAAATCAAGTCGGACATGAGCTTGATAACTGAGGAGGCGTGTAGTGCTGAGTCAGCTATAAGCCATGTATGACAAGATTGAGTGGAATAACTGTTTTATTCTATCCACATTCACCGGATTTTGAGAAACAGAGCATTTTTATTTTTTGCAAATTCGATAAATAAAAACTTTATACAAAACGTCTGACAAAATAATTTCCGTTTAGAATGTAAACAAACCCGTGAAATGACAGCATCAATTTGTGAAAAATGCTATAATAATAATTCTTGAAAAAGTAAAAAAGATATGTTCTTGCCATCAAATACTTTTATTCCATATTTTGTTGCTTTTTTGTATTTTTTGGGGTTTTGTTTTTGAGTAGTTTTGATTTCGTCCTCGGTTGGTTCAGCAATACTCTCTACCATTTTGTTTTTCTCTAGTCATAGTATATGATCTGGTATCCTAGTAGTAGAGCAGCCAATCAGAGTGCACGGTTGCTCATATCCAGTGAATGTGGATAGAAAATATATGTACACACACACCATTTAAACCAGTTGTGTAATATTGTGTAGGTCCCCCTTGAGCTGAAAAACAGCTCTGATGTTTCGAGGCATGGACTCCATGCTGTGCTGTGGTATCTGGCAAGAAGATGTTAAGCAGAACCCTTAAGTCCAGTAAGGTGGGGCCTCCATGGATTAGACTTGTTTGCCCAGCACATCCCACAGATCCTCAATTGGATTGCAATCTGGTGATTTTCGAGGCGAAGTAAGCAACTTGAACTCTTTGTCAGATTCCTCAAACCATCAGACAGGGCACACTGTCGTATTGAAAGAGACCACTGCCATTACGGAATACTGTTGCCCTGAAGGCATGTACTTGGTCTGCAGTAATGTTAAGGTAGGTCGTACATATAAAAGTAACAGCCACATGAATTCCAGGACCCAAGGTTTCCCAGCAAAACATTGCCTCTACCAGCTTCCCTGCTTCCTTTAGTGTATCTTGGTGCTAACTCTTCCCCAGGTGCATGCTGTCCACATGATGTAAAAGAAAACTTGTTTCATCAGACCAAGCTACCTTTTCCCATTGCTCCATGGTCCAGTTCTGATGCTCATGTGCCCATTGTAGGTGCTTTCAGTGGATCAGCATCGGCACACTGACTGGTCTGTGGCTACATAGCCCCACACACAGCAAGCTGTGATGCAGTGTGTGTTCTGACAGTTTTCTGTCATGGCCAGCATTAACTTTTTCAGCAATTTGTGCTCCAGTAATTCTTATGTGAGCTTGGACCAGACGGGCTAGTCTTCACTCCCTACACGCATCAATGAGCCAACCTTGGGTGCCCATGACATGGTCACTGGTTCACCAGTTGTCCATCCTTGGACCACTTTTGGTAGATACTAACCTTCTGCTCTGACCCAGTTGACTAGCCATCACAAATTCACTCAGATCCTTATGCTGCCCATTTTTCCTGCTTCCAGCAAATCAACTTTGAGAACTGACTGGTTACTTGCGTCTTAATATGTCTCACCCCTTGATAGGTGCCAATGTAATGAGATAATCAATGCAATTTTATTCACTTCACCTGTCAGTGCTTTTAATGTTATGGTTCATCGGGGTATATAATGAGTCAGATAAATGAGTACCAGCAGATTGGCACAGCTCCAGGCTCCGGTAGATGGATTGATGACTGGATGTTGTGAAAGAGTTTGTGAATGTGCATGCATGGTTTATTCCTGCTTCACGTCCAGTACTCCTGGTATAAGTTCTGGTTCCACCAGGATAAAGTGCGTACTGAAGATGAATGAACATTCATTTGAAGGGTCAGAGCTTGACTGAAATTGACCCTATCCTCAAGTTTTCTTAAGTCAAATTCGAACTACCCTGATTCTGTATGAGTTTGTGTCCAGGGTTTTAAAGAAAGAAGAAGAAGATATTTTAAAATTCACACCAAGTCTTGGCTCTAAACAAAGTAGGACATCTGTGAGCAACTGGAATATTATCATAATCCTATTCTTTCATTAAATAATCTTTATGAATAACTGACAATAATAGCAAATAAATAAATAGCACATAAGCTTTTAAACAGACCATTAAACAGATTTTTCATCCAATAGTCTTTTTGTCTTTACAGTGTCTGCTTTATTCCCATCCTGTCTTCTCCGCTTCGTTTATCTGTACTTTGAATACTTCTAGCCCTAATTTAATTGGTGCCTCTGATGTTTTTGGTGCATCATTTAAAATTTATACTTGATGATACATGCTCACACAAGATAATATGTTCCATTATCATTCAAATTATTTTTATGCCATCTTGATCGGCTGAGTGAACTGCAAATAACTGCCTACAAATAATGGTCTGCCCATGTGCAGTTACTTCGCACTTTTGTCAACATGGTGCAATTTCTTTGTTATCGTTTAACTTGTTATGCAAACTTTATAATCACTATTTCCAAAAAAAAATTTTTAATGATAAAACAATTATTGAACTCGGTTTTCACAAAATATCATGATTTGTTAGTGTCTTGCAAGCAATTATTTGCCTCTGCCTTTGTAATTGGCAAATAATTAATTGCTTGCTCGCCACTAACAATTCATGATATTTTGTTCAACTTCATCCAATAATTGCTTCTTTCAATACTACTAGATAGTTATTGTCTTAAACAAGCAAAGAATCTGATGATTTTGAAAAACAGCCAGAGTTGAAAATAAAAGTGTAGTTAATCGCTTGGCCGTCATGTTTCACGGATGAGATTTCAGGAAGAATCCAGGCATTTAACACTGTATGATTAATTACTGTTAACTGGAATAAAGCTGAAGAGGATTTGTTTAGGTGTCATTAAAAAGTAGTACAGCAAAGCAGTGTGTTCCTGTATTCCTTCCCCCCCCCACCTTTCCTCACCTCCTTTCTGCTTTGGATTCGAAAGCCTAATACTTCGAAGAACAGCTTCTGCTTTTTTACTTGCTGCACATTTCACTGCTACCTCTCTGACTCCTTTTATCCATTCTTTCTTTCTTCCATTGCTTTTCATAATGTCCATCCTTTACCTTATTCTATTATGTGACACCTTCTCTTTAACTTCTTATGACCGCTCTCCTTTCACTTTTGGTTTTCCACTCAACCTGTTTTTCTTCCTTTCTTTCCTCATTTTGTCAACTCTTCTCTCATTCATCTCATCTCCAGATCCTTTTCAGCCTATCTGTTCATTCTGTCATAACCAATCTGCTTCATGTGTAACAGCCTCCATCGATCTCCCTAATCGTCTTCTATCATTGGCATCTTTTTCACCAGTGCATCCCTTCAAAAGTGCATTTTATTTCCTTTCTCCCAGCTTGCATTTAAATAATACAAATCTGCTCTATATTTGTCACCTATGTGATTATGTTATATTTATGAGCATTTTGAATACATTCCAGTCTTTGGAAGCTGGAGCTAGAAGACTTGTAAATAACACAGTAGCATCTGGAGTCCCACTTTTTCAGATATAGATTCAAATCATTATGAAAGCTGTTCTGAATGACATGTCCTCAGGTGACGTGTCCCCCAGCTTGATCCTGAGCTCAGATTGCTGTCTGTGTGGAGTTTCACATGTTCTCACCACCTGAATGAAAACTGAATACACATCCACACCAAAACTCAGCTGACTTCAGTCAGTACATTTACATGCACATCCAAATCGAGCTGCTGTCGGTAATCAAGCAAAGGGTCCCAGCAGGGGTGCCAGAGAAATCCAATCCTACATGCACACAAGGAAATCGAGCTATTGTGTGAGGTACATTGTGCACCCGAGCCACAGGTGGTGCTACAATCCCCATCGTGTTGGTACACTTCCGGTTGTCGTCATGAAGAAGAGCTATTCAAGAGTGTAAACAAAGTTATCAGTTCCGTGTTCTCCATTGCGTGTTTTTCTCCCGTCCATGAATTTTAATATATTCAACTCCTTAAGCTGAATGAGCATGAACTCTGTCTCCTCATTGCTCCAGAAGTGCACGTTTCTGCTCGCCATTTTCTCTTCTTCGTTTGTTCCTCCTGACCTCTTCTGCTGCTCGCTACTACTGTTGTCATGCCGACCGAGGGTGTCGTGTTTCCCGCTTGTGGTCTCGTCACTTGTCACTTCCGGAAGGGGCAGTGCTGAAGTAAGTAGCTCGACTACGTAGCTCGATAGGGTATACATGCACTAAGTAGCTCGGCAAAAATCGCATAATCTAGGTCATGTAGCTCGATTACGAGAAATCAAGTTCGGTTCAATTTCAGCCTAGCTAAGGTGTTTCCATGGCATTTAGAACTTCGATTTCAGTCGAGCAACGGCAGAAATTCGATTTTCTCTATGTGCATGTAAACGCACTGACTGACTTGCATGATGGCAGAGAGAGACAATCACTACGTTTACATGCACATAGAGAGAATCGAATTTCTGCCGTTGCTCGACTGAAATCGAAGTTCAAAATGCCATGTATACACCTTAATTCGGCTGAAACTGAACCGAACTTGATTTCTTGGAATCGAGCTACACGACCTAGATTATGCGATTTCTGCCGAGCTACTTTGTGCATGTAAACCCTATTGAGCTACGTATTCGAGCTACTTACTTCAGCACTGCCCCTTCCGGAAGTGACAAGACCACAAGGGAAACACAACAGCCTCGGTCGGCATGACAACGAATCATGACAACGGCATGAATCTTTTCTTTTTGTGGCATTGTTTGCACTGTTAAAATTTAGCTCACTTACTGTATCACCAAATACATCTGTACAGCTGTTGCATAGCTGTGAATTGTGTCGAAAAAACAGCCTCGGTCGGCATGACACTTCACCTTAGCCGCCCACTTTATTAGGAACACTTCTGTTCGTACATACAAACTACAAACACTCTTCTTAGAGTTTAGAGTTTATTTTATTTTTAAAAGGGACAGTGTACAAATTAAACATTATCCTTGTGGTAAGGACAGATGTCTGTACCAGGTTATAGCAGTGCATGCTAATTTCCGCCTGTAGTCACTTTTGGCCCTTTTCCACTACCCTTTTTCAGCTCACTTCAGCCCGACACGGCTCGCGTTTCGACTACCAAAAACCAGCACGACTCAGCTCGTTTCAGCCCTGCTTAGCCCCTAAAACTCGCACCGTTTTGGAGTGGGGCTGAAGCGAGCCAAGCCGTGCCGAGTGAGGCTGGGGGCGTGAGCAGACACTACCCTGTGCACTGATTGGTGAGGAGGAGTGTCCTCACATGCCCACACACACCCCGCGAGCGCGAAGGGATCTGTAAAGACCGCAAACCCGGAAGAAGAATAATTACGAATTACGAGAATTTCTGAAGCCTTATGCGCCTCGCCTCATCTATACGCTCTTGCCAGTATCTGTTGGCGTTGTCGGTGACAACAAGCCACAGCACCAAGACCAGCAACACTAACGACTCCATGTCCTCCATGTTTATTGTTTACTATTCGGGTCGTGAGACTACTGCTTAAAAGATCACTGAATCAGGGGGCGTCGTGGCTAAGGCGCCATACTATAGATCCGGGGACCCGGGTTCGATTCCGACCCGGGGTCATTTCCCGATCCCTCCCCGTCTCTCTCTCCCACTCATTTCCTGTCCTGTCTCTGCACTGTCCTATCCAATAAAGGTGAAAAAAGCCCAAAAAATATCTTTAAAAAAAAAAAAAAAGATCACTGAATCAGTGACATACAGAGCATCGTGGACGAGTTCGCGGAGCGCAAGGCTCGTTGTATGCCCTTCAAATAATGCGCGCAGTAGGCTATTGATGTTTTATTATGAGCCATGTACAGTATGTCGCCGAATGTTTTTTTGTTTCTGAGTTACATGTTCGTTTGAAGGACTTAATGTACAAAATAACATAGTTGCACCCCGTAGTGTTGAAATTGGTAAACACAGTGCATTCAGTGAGGTTTGCACCGCCCTCCTTTTATTTCTGACTCTTCCTGTCACCGTTGCAACCTCTGAGCGCTCATTCGTATGCCCTTCAAATAATGTGCGCAGTATAGGCTATTGATGTTTTATTATGAGCCATGTACAGTATCCTAATGTTTTTTGTTTCTGAGTTACATGTTCGTTTGAAGGACTTGATGTACTAAATAACATAGTTGCACCCGGTAGTGTTGAAATTGGTAAACACCGCAGTTGCGGACATTTTGTAGCCTAAAATGATGTTATGATAAGCTTTAATAAAGGGCCCGGTCATTTGCCCCGCCCCCGGCCCGGCTCTGACTTGTTCTGCCACTGTCACTGATGTCACTGTTTGCACTGCTTAACGACATCACGTGACGTCCACCCACTTTCGCTAACTCCACCCAATGTGTCCACCCACTTCCAGCCAGCACGGTTCAGCGCGGTTGTAGTCGAAATGCAACTCCAACAGCCCCGCTCAGCTCGACTCAGCTCGACTCAGCACGGCACGGCTCAGCCGCGTTTGTAGTGGAAAAGCGGCATTTGTTTATACTCTTGAATAGCTCTTCTTCATGACGATAACCGAAAGTGTACCAACACGATGGGGCGTGTAGCACCACCTGTGGCTCGGGTGCACAATGCCCCTCATAACAATAGCTCGATTTAAACACTGTGCATGTAGGATTGGATTTCTCTGGCACCCTGCTGGGACCTTCAGCTCGATTACCGACAGCAGCTCGATTTGGATGTGCATGTAAACGTAGTCAGTGACCCACAGATCACCCTAACGACTCTCTAGGCTGCTAACGCTGTTCACACCCAGCCCCCAGTGACCTATTGAGGTATTTCACCCACGTGACCAAGTCACATGACGCAGCCATTTTGGACGGCACGCTTAAGTCCTTCAGTGCAAGGCGGTATGAGATGGTGGAGACCTTTGCACATTTTAACAAGAAAGTAAGCTGTGATTCATGTTAAATTGGATCTGTCTTTTATCACAAACACTGTACCCAGCCTTGGTATGGAGCCCTGTTTGTTTATTTCTGTGTCCCGTTTCTTTCTAGCCTCTGTTATTGCGTTTTATGTCTGATGTCTGCTACATGCAACCCTAGACAAATTAACACTGCCTTGTTTCACTGCTCAGATGGGTTAACAAACACTGACCCATTTACTTTTTGCTATATATTTTATCAAAATTGCGTTAACTGATAAACTAACCTGAAATTAAATGATCACTGCAAAGTCTGGAGTACTCTGTTGGCTCCCAATCCTGTCTCTTCACAGCTGCAATCCATTTGGCCCTCTTGTCTGGGTCAGTAGGAAACCGGTAGTGATGTGTCGGTCGCGAACGATCCGGTTCAAAGAGCCGGCTCTTTGAAGTGAACGACGGGAGCCGGCTCTTCGGTGGGAGCCGAGTTGGGGAGCCGAATTAGTTTTTTTGTCCTTAGGTGCCTCAGAGAGAGAGAGACTTTCACAAAAAAAGTTGCTGTCCGATTGCGTCTTTGTGTTGTCTATTACCATTCAAAGGAAAAAAAAGCATGGTGTACGCCTACTTTTTTTGGTCGGGGGGGTTGATGTCATTCACAGCTGCGAAAATACGAAAATTGGTGTAATGCTTAAAGCTGTGGACCGCAGGGGAGAGGAGTCTGTGAGGCACCTGAGGAGGGGAAAATCAGCTGTGTATTTTATATTGGTAATATAACACAGTTTTGCATTATGTTTGTGAGAAAATAATTTATTAATTGGTAAGTAAGTTTTATTTCTATAGCTAGAACATTGTTACACTGCTATACTTTACAAAGCTTTACAATGGCTACAAAAAATAATAAAATGGAAAACATCCTATTGATAAAATATAAATAATAATGTAATTAATTAACTAGTTAATTGCAGCAATTAAATCAAAAATAAAATCTCAGGAGCCGTTTGGGAGCCGAAAGAGACGGCTCCTTATAGTAAGAAGAGCCAAAAGAGCCGGCTCCCGAAAAAGAGCCGAAATTCCCATCACTAGAAACCGGTAAAAGGAGCGTCCTGCACGCTGTCCTTGTCTGTTGTGGCAGCCCACAGCACAACAAGCAAACACCATGGTTATTTATAGAGTGCTTACTGACAAATTAATCTATTCTAGGTGTCTGTAACACGTTTTCTTTCAAGCTGGTTCTCCCTCTCTGTCTGCAGCGTTAGTATGTAGCTTGACGTTCAAAATGGCGGACACCGGGGCGTCACATGACCCTGTGACGTCAGGTGAAATACCTCAATACCTACAGGATGACTCAACGACTCATGTGACCTCAACGACTCTCCTTAGGGTTGCTTTTGGTCTACTAGAGGATAAATACCTGGAACTCCCCACTAGTCAAACAGAACCGAAGAAGCCTTTCGGATGAGAGGTGAAATGACTTTAAGAATTTCAAGCAAGTCCAGTTGGCTTTTTTTAGCACCTACGGTTTACTATGATCTAGATGACTGAGAAGCTTCACAGACATATTTCTCACCATCTTTATATATGGGAATGATTGTGTGTTTGACACTGACGAACCGTTACGATTAGAGCTTAAACTTCAGCTCAGCCAAATCTTAGCCAGACATACCAAAAAAGCAACAGGGCAAAGGATTTTGTAAGGGATTAGTAACAGGCTGCCAGGTCGCTCCATTGTGTGTAGTTGTCGATTTTAAAAGTAACTAAATAAATTACACAGGAAAATGAATACTTACACTACCGTTCAAAAGTTTGGGGTCACCCAGACAATTTTGTGTTTTCCATGAAAAGTCACACTTTTATTTACCACCATAAGTTGTAAAATGAATAGAAAATATAGTCAAGACATTTTTCTGGCCATTTTGAGCATTTAATCGACCCCACAAATGTGATGCTCCAGAAACTCAGGTGGTGTTTACATTAGACCGTATCCGTCTCGTTTTCATCGCGGATGCACTGTCCGTTCACATTAAAACGCCGGGAAACGACTCCACAGGCGGAACAACTTGAATCCGCCAGGGCCCACGTATTCAACCCAGTTCGTATCTGATCCGATGCTGTGTAAACATTGAGATACGAGGAAACGCAGTGCTGAGCTCTAGCTGACGTCGTCATTGGACAATGTCACTGTGACATCCACCTTCCTGATTCGCTGGCGTTGTTCATGTCACGTTGGTCATGTGACGCGACTGCTGAAAAACGGCGCGGACTTCACTTCCTGCTATTGTTTCCGCCTTGTATCACCTTTTTGTTTTTCATTAAAGAGTATAAAAGTATGAATATAATGCTTTGCTTTGTCATTCTTAATGTTGTTCATGGTAAGATGCAAATACTGCCCATTGTGTAGTTATGATTGTCTTTAGGCTTGCCATCCTTCCACTTGCAAGTGGTGAGTGACTTGCGCATGCCCGAAATGCACTGGGATCACACACACAACGGCTCAGTCTCGAATCACTGCTCATGCGCTTCACTCGTGTGCTCTGTGAGCTGTGCAGGGCCGGAGTGCGCACCCGCCAGAGGGCACTCGCTGTTCAGGGCGGAGTGATTTGGAGCGCAGCCGCTGAGGAGGAAGCGCTGAGCCGCAGTGACACATTTCAACTTACGTGCCGTCTAATTAGTCATGTGATTAGCGTATCCGTGTATTGGCGTTGCTGTGTGCACGCGAATCGTTTTAAAAACGTTAATCTGATGATCCGCTGATACGGTCTAATGTAAACACCACCTCAATCTGCTCAAAGGAAGACCAGTTTTATAGCTTCTCTAAAGAGCTAAACTGTTTTCAGCTGTGCTTACATGATTGTACAAGGGTTTTCTAATCATTCATTAGCCTTCTGAGGCAATGAGCAAACACATTGTACCATTAGAACACTGGAGTGATAGTTGCTGGAAATGGGCCTGTATACACCTATGTAGATATTGCACCAAAAACCAGACATTTAGTAGAATTTAGCTAGAATAGTCATTTACCACATTAGCAATGTATAGAGTGGATTTCTGATTAGTTTAAAGTGATCTTCATTGAAAAGAACAGTGTTTTTCTTTCAAAAATAAGGAAATTTCAAAGTGACCCCAAACTTTTGAACGGTAGTGTAAGTCTGAGTGAAAAATCCTATGGCGAACATGCGTAGAAGAAGAGTCTGGAGACAGAAATCTTAGGCTACATCCACACGACAACGGCAACGAGATTTTATTAAAAAAATATATCGCATCCACATGGGCAACGGATCAGTAAAATATCAGGTACATATGGCAACGCAACGCTTGCTGAAAACGATGCAATACACATGCCACACCTCTAGGGGCGCTGTAAGATGGTCCCATCGGAGACACCAGAACAATAGAAGAAGTAGACGCATGCGCATAAACCCCTTCTTCTACCTGGCGTGAAGCACTCTCAGGAACAAACACACAACAAGAAGAAGATGGCTGCGACTACGCGAGGAAATCGTGCCTTCTGTGTGTACAAATTAGTTTTATTAGTGTGCATAGTTTTATATAACTTAATTTTCTTATTGTGTGTGAACATTTTGAAAAGCATTTTTATATAATTTATATAACTTTTTATATTGTGTGTGAACATTTTGAAAAGCAGTCTTATCCAATAAAAAAAGAAATTCAAGAAATGGTTGTTACTTGTTTATTTAAAAGAAAAGCTGTATACAAAAGTGAATGCAATGCAGTGGTTCATACAAAACAGCGAGAGTGCTGCTTGTTCTAGTCATGTGGTTGTGACGTCATCGTAAACAAATCCGTTCTACTCATCCAGACGACTTCGCAATGGCGCCATTGCCAGATTTTTCCACTCTGGAACTCGTTCTCAAAAAATATCGTTGTGGGGCACCCAAAACGCCGGTGCCGTGTGGACGCCAGGCCGAAACGATAAACAATTTTATCAGATTCACCTGAATCCGTTGCCGTGTGGACAGGGCCTTAGTTTCTCGGTCGTTAGTCTGTGCTACTTGCTCTCGATAGCACTAGCTTGACCATGTTATTACCATTCGCTAACACTACCGATGAATGCTGGAAGGTGACTTTACTGGTGTGCTGACAGCGCTGACTTGTGGTTAAGCTTGTGTTGGTCTTCAAGAGGCCTAGGGCGATGAATTTTTGGTCCCTCTCACTATAAATCAAAATCTGATTGGTTAATTCATCTGTCACTTCCTACATAAACATACACTGCCATGGCCTTCTGTCCTGGCAATGAAGTCTTAACCAATGAGTGAGCCAGCTCTAAACTCTTCTCATCCTAGAGACGACAAGCAAAAAAAAAAATCTCACTGGATAACTCAATTTTAATGTTTTCAGGACAGTAACCCTGAAGCCAATTTGACAGAAAATGAGGCTGAATTAAAATTAGAAGATAATAATTGTAATGAAATAATGAAAGAAATTAAAGAATGAAAGAAATTAAATATAACATTTGAAATGCTGCCCTGTGATGACCTGGTGACTTGTCCAGGGTGTACCCCGCCTTTCGCCCGTAGTCAGCTGGGATAGGCTCCAGCTTGCCTGCGACCCTGTAGAACAGGATAAAGCGGCTACAGATAATGAGATGAGATGAGATGAGATTTGAAATGCTGATATGTTTGGGCTTAGAAGGCCCTGACGGTTCCCCTTTGGTTTATGGTCCCCTGAGATGGACTGGTGTCCCATCCAGGTTTTATTCCTGTTTCATGCTCAGTTTTCAGGGGACAGGATCTGGACCCAACACAATCCTGTCCAGGATAAAACGGTTACAGAAAATAAATGATTATTGTAATTTCCATAACTCACAGTCGCAATTCTTGTTTTGGGTAATGTTCCACTCTGTTTGCCCATTATCTAATCAGATCTTGGTCTCATATACAATATGTTTGGTATTATTTCTGCTCTGTAATGATTTCCCTAATATGTTTGGTCAGTGTTCCATCCCTAGCATATTTTCTTCCATATCTGATTCCATATGACATCTAAGTTGAGTCAGTTCTCCACAAAATCACCTGTAGGACTTTAGTAGGACGGAGTATCAAAAATCCCCCTCAACACACAGGCACATCTCTCAGCACAGTGACTCCTGATATCATTTCTTTTAAATTCATGACATGCACTTTTATTTTGCTATGCAATTTTGCTTCCTGGTCCTGTCTCCACCTCAACCCCTCACTGTTTTTTTTTTCATCTACATGCACACCTATTTCCTATTTTGACTCTTTCCTTTTCTTGAAACAGTGCTTCTGATTTGAATTGTTTAATAAAATGTTAACTCACGCTTACGTCCGCCTGCCTTTGAGTTCATGACAAAGCGTTTATCTTTAGCCAATGTCTGCTATAGCCCTTTAGGGAACCTTACCTTTAGTTTGGGTGTTTCCTGGTTTCTCTAAAGTTTAGGTTAGTTTTTTGGACGTTCCAGTTCTCATCTGTTCTGGCTTGTAGGTTCTCATGTATCTCTTTGTAGGTTCCATCTCTTGAACAGGTGTCATTGTTACAAATGTGCATATGCCTGGCTTATAATAGGTGTGTAACAACATATCTGGGTTCATTAAAATGTTTAATTCTGGGATCAAGATTTGATTCAATTGTAAATTAAAAAAAAAAAAAACATTTGTGTTCACACAGCTCTAATTATATTCTGGTCTGGCTTGGAAAGATGTACTTTTTTTTCAAAATGAAAGACTGAAAAGCAGCATGTCATTGTGCAAAATAGGTCAGCTTAACATCTTTTGGTTTGTCAATGGCAATAAATACTCTTACATTCTTGATTGCAATTGAATAAGGAGAACTGCCTGGTATTTAAACTCTCCATTTACATCAACTTGTTGTATGTATGCTTGTGGTGTTGCAACTTGCTTATTGGAAGTTT
Organism: Neoarius graeffei; assembly: GCF_027579695.1. NCBI lineage: Eukaryota > Metazoa > Chordata > Actinopteri > Siluriformes > Ariidae > Neoarius > Neoarius graeffei. The sequence goes on from NC_083595.1 coordinate 36,027,328, forward strand.
ATGTTTCAGAATGCTGGAAGTTTAAGAGACAAATCTTCAAACATGTGGCTTAGCTGTCCATTAATAGCTAAGTATGAGCAGTATGTTGCAACAGGGCAGCACGGTGGTGTAGTGGTTAGTGCTGTCGCCTCACAGCAAGAAGGTCCAGGTTCGAGCCCCGTGGCCGACGAGGACATTTCTGTGCGGAGTTTGCATGTTCTCCCCGTGGCCGCGTAGGTTTCCTCCGGGTGCTCCGGTTTCCCCCACAGTCCAAAGACATGCATGTTAGGTTAACTGGTGACTCTAAATTGACCGTAGGTGAGTGTGAATGGTTGTCTGTGTCTATGGCTACATCCACACGACAACGGCAATGAGATGTTATTTAAAAATATATCGCGTCCAAATGGGCAACAATCAGTAAAATATCAGGTCCATATGGCAACGCAACGCTTGCTGAAAACGATGCAATACACATGCCACACCTCTAGGGGTGCTGTAAGACGGTCCCTTCAGAGACACCAGAACAATAGAAGAAGTAAGGACGCATGCGCATAATGCGCGAGACTTCATATTAGCCACAAAGTCAGGAAAATCTGTTTGTAAAGTTACATTATAATGACCAAATACAATGAAAAGTATTTTTCCAGTCTCACCTGTGAAAGGTAATCCCATGTGATCTCGTTTGGACAGCAAACCTGTTGGTACAGTTAAACGCAGCTAATCTTTATTCTCCGCTTTGACCTCTCCAATATGGCGGCGAGGATGACGTATGATTCTACGCGGAAGGCGGCGTCTTTAATGGTCCGGAATAAATTGAATACTACACGTTGATGGATTAATTTGTTTCTCACCTGTGAAAGGTAATCCCATGTGATCTCGTTTGGATGGTAAACCTGTTGGTACAGTTAAAGGCAGCACATGAATCTTTATTCTCCGCTTTGACCTATCCAATATGGCGGCGAGGATGACATATGATTCTACGCGGAAGGCGGCGTCTTTAATGGTCCGGAATAAATTGGATTAATTTGCTCCTCTACGCCCTTTTTGAGGAATGTATTGTCGGACTTAAATCAACATCTGAAGAGGTGAGATTGCTCCTTTTTTCCCTATTTTTGCTGGCGGGATTGCACCATTACACATTAAATATTCACAGTGAAAATATTTTGTAAGCGCGTTTCATGAACCAAGTTATAGGATTTGTTGACAACTCGCATCGCAATGAGAAGATCATTGGCACTACTGGTGTTAAGAATCAGACCATTTCATAAATGAATATTTTGCTGTAGAGCTGCAGTGTTTGTACAATTGCATGTTTTTGCTTCACTATTACTGTCACTATTCTGCTTCTTGCATTACTACTGTGAACTAACACTGAACATAATAATAATAATAATAATAATAATAATAATAATAATAATATCCAAGCTCGTGTTTCACTCTCACTAGTGCTCTGTAAGGCTTTTTCCTGGTGATATTCGTTACACTTCTACCCGGCGTGAAGCACTCACAGTCATGTGGTTGTGACGTCATCGTAAACAAATCCGTTCTACTCATCCAGACGACTTCACAACGGCAATGTTGCCAGATCTTTCCACTCTGGAACCCGTTCTCAAAAAGATTGCGTTTTGGGCACCCAAAACGCAGGTGCCGTGTGGACGCCAGGCCTAAACCATAAGCAATTGTATCGGAGTCACCTGAATCCGTTGCCGTGTGGACAGGGCCCAAGTGTTAGCCCTGTGATGACCTGGCGACTTGTCCAGGGTGTACCCCACCTTTCGCCCGTAGTCAGCTGGGATAGGCTCCAGCTTGTCTGCGACCCTGTAGAACAGGATAAAGCAGCTAGAGATAATGAGATGAGATGTTGCAACAGTTTCTGAACATAGTTTGCTCAGAGACTACTAAGTGCTAAATCATGACAAGACATTCAAGCAGTGTGTACTTCTCTTAATGATATAAAGAAGGGCCTTGCAGTTTTGGGAATAGCCAGTTATCTTCAGAAGGTTAAAACACAGTTTAGCAGGGTTTTTTTTTAAATAACAATTCAATCATCAACACAGTTAAAATAGAATTACTGCTAAGCATTCTTGCTTTGTAATTTTTGAGAGAAAGGCTTTCTGTGAATTTGGTCTTAACCAGTCTTACCTTGAATTGAATACACAGTTATAGACAGTAAATAAAGAAATGAATGAAATGAAGGGCAAGGGACAAATAGGATGCTCACAAAGGCATTTAAAAATAACTAAAGATGTGTTTCCACAAGTAAATGTGAGTGTGACTGTTGTGCAATGAAAAAAAAAGGATAGGTACGGCTCATGATGGATGGATGTCTATGTTAAATGAGTTGGTCTGAGCTATGAAATGAAATTTGGTGGCTCTTTGATCAAGGATGACCAAGCAGGAAGTCTTTGATTGCAAAACTCAATGTATTTCTATGGAGCCAAAAATACTCCATTCATTTCAATGGGGGAAAAAATAACAGGAAAGTGACAGAATGACTGCATCTTTCCAAAAGCTTCATAAAGGTGGCCACAGGATGGACAAGTTGAAGTTGGTTTTGAGTCAATATCTTAAACTGTGTGAAAAGAAGTGGTAACATAAAATAGTTTCTTGTTTGTTTATATATATATATATATATATATATATATACACACACTAGCGCATCTCAAAAAATTAGAATATTGTGAAAAAGTTCAATATTTTTCATCAGTTATTTAAGAAAGTGAAAATGTTATATATTATAGACTCATTACACAAACTGTTTCAAGCATTTTTCTATTTTAATTTTAATCAGTATGGCATACAGTACAAAAACATAAAAAAAAACTCATCTCAAAATATTAGAATATTTCATTTTGAGTTTGAGTAAAACAGGATGAACACAGTGTATCTCTCGGTCTAGTTCAGTACACACAACCACAATCATGGGGAAGACTGCTGACTTGACTGTTGTCCAGAAGATGATCACTGATGCCCTCCACAAGGAGGGTAAGCCACAAAAGGTCATTGCTGAAAAGGGTGGCTGGAAAAGGTGCACAAGCAACAGGGATGGCCGCAGTCTTGAGAGGATTGTCAAGAAAAGTTGATTCAAGAACTTGGGAGAGCTTCACAAGGAGTGGACTGAGGCTGGTGTCAGTGTATCAAGACCCATCACGAACAGACATATTCAAGAAAGGGATACAACTTTCGCATTCCTAATATCAAGCTACTCCTGAGCCAGAGACAATGTCAGAAGTGTCTTATCTGGGCTAAGGAGAGAAAGAAATGGACTGTTGCTCAGTGGTCCAAAGTCCTCTTTTCAGATGAAAGTACATTTTGCATTTAATTTGGAAATCACGGTTCTAGAGTCTGGAGGAAGAGTGGAGAGGCACAGAATCCAAGGTGTTTGAAGCCCAGTGTGAAGTTTCCACAGTCTGTGATGATTTGGGGTGCCATGTCTTCTGCTGGTGTTGGTCCACTGTATTTTATCAAGTCCAAAGTCAACACAGCCATCTACCAGGAGATTTTAGAGCACTTCATACTTCCATCTGCTGACGAGCTTTTTGGAGATGCTGATTTCCTTTTCCAGCAGGACTTAGCACCTACCCACAGTGCCAAAACTACAACCAAATGGTTTGCTGACCATGATATTACTGTGTTTGATTGGCCAGCCAACTTGCCTGACCTGAACCCCATAGAGAATCTATGGGGTATTGTCAAGAGGAAGATGAGAAACACCGACCTAAAAATACAGATACGCTGAAGGCCACTATCAAAGCAACCTGGGCTTCAATAACACCTCAGCAGTGCCACAGACTGATCACCTCCATGCCACACCGCATTGGTACAGTAATTCATGGTAAAGGAGCCCCAACCAAGTATTGAGTGTATAAATGAATATACTTTTCAGAAGTTGGACATTTCTGTATTGTAAATCCTTTTTTTGATTGATCTTAGGGAATATTCTAATAATTTGAGATACTGGATTTCTGATTTTCATGAGCTATAAGCCATAATCATCAAAATTAAAATAAAAAAGGCTTTAAATATTTCACTTTACATGTAATTAATATAGAATATATGAAAGTTTACCTTTTTGAATTAAATTATGAAAAAAAGGAACTTTTTCATGGTATTCAAATTTTTTGAGATGCACTAGTATATATATAATATATGCGCACACTCACCAGCCCACTTTCATAGGAACTTGTTCTTGATCTAAGATTCCTGTTCTTGGCTGCAGGAGTGGAACCCAAAGTGGACTTTTGCTGTTGCATGCTGAAATGCTTTTCTGCACACCACAGTTGTAAAGAGTTCCTATGAGTTGCTTTTTCCTTCCTGGCAGCTTGAACCAATCTGGCCATTTTCCTCTGACCTCTTTTATCAACAAGGCATTTCCACCCACAGAACTGTCGCTCATTCACTGTTTTTTTTCCCCACACTATTCTGTGTAAACTCCAGAGACTGTTGTGTGTGAAAACCCCAGGAGATCAGCAGTTTCTGAAATACTCAAACCAGCCCATCACGCATCAACACCCATGCCACAGTGAAAGTCACAGAGATCAAAATTTTTCCCATTCTGATGTTTGATGTGAACATTAACTGAGGCTCTTGATTTGTATCGGCATGATTTGATGCATTGTGCTGCTGTCAAGGGATCGGCTGATTAGAGCACTACATAAAACAGCAGTTGTGCAATAGCAGTTCCTAATAAAGTGGCCATTGAGTGTATGTATTCAATCAGTTTCAAAGTCTTCACATTTGATTTCTTTTCTTTTACTTTGATGTTGCCGAGTCATTACAAGGTCTACCGGTACCTGCAGTCATAAGAAGAATGTTGCCATTCGTATTGATCTTTTTTTATTTGTATTACTATTATTTTTCACACGCTCCATCCTTAATCCACAGTCCATTGATTCTCTTTGATGCTACAACACTTGTTAGGCGGTTGTGAATTGTAAAATAAAATAGCAAAGAGTTCTCTTGTGATGGATATCTGTAAGTCTGCTATATGCACCACCAAGACAATCGAGAAATTGACTTTGAAAGCAGGCCTAATCTATAATAACCAAAGGCCTTATGATAAATCTGTTGCAAAAAAAATATCTATAACTTCTGAGAACTCTAAATTATTTGTCAGTGCTCTGAACAAACACACACACACACACACACACACACACACACACACACACACACACACACACACACACAAAGACTGCATTCACAAATATAAAGACAGTATATTAAAGATCACAGCTGATAAGGTGTGTGATATTGTGCAATTTGACTGGATAGAGATAACAACTATGGTACATGAAAGAAAACAAGATATTTCTTGCTAAATTAAAAGTGTACTTGGACACATTAGCCAGGGTTGTCAAATTGTTTAATTTAAGACAAAGCTTCAGATTTGGAATCCATGAATAAATAATTCCTGAATAAGGAACATGTGAAGAGCATGAAGCATTCATCTACATTAATGATGTATGGCACCAGTCCAAAGTTTGGATACACTTACTTATATTAATAGTAATGAGAAAGTGTGTGTCCAAACTTTTGACAGCTCCTGTTTACAGCCCAGGTAATAAGAAGCACTTGCTTTGAAAAAAACATTTATTTCTATTACTAATTGCTTTTTATCCTCTGCCCAAATGAAGTTTGGCGGGGGATATAGAAATGGGTTCTGTCCATCCGGCCGGCTGTCTATCCGGTCACATTTTCGTTTCCGGGCCATATCTTTAAAACTACTGAAGATATTTTCATGAAACTTTGTATACATATCAAGCAACATGTGAACTGGTGCCTTTTGCTATTTTGGATTTTTGAAAAAAAAAAGTATTTTTCAAATTTTTACATCAAAGACAGATTTTGACTTAGTTTCTAAGAGCAATATTCGTTTCCGGAGCATATATCCAAAACTATTCATGATACAGATTTGAAACTTGGTATACATGTTAACAAGGTGATGTAGATGTGCCTTTTCAATCTAAGAAATTTTTAAAAAATAATAATTTTTCATGTTTCCATGGAAACAATTTCAGATTTAGTCTCTCAGGTTAGTCTTTGGGGTAGGTTTTGTTTCTGGAGCAGAACTTGAAAACTATGAGTGGTATAGTCTTGAAAATTAGTATATGTGTTGATTAAGTAATGTATATGTGCCTTTTGATACTAAGAAATGTGAGAAATTTTAATTTTTAACTCACCTGGACCAAAGGTCTGGTGGACTTATGCCATGGGCTGCTGAGGTCAGTGTAAAGAGTTAGGGTTGGTTTCCTGCAGCAGAACTTGAAAAATGTGACAAATAATATCTTGAAACTTGGTATATAGTTGGTATACAGGGTGGGGAATATAGATGACTCTGTCTTCTTGTATGCAGCAAATTCCCCAGTGTTGAATTAACACTTTCAGAGTTCATTTGTGTCCAATTGGACACATATAAACACAGTAGGGTGTAAAATTCAACAGTGGGGAAGAAAGTGTGCATGTTTTAGTTTGAAAAGCATTGTTAGAAACAGTTTCTGGAAAAAAAAAATTACAAATGGTAGAAATTTGAAATGTAGGCATATCGGATAATGTTACAAATACCCTGGACAGCAAAAATCACCAACAAGGAGGTATTAGAAAGGATTAACACAAAGGAACGCCTCATGAACATTATACAAATTAAGAAACTCAAGTATTTTGGGCATATTAATCTGCCACAATACTTTTCATTGCACGCTATTAGAGAGAAAATTAATGGAAAAAGAGGAAGAGGAAGGCCAAGAATTTTATGGACATCCAGCATCTGTAGGTGGACAGGCCTCAGTTATACTGTATCAAAGTGGTACAAATGGCTCAGGGTGACAGAAGCGGCTGGAGAACTATTGCATCCAACCCTTGACCCAAGGATGGAACTTGACGATGATGACTACGATGACAAATGGTAGAAAGTATGTTTAGGAAAAAAAAAGAAGAAAAAAACAGACACAGCCAGGAATCAAACAAACTAATATCTTGGATTTCATCTCCTTGTACTTCTCTGTACTCTATAGGTTTTTGATTTTTCTCATGATTCATTCATGCCAAGACAGATTGCACCAATTATGGAATAAAGATTTACATGATAGATTAAATCTCGTATTGCTGTCTGACCTGCATCAGATGTACCAGATGAGCCTTGCTAAAGCATCCACTCATGTTTGGTATTGAGGAGAAAGTGCTCATTATGTTCTCTGATGAAGCAACACTTGAGACTGAAATGGACTGGAATATTCTTTTAGATATTCTTTCAAGCAGTCATGTAGCCAGGAAATCATTTCAAAGAAAGATGAAGAATTGTGAAATAATAATTCATCATGTGATATGTACAATTACATTCATAATAAATTTATTATTTTATTTTTCATTGAATTATCTAAAATTAAATCATCTTTTCATATTAACAACACTGCCATAACAGACCTTTATGACATTTCCATTGGAAAAAAAAATATTAAAATGAGATACTAGTAACAGATAGGAAATGAATTTTATCCTACCAAGTCTTTCTTATTTTTCTCTTGCTGCAGTAAACCTCTCTTAAATCACACACCATCCTATCTCATTGTATATCTCTGAGCTTAGAGTGTCACTGGCTTTCAAATATAAATGCGGAAAAAGACATGATTCTGATTGGTTAAACCTCTCTCTTTCAACAGAGCAACTGGTAGCCAATAAAATGCAATTAAACAAACATTCATTTGACATCTGGGGCAGTTAAATGTGAAAAAAAAAGATGATGATATCTTTCATCTTTTATTCATATGATTATAGCAGAATTACTGCATAAAATTTTATTTGAGATTAAATATTAATATTAATAGAAGGTTTATATGACAATTTGAAATCAGAAACTATTTCAAGGATGGTTCAATTCTGAAATCCACAACACCAGCAACGCTTCAAATCTCAAGTATACAGCTTAGTGCAGGGCTGCCCAGTTATCTCTTAGAAGAAAAAAAAAAAGTTTCACATGTGGACATTGGGCGGCACATTGGTGTAGTGATTAGCACTGTCACCTCACAGCAAGAAGGTTCTGGGTTCGAGTCCAGTGGCCAGCAGGGGCCTTTCTGTGTGGAGTTTGCATGTTCTCCCCATGACTGGTTTCCCCTACCATCCAAAGACATGCAGCCAGGTTAACTGGCTACTCTAAAATGCCTGTGTGTGTGAATGGTTGAGGTGGGAACTGTTCTACGTCCTTGACATCCACCCTGGGTAGCTCTCCTGAGCTAGCTAACAAATCTACAGTAAACAGTCGGCTATGGCTGACATACAAGAAGAAGAAGAAGACTGTAATTTCATTACTTTTCTTCATAATGAAGAAAATTAATGCATTACAGTTCAAATTCCAGCAACTACATTACAGTTACTGGATTATTAGCTCATCAGGTTGACAGGTGATGAGTTTATGTCATCATGTGTTGTCCGTTGTCCGTCTGGCGTCATCCACATTTCATGAAAATTGCTTCTTCTCTCACAATTTTTCACCAATTTTTATTCTTTTTGGCAGGAAGGTAGGTCTGCCTGGGGTGCATATCGCTTCTACCCAAATTTGCATAATTGCAATTAATAATGAAGATATGGCGTAATTAAGCCCTAATAAGCAGTTTCCACACAAATCGCTTCTTCTCCCTCAAGTCTTCACTGATTTTGATTCTTTCTGGCATGAAGGTAGGGGTACCTAGGGTGCATATAACTTCTACTCAGATTTGCTTAATTACAATTATTAATGAAGTTATGGACTAATTAAGCCTTAATGAGCAGTTCAACAAAAATCACTTCTTCTCGGTCAATTCCTCGCCATTTTGGATTCTTTCTGGCAAATAGGTAGGTATTCCTAGGGTGTATATAGCTTTTATATATAGCTTGTATATAGTGTATATAGCTTGCAACATTTATTGCACAAGGTGGCCCACTTTAGATCGTTCCTTCTGGACTAGAGTGAGCTATGCCGTTATTGACGGTCTCATTGAAACATCCTTTCCTGTGTTATCCATGTTTTGTCACTGCATTTTTTCTGTCCTGTTGAATATTTAAATTTAACTTATAAAAAGGATATTTCTGGTCCTGGGCTAAGCTGGCGTGTTTATTTTTTGTCACTGGTCAGAAATGTGAATTTATGATGAATGAGGCCGCTCTTTTTTACAGACAATGCATGATGCATATGCGTGCTGAGGCTGAGATAGAGGTACAGTTGCTATAGAGATCAATTTGAGTCACAGATCAGGGAATAGAAACATGGAAGAAGAGACGGGGGTTTCAATCACTGAGGATGTTCTCATTCTTTTCAGTTTACTGAATGGAAAGACGAAAATATTTTTTTTTGAAATGAACAGTGGTGCTTAAAAGTTTGTGAACCCTTTAGAGTTTTCTATATTTCTGAATAAATATGACCTAAAACATCATCAGATTTTCACACAAGTCCTAAAAGTAGATAAAGAGAACCCAGTTAAACAAATGAGACAAAAATTATTATACTTGGTCATTTATTTATTGAGGAAAATGATCCAATATTACATATCTGTGAGTGGCAAAAGTATGTGAACCTCTAGGATTAGCAGTTAATTTGAAGGTGAAATTAGAGTCAGGTGTTTTCAATCAATGGGATGACAATCAGGTGTGAGTGGGCACCCTGTTTTATTTAAAGAACAGGGATCTATCAAAGTCTGATCTTCACAACACATGTTTGTGGAAGTGTATCATGGCACAAACAAAGGAGATTTCTGAGGACCTCAGAAAAAGTGTTGTTGATGCTCATCAGACTGGAAAAGGTTACAAAACCATCTCTAAAGAGTTTGGATTCCACCAATCCACAGTCAGACAGATTGTGTACAAATCGAAGAAATTCAAGACCATTGTTACCCTCCCCAGGAATGGTCAACCAACAAAGATCACTCCAAGAGCAAGGCATGTATTAGTCAGCGAGGTCCCAAAGGATCCCAGGGTAACTTCTAAGCAACTGAAGGCCTGTCTCACATTGGCTAATGTTAATGTTCATGAGTCCACCATGAGGAGAACACTGAACAACAATGGTGTGCATGACAGGGTTGCAAGGAGAAAGCCACTGCTCTCCAAAAAGAACATTGCTGCTTGTTTGCAGTTTGCTAAAGATCACGTGGACAAACCAGAAGGCTATTGGAAAAATGTTTCGTGGATGGATGAGACCAAAATAGGACTTTTTGGTTTAAACGAGAAGTGTTATGTTTGGAGAAAGGAAAACACTGCATTCCAGCATAAGAACCTTATCCCATCGGTGAAACATGGTGGTGGTAGTATCATGGTTTGGGCCTGTTTTGCTGCATCTGGGCCAGGATGGCTTGCCATCATTGATGGAACAATGAATTCTGAATTATACCAGCGAATTCTAAAGGAAAATGTCAGGACATCTGTCCATGAACTGAATCTCAAGAAAAGGTGGGTCATGCAGCAAGACAACGACCCTAAGCACACAAGTCGTTCTACCAAGGAATGGTTAAAGAAGAATAAAGTTAATGTTCTGGAATAGCCAAGTCAAAGTCCTGACCTTAATCCAATAGAAATGTTGTGGAAGGACCTGAAGTGAGCAGTTCATGTGAGGAAACCCATCAACATCCCAGAGTTGAAGCTGTTCTGTACGGAGGAATGGGCTAAAATTCCTCCAAGTCGGTGTGCAGTTATGATCAACAGTTACTGGAAACGTTTAGCTGCAGTTATTGCTGCACAAGGGAGTCACACCAGATACTGAAAGCAAAGGTTCACATACTTTTGCCACTCACAGATATGTAATATTGGATAATTTTCCTCAATAAATAAATGAACAAGTATAATATTTTTGTCTCATTTGTTTAACTGGGTTCTCTTTATCTACTTTTAGGACTTGTGTGAAAATCTGATTTTGTTTTAGGTCATATTTATGCAGAAATATAGAAAATTCTAAAGGGTTCACAAACTTTCAAGCACCACTGTAAGCTATGTCCAGGTGAGAAACACCTTTCTCCTGCTGCAAATTTGATGAGAAACCTGTCCAAGCACCTATTAAGACAGCATGGTTGCACAAAGCTTGTAGTCAAAGATCCCCAGGTCCACCACACTGATGGAGAGACATGGAGTGCCCCAGCACCACCTAAACAGGCTAAACTTGGTTTACGTCCAGGAATGCATGTAACACATGGAGAGATTAACAGGCTAGTAGTGGCATATATAGTGGAGGAAATGGCCTGTATATTGTATGTTATAATGTGTATTTTCTATTATTTTCTTAGCCTGGATGTTAAAAGTTAATGTGTGGTTGAGCCACCTGATTGCCTCAGTACATATCTGGATAAGCCTCCATTATATTATATTTTATTTGTGGATTTATTTTAAAGCATTTCTTGGTAAGAACAGGCTTTTGCTCACTTTTCTTTATGCTTTCAAATGACTGGATTGTTTTTAAATCTCATTGGTTCAATCTATCATTTTTACCATGTGGTATAATTTTTATTTTTATATTTTATACAAAATTTTCTAATGAAAGGCTAAGATATGCCTTTAACTGTGTTCGCACTTTGCACTGAAAATAAAGTAATGAATGGACTGTTACGCTTGTTCTTGTGTTTTTACATGGGAAATTTGGGGATTTGTAGATTAAGAAGAAGAAGCCTTGATTTGTCACATGCACACTCAAGCACAGTGAAATTCATCTTCTGCATTTAACCCATCTGAAGCAGTGGACACATACATACCCAGAGCAGTGGGAAGGTATGTGACAGCGCCCAGGGAGCAGTTGGGGGTTAGGTGCCTTGCCCAAGGCCGTCCCATGTTTACCTAACTGCATGTCTTTGGACTGTGGGGGAAGCCAGAGCACCCGGAGGAAACCCACGCAGATACGGGGAGAACATGCAAACTCCACACAGAAAGGCTCACGTTGGCCACTGGGTTTAAACCCGTGAGGTGACAGTGCTAACCCACTACACCACCATACCACCCCAAGAAACCAACTCAAAAGTAAAGTAAAAAGCAATTAAGTTACTTTTCAAAAGGAGTAATGTGTAAAGTGATCTTGTTACAGTTTAAAGAAGAAAATAGTAACTTATAACAAATTACTTTTTGCGTAACTATATCAACACTGAGTATAGTATAATAATCAAATATATCATGCACTGAGATGCTCCAGTTGAAATTATGGATTCTCCAAGGTGACTGGCATAGTACTATTTTATGAGGGGCACAGCTCTGAAGAGAAGCCATAATTCCCGGTTCCTCATGGTATATTTCATTTATATCCCTCATAAAGAAATTCCAGACTAAAGCTGTTAAGATTGAATCTCGGCATAAACTCACTGGAGGCAGCCATGTTTGTTGTTTACGTCAGACCGACCTTCAGCCTGCGCATGTGCAATGTACCATGCTATTGCCTGCCTCGCTTGGCACAATCATGATACGTAGCTCTACACACATAGAAATGCTTGCGGAGCCACAGCTGTGACTCAAGTCAACTGTATAGCTTGAAATTATGACATCAGTTCATGGTATATCCAGGATATACTATGACTGACTCACACCATAACCTTTTTTTTTTTTTACTTCACGAGATCTCATCTCATCTCATTATCTCTAGCCGTTTTATCCTGTTCTACAGGGTCGCAGGCAAGCTGGAGCCTATCCCAACTGACTATGGGCAAAAGGCGGGGTACACCCTGGACAAGTTGCCAGGTCATCACAGGGCTGACACATAGATACAGACAACCATTCACACTTACGGTCAATTTAGAGTCACCAGTTAACCTAACCTGCATGTCTTTGGACTGTGGGGAAAACCAGAGCACCCGGAGGAAACCCACGTGGACAACATGCAAACTCCACACAGAAAGGCCCTCGCTGGCTGCGGGGCTCGAACCCAGGACCTTCTTGCTGTGAGGCGACAGCGCTAACCACTACACCACCGTGCCACCACTTCACGAGATACATGGCTTAATCAATGGTGGAACTATTTTATGTAATGTGAGCCATACTTGACCAATCCCTGCACAGGAATTTTTTTGATGATGGATATAATGTCATATAGTATAGTATAAAGCAGTGTAGTATAGGATAGTTCCAGAAGAGTAATGATTGATAAACCCACTATCCAGTGTCACCCAGAAGAGGATAGGTTCTCCTTTTGAGTCTGGTTCCTTTCAAGGTTTCATCTTCATGTCATCTCAGGGAGATTTTTCCTCATCAGTTATTGCGTTTACATGCACATCCAAATAGAGCTACTGTCGGTAATCGAGCTAAGGGTCCCAGCAGGGGTGCCAGAGAAATCCAATCCTACATGCACACAAGGAAATCGAGCAATTGCGTGAGGTACATTGTGCACCCGAGCCACAGGTGGCGCTACATGCCCCATCGTGTTGGTACACTTCCGGTTGTCGTCATGAAGAAGAGCTATTCAAGAGTATAAACAAAGTTATCAGTTCCATGTTCACAAGAAGAACGACAACGTTCGTTCTCCTTGTTCCTCCTGACCTCTTCTGCTGCTCGCTACTACTACTGTTGTCATGCCGACCGAGGCTGTTGTGTTTCCCGCTTGTGGTCTCGTCACTCGTCACTTCCGGAAGGGGCAGTGCTGAAGTAAGTAGCTCGACTACGTAGCTTGATAGGGTTTACATGCACTAAGTAGCTCGGCTACAATCGCATAATCTAGGTCGCGTAGTTCGATTACGAGAAATCCAGTTCGGTTCGATTTCAGCCGAGCTAAGGTGTTTCCATGGCATTTAGAACTTCGATTTCAGTCGAGCTACCGCAGAAATTCGATTTTCTCTATGTGCATGTAAACGCACTGACTGTCACCTCTGGCTTAAGGATATCAGAATCAGAAACAGAATCAGAATTACTTTATTAATCCCCGGAGGGAAATTCAAATTTGCAACCAAGCTCCTGAATCAAGGAAGAAGTAAACATGTCTAAAAATAGAAGATAAAATAGTCTTTAAAAAAGAATGAATAAAAATAAATAAATTTAAATAACTTAAGTAAAAGCAAAATGAAGTGATTTATATACTGGTACAATGATTCCTATATACATATATTGGACCTGAGTTAAGGATACATGATAAGAAGTGTACCACAGTTATACAGTGGCATTGTACAGCTTGACAGTAACAGGTAGGAATGATTTCCTGTGTCTCTCAGTTGTGCAGCGTGAAAGAATCAGCCATTTACTGAATGTCCTCCTGTGGCTGATCAGCTCCTCATGTAGAGGGTGGGAAGGACAGTCTAAGATTGTTTTTATTTTGGACAGGGCTTTATTTATATCAGGATTTCTGTGAAGCTGTTTTGTTACTATATCTACAGTGGTACTTGAAAGTTTGTGAACCCTTTCGAATTTTCTATATCTCTGCATAAATATGACCTAAAACATCATCAGATTTTCACACAAGTCTTAAAAGTAGACAAAGAGAACCCAGTTAAACAAACGAGACAAAAAATATTATAGTTAGTCATTTATTTATTGAGGAAAATTATCCCATATTACATATCTGTGAGTGGCAAAAGTATGTGAACCTCTAGGATTAGCAGTTAATTTGAAGGTGAAATTAGAGTCAGGTGTTTTCAATCAATGGGATGACAATCAGGTGTGAGTGGGCACCCTGTTTTATTTAAAGAACAGGGATCTATCAAAGTCTGATCTTCACAACACATGTTTGTGGAAGTGTATCATGGCACGAACAAAGGAGATTTCTGAGGACCTCAGAAAAAGCGTTGTTGATGGTCATCAGGCTGGAAAAGGTTGCAAAACCATCTCTCAAGAGTTTAGACTCCACCAATCCACAGTCAGACAGATTGTGTACAAATGGAGGAAATTCAAGAACATTGTCACCCTCCCCAGGAGCGGTTGACCAACAAAGATCACTCCAAGAGCAAAGCATGTAATAGTAAGCGAGATCACAAAAGACCCCAGGGTAACTTCTAAGCAACTGAAGGCCTCTCTCACATTGGCTAATGTTAATGTTCATGAGTCCACCATCAGGAGAACACTGAACAACAATGGTGTGCATGGCAGGGTTGCAAGGAGGAAGCCACTGCTCTCCAAAAAGAACATTGCTGCTCATCTGCAGTTTGCTAAAGATCACATGGACAAGCCAGAAGGCTACTGGAAAAATGTTTTGTGGATGGATGAGACCAAAATAGAACTTTTTGGTTTAAATGAGAAGCATTACGTTTGGAGAAAAGAAAACACTGCATTCCAGCATAAGAACCTTATCTCATCTGTGAAACATGATGGTGGTAGTATCATGGTTTGGGCCTGTTTTGCTGCATCTGGACCAGGACGGCTTGCCATTATTGATGGAACAATGAATTCTGCATTATACCAGTGAATTCTAAAGGAAAATGTCAGGACATCTGTCCATGAACTGAATCTCAAGAGAAAGTGGCTTATGCAGCAAGACAATGACCTTAAGTACACAAGTTGTTCTACCAAAGAAAGGTTAAAGAAGAATAAAGTTATTTTTTGGACTGGCCAAGTCAAAGTCCTGACCTTAATCCAATCGAAATGTTGTGGAAGGACCTGAAGCGAGCAGTTAATGTGAGGTAACCCACCAACATCCCAGAGTTGAAGCTGTTCTGTATGGAGGAATGGGCTAAAATTCCTCCAAGCCGGTGTGCAGGACTGATCAACAGTTACCGGAAACGTTTAGTTGCAGTTATTGCTGCACAAGGGGGTCACACCAGATACTGAAAGCAAAGGTTCACATACTTTTGCCACTCACAGATATATAATATTGGATAATTTTCCTCAATAAATAAATGACCAAGTATAATATTTTTGTCTCATTTGTTTAACTGGGTTCTCTTTATCTACTTTTAGGACTTGTGTGAAAATCTGATGATGTTTTAGGTCATATTTATGCAGAAATATAGAAAATTCTAAAGGATTCACAAACTTTCAAGCACCACTGTATTGTTCAAAACTCTATATAAATAAAATTGGAGTGAACTGAACTACCTGAAAGTTGGACCATGGTGTACTCTGTCCTCATGAGTTAACAAACAAAACCCTGAACCAGAAAATACATGGACATTTTATTTATTTAGTTATTTGTTAGTTTGTTTATTTATTTAGTTATTTGCCTACATAGCCAAAGGCATCCTGCTTACCTCTGAAAATAAATCATTATTTTCTACAAAATAAATATTCAGTAAATTTCAAAGTAAAATAAGTAAGTAAATTTTAATTTTATTTACTTCATTCCTGCCATGGTGAATGGATTTATTTATTTATTTATGAGTGTGAGAATTTTGCCGGAGGACATACCAGGAACATCTTGTGGTTTTCCACGGAATGGAGAGGCAGAAATGTACTCCTGTACTGATAATGCAATTCTTATGTTCGAGGAACTCAAACAAACCTCGAACTCCGTATCCAGTGAATGGACATTTAACTTTAATTATTTTATTTTATTCATTCTGACTCATAGCTCCAGGGTCCCTGGTTTGATCCTGAGCTCGGGTTAGTGTCTGTGTGTACTTTTGCATGTTTGTGAGACACAAGTGTCATCTAGGTTATAGATTTCCTTCTGCCTTCTAGTATGCTAAATTGCCCCTGAGTGGGAATGCATGTGCATGGTACCCTGTGATGGACCAGTATTCCTGCATCCCATCCAGTGTTCCCATATTCATAAGGTCCATAGTCACTGTGCACTGAAGAGAATAAAGTGCTTATTGAAGCTTTATGAATGAATTAAATCCTTACCTAAATAAATTAATCCATTTTCCAGACTTAAAATTTCACTCTCTGCATTTACTCATGTCATAATTAACCAAATGCATTTAATCTTACAGGCGTAATCATGCATTTAGGAACTCTTTGTTACAAATCTGCTTTGGATTGACCACTTTGTCTTTGTCATATGTACGGGTCTTCAAGGGAAAACCTTTTGTAGGGGTAATTACTTAGCAAAGGTGAAAAAAGGCTTAGATACAGTAGGGGTACAGGGCCATATTGGACTCGGTTTAATTGGAAATGAAACGATTCAACTTGAATTCCTCGTCCCAACATCCTGAGTAAGCAGGCTATGTTAGGCTAACGCTTATTGATTTATAATTTAAGCGTCTGTTGTGAAAAATTACCTCACTGCTAAATCAGCTCTGTTTATTGTACAAAGTGCTTGGTTCAATTTGAAATTCAACAGACCCTGAGGGATAACTCCACAGGGAAAGAAAAATACAAGAAACAAACTTTACTGATTTAAAAGAATCATGCCAGTTAATTAAGGTATTTGCTGAGAAGTGGGATTTTGTTAATAACAAATTAACATGCAAAGAGCAATGTAGGATTCAAAAATGTACAACCCCGATTCCAAAAAAGTTGGGACAAAGTACAAATTGTAAATACAAACGGAATGCAGTAATTTACAAATCTCAAAAACTGATATTGTATTCACAATAGAACATAGACAACATATCAAATGTCAAAAGTAAGACATTTTGAAATTTCATGCCAAATATTAGCTCGTTTGAAATTTCATGACAGCAACACATCTCAAAAAAGTTGGGACAGGGGCAATAAGAGGCTGGAAAAGTTAAAGGTACAAAAAAGGAACAGCTGGAGGACCAAATTGCAACTCATTAGGTCAATTGGCAATAGGTCATTAACATGACTGGGTATAAAAAGAGCATCTTGGAGTGGCAACGGCTCTCAGAAGTAAAGATGGGAAGAGGATCACCAATCCCCCTAATTCTGCGCCGACAAATAGTGGAGCGATATCAGAAAGGAGTTTGACAGTGTAAAATTGCAAAGAGTTTGAAGATATCATCATCTACAGTGCATAATATCATCAAAAGATTCAGAGAATCTGGAAGAATCTCTGTGCGTAAGGGTCAAGGCCAGAAAACCATACTGGGTGCCCGTGATCTTCAGGCCCTTAGACGGCACTGCATCACATACAGGCATGCTTCTGTATTGGAAATCACAAAATGGGCTCAGGAATATTTCCAGAGAACATTATCTGTGAACACAATTCACCATGCCATCCGCCGTTGCCAGCTAAAACTCTATAGTTCAAAGAAGAAGCCGTATCTAAACGTGATCCAGAAGCGCAGACGTCTTCTCTGGGCCAAGGCTCATTTAAAATGGACTGTGGCAAAGTGGAAAACTGTTCTGTGGTCAGACAAATCAAAATTTGAAGTTCTTTATGGGAATCAGGGACGCCGTGTCATTCGGACTAAAGAGGAGAAGGATGACCCAAGTTGTTATCAGCGCTCAGTTCAGAAGCCTGCATCTCTGATGGTATGGGGTTGCATTAGTGCGTGTGGCATGGGCAGCTTACACATCTGGAAAGACATCAATGCTGAAAGGTATATCCAGGTTCTAGAGCAACATATGCTCCCATCCAGACAACGTCTCTTTCAGGGAAGACCTTGCATTTTCCAACATGACAATGCCAAACCACATACTGCATCAATTACAGCATCATGGCTGCGTAGAAGAAGGGTCCGGGTACTGAACTGGCCAGCCTGCAGTCCAGATCTTTCACCCATAGAAAACATTTGGCGCATCATAAAACGGAAGATACGACAAAAAAGACCTAAGACAGTTGAGCAACTAGAATCCTACATTAGACAAGAATGGGTTAACATTCCTATCCCTAAACTTGAGCAACTTGTCTCCTCAGTCCCCAGACGTTTACAGACTGTTGTAAAGAGAAAAGGGGATGTCTCACAGTGGTAAACATAGCCTTGTCCCAATTTTTTTGAGATGTGTTGTTGTCATGAAATTTAAAATCACCTAATTTTTTCTCTTTAAATGATACATTTTCTCAGTTTAAACATTTGATATGTCATCTATGTTCTATTCTGAATAAAATATGGAATTTTGAAACTTCCACATCATTGCATTCCGTTTTTATTTACAATTTGTACTTTGTCCCAACTTTTTTGGAATCGGGGTTGCATTTATTAAGTGGAGATTTGAGATAGGTGTGTGTTTTCTTAATACACATTTTCTCTGAAGTATTTGTGCCATTACACACGGATCTACAGTATTCATGCTAGACTCTGACTCTGAGAATAAACATTGAGAGAAAATGAAAAGTGCAGGCATGTTGATATGATGGTACATATAAAAACAACTACAGTGATTTGTCTATATGTCAAGTGGAATTGTATCGGTTCAATAGAGTTCACGTTTTTTTTTTTTTGTTAGTCTAATACACAGTTAGACATGCCAAGACTGCATTTATTGTGTAGGAGTCAAAAGGGGGATTATGTACACTGTGTTAGGATGTTTTAAAAAGCGTGGAGATTGAAAATGCGGCTCTGCTTTGATCATGATGGATAGGGGCCTTAGGCACATACACACATACATACAATATGCAAAGCGGGGACCTTATTTTATTTTTTTTATCAGTCAGTGTGTGTCCAAGTGTCTCATTTGTAAGCTTTGAAGTGCTGAAAACACACACTGATGTCTCATTAGTGAAACATTTAAGACTAGTTGCACCCTAAATTTTCATTTGACATACAAATTACTGAAAATTCTGTTTAATTGAAAATGATTAATTCCTCTCGCAGCATGTATCGTATCCTGCCTCTGTAATGCTCCTCTTTTGAAGAGTTATGGCAATAATTACACTATGGCAAGTTTCCTTCCTTCCTTCCTTTCTTTCTTCCTACCTTCCCTCCATTGTGCAACTACTTAAGATTTCTTGACTGTATGATAAAACATTGTATAATTTTAGCTTAATGAATTGGAGATGTTACCCCTGACCTGATTTACTTTTAAATATCCTTTGATATTAAAGTTAAATTACATTTCATAGTTATGAATCACCTCACAGCAAGAAGGTCTGGGTTCGAGCCCCGTGGTCGGCAAGGGCCTTTCTGTGCGGAGTTTGCATGTTCTCCCCGTGTCCGCGTGGGTTTCCTCCGGGTGTTCTGGTTTCCCCCACAGTCCAAAGACATGCAGGTTAGGTTAACTGGTGACTCTAAATTGACCGTAGGTGTGAATGTGAGTGTGAATGGTTGTCTGTGTCTATGTGTCAGCCCTGTGATGACCTGGCGACTTGTCCAGGGTGTACCCCGCCTTTCGCCCGTAGTCAGCTGGGATAGGCTCCAGCTTGCCTGCGACCCTGTAGAACAGGATAAAGCGGCTAAATATAATGAGATGAGTTATGAATCAGATGGCATGGTGGTGCAGTGGTTAGCACTGTTGCCTCACAGCAAGAAGGTTCTGGGTTCGAGCCCAGTACCTGACAGGGGCTTTTCTGTGTAGAGTTTGCATGTTCTCCCCGTGTCTGTGTGGGTTTCCTCCGGGTGCTCCGGTTTCCCCCACAGTCCAAAGACATGCAGGTTAGGCTAATTGGTGGCTCTGAGCCCTGTGATGATCTGGCGACTTGTCCAGGGTGTACCCCGCCTCTCACTCATAGTCAGCTGGGATACGCTCCAGCTTGCCCGCGACCCTGTACAGGATAAACGGTTACAGATAATGGATGGATGGATGGATGGTTGGATGGAGTTATGAATCATTAATGTGTCCATCAAATGTGGAAAACTCATAAGATTTTCAAAAAGAAAAAAGTGACAAATGTTATGAATTCACTGTCTCCTAATTATCTGAAATTAAAAATGTGTCATGTGTCATTACTAATGAATGAAAATGATTATTTGTTCCCCCAGAACTTAACATCAGATAAAGTAAATTTATTGAATGAGCTGATAAATAAAACAATATAATAAGTAGGAACAGACACAATAAAGCACATGAGGAGTCTAAAATGTAACAAAAAATTTATTTTCAAAAGAGTAGACAGTAATTACGGAACAGCCTTTAAGATCAACTAGAAATAAAATACTAAGTATAGTTTAATTAAATTTTGTCTATTTAATGGGGCAAACATTAGATTAGGTTCATTTACCAGTTACACAAAGGTATTCATGAACATCATGGAACATATTGTACATTTGCCTCAATGATTAAGGCTCTTGGTTACTGATCAGAAGGTCAGGGGTTCAAGCCCCAGCACTTCCAAACTACCACTGTTGGGCCCTAGAGCTTTTTAACCCTCTTTGTTTCAGGGGTGCTGTATCATAGTTGATGTCAGAAAATGCAGTGCATGGCAGCTTGCTGTGTATAAGACTGCACAGCCATAGAGTGCTGACTCCTGTCCACCACTGACAGTGCCCACAATGGACATGGGGACTAGATCATAGAGCAATAGAACATGGTGGCCTGGTCTGATAAATGAATCACATTTTTTTTAAACTACATCATGTGGATGGCTGGATGTGTGTACTTCGCTTGCCTGGAGAAGAGATAGCACCAGGATGCACCATGGGAAGAAGGCAAGCCAACACAGGCAGTGTGATGCTCCGGGGAATGTTCTGCTGGGAAACCTTGGGGTGCAGCATTCATGTAGATGTTACTTTGACATGCACCACCTAACTAAATATCGTTGTAGACCAAGTACACCACTTCATGGCAATGGTATTCTGTAATGGCAATGGTCTCCTTCAGCAGGATAATGAACCCTGCCACACTTCAAAAAAATGTTCAGGAATGGTTTGAGGAACATGACAAAGTGTTCAAGGTGTTGACTCGGCCTCCAAATTCCCTAGATCTCAATCTGATCAAGCATATGTAGAATGTGTTGGACAAACAATTCTGATTCATGGAGGCCCCACCTCCCAACTTACAGGATTTAAAGGATCTGATGCTAATGTCTTGGTGCCAGATACGACAGCATCCCTAGAGAGGTCTTGTTGGGTCAGTGGTTCAGAGCTGTTTTGGCAGCACAAAGGGTGTTAATTTACAGATAGTTGTATCTGTACTTATATCTAATAGGAACACGGTATATGTTTGTTCCAAATAAAGCATCCACATTTGGTTACATTATTGGTCTAGACCCAATTTTATTATTATGGGTATTTTTCTTTGAAGGGCTCTACAAATGTAAATCTGGATGCTAGAGAGTGAGAGACACACAGCCTCATGCCCGGTTGCTTTATGATGATGTTGGTGATGATGCCCTAAGGCTGTATTTGATATTCCCAGCAATACTGTCTGTGCAGTGTTATGGTGATTAAGCTGCTCTGTGTCAGGAAACATGCTGCAGATGGATATGAATTCAGGTGAGGTGTTTTCATGAAAACACTGGCAAACAGGTCCGAACATTTGAGGCCAAGGCTCAAATGAAAAGAAAAAAAAAAATCTCAGTGCAGCACAGTGTTCAGAGAGCAAAGGCAAAGAGCAGAGAAACAGAAGCAGAACAAAAACCATGATATCAGGAGAAAAATATAAAGACTTTCTAAGTTCAGGCAATGAGACACTGAGTGTGACTTTGCTGTGTGTGGAACTGAAGTCCTTATATACTGTGTGGTAGCGGTAGTGTGTGCAATGGGGAATAGGTGTGCATGGTTAAGGGTGCGGTGACTGTGAATGTGACAGTGAGCTGGATGTGTGGGTGTTGTAGTCCATGGTGACCATGTTTGTAGGCAACACTGTGTGTGTTCTAGGAAGTGGAGTTCAGAGGGGATTCCAGTGCAGACGTGACACTCTGATAGTTATGAGGGCACATCAGCATATTAATAATGGTTTTCATTCAGATAACTGGCTAATGGTGGAAAACAACTAGCATAAAAAATATCCTACACTATAAGGCCAAAATTATGTGAAGGAGAAGAACTTTATTTATCATATGTACACTTAAGCACAGTGAAATTCATCTTCTGCATTTAACCCATCTGAAGCAGTGAACACACACATACCCACAGCAATGGGCAGCTATGCTACAGCGCCTAGGGAGCAGTTAGGTTGAATGGTACTTGAGCCCAAGGCCACCCCTTCCTTCCTTCCTTCCATCCATCCATCCATCCATTAACTGTAGCCGCTTATCCTGTTCTACAGGTTCGCAGGCAAGCTGGAGCCTATCCCAGCTGACTATGGGTGAGAGGTGGAGTACACCTTGGACAAGTGGCCAGGTTATCGCAGGACTGACACATAGAAACAAACAACCATTCACATTCACACCTACGGTCAATTTAGAGCCACCAATTAACCTAACCTGCATGTCTTTGGACTGTGGGGGAAACCGGAGCACCTGGAGGAAACCCACACAGATACGGGGAGAACATGCAAACTCCACACAGAAAGGCCCCCGTCAGCCACTGGGCTCGAATCCAGAACCTTCTTGCTGTGAGGCGACAGTGCTAACCACTACACCACCATGCTGCCCATGTGGGCACCTGACATCACACCCATATGTAATCTTTCCCTAAACTGAAGCACAGAATTGTCTATAATATTTTTGTATACTGCAATATGAAGATTTTCTTTCACTGGAACTAAGAGCCCCAAACCTATTCCAGCATGACAATACCCCATGCACAAAGCACGGTCTATAAAGACATGGTTTGCCAAGGTTGGTGTGGAAGCCATGACCTCATCCGCACTGAATAGTTTTGAAATGAACTGAAATGCAGGCTACATGCCATGCCTCCTTGCCCAACACCACTGCCTGATCTCACTAATGCGCTTGTGGCTGAAAGGACCACAAGCTGTGTTCCAAAAATCCCCACAGCCACGTTCCAAAATCTTGTGGAAAGCCTTCCCAGAAGAGTAGAGATTATTATTATTACAGCAAAGGGGGACTAAATCTGGAATGAGCTATTCAACAAGCACATAATGGCCCGATGCGCTTTTGGTTTGCCATCACATTAGGTTTGTCTTTGCCAAATAAACTCACATGATTAAAGCATTTTCTACACTTGTAGTGAGATGTCTGTGATTCATATTCTGATTCAATATTGCCTCTGCATTTTTTATTTAATATTCAATTTAAATAGATGCTATGTCAAGCAATTAGGAAATAATCAAAACACTTGTCAAATTATGTGGAATTGCAGGTTCTAGACAAACATGGTGCAATAAAATGATAAGCATGGGGGCCATTACAGATTCCTTGAGATGCTTTATCAGCTTATATTCAAATATGAATATATAACTACCAAAATTAACATGGGAGGTCACCAGAGGTGGGAAGAAATAAAGTAATAAAGTACATGTACTTTCGTATTTAAGATGGGGTTTTGTTTTTCTGTTTGTATTTCAACTGATTTTTCTTTTCACTAAAGTCTCTTGACTTTTACTTGTTACATTTTAAAGGGAAAATCTCTAATAACTCATCTTTTGGATCTTTACATTTCAAAACTGATTGACTACTTTATTATGCATAGATATTTGAAGTCAGAAGGTGACTTTAAATTCTTACTTAATCTAAAGTCTCGTGACAACAGAAGCATGTATATGTATTTATGTGTAATTTGTACATTTCTCCATGCAAGTGTAGTGTCTTACACCAAAACTAATGAAAAGAACCAGGACATTTCAGAAATATCCTTCAAATATACAAAAACATTAAAAGAAAACTCCTTGTCACTATTCATGCCTTACCTATTTGCATGAAAGCTAATTTCTTGCTCTCCTATAAATTCTGGAAAAAGAAGCTGGGCATAAAGGGGGGGAAAGGAGACATCTCTGTACTGCTTTGATGGCTATTCAGTGTTTCAGTTTTCACTTGTTTCCCCTTGCTGAATGACTGGCCTTTGCAGGCATTGTCTGAAACAGCATTTGGAGTTGAAAGAAAATCTATGTTGCCTTCCTTCAAAAGCTCAGGAAGGAATGTTCCAACAATAGGCTTTGTTGTCAACTAAAAAAAAAACTGCACTGATGAGCAAATAACACAATACGATGGGTCCTCAGCACTGCCCTACAGTCTTCACGGTTTTAGGTTTATGTACTACAGTGAGAATACTAGTACATTCTAGTTTTAAATGTTCCACAGAAACACCATATAAAAGCACTGTAGAACATAAAATCCCTTATGCACCAGTCAGAGAGCTATGCAGACATATGGAGGTCTTACAATTAAAGGTTTCAGTGTGACGATTTTGTAATTTCATCACATTAATAAAAAAAAAATGTTTTGTTCCCTAGTAAGGTGATGCTTTTCATCTTTGGATATTTTTCAACATTTCAGCAATATCTAATCTCATCTCATTATCCTTAGCTGCTTTATCCTGTTCTATAGGGTCGCAGACAAACTGGAGCCTATCCCAGCTGACTACGGGCGAAAGGCGGGGTACACCCTGGACAAGTCGCCAGGTCATCACAGGGCTGACACATAGACACAGACAACCATTCACATTCACACCTACGGTCAATTTAGAGTCACCAGTTAACCTAACCTGCATGTCTTTGGACGGTGGGGGAAACCGGAGCACCCGGAGGAAACCCACGCGGACACGGGGAGAACATGCAAACTCCGCACAGAAAGGCCCTCGCCGGCCACGGGGCTCGAACCCAGACCTTCTTGCTGTGAGGCGACAGCGCTAACCACTACGCCACCGTGCTGCCCTGTTTGAGGAATATTTGGGATAAAATATTGAATTTATGTGAACAATGAATATATGTGAGAATTATAAAATAACTCTTATACATATTCAGTATCATGAAAATGATACTCAGCAAGATGAAAAAAAAAACACGTGCAACTATGAGCATTATTATTATTTTAAATAAGACTAAGATTTTCTTAGGCTACGTCCACATTGACACTGTCTTCATCAAACAGCACTGACAGCATGGAAAAGTAACAATGGAAGAGAACCACAATACCTGCTAGGACAGCAAAAGCTAGCTGGCTTTTTTTTTCACGTCTTGACCTGATCATGTACAGCTGATGAATTGTGTGCAGTCCTCTGGTGCATACGTTACGTAGTAGCACATCCATTTGGAGGTTGGCACGGTGGTGTAATGGTTAGTACTGTTGCCTCACAGCAAGAAAGTTCTGGGTTCAAGCCCAGTGGCTGACAGGGGCTTTTCTGTGTGGAGTTTGCATGTTCTCCCTGTGTCTGCATGGGTTTCCTCTGGGTGCTCTGGTTTCCCCCAGAGTCTAAAGACATGCAGGTTAGGTTAATTGGTGGCTCTAAATTGACCGTGAGTGTGAATGGTTGTTTGTCTCTATGGTGGGGTTTACATTAGACCGTATCTGTCTCGTTTTCGTCGCGGATGCACTGTCCGTGCACATTAAAACGCCGGGAAAACGACTCCACAGGCGGAACAACTTGAATCCGCCAGGGCCCACGTATTCAACCCAGTTCGTATTTGATCCGGTGCTGTGTAAACATTGTGATACGCGGAAACGCAGTGCTGAGCTCTAGCTGACGTCGTCATTGGACAACGTCACTGTGACATCCACCTTCCTGATTCGCTGGCGTTGGTCATGTGACGCGACTGCTGAAAAACGGCGCGGACTTCTGCCTTGTATCACCTTTCATTAAAGAGTATAAAAGTATGAAAATACTGCAAATACTGATGCAAATACTGCCCATTGTGTAGTTATGATTGTCTTTAGGCTTGCCATCCTTCCACTTGCAAGTGGTAAGTGACTTGCGCATGCCCAATATGCACTGGGATCACACACACACAGCGGCTCAGTCCCGAATCACTGCTCGTGCGCTTCACTCGCACGCTCTGTGAGCTGCGCAGGGCCAGAGTGCGCACCCTCCAGAGGGCACTCGCTGTTCAGGGCGGAGTGATTTGGAGTGCAGGATGCCTGCGGAGCCAAGCCGCTGAGGAGAAATTTACACATTACACATTTACACATTTCAACTTACGTGCCATCTAATTAGTCATGTGATTAGCGTATCCGTGTATTGGCGTTGCTGTGTGCATGCGAATCGTGTATTGGCGTTGCTGTGTGCACGCGAATCATTTTTAAAAACGTTAATCTGATGATCCGCTGATACGGTCTAATGTAAACCCCACCTATATGTCAGCCCTGCGATGACCTGGTGACTTGTCCAGGGTGTACCCCGCCTCTCGCCCATAGTCAGCTGGGATAGGCTCCAGCTTGCCCGTGACCCTTCACAGGATAAGTTGTTACAGATAATGGATGGAAGTATTTATTTGTCCTAGAATGCACTGAGGTGCAAAAGCATGGCCGGCACAGACTACATATCTCAAGCCATATGCTCAATGTCTCATTCCAACTCATGTCATTACTGACTGTTTGCACCTGGCCACAATCACGCACTCATACAATATAAAGCCCTCACCAACAGTTAACCAATTCAAAGTATTATCCAGTGTTTTTTTTTCAACTTGACATCCTAAGTCCTGTTTCTTGTGTTTGCTACAGAGGATTTTGGATTGTAGTTTTTGTTTCCCCAAGCCTGTTTGTTGAATGCTTGACCCCTGTCTGTTTTTGACCCTGCTATTGTGTCATGTTTTGGATTTGTCTGCCTGTCTTTTAAATAAAAGCATCACTTGCAGTTGCTGCCAACTCTGCTGCCTGACACAGTCAGAGAACATGCAGGGGTAGCCATGGCCTAATGGTTAGTGAAGCAGCTATGGGATGAAAAAGCTGCCAGTTCCATTCCCTGGACCAGCAGAAATGGCTGAAGTGCCCTTGAGTGAGACACCTAACCCCCAACTGCTCCTCAGGGTGCTCTGGGTATGTTGTATGTCACTCTGGATAAGTGTGTCTGATAAATGCCTGAATGTAATGTATGGTAGAACAGAAGCTTGTGGTACAACATATTGCACTTTTTAGACTCAGAAGAAATGATCTGTCAAGTAAGGTCCAAACCAGACAGATTTGATCTCTGTACTACCTTTTAGCAAAGGAGAGGTTTGATGGTTAGTCTAAGAGGTTTTGGACCTCCCATTTGAGCAGTAAACAGTTGGTGACTACTTTTAATACATTTTTAAAAAATCTAATTGACTTTTGTGCCAAGTACAGACTTTTCTATGCTGACTTGCCCTGAGAGGAAGTGCTCCTGCCACACCTGATATTCCCAGTGTGTGAACTGGAGGGCTGCAGGTTTTTTCAGGAATTTCAGAAACAACTGACTGTAGTCATTCAATCATGTCACCTATTTTTAAGCACTGAACTATAATTTATGTACAAAGGGCTGTCTGATTAGTGGTGTTTAATGGTGATTGATAGTATGCCATCCTTTCCACCCAAGCCAATTTTACTCCCTTGGCTCCTGGCCACGGATGGCTGTGGCATCGTTGAGATTCATCTTGCAACCTCCTGATGACAGAGTGAAATATTTCCTTTTGCACCACTTGAGAGTACTTAACAATGTGACAAAATATTCTGTTTTAGTTTCATTCTTTTCTAACAAAATCTCCTTGCACCAATTCTAAAATACCTTCCATTTTCCACGCAAAGATAATATCATAATTGTTTCCAGCAGAAAGAAATTAATCCTTTGTAATGATTGCATTCTCAATTATCTTACCATGTAGCTCGGCCAGTATACAAATCAGTGTAATCTTGCTCGCCACTGCTCCCTTACTCAGTTGCCATTGCTTGCTAATGAAACAAAATACCAGATAGGAAGTGAACATACTGTTCCACTGTTGGCTGGGGACATCTTGGAAATTGGCACTTTATTGTCTAACAGGCTCTCTCCCAGCATGTATGTTCAATCGAGAAGAGTCTCCATTAGGACGCCCATTATGAGCCTTTACTACACCAGCATGCGGCTCTTCCTGCATGCAGCTGGTGCCACTGTGGCACAGTGATGCTAGATGTTTCATCATGTCTTCTTTGTTCAAATTTGCAAAGTATTAGCAATTTTTAGACTCTGCGATGGACTTGTAGCATAGTATTGGGGGGGGAGATGACAACTTATTGCATATTGATAACTTCATCTTTCCTTGTGTTTCCATCTTTCCTTCTCCATCTTCATCGTGTGACCTATTTTTGCACATTCAAGACATACTATACAACTTGAACTCCAACAAGTCATGCACATACCCCTTAAATATGTCCACTTTTCAAATTTGTATATTTCAGATTCTTCTATTTCTTATTCTATGTATATAGCTACTTTTGTCTTTACTAAATTCTTCTACCTTAACTGTTCAAGCCCCAACCACCAAAGCAAATTCCTTGTATGTGAGAACGGACTTGGCAACAAAATTGATTCTGATTCTGGTTGAGTTAGAGATCGGATGGCCATGAATTCAAATCCCAGCATTGCCAAGCTGCCACTGATGGGTCCTTGAGCAAGGCCGTTATCCCTCAGCTGCTTGGTTGTAATAAATAAATAAATAAATAAATAAATAGGGCGGCACGGTGGTGTAGTGGTTAGCGCTGTCGCCTCACAGCAAGAAGGTCCGGGTTCGAGCCCCGTGGCCAGCGAGGGCCTTTCTGTGCGGAGTTTGCATGTTCTCCCCGTGTCCACGTGGGTTTCCTCCGGGTGCTCCGGTTTCCCCCACAGTCCAAAGACATGCAGGTTAGGCTAACTGGTGACTCTAAATTGACCGTAGGTGTGAATGTGAGTGTGAATGGTTGTCTGTGTCTATGTGTCAGCCCAGTGATGACCTGGCGACTTGTCCAGGGTGTACCCTGCCTTTCGCCCGTAGTCAGCTGGGATAGGCTCCAGCTTGCCTGCGACCCTGTAGAACAGGATAAAGCGGCTAGAGATAATGAGATGAGATGAGATGAGATGAGATGAGTGTAAAATGCACCTTTCACTTCTGTAAACCACTCTGGATAAAGGTATCTGACAAATGCCACAATTGTGAAATGGGAGGTTAAAAGTGTCCTGACCTAGTTTTCTGATTTGGTATGTTATTGATGATCTAACACCAGAGGTTTGGATAAATTTCTGTTCTACTGTCTTCCTGGAGAGACAGTTTTCCTGCCTCTGCACCAGGATACATTGGGACAATGTCTCTTAAAAACTACAAACATTATGTATTCATATGTGTCCAGTGATTGGATCACGATGCATCTCCAAGACACACTGGACCCCATTCAGACCTGTACTTAGCAATGTCCACTTACGACTGGATTACCCAGGATGTATGTTAATGCAATTAGTAATTCTGTTTAATACTACTAATAAAAATACATGTTGTGTGTCTGCTTTTTTTTCCCCCTTCAAGGTGGTTTTACACCTGCAACAATTGTGACTGTAGCAGCATGAGCTGAACCGGCCGTCTTTTTTGTAAGTACTATTCCCTAGAAGCCAATTCAGCATGATTTATGCACAGTTTCCCTCAAAGATGTTTACCAGTCTGTCTTGCCATGTCTGTAGGGATTACTGCTCTTCACTTTTTTATTTATTTAGCACTGTTTAATATGTGGCTCTGCTCTCTGGCTGAGCACAAGCTAAAGGCTGTGAGCCTATTGACATGCACACAAACACAATCTCAGTATGAACTCGAAGTGAAAATTAGAGCTAAGATGAGCTTCAGCACTACAGACGGACATAGTAATGGAGTAATATTTCTCATTGCACAACCTAAATACACCCCTTTTTATGCATTCACACCATCACGATGAGGGGGAAGTGGTTGGATCAAATTGCAATCAGTTTATTAAACTACAACAAATCAGACAGGTATGGTGAAAAACACAGACAAATATGTGATACACAACTCAATAACGGATCATGGAATACCGTGTATTTGTAGGTATTTGTATTTGTAGAGTGGTACATACTATTCAGCCTACTGAATATTCAGCCTACTGAATGAGATAATAAAGAGCTGATTGAAATAAGTAGGCAGGTGACTGAGAGCAGAGTAAAATCCTGATTGAAAGTAAAAGTCGGAATCTATTTCCAAAACTGAGACACTGAATTTGTCATGTCAACCAGTTGACATACAATATCTTTGAGATCTGAAGACACATATACTCTCAGATTTGTAGTCTAAGTGCAGGGGTGGATCCAGGAAAATGGGAAGGAAGGGTCAACCCAGTAAGGCTAGGGGCCTGGGGGCCGCCAGAGGCAGTTTTTAAATGGCCGGAGATGCATTTTGAGCTGTCAGAGACATGCTGTGAATGAAATCTCTTAAATAAAATTATCAGATCAAAAATGAAAGTGGGAACATTCAAAACGATTTTATCAGTCACTGAAAATGATATTGTCAGAGTTGCAGGTATATGCGTAGAGCATAATTACAACTGATGTATGGTAATATTTATGAAAGTTGCATTGTCATATAATGCACATGACACATTTACAGTGAAGTACACTGACCACAAAACACCTTATATCAATAAATTATTATTATTTTAGCATTTAGCTCCTGCTCAGGACAGTCAGTGTACATATAAGACAGTGAATATACCCAGGTAAACTGAAGTAATGTAAGTGGCCACTTAAGACAGAGCTTAATACCAAGATAACTATAAAAAAAGATTGTAAGAGTTGCGTGTCTATAATACAAAGTCAGTAACTGCAATCTGAGCTCCTGAGTCTAATAGATTGAGATAACTACAGTTAGGTCCATATATTTGGACACTGACACAAATTTTCTTTTTTTTACCTGTTTACTGAAACATATTCAAGATATAGTTATATAATGGACATGGGCATAAAGTCCAGACTTTCAACTTTCATTTGAGGGTATCCACATTAAAACTGGATGAAGGGTTTAGGAGTTTCAGCTCCTTAACATGTGCCACCCTGTTTTTAAAGGGACCAAAAGTAATTGGACAATTGACTCAAAGGCTATTTCATGGGCAGGTGCAGGCAATTCCTTTGTTATGTCATTCTCAATTAAACAGATAAAAGGCCTGGAGTTGATTTGAGGTGTGGTGCTTGCATTTGGAAGATTTTGCTGTGAAGAAAGCATGCGGTCAAAGGAGCTCTCCATGCAGGTGAAACAAGCCATCCTTAAGCTGCGAAAGCAGAAAAAAAACATCCGAGAAATTGCTACAATATTAGGAGTGGCAAAATCTACAGTTTGGTACATCCTGAGAAAGAAAGCACTGGTGAACTCATCAATGCAAAAAGACCTGGACGCCCACAGAAGACAACAGTGGCGGATGATTGCAGAATAATTTCCATGGTGAAGAGAAACCCCTACACAACAGCCAACCAAGTGAACAACACTCTCCAGGAAGTAGGCATATCAATATCCAAATCTACCATAAAGAGAAGACTGCATGAAAGTAAATACAGAGGGTTCACTGCACGGTGCAAGCCACTCATAAGCCTCAAGAATAAAAAGGCTAGATTGGACTTTTCTAAAAAAGCATCTAAAAAAGCCAGCACAGTTCTGGAAGAACATTCTTTGGACAGATGAAACCAAGATCAACCTCTACCAGAATGATGGAAAGAAAAATGTATGGCAAAGGTGTGGTACAGCTCATGATCCAAAGCATACCACATCATCTGTAAAACACGGTGGAGGCAGTGTGATGGCTTGGGCATGCATGGCTGCCAGTGGCACTGGGTCACTAGTGTTTATTGATGATGTGACACAGGACAGAAGCAGCTGGATGAATTCTGAGGTATTCAGAGACATACTGTGTGCTCAAATCCAGCCAAATGCAGCCAAACTGATTGGTCGGTGTTTCATAATACAGATGGACAATGACCCAAAACATAAAGCCAAAGCAACCCAGGAGTTTATTAAAGCAAAGAAGTGGAATAATCTTGAATGGCCAAGTCAGTCACCTGATCTCAACCCAATTGAGCTTGCATTTGACTTGTTAAAGACTAAACTTCAGACAGAAAGGCCCACAAACAAACAGCAACTGAAAACTGCTGCAGTAAAGGCCTGGCAGAGCATTAAAAAGTAGGAAACACAGCGTCTGGTGATGTCCATGAGTTCAAGACTTCAGGCAGTCATTGCCAACAAAGGGTTTTCAACCAAGTATTAGAAATGAACATTTTATTTACAATTATTTAATTTGTCCAATTACTTTTGAGCCCCTGAAATGAAGGGATTGTATTAAAAAATGCTTTAGTTCTTCACATTTTTATGCAATCATTTTGTTCAACCCACTGAATTAAAGCTGAAAGTCTGAACTTCAACTGCATCTGAATTGTTTTGTTCACAATTCATTGTGGTAATGTACAGAACCAAAATTAGAAAAATGTTGTCTCTGTCCAAATATTTATGGACCTAACTGTATACAATGATTGTGTAAGTTGCATGTCAACAAGTCTGTGGCAGCGGGGGCGTGGTCAAGCACTGGTCTGTGACAGGAGGGCGGAGTCAGGGAAGGTAAGTGGCAGAATCACTACACCTGAGAGCAATTAACCTGTGTTTGTGTGTCTTCCCAGTGACCGCGGCCTACTTAAGGAGGGAGAGCAGAGAGCAGAGGAGCTCACCCCCGGACTAGACGCTGGTTGTGTGGTCAATGAAAGATTGTTCACTGAAAAGCGTGACAATAAAGCCCTATTTAGAACCTGATTTCTGTCCTGCCGTCCTCTGTGCTCCACCATTCCCGGGTTTCGGCACCACTGTGACAGTTCGCTATGCGTGGGTGGAGCACAGAGCACAGAGATCAGGTTCGAAATAGGGCTTTATTGTCACACTTTTCAGTGAACAATCTTTCATTGACCACACAACCAGCGTCTAGTTCGGGGGTGAGCTCCTCTGCTCTCTGCTCTCCCTCCTTAAGTAGGGCGCGGTCACTGGGAAGACACACAAACACAGGTTAATTGCTCTCAGGTGTAGTGATTCTGCCACTTACCTTCCCTGACTCCGCCCTCCTGTCACAGACCGGCGCTTGACCACGCCCCCGCTGCCACAAAGTCCTATAATAAATCTTAGTTTCCAAGACTCAGGGGATTAATAAAAAGCATCCATCTTGGGTGCTTTGTAGCGTACATGTTAATAACTTTGTCATAATTCAGTTTAATGTCTCTGTGGACGAACAGGAGGATCAGAGCATTTAGGCGCTCTTCCAGCATAGTGCTCATATACATATTCTTAATGTACAGTGCTCAGTGTAAATGAGTACACCCCCTTTGAAAAGTAACATTTTAAACAATATCTCAATGAACACAAACAATTTCCAAAATGTTGACAAGACAAAGTTTAATGTAACATCTGTTTAACTTATAACGGGAAAAAGTAAGGTTAATAATATAACTTAGATTACACATTTTTCAGTTTTACTCAAATTAGGGTGGTGCAAAAATGAGTACACCCCACAACAAAAACTACTACATCTAGTACTTTGGATGGCCTCCATGATTTTTAATGACAGCACCAAGTCTTCTAGGTATGGAATGAACAAGTTGGCGACATTCTGCAACATCAATCTTTTTCCATTCTTCAACAATGACCTCTTTTAGTGACTGGATGCTGGATGGAGAGTGATGCTCAACTTGTCTCTTCAGAATTCCCCATAGGTGTTCGATTGGGTTCAGATCAGGAGACATACTTGGCCACTGAATCATTTTCACCCTGTTCTTCTTCAGAAATCCAACAGTGGCCTTAGATGTGTGTTTAGTCATGTTGGAAAAGTGCATGACGACCAAGGGCACAGAGTGATAGTAGCAGCTTCTCTTCCAGTATGGAGCAATACATCTGTGAATTCATGATGCCATCAATGAACTGCAGCTCCCCGACACCAGCAGCACTCATGCAGCCCCACATAAGGACACTGCCACCACCATGTTTCACTGTAGGCACCATGCATTTTTCTTTGTATTCCTCACCTTTGCAACGCCATACAATTTTGAAGCCATCAGTTTCAAAAACATTTATTTTGGTCTCATCACTCCAGAGTATAGAGTCCCAGTAGTCTTCATCTTTGTCAGCATGGGCCCTGGCAAACTCTAGGTGGGCTTTTTTGTGCCTGGGCTTCAGGAGAGGTTTCTTTCGTGGATGGCATCCATGCATGCCATTCCTCTGCAGTGGACGCCATATTGTTTCACAGGAAATAGTCACCCCAGTTTGGCTTTCTATTTCTTTAAATAACTGCAGTGAACTTGCATGCCGATTTTCTTCAACCCTTCTCATCAGAAGACGCTCCTGTCGAGGTGTTAACTTCCATGGACGACCTGGACATCTCTGTGAGATAGTTGCAGTTCCATCTTTCTTAAATTTTTGTACCACGTTTGCTACAGTATTCCGACTGATAAGTAAAGCTTTGCTGATCTTCTTGTAGCCTTCACCTTTGTGGTGGAAAGAAATGATTTTCTTTGGGGAATCCTGAAGAGACAAGTTGAGCATCACTCTCCATCCAGCATCCAGTCACTTAAAGAGGTCATTGTTGAAGAATGGAAAAAGATTGATGTTGCAAAATGTTGCCAAATTGTTCATTCCATGCCTAGAAGACTTGGTGCTGTCATTAAAAATCATGGAGGCCATACAAAGTGCTAGATGTACGTAGTAGTTTTTGTTGTGGGGTGTACTCATTTTTTGCACCACCCTAATTTGAGTAAAACTGAAAAAATGTGTAATCTAAGTTATATTATTAACCTTACTTTCACATTATAAGTTAAACATGTTATATTAAACTTTGTCTTGTCAACATTTTGGAAATTGTTTGTGTTCATTGAAATAGTGTTTAAAATGTTACTTTTCAAAGGGGGTGTACTCATTTATGCTGAGCACTGTACCTGAGAGAGGAATTTGCTCTTTCAACCCCTGCACTAGTTACAGGACAAAGCAGCAACAGATGCAAAATCATGTGTATATTTGGGAACATCCTTGCTTTGCACAGTGGGTTCCACAGCACAGTGTTGCTTCCAGAGTGGCTAGCATGTCATCTACATCCCACTAACTTCAGGAATAAATACTTACATTTTCTTGATGATGGAAGCAGATTTTCTTCAGAGCTGTTGCAAAAATCAGCATCTCTCACAGACCTATCCAGCCGCTGTCGTAAAAATTAAAGTGAGGCTCACCCCCCAAATGGCATGTGTCTCTGTAGTAAGTACAGAGATAGCCTATTAATGAATATGAGCAGTAGCTGGACAGCCGGCACATGTGTGTATGCACTAAGCCTGCTGCAGCATTTTTCTGGCATGTGAGTATGCATGTTAATGAGAAACATAAACAATAAACATAAAAAGATAGCATACACCCTTTACACGTAGTTTACAGTGCAGTCCAGGAATATTTAAATAATATTGGCTGGCTTGGAGTGGTATATCAGATATATTCCATTCAGCGAGCATGATATTGAATGAGTTGAAGATGAGTAGCTGAATGGAATATATCTGATATACCACTCAAAGCCAATATTATCATTATACATACACATTCAATGGAACAATTATAGATTTTACAAAAAGTTAAAAACAGGGCTGTAACCAATATTTAATGCTGATTCTGATCGAATGTAATTCAGTGTTCTGTCAATCCAATGTACTGTACAAAGTCAAAGTTCTAACAATAAAAATGGTACAAGTCCAAAAAGCCTGAACAACAACCCAACTTATATACAAGCTATATACGGGCTGACAGTTCAAGTTCAGTTACTTTTGGTTGTAGTTAATTGTTACATTGCAGTTGCTCAAAACAAAAGGGCTTTGCTGAGTGAAGTCCACGAGTGAAATCCTCTTGTAAAAGTCTCCGTCACTTTTCCTCACCTCCAAGTAGAACTTTGACAGTATTTCCTCTATTGCTGTCTTTTCCAGTTTTTCGATGTCAGTTGGTATGTTTTTCTCTTGTAAATATGTGTGAAGAATATCCAGTGAAGTTTTTATAGCCTTTTGGGTGTTCAGCGCATCTTTCTCTTTAAATCTTCTGCTTTTAATGAAGCAAACCTCACAGCCATGTTTACAGTATATACAAACTGTCACAGTTACTCACTAGCACGGAAGTTTTACATCTCCAATGTGTGTCTTTTCCAGTTTTTCGATGTCTGTTGGTATGTTTTTCTTTTGTAAATATGCATGAAGAATATATAATAAAGTTTTGGTAGCCTTTTGGATGTTCATTTAGTTTTAGGGCCCATTTACACGAGGACGCTGTCGGGTAAAAACGACTCAATATTTTATCGGAAGTGCCTTTCGTCTACACGGGGACGGCGTTTCCGAGGCTGAAAAACGGAAAAAATTGAAAACACCTTCCAGAGTGGATAAGTTAAAAACAGCCCCCATTGCATATCCGTCTAAACTACCCAATACGCGAAACTCTGCTCGGATCTGCTCACGTCGGGTACGCGTTTACGTCATACATATGTCATATACTGTACATGCCAGCCCGGGAAGTAAGAAAGTAAGTAAAAAAGTAAGAGCATGTCTGATTACATCGATCCAACGGACCTTCAAGCTGCCCTGGCAGCTTTAATAAACGTCCAGGAGTCCTTCGAACATCTATACCGAATCTGCACATATACCGTTAATGAACAGAGGCGGGTATAGTATGCTCTTACTTTTTTACTTACTTTCTTACTTACCATAGCCAGAGTAGTCAAAGTTTTCATGGCGCAGATGTGCAGATCAGACAAGACGGAAGATGTTGCGCATGCGTGCAGACATAGCGGAGGTCTTTCACAGCACCACCTAGCTGCCTGGCACGCACATACAATTGAATTCCACACATTTATGCGTCACCGTACAGACGCAGATTTCCTCCTTGAAAACGGCCATGTAGACACGGGAAAAAAGTGAGAACGAAAACGAACTTTTGCGTTTTTGTTTCAGACCGTCCCCGTGTAAAGTGGGCCTTAGTTCTCAGTTCATTATAATAAAGTGTTACCTATTTATTTTGTGCTTAAACCAAGCACTGAATTAGCCCCATCTCTCTCTTTCTCTCCTGGCCAATAAAGAAATGATTGTGCACATGTGCAGCAGAAAAGTTTTGTCATTAGATCTACACATGAGCACTGATGTGTGATGTCATGTTGTCTTGACAACATGCAATATTATAACAATATTGCATGCTCATTCTCCATTGGGGAGAGTGGTGTAATACATTGAGAATGAGTGATATGATAACAATATTGCATACCATCAGTAAACCCACTAGAAGGGAATAGAATACATGTTTTTATTCCATGGGAAAAGTGTCCTGTATACATAATATTATGTGATATTGTGTAGATATACTATGTTATTATGTAGATGCATGAAATTCCCGCACTCTGTTAAAATCCAACAGGACTCGCCTACACAGCAAAATCCCCAGTGTTGAATTAACACCCAGAGTGTTTATATAGGACCAATTGGACCCAAATTAACTCTGAAAGTGTTAATTCAACACTGAGGAATTTGCTGTGTAGCTTGCTTTTCACTGCATTCGTGTCATGAGCAAAAAAACCTAAGTTGGGACCTACTGTTAAAGATAAATTTATGCCATAAACTCTTCAGCTCAATCCTACATAACGATTTATTTTGTTTGTTTATTTTTTTAAAACCTCATTAATTAAAAAAAAAACAGTGGGCATATCTTGGTATCTGCAATACAATCAAGTCACAATTCCAAGTAGCCATGTACCAAAACTTACTTACTTATTTATTTTTTGGATGAGGGGGTGCTCCCCCCCCCCCCCTTAAATCCGTGCCTGAAGTGCTTTAGGAAGAGACAGCTTAAAAATGCTATTTTTACACAGACACAGAGAGAGAGAGAGTCTGAAAGGCAAGCATTAGACGAATGTAAAAGCACAAGGAGAATTTAATCAGGCAAACTAGCAGACAAATCCAAACATTAGGCAAAAAGCAGAGTCAAGATCAGGAGAGGCACAAACAGGATATCAAAGGCAGAGCAAAAGAGCAAACTCCAAAAACAAAGTCAAAACCAGAATAACAGGGCAGGATAGCAAAGGTTTGGTAAAGTCAGATCAACAGTAACTGAGCATTTACTTCACAATGAACCACTGCAGTGAGTGTGCTTAAAGATTAACAAAACCCAAAAATAAACTCTTTTATACTGACAGATAATCTCCATACAAGACATGTCCGAGCGTTCACTTGTTCATATTTGTACCTGTATACTGTGTACAGATTTTATTTTAAAAGAAAAGCAATGTCCCTGGGCGCTGACATCTTATCCTCCCTTGTGCTGTGAGTACAAATCGTAATGTCACCTACACACTACATAATTTACCGAGGCTAGAGGAGCTTGTGGGCACATCACTTCTAAATTGTTCTAAACCACCCTGAAGATGCCAAGTGTCAAGCTTTTGGGTGGAAAAAAATAAGCTCGATCACTGATCATTTTATGTGACATACATTTGTTTGTTTTTATTCACTGAGAAATGTGTTTTTTTTTCGACGACAAGAATCACGTTGCTATTGAGGTATTTCACTCACGTGACCAAGTCATGTGACGCTGCCATTTTGGACGGCACGGCTCGAATCAGTTTGAATGCGAGGAAGGCGACAAACAAAAAACATAAAAGAAAAAGGAGCGAGATGCAGAAAACACCTTCACTATCCAGCGACGTAGGGCATTTACAGGGCGAGCAGAGGGAGAGGTATTTGCAAAAATTGAGGTTAGCAGGCTTGGAGAACGACGTTTACCTGCTTCCACCAGGATTGTTCACTGACAGCTAAGGTTTGTTCACATTTTCATTTACTTTCGGTCCTCAGGATAAACAAAATGTTATTAAATGTCATTGAAATAACTTCTTAGTCTGTTGAGACATGGCCCGTTATAAGTTTTTCCTTTACTGTATTTACTAGTTTACTGAGCGCGCTCCGGGGCGGGCTGGCTGGCTGGCTAGCTAGCGCTCCGGGGCCGGCTGGCTGGCCGGCTAGCGCTCCGGAGCCGGCTGGCTGGCCGGCTAGCGCTCCGGGGCCGGCTGGCTGGCCGGCTAGCGCTCCGGGGCCGGCTGGCTGGCCGGCTAGCGCTCCGGGGCCGGCTGGCTGGCCGGCTAGCGCTCCGGGGCCGGCTGGCTGGCCGGCTAGCGCTCCGGGGCCGGCTGGCTGGCCGGCTAGCGCGCCGGAGCCGGCTGGCTGGCCGGCTAGCTAGCGCTCCGGGGCCGGCTGGCTGGCCGGCTAGCTAGCGCTCCGGGGCCGGCTGGCTGGCCGGCTAGCTAGCGCTCCGGGGCCGGCTGGCTGGCCGGCTAGCTAGCGCTCCGGGGCCGGCTGGCTGGCCGGCTAGCTAGCGCTCCGGGGCCGGCTGGCTGGCCGGCTAGCTAGCGCTCCGGGGCCGGCTGGCTGGCCGGCTAGCTAGCGCTCCGGGGCCGGCTGGCTGGCCGGCTAGCTAGCGCTCCGGGGCCGGCTGGCTCAGTAAACTAGTAAATCCAGTAAAGGAAAAACTTGAGACTGAAAGGTTTTAACAGTCATCCAAATGACTGAACGTAAACATTGCTACAGTAACATACCAGCTACTGTTGTTGACATTAGCTAGCTTGCCGTCCAAAATGGCGGACACCGGGGCGTCACGTGACCCTGTGACGTCAGGTGAAATACCTCAATAGCAACGGGGTTGTATACTAGTATCTTTGTCTGTACTACACATGCGTTATCAAGCCAAGTGAGATTTAAACTGCAAAAAAGTGAAGTCTGCGTATTTTGTTGCCAGTAAAAATCACATGGCTACTGAACATTTCTGATTAGATTTATAGAATTATAAGCCTTTATTCATCATATATACGTTGCAGCACAGTGAATTTCTTTGTCTGTATTTAACCCATCTGAAGCAGTGAAAACACACACAGAGAGAGAGAGTGTAGTGGCGCCTGGCTATTTTTATTTTTTTTTTAGAATTAGAAGCCTTTATTTGATGGCTCTGTCTAAAAAAGTGAAACGGTGTTCACGTGTGCCGGTAATGTCATCGGTGGATATCCAGTTTCAGTGCAAACGGCTGCGTCCAGGTAATCCTTTTTTTTTTTTTTTTTTAATGGATAAATTGTTGTAATAAAGTTTTATTTTTAATTTAAACATGCAGAGGGCACATCAGAGCACTTGCCATGATTGGCAAATGGTGTTTATTTTTGGGTTTTGATTGACTTTAAGTAGTGTGCTGTGGTGCTTGTTTCCAGGTGTGTACAGTCACTAATCAGAAGACTATGATCGGTGAAGTGCAGGGTGGGTGTTGTAGTTTGGGGCAGCCATATTTGAAGTCTGCTGTGAATTCTGGGAAATGGAGTCTTGAATGCAAGCAGTGCAGACGTGACACCTGCATATGTGTTACTAATATATCTCATCTCATTATCTCTAGCCTCTTTATCCTGTTCTACAGGGTCGCAGGCAAGCTGGAGCCTATCCCAGCTGACTACGGGTGAAAGGTGGGGTACACCCTGGACAAGTCGCCAGGTCATCACAGGGCTGACACATAGACACAGACAACCATTCACACTCACATTCACACCTACGGTCAATTTAGAGTCACCAGTTAACCTAACCTGCATGTCTTTGGACTGTGGGGGAAACCGGAGCACCCGGAGGAAACCCACGCGGACACGGGGAGAACATGCAAACTCCACACAGAAAGACCCTCGCCGGCCACGGGGCTCGAACCCGGACCTTCTTGCTGTGAGGCGACAGCACTAACCACTATACCACCATGCCACCCTGTGTTACTAATATATAATATATAATATATAGAGTGTTGTGACTAATTCTGCGATGAAGGCTACAGCATTCCTTTGATTTCAGCTCACTTTCATCACACTCTATATTACTTGTTCATTCTCAAGGAAAAATTTCAGTTGGGATCATTTCCTTGGTACAGGTTATCTATTCTATACAAGAAGATACACTTCCATATCTACCGTGAGACATAAACAGGATTTTCAATCTCCTACAACTGAAGCCGTGTCATGTTCTGTGCTTTGAATAAATGATTACTGAGGCCAGTGTTACAGGGTAGAGAGATTATTATTATTATTAGCTACAGCAGGGGGCTTTCTCCTCAGGTCTCTCCACAAAACAGATCATAAATCAGTCTCGGCAAGACCCCACTGGAAGTTGGTAGATATGCTGACTGAAGAGCTGGTTACCTGGAGATGGCGTGCAGCTTGATCAAATCAGTTTGATATGGAGGCTAGTGTCTTCAGCTGAAATTGATGAAGCTTGGCTCGTATCCATTACTTGATTATTTGCGATTCAGATTTTGGAGCAACAGTTTCTGCTGTGAACTAAAAATGTGAAAATGGAAGTGAAAATGGTTCTACACATTATTTGTTGGCTTTATAAAAAATAAATAAATAAAATAAGCTGCATTAAGTGATGTGGGGAATTGGGAGGTTAAGTCAAGCCATGGGAAATAAGATACCATATCTTGTAGTCTCTCATCCTATAAGCTATACATGTAGTATCTATTCCTATATAAGCATATATGTAAATTTTAACCAGCTAACAATAAAAACACAAAGCGATGGCGCTCGGGGTGTGTGAGACACCATGCCTCTTTTCCCATCAACAATCTGAAAGCCCTCCATCTGAGAAATATTCATCTGAGAAATCAGGTTGATGACCATTAAAAAGCCAGCTTGGAACTCTGATTATTCTACCACTCCATGAATTAGGTTTTTTTCTCTCTCTCTATCTCTCTTCATCTCTATATTCTCCAGGCTTTCATCTCAGATTTGATGGCTCTTGATTATTGTCCTTGCAGAGATCAATCATACAATCACATGATTTTGTCCTTAGTCTCCTTCATTTCCTCTGCAATAAAATAAATCATCAAGATATAGAGCTTGGTGAAGTGGACTGAAGTGTGTGTGTGTGTGTGTGTGTGTGTGTGTGTGTGTTACATTGACCTTGGTACAACTTAGCCAGTGATTGTCACACGTCACTGAATTCATATTCTCCATCATTGAGTTTATAATGAATTGTTTTCATGCCTTGGTTGACAGCCGTGTATAGCTGGCCAAAGGATTTAAAAATAACTCCTTAATTTTTTCTACAATCATCCTGACACATTTCATGAAAAAGAATGCATCATGACTCCCCAAAAAGTGTTTTTTAACACAGAAAATATTAATTCTATTCAGTCAAAAAAAAGATAATAGAGGATATGACATTATCTCGCTTTGATGTATGAAATCTGATCAGCCTGTAGGCTATTGATAACTTCCCCTGCTGAGAACAACCTATGCATCATTTTACATGGAATATGAACAGGCTGAACATGTATAGTATGTTTACTAATGGTCAGCCACAACATTCACATGTAAATTCACATGCAACAAAACACACACACACAAACAACCAGTTGAGCCATAGACCTATATATTTTAGTTGCTGCCCAAGTAACTGAATCCATAAGTTGATAGCCATACTTAAATAGAAGCTACTGTTAGTAAGAAATCACAGTGACATCAAATTAAAATTTGCGGATAGAAGTTCTCATCTCATCTCATTATCTCTAGCCACTTTATCCTGTTCTATAGGGTCGCAGGCAAGCTGGAGCCTATCCCAGCTGACTACGGGCGAAAGGCGGGGTACACCCTGGACAAGTCGCCAGGTCATCACAGGGCTGACACATAGACACAGACAACCATTCACACTCACATTCACACCTACGGTCAATTTAGAATCACCAGTTAACCTAACCTGCATGTCTTTGGACTGTGGGGGAAACCGGAGCACCCAGAGGAAACCCACGCGGACAGGGGGAGAACATGCAAACTCCGCACAGAAAGGCCCTCACCGGCCACGGGGCTCGAACCCAGACCTTCTTGCTGTGAGGCGACAGCGCTAACCACTACACCACTGTGCCGCCCGCCGATAGAAGTTCTCATCTCATTATCTCTAGCCGCTTTATCCTTCTACAGGGTCGCAGGCAAGCTGGAGCCTATCCCAGCTGACTACGGGCGAAAGGCGGGGTACACCCTGGACAAGTCGCCAGGTCATCACAGGGCTGACACATAGACACAGACAACCATTCACACTCACACCTACGGTCAATTTAAAGTCACCAGTTAACCTAACCTGCATGTCTTTGGACTGTGGGGGAAACCGGAGCACCCGGAGGAAACCCACGCGGACACGGGGAGAACATGCAAACTCCACACAGAAAGGCCCTCACCGGCCCCGGGGCTCGAACCCAGGACCTTCTTGCTGTGAGGCGACAGCGCTAACCACTACACCACCGTGCCGCCCCGATAGAAGTTAGTCAATAAAATAATAAAGTCATAATCATAGATTTAAAGGTGTCATATGAGGAAAAAATCATCAGTTGATCTTCTTTTGATGATCTCGTCATTACTGGTGAGAAATTAAGTAAGGTCATAAGTCATCCAAGATAACGTTTTTAAGGGAAACAAAAATCCATCCATTATCCGTAACCACTTATGCTATGCAGGGTCACGGGCAAGCTGGAGCCTATCCCAGCTGACTATGGGTGAGAGGTGGGGTACACCCTGGACAAGTCACCAGGTCATCGCAGGGCTGACACATAGAGACAAACAACCATTTACACTCACATTCACACCTACGGTCAATTTAGAGCCACCAATTAGCCTAACCTGCATGTCTTTGGAATGTGGGGGAAACCGGAGCACCCGGAGGAAACCCACGCAGACACGAGAACATGCAAAGTCCACACAGAAAGGCCCTCGTTGGCCACTGGGCTCGAACCCAGAACCTTCTTGTTGTGAGGTAGGTGACAG
This sequence comes from Neoarius graeffei, assembly GCF_027579695.1. Lineage (NCBI taxonomy): Eukaryota > Metazoa > Chordata > Actinopteri > Siluriformes > Ariidae > Neoarius > Neoarius graeffei. The sequence goes on from NC_083595.1 coordinate 36,071,534, forward strand.
TGCTAACCACTACACCACCGGAAACAGGAAATGCCTTTCTTAATATTTTCATCATTTTATACATCATCTCCAAAAACATGTGTTGCTATTTATTTTAAATGATTAATTATTGTAATTTTTGGATAGTAATGAAGTGGATGGGAGCCATTTTGTTCCCCTCTGGCCTTTGCTAAGTGTGACTCTTTGTTTGTTGGTGCCCTTGTTTTGCAGCCCTTAAATCTATCATTGTGAACGGCTTACAGTGGATATAAAAAGTGTCCACACTCTGTTAAAATGATATTTTTTTTTACATCATAAAAACCTAAGACTGATAAATAATTTCAAAACGTTTCCCACCTTTAATGTGACCTATAACCTGTACAATTCAATTTAAAAACAAACAAATCTGTTGGGGGGGGAACATAAAAGATAAAAAAAGTACAATAAGCTAGTTGCATAAGTGTGTACACCCTTAAACTAATACTTTGTTGAAGCACCTTTTGATTTGATTACAGCATTCAGTCTTTTTGGGTTGGAGTCTATCAGCCTGCCACATCTAGACCTGGCAATATTTGCCCACTCTTCCTTGCAAAAGTGCTCAAATCTGTCAGATTGCGAGGTCATCTCTTGTGCACAGCCCTCTTCAGCTCATCCCACAGATTTTCAATTGGATTTAAGTCTGGGCTCTGGCTGGGCCATTCCAAAACTTTTGGGGGGTCACTGTCATGCTGAAAGATGAAATTCCTCTTCATGTTCAGCTTTCTTACAGACACCTGAAGGTTTTGGTCCAAAATTGACTGGTATTTAGAACTGTTCATAATTCCTTCCACCTTGACTAAAGCCCCTGTTCCAGCTGAAGAAAAACAACCCCAAAACATGATGCTGCCACCACCATGGGTATGATGTTCTTTTGGTGATGTGCAGTGTTGTTTTTGTGCCAAACATACCTTTTGGAATTGTGGACAAAAAGTTCAACCTTGGTTTCATCAGACCATAACACGTTTTCCCACATGCTTTTGGGAGAGCTGATGGTTGTTGTTGTTTTTTTTTTGCAAAATTTAGCCGGGCCTGGATGTTTTTCTTTGACCCTACCTCATAGTCCAGACATATGGAGAATATGGGAGATTGCTGTCACATGTAGCCAGAAATTCTTGCAGCTCCTTCAGCATTGCTGTAGGCCTCTTGGCAGCCTCCCTGACCAGTTTTCTTCTTGTCTTTTCATCAATTTTGGAGGGACGTCCAGTTCTCGGTAATGTCACTGTTGTCACATTCTCCACTTCTTGATGACTGTCTTCACTGTGCTCCATGGTATATCTAATGCCATGGAGATTTTTTTGTACACTTCTCCTGACTGATACCTTTCAACAATGAGATCCCTTTGCTGCTTTGTAAGCGCTCTGTGAACCCTGGCTTTTGCTGGAGGATGCAACTGAGTAAATGTCTGAACTTTATTTGAGGTTAATCAGAGTCATTTTAATTGATGGCAGGTGTGAACCCAAAAAGACTGAATGCTGTAATTAAATCAAAAGGTGCTTCAACAAAGTATTAGTTTAAGGGTGTGCATACTTATGCAACCAGCTTATTGTACTTTTTTTATGTTTTTCCCCCTCACAGATTTGTTTGTTTTTCAGTTAAATTGTACAGGTTATAGGTCACATTACAGGTGGGAAAAGTTTTGAAATTATTTATCGTGGTCTCATTTTTTTTTTTACATCAGAAAAATCTGTCATTTTAATGGAGTGTGTATACTTTTTATCTCCACTGTATATATTCTATCATGTTAACTTTGACAACTTTTTTAACCAATAAAAAAAGATTCTTTTTCACCAGCATCTTAATTCCACATTACTTTTTTTCTTCTTTTGAACAAGAATCATGAGTAACTGATGTTGCCTAAAAATACAAACAGAGGTGGATTAACACAGATCAGATCCTACAGATTCAGATTTTAATCTTTTCATCTTCACAAAGCTGTCATTTGTAATTCAAGAACTTGCTGCTTGTGCAATCGCAACTATGAGCTGAGGGAAAAGCATAGACTTGTCTGCTGAGTATAAAAGCACAGAGTTCAGTCAATATATATGGTCAGTCAACTGAACCTATGGCTTTGAAGGAGACAAAATTGTTGGTTTTGTTGATCGTTGTATCCAAAGAGCTGTATATTGTAGTATTATGAAGAGTGCAGAGAAACTCGAATATTAGCCTTTATCGTCTGTTACTGCTCTGACCTGATCTCTAGTTTTCCTTTATGAATTTTCTATACAGCGGCTGTTTGGTATAAGACCAAGGCCAGGAAGGTTATTCCTTACACAAGAGCATCTAAGATACATTTTTCATGTCAGGCTATGATTTTGTATAATACATAGAGTATACTGGCAAGAAACTCTGTGTTTTGAAGAATACACAGGTCTGTAATGTTGCATTGTTTTATTATGGTGTAGCTTCTCCTTTGCCAGTATCTCTGAGCCTGGGCCTAATTTTCACTTGGCAGCGTTCTCGTTCTCATTTGCTTAGCACTTGGTAAGAGGCACAATTCTCCAGTGCAACTCCCTCAAGCATGGTAATAATTGCAAAGTAAAAACAAATGTACAGAATATTAGCTTCTCTGTTGGCATTGTTGCAACACTACTCTGTTTTACTCTTCGATGGCTTCCTTTCCATGTGTAATCTCTATAGATGCTCAGGACTTTGAATGTGCAGATAATCACCTGCTGCTGACAGTGACGACCTGAAGTGCTTCACAACACCCACTGCTAATTGTAAAACAGAGTTAAGCCATGTTAAAGGTCCCATGGCATGAAATTTTCACTTTCTGAGGTTTTTTAACGTTAAAATGAGTTCCTCTGACCTTCTTAAGTCACCCCAGTGGCTAGAAATTTCATAATGTGTAAACCAAAGTATGCCCAACATTTGAGAATGGCGCGTCAAAACGGTGCATTGATAAACTCTTCCCTTTACTACGTCAGCAAGGGAGATGATCCCAGGCCCCCCCTCTGGATTCCCACCCACTGTATGAATTGCCCACCCAGTTGTAGTGAGGAGACCATAGAGGACACAACATGGCACCACCTAAGCGAGCGAAACATGGAAATTGCGCTGTACATGGATGTGACAACACAGAAAAGAGTCTGTTTTTACTGCCGACGGGAGAGCCCCTGAAGACGCAGTGGCTTAATTTTATTTACTTCAATAATACGCCGTCGAGTCTACCTAAGATGGTGTATGTTTGTCGGAAGCATTTTCCTGAGGAATGTTTCCACAACTTGGGACAGTACAGGGCAGGTTTTGCACATCAACTGTCACTGAAGCCTGGGTCCGTACCAAGCATCCCTGCCGCATCAGCCACAAACACCGAACAAGTAAGTGTATAACTGTTAAGTCGTTTTGCCGTGTTTTAAAATCGGTGCCATGTTAGCCTTGCAATGGCTACATTAGCTGTGCAGCTAACCGGTTCCTGCAGTTAGCCAGGTACTCTGCGCTACAAAACCAAAAAGCATGCAGCATGCTCTGTTATAATAGCCAATCAAAACAGTTTTTACAAAGACACCCACATTCTTTTTTTTAAGTCACTCGTTCATTTTATTTGTTTGTTTGTTCAGTAAAAACCCAAACATTTGTTGAATTTATTTTATTTCCTCGCGTCGCACCTTAATGATGTCAGCGCGCGGTATTTTTCCCTTCGCGGTTTGTTCCTTCTCTCTCGCCATAGTAAGACACCCACATCCGCTTGTTCTGACCCACTGGAGGTAGCGTCACAGTGCTGTTAGCCAATCAGAGGTAACACGTTTACATGTCATGAATATTAATGATAAGACCCGCCCCCACCCTCTACCCTTCCCCGCCTCCATGCTTCTCATTAGCAAAACGGCGCACTGGGAAAAGGGCTGAAATGGGGCTTTCTCCCAGGAGGCTATATCTACGTGCCGAGGGTTCATTTCGAGAAAGGCTGTGGATATAACATCCAGAAACCTCCACGAGCCCATTTAAAGCATCAAACCACCATGCCATGGGTCCTTTAATGCATTTTCTTCCAGACATGAATGCAGACTCCAAAATTGATTGATTAAAAGGGACCCGCTGCTGGCTTTCTGGTGTAGTGCAAAAGTGCCCTATGGTGAATATACAGCCAGGTTGATATACTAGTCCAGCTAAAAAAATTAGAAGGTTTTTTTTTTCATAATTTGATTCTAAAAGGTAAACTTTCCTATAGTCTATATTCATTACATGTAAAGTGAAATAGTTGAAGTCTTTTTGTTTGTTTGTTTTTATTTTTTTATGATTATGCCTTACAGCTCATGAAAATCAGAAATCCAGGATCACAAATTATTAGAATATTTCCAAAGATCAATCAAAAAAGGATTTACAATACAGAAATGTCCAACTTCTGAAATGTATGTTCATTTATACACATAATACTTGGTTGGGGCTCCTTTACCATGAATTATTGCATCAATGCAGCATGGCATGGAGGTGCTCACTTTGAAGCCCAGGTTGTTTTGATAGCGGCCCTCAGCTCATCTGTATTTTTGGTTCAGGTGTTTCTTGTCGTCTTCTTGATAATAACCCATAGATTCTCTTTGGGCTTCAGGTCAGGAGAGTTGGCTGGCCAATCAAGCACAGTAATATCATGGTCAGCAAACCATTTGGTAGTAGTTTTGGCACTGTGGGTAGGTGCTAAGTCCTGCTGGAAAAGGAAAATCAGCATCTCCAAAAAGCTCATCAGCAGATAGAAGCATGAAGTGCTCTAAAATCTCCTAGTAAATGGCTGCATTGACTTTGAACTTGATAAAATACAGTGGACCAACACCAACAGATGACACGGCACCCCAAATCATCACAGACTGCAGAAACTTCACACAGGAATTCAAACACCTTGGATTCTGTGCTTCTCCACTCTTCCTCCAGACTCTAGGATCTGGATTTCCAAATGAAATGCAAAATTTACTTTCATCTGAAAAGAGGACTTTGGGCCACTGAGTAACAGTCCAGTTCTTTCTCTCCTTAGCCCAGGTAAGACCCTCCTGATGTTGTCTCTGGTTTTGGAGTGGCTTGATATTAGGAATGTGACAGTTGTAGCCCCTTTCCTGAAGATGTCTGTGTGTGGTGGCTCTTGATGCACTGACACCAGCTTCAGTTCATTTCTTGTGAAGCTCTCCCAAGTTCTTAAATCAACTTTTCTTGACAGTCCTCTCAAGGCTGCAGTCATCCATGTTGCTTGTGCACCTTTTCCAGCCAGCCTTTTCAGCAATGATCTTCTGTGGTTTACCCTCCCTGTGGAGGGTGTCGATGATCATCTTCTAGACAACTGTCAAGTCACCAGTCTTCCCCATGATTGTGGTTGTGTGTGCTGAACTAGACAGAGAGATACACTGTGTTCATACTGTTTTACTCAAACTTGAAATTAAACATTCTAATAATTTGATATACCGGCTTTCTGATTTTCATGAATGATAAGCCATAATTATCAAAATTAAAACAAAAAAGGCTTGAAATATTTTACTTTACATATAATGAATATAGAATATATGAAAGTTTACCTTTTAGAATTAAATTACAAAAAAAAACTTTTTCACAATATTCAAATTTTTTTGAGATGCACTAGTAGTGTCTAATGAAAATAAAACTATATTGATTGTGGGCAAATTGCAGGAAACGTATGTGGATGGTGGAAAGGCTTGAAAACATCCTCAGTAAAAATCAGTCTAATGGGTTTGGACTGTCTGCTCTGGGTAAGAGGGAAGATGGGAGGCATTTTGAATAATGCAAAACTCTCACTAGTCAGGGAGCACCATCAGGTCTGAGCCACTGAGGTTGATCTCTCTTTCTGTTGTCCTAATGTTCATACCTTTCTGTCCAACTCTCTCTCTCTCTTTCTCTCATATATATATATATATATATATATATATCATCTCATCTCATTATCTCTAGCCGCTTTATCCTTCTACAGGGTCGCAGGCAAGCTGACTACGGGCAAAAGGCAGGGTACACCCTGGACAAGTCGCCAGATCATCACAGGGCTGACACATAGACACAGACAACCATTCACACTCACATTCACACCTACGGTCAATTTAGAGTCACCAGTTAACCTAACCTGCATGTCTTTGGACTGTGGGGGAAACCGGAGCACCCGGAGGAAACCCACGCGGACACGGGGAGAACATGCAAACTCCGCACAGAAAGGCCCTCACCGGCCATGGGGCTCAAACCCGGACCTTCTTGCTGTGAGGCGACAGCACTAACCACTACACCACTGTGCCGCCCATATATATATATATATATATATATATATATATATATATATATATATATATATATATATATATAGAGAGAGAGAGAGAGAGAGAGAGAGAGAGAGAGTGTGTGTGTGTGTGTTGCGCAACAGGAGTTTTATACCAGATGCTCGAAAACAGCGTTGAAAAGCGCACTATATTTTGCACCATTTTCACTGGCTGATCCAGTAACTATCAATGAATAATCAGCTCAATAGCGCCCCTATGGGATACATTTACCACTTTTAACATCATCCATGACTGTGTTGGACTGAGGCTGGTTCTAGACGACTTAAGACAGGGATTGGTTTTAAATGACTCCCATATAGTTACTGTCCAGAACCAGAAATGAGTCAACACTCGACTCGACAGCATCCATTCATTGTCCATGTCCTGACTGATTCTGAGTCCTGGTCTCCATGTTTTCAACACTGCATGTTCAGAGGTGAGAAAGAATAAACACACATTTTATGGCTGACTAGCTTGTATCAACAACAGTTCTAGCTTTACTGATGACATTTTGTACAGGTTAAAATCGGTCCCATGTTAGAAACAGAGTATCGATGACTAATAATTTGACATAATTGGCACAATGCCGAAAATTAATTTGGCATGGTTCCAACCAATCAATGAGACATCAAATTAAATTACCTATAGCTGTTTTACAACTCCATTGTAAAACAGCTGTAAAACACGCACACAATATATATATATATATATATATATATATATATATATATATATATATATATATATATATAATGTGTATGTATATATAAAAGCACACTATATATATATATATATATATATATATATATATATATATATATATATATATATACTGTATATATGGGTGGCACGGTGATGTAGTGGTTAGCGCTGTTGCCTCACAGCAAGAAGGTCTGGGTTTGAGCCCTATGGCTGGTGAGGGCCTTTCTGTGCGGAGTTTGCATGTTTTCCCCGTGTCCGCGTGGGTTTCCTCCGGGTGCTCCGGTTTCCCCCACAGTCCAAAGACATGCAGGTTAGGTTAACTGGTGACTCTAAATTGACTGTAGGTGTGAATGGTTGTCTGTATCTATGTGTCAGCCCTGTGATGACCTGGTGACTTGTCCAGGGTGTACCCCGCCTTTCGCCCGTAGTCAGCTGGGATAGGCTCCAGCTTGCCTGTGACCCTGTGGAAGGATAAAGTGGCTAGAGATAATGAGATGAGATATACAGTTAGGTCCATATATATTTGGACACTGACACAAATTTTGTTTTTTTACCTGTTTACTGAAACATATTCAAGTTATAGTTATATAATGGACATGGACATAAAGTCCAGACTTTCAGCTTTCATTTCGAGCGTATCCACATTAAAATTGGATGAAGGGTTTAGGAGTTTCAGCTCCTTAACATGTGCCACCCTGTTTTTAAAGGGACCAAAAGTAATTGGACTGACTCAAAGGCTATTTCATGGGCAGGTGTGGGCAATTCCTTCGTTATGTCATTCTCAATTAAGCAGATAAAAGGCCTGGAGTTGATTTGAGGTGTGGTGCTTGCATTTGGAAGATTTTGCTGTGAAAACATGCAGTCAAAGGAGCTCTCCATGCAGGTGAAGCAAGCCATCCTTAAGCTGTGAAAACAGAAAAAAAAACCATCTGAGAAACTGCTACAATATTAGGAGTGGCAAAATCTACAGTTTGGTACATCCTGAGAAAGAAAGAAAGAAAGAAAGAAAGCACTGGTGAACTCATCAATGCAAAAAGACCTGGACGCCCACAGAAGACAACAGTGGTGGATGATCGCAGAATAATTTCCATGGTGAAGAGAAACCCCTTCACAACAGCCAACCAAGTGAACAACACTCTCCAGGAGGTAGGCATATCAATATCCAAATCTACCATAAAGAGAAGACTGCATGAAAGTAAATACAGAGGGTTCACTGCACGGTGCAAGCCACTCATAAGCCTCAAGAATAAAAAGGCTAGATTGGACTCTTCTAAAAAAGCATCTAAAAAAGCCAGCACAGTTCTGGAAGAACATTCTTTGGACAGATGAAACCAAGATCAACCTCTACCAGAATGATGGAAAGAAAAAAGTATGGCGAAGGCGTGGTACAGCTCATGATCCAAAGCATACCACATCATTTGTAAAACACGGCGGAGGCAGTGTTATGGCTTGGGCATGCATGGCTGCTAGTGGCACTGGGTCACTAGTGTTTATTGATGATGTGACACAGGACAGAAGCAGCCGGATGAATTCTGAGGTATTCAGAGACATACTGTGTGCTCAAATCCAGCCAAATGCAGCCAAACTGATTGGTCGGCGTTTCATAATACAGATGGACAATGACCCAAAACATAAAGCCAAAGCAACCCAGGAGTTTATTAAAGCAAAGAAGTGGAATATTCTTGAATGGCCAAGTCAATCACCTGATCTCAAACCAATTGAGCATGCATTTCACTTGTTAAAGACTAAACTTCAGACAGAAAGGCCCACAAACAAACAGCAACTGAAAACCGCTGCAGTAAAGGCCTGGCAGAGCATTAAAAAGGAGGAAACACAGCGTCTGGTGATGTCCATGAGTTCAAGACTTCAGGCAGTCATTGCCAACAAAGGGTTTTCAACCAAGTATTAGAAATGAACATTTTATTTACAATTATTTAATTTATCGAATTACTTTTGAGCCCCTGAAATGAAGGGATTGTGTTTAAAAAATGCTTTAGTTCCTCACATTTGTATACAATCATTTTGTTCAACCCACTGAATTAAAGCTGAAAGTCTGAACTTCAACTGCATCTGAATTGTTTTGTTCAAAATTCATTATGGTAATGTACAATGTACAGAACCAAAATTAGAAAAATGTTGTCTCTGTCCAAATATTTATGGACCTAACTGTATATATATATATATATATATATATATATATATATATATATATATAATTTGCTTCTCTTCTCTCCCTCTATTCCAGCTTTTTTAGCATTTCCATGATAAGATAGGATGTCAGTGTGCACTGTGCTGCACTTTATCCTGGTAAAGGTTGTAATGGATCCGATCTCATGAATGCATAGAAATACACCCTGGATTGGACAGTCCATCACAGGGCACCGCACACACACACACGCATGCATTCATATTTGACATAGCAAGCCCATGGTCGAAAATCTGAGAACCCAGAGGAAACCCACATGGAAATGGGGAGAACATGCAAAACCCCTCACAGACAGTAACCCAATGATTGAACCAGTGAGCCTGGAGCTGGGAAGCTATGATGCTACATGATGCACCACTGTACCATGATTTGTAATCAAGACAATCACACATTCAAAAAGACTGCCTACAGAGCTCATTTTGTCTGTTCCGATCTGTCTAAAAAATATTGCTAATGCAGGCTGGACTCTTGGAATGTCCCAGAAAGCTGGAAAATCTCGAGGAATGTATTGGCAGCAGAATTGTCTGTAAAATACTGTAAATATATAATAAATATTTATTTTAAAAAGTACTGTAATATATTTACAGATCATTGTTGTACCCTAGAGTACATCACTATGCTTCCAGTAATAGCCTGTAAATTTAGAATAAAAAAATAGGCAGGATAGAACTGAGCAGTTGAAGGTTAAGAGTCTTGTTCGAGGAGCCAACTGTTGCAGCTTCGCAATGCAGGGATTTGAATTCATTAACCTTTTGACCTGCAGCTCAAAGGCTTAACCACAGAGCCACTGCTTCACTCAACGAGCTTTTACTGGTTCACCCACATCTACTGTTGAATTAACTTACATTAAAACACTAATTTCAGTGGTATAATGTTCAAAGTTTTTACTAGCTACAAACTTGCATCAAAAAGGGTGTTCTATATAATAAACGGTACTTGGATAAAATAGTTGCAAAAATAAAGGGCACAGAAAGATCCACAGATTTTCAGAAGTCATACACAAAGTCTTTACCATTCTCTCACCCACCCAAAACTAAATTAATCCAAACTATTTACCCAATCATATAGAGCACAATCCTGTAAAATAATAAAACAGCATTTTGCTGTATATTTACAGCAACTTGACTCCAGGAAGAGTGCATGTATTGTGCTGTGGGATTATTAGATTTATGGGTAATTTGTGATCAGAAATGGGTATCTGAAGAGCAATTTCTGAAAAGGTAAAGAAATGAAAAAAACTCTCAATTGCAGAGCAATGATTATGATTATTGTTATTATGATTATGATAGGATGATTATTTGCCTGCACTAAAGGGAATAATACACACCACTATCATTTTACATACCACGTCTTTTATGTTTAGTTTGCATTTTCAGTTATGTCATGTTCGTTCTTTGTAATTGTCTTCCCTTTTACATAAACGATTTACCATGCTACAGTGGTTAGCATTGTCACCTCACAGCAAGAAAATTCTGAGTTCAAACCTCATGGCCAACTGGAGCCTTCCTGTGCAGAGGTTCTGTGTATGTTTGGGTTTCCTCTGGGTGCTTTGGTTTCCTCCCACAGTCCAAAAACATGTGGATAAGGTCACTGGCTACTCTTAACTGCCCATGAGTGTGAATGGTTGATTGTTTGTGTGTATCCTGCCTCTTGCCTGAAGTTAGCTGGGATTATCTCCAACTTCCCCTGAAACCCTGATGGATAAGGGTTATAGACAGGGGCGATTTCTCAGAGACAACAAGGGAAGCCGAGCTTCCCCTAAAATTCTCTCCCCAAACTGCGGCATCTATGACGTTGAATTCTCATTAAAACAATAACTTGCATAACATAATATATGCCCAAGATTGTATTTACGTTCATAACTATCCTGTAACTTATTTGAGTGATGTCTGTCGAACTTGCAGTTCGCTACGAGAATCACCTTTGCTGCCAGGCTGTAACCAGCGTTGCCAGATACTGCTGACGTTTTCCAGCCAAAATATGTTCAAAACCCGCCAAAATGCACTTAAAACCGCCCAATCTGGCAACACTGGCTGTAACCTTTCTTATTTCAATGGGCTCTATGGACTGGCAGCCGGGTATCCGTTGCAGTCTATGAGATGGGTCTGAACAGCCAATTTCGGCTGGTTGTTATTGGTTAAAATCGACAAAATCGTCACTTCCAGGGAAGCCGGGCTTCTCTGGGACTAAACGAGACAGTGGGAGGGGCAAGAAGCCGGGCTGATGAAGGATTATTGGAGGTGGTGTTTGAAAGACATGAGGAGGGCGGGCTCTGTACTTCAGCGTCGGCGAGGAACACGGAAGCATGATCAGTCCCTAGCGGATGTCGAGAAAGTGTAGTCGTGTGCCAAAGTGCTGTCCGAATTTCTTTTCATATAAACGTTTCTTCTCATTGATCTCTCTGTACATTACTCTGTAAATAAATGTAAATATTACTCGTTGTGCTCCGTTAACTTTCATCCATTCTATCAGTTTGATCATTCTTGAATTCACTCGTTTATTTTATTTGTAGTTCAATCTAGTTGTAGGCTAGCTTGAGCCTTATTGGGATCTGCAGTGCTAGCTGCTAACAGAAATTGGTGAAGTCTCTGGAAAGCACAACCAGCTAGTATGACAGGGTCACAGACCATTTTCTGGAAAAGGAGCGGAGGGCAGAATTTGTGTATAAATAGTGTGCATCATATAATGTTCATGAATCTGAAGTGTGTATATTGTTCAGTAATGTTAAGAGAATGGTGGGCTCTGTGTTATAGGTTATACCTGTGTATAATATTCAAGGTTCTGTGTGTTGCATAGCCTACCTGGTTATGAGTTTCCAGACTGTGTTGCAGAAGATGTTCAAGGATGTGTTGCACAGCTGGGTGTTGTGTTAAAGACTCTGTGTTGCATATCAGGGTATGATGTTCAAGGCTTTTCATTGAATAGCCAGTGATTTTTGGATGTTTGATATTTTTGATTAAGGATATGAGGCACTAGCCTGGCAAGCCAGACTATAACATGAAATGTACAAGCAGAAATACTTTCTGCCACTAGGAAGGGTTGTCTAGTTCACTATGCTAATGGGGCACACCTTTCTATGCTTTGATATCCGGCCTACAGGTTTTACGATGAATGCGTAAAATGGGCTTCCCCTGTTTTAAAAACCAGCAGCCGCCACTGGTTATAGATGATGGATGGATTTACCATCTAAAGATGATTATTCTATCCACATTCACTGGATATTAGCAATTGTGCACTCTGATTGGCTACTCTACTACTATGCTATCAGCTCATATACCGTGAGAAGAAAAAAAAACAAAATGGCGGCGCATGTTGCTGAATCAACCGAGGATAAAATAAAAACTCTACTCGAAAAGAAAACCCCAAAAAATACAGAAAAAGCAACAAAATATGAAATAAAAATATTTGATGGTAAGAACTTTTTTTTTTAATTTTTCAAGAATTATTATTGTAGCATTTTTCAAAAACGGCTACTGTCATTTCACTGGTTTGTTTACATTCTTCATCTTTAAGCATTAAAATGTGTTGAAATTTTTTAGACTTGTTCAAAAGCTCAAAGAAGTTTGAAACTTACATCACTGAAATGTCCAAGGAAGAATTAAATAAACGTCTAAAGATATTCTATACCTCGGCATGACAGCAAGACGGCACTTTCTAAAAAAAAAAAGTGCCGTCAAAAAAAAACCCTAGTCAATTTGTGCAGCCACCGATAGGTTTTTAAGAAGTCCACCTAAGCAGAAATGATTTTGTCAGATATTTTGTACAAAGTTTTTATTTATCGTATTTGCAAAAAATAAAAATGCACTGTTTCCCAAAATCCAGTGAATGCGGATATAATAAAACAATTATTCCACTCAATCTCGTCGTGTATGGCTTATAGCCAACTCAGCACTAAACACCTCATCGGCTATCAATTCATGTATGACTTGATTTCATGGAATAATTGTAAAATGTTAAAATGAGTTTTTATGTCGTGTCATGATTACAATTTGTTTGCATTGTATCAGCTATATCATAAGGGGCAAAGTTTGTTTGTTTGCTTTAAGCTAATGTTGCCATTTCTCGACGGATTTTCACCAAATTTGGCAAATAGGTCTGAGGATGACCCTAAATTTTGCAGATATAAACAAAATTCATGTACAGACCCCAGGGAGGTCCCTGAGGGGCACAACATCCACCCATCCCCTCCCTCAATGCCTTTCACATTACATTTATCAACACAAATACTCGACAGATCTTCACTAAACTTGGCATGTAGGTACAGGAGATATCCACAATTTGGTAGAACTCAGAAATTCCATATTTGGGCCCCAGGGGGTCCCCGGTGGGCTCCTGGTGGTGGATGTTTGGATTTTTGTTTGTCTTGGGTCAACATCACCATTTCTCGACGGATCTTCAACAAATTTGACATGGAAGTCTGGGGGCAACCCAGAATTTTGCAAAACCTGGGCAACACCGGGTAACCTGCTAGTATAAAATATACTCATGCTGCAAAACTCCTCACATTGAACGATGTATTAAGGAAACAAAGTATGTAGGCTATGCATATATTCTTGTTCCAAAAGGGAAGTCATTGCCATGCAGGTGTGTGAAAATGATTAAAATAAACTTTGCTCATTCCAAGAGTAATATTCACAAGCCTTCACAGGTTGTTCTCAGTTGCAGGACCTGACAACCCAGGTGCTGGTTCTCTTGTGTTATTTTAATTTCCCTCATTGATATGATAGTGCTGGAGGACTTGGAAATGTGAACAACTCAAACCAACTGCATACCGTATGTACTGTCAAAAGGACTCCCTGTGTAGGTCTCTTTTTTTATGATAGCTTTCTAGCATGTCTTCTTGCAACAGCAGTGCATTTATTCAACTTTGCTTCAGGCAACTACAAGTGAAAAGAGTAATCTAATTACATTTCAGTAAGTAACACCAATCCATGTTTGCACTTTGGGGAACTAAATTTAAAAAAAAAAGATATCAGGCTAGAAAAGTGGGAGATCAGAGATGACAGATCAATGTGTATGGGGGCCTTGGGTAGAGGACAACATTAAAAGAAGGAGAAAGATAGAGTTCTTACATGAGCTGAGTGACTGTTTCACAATTTCAAGCTTGAATGTCTGAGATCTGAGAATTAGTTCAAATTTAGACCCTAATAAATGCAGATGTAGGACCAGAGATAGTGGTGACATGTATGAAATCAGTTTTAGCTTTTTCTGTGCTAATATTAATACAGTTTGATGAAAAAGTTGTTCTGTACTCCTCTGACGACCAATTGTGGATGAGGCTCAACGTAATTTTACATACAGCATCAAAAGCTCAACATTGTAGTCGATACTACTCTAAGACCCTGCTGATTTATATTTTATAATTCGTTCGAATGGAGTGGCAATGGTTGCTGCCTTGCAGCTAAGATTCAGAGCTCATCTTGCTGTCTACACAGGGAGAACATGTGAAACTACTGTGAGGAATTTGAATACTTGTAATCTTATTTAATCCCATACAAATCCCGAAGGTCTTGTCTTCTCTCATAGGCAACAACTGTATATTTTCTTTATATTTCAGTTCAGCATCCAATCAAGATCAAAGGGAAAAACTATGGAGAATCATGTCAAACCATGACCTTCTCACGCTGCACAATGTCAGGGTCCAAGTACTTACGGATGCAAGTGCAGGGCAGAGCGGGTGCATCACAAACTGGCAGCCAAATCCAAATTGTGAGACAAATGACGAGGTCAGGGTTGAGCAAGGGTCGGTCGATGTGCAAACAGTATGTCAGAGATCAGGCAAAAATTCAATTTCAAAGTCAGAGATAAACAGAAACTGGGTCAAAGTCATGGAGAGTCAATAACTAGGAACTATGGCTTGGTATGATCATGTGTGGAAACACTGAGCAATACTTCACAATGTGTGTGTGTGTGTGTGTGTGTGTGTGTGTGTGTGTGTGTGTGTGTGTGTGAGACAGGGCTTTACATTAGCACCCGCCCACCCGCCAAATGCGGGTAAAATTCAGCTTTGGCGGGTAATAACTTTAGTCTCACTAGCCACTTTGGCGGGTGGTTTATTCTGTGGTATGACAATATATTTTAATTGTAGTTTTCTCTGAAGGCATCTGATATTATAAATGCATTGCAATGTAATAGTACACGCCTACAACTCTCATGAGCACTGGCATAAACATTCTGACACAACATGTTAGAATTATTTAGGACGTTCGTTAACGTCTCAGATAAAATCAGTGATATGGTAACCTGCAGTTAATGAACGAAGCAACAAAGTTGCTGACGACTGACAAGTGCACTATGTGGTGGCATATAGCTGGAGTTTCAAACCCTGCTGCTCAGGGAAAAAGGGGCAGAGATGAGCAGGGCCGGAGCAGCATTTTAAAATCACTGAGGTCCATGACGTGCAAAGTGCGAGCCGAAAAAAAAAATTTGACATATTTTAATGAGAGGGGTGAATTACACACCACACAAGAGATCTATTCCTGAAATTACTTTTAATGGTGTTTGAACTGAATATCATCAGTTTTGAAAAAAATCATGTATGTGGCAAGAGTAAGAATAATTTAAGCTTGTTTAATGGTTTGATCTGGCCCAAGCAATGAGGACAAAAGATCCCCTAACCATGTAGCCTATGGAACTAATACCCCGTTTACACGTAGCCGGATATCTATGAAGACGCATATGCGGTTGCACCTCTCATTTACATGTAAACGGAGGTTTCAGTCACTGAAAACGGATATCTTTGAAAACTCCGGGCAAAGTGGAGATTTCTGAAAACTCCGTTTTCATGCCTGTGTGTAAATAATGGAAAACGGAGTTTTAGGTTTTCCCGACGTCACGATATGCGTCACAGAACAATATTTGCATCAGGCGCTCAATATTTTGGTTTGATGATCACATGGATGCAACACGGGTGGTCGTCCTTTTTACATATTTGCAAACACTTTTGGTTTGTTTGCATTTGCAAATAGGACTACAACTGCTTTATGAGAAGCAGAGGAGAAGGACTGTGAGGAGGGTCGCAGTTTTTCAGGCACTTTTCCTCCCACCAAGACAAAGGCTTGCTGCTTACCAACATCGCCGTCGTCATGTCATTTGTATTTTCACGATTCTGATAGGCTAATATGGTTTTATACTTCTCCTTATACTGCCACCTACATGTTTGGCATGCTCATAATAGCGCTTAGCCGCATATCTATGCAGATCCGTGTAAATGCAGATATTTTGGAGAACGGTCTGGTGTAATCTTGGATATTTTTGAAAACGGAGAGGCGGGGTTATCCGTTTCTATACATACCCGGATACGTGTAAACTAAGCATAAGATACATTAACAATCTGGCATCCATTACACCTACACACAAAGAAAAAAAAATTCTGGGAAAAAAATCAGTATACACCACCATGTTTTAGGCAAAGTTATCCAAGGCAAACATAAGTTGAAACTTTCCACTCTATTGCTTTGGCTTATCGAATGATTTATTTTTAAAATCACAAACAAGGTAGACTACAACTGCGCTGCTTCGAAAATGTAAATTTAACAGCTTCATGAAAGTGCACTGATGGTTACCATGAAAAACCCGTGTCTACTGCACCGCGTTCCTCCACCGAGTCGCGCACTCGTTCACTTATGTGTTCTTGGTCTCAGAGCCATGCGCACAAAACAGACACAGAAGACAGAATCAACGTTTAACATAATTAACAATGCACTTTTTACGGAGACATTTTTAATGTTATTCTTTAATTTTTTTATCCAGTTGAATATTTAGCATACAAATCTATTATCAGCTCTTAAAAATGACCTAGGTCCGGACCTTGGTGGCCTCATAGCTAGCTACAGCCATGGAGATGAACAAGACGCTAATAGGAAGATAAGACAGTTCAATGACAAATGGAAGTTCGGGCGAGATTGGCTAGTTCATAGCAAAACCGAAAATACCATGTACTGCGAAGACTGTAGAAAGTCTGGCAAAGACAGGCACCAGTAATTTTAAACTCGAAACTATAAAGGACCACGAAAAGTCAAATGCACACATCGGTACTATAACATCAAAACAGGCGAAGACGGCTGGTCACTACAGGACAGCATTGCTTTCAAGTCCCTGGCTGTCATGAAGTCGGCTGAGCTGGAGAGGATGAAGCTGATGTTTAGAAACGTTCACGTGATTGGAAAGAAGTTGATCTCACCCCAGCTATCAACTTATGGCCTGCTGGAAGCCTCAGGTCACAAAGACCATTTTTCATGGACCATTCAGACTCATCTGATGATGAATGTAATGAGGACATTTAATGTCTCTCTCTACACATGTTCACACACACACACACACACACACACACACACACACACACACTATTAATAGATAATACATAATAATACTTGATAATAAACATAATACTTGCATATCAAAACAGCAAATGTTTTTCAATGATAAATGTTTTGAATTGGACTTTTAATATTAGAACCAGTTCATCTCATCTCATCATCTCTAGCCGCTTTATCCTTCTACAGGGTCGCAGGCAAGCTGGAGCCTATCCCAGCTGACTATGAGCGAAAGGCGGGGTACACCCTGGACAAGTCGCCAGGTCATCACAGGG
Organism: Neoarius graeffei; assembly: GCF_027579695.1. Classification (NCBI taxonomy): domain Eukaryota; kingdom Metazoa; phylum Chordata; class Actinopteri; order Siluriformes; family Ariidae; genus Neoarius; species Neoarius graeffei. The sequence goes on from NC_083595.1 coordinate 36,089,292, forward strand.
CTGACACATAGACAACCATTCACACCTACAGTCAATTTAGAGTCACCAGTTAACCTAACCTGCATGTCTTTGGACTGTGGGGGAAACCGGAGCACCCGGAGGAAACCCACGCAGACACGGGGAGAACATGCAAACTCTGCACAGAAAGGCCTTTGCCGGCCCCGGGGCTCGAACCCAGGACCTTCTTGCTGTGAGGCGACAGCGCTAACCACTACACCACCGTGCCGCCCAGAATCAGTTCAGTTGTACTGAATGTTATTTTTCATATTATACGATATTTCATATTGTAAAGGACTTGAATTTGAGTTCAATAAACAGAATACTCTGTTTATATTTTTGTCTGAACTGGTTGCATGTTTTCATATAGGGAGCTACCTTAACAGCACTGAATACTTGAGTGCTACTGTAGAGATACATTATATGCTGCCATTCATAATTAAATCTAGATCTTCCGAACTTTAACGTATCATGGTGAAGAAAAATCTGCGATTTCCTGGCAACAAAATTGTGGCTAGTGAAAAGGCTGAATGGCTAGTGGCTCGGGAAAACCACTAGCCACAGTGGCCGGCGAGCAAACAAGTTAATGTAAAGCCCTGGTGTGTGTGTGTGTGTTTGCTGTCCTTCAATAGGGGGAGCTGATTACCAGGAAATGTAGAACAGGTGTGTCTTCAATATTCAGGAGAGGGAGGGTGCTGTGGCACCTAGGGATTGTAGTCTGTGGCGGCCATGTTTGGAAGTCTCTCCGAACTCAGATTGTCGGCGCGATTACTGACACACAATGTTATCATCTAATTTGAAAAGGCATGTTGAGTAGGGTAAAGTTTTTCTAATTTGCTAACATTAACTGGCTTTATTTAATGAAGTCAGCCTGTTTTATTTGTTAATGCCAGGTTAGACTAGCATTTATTTCAGTAGTTAACATAACTGGCTAGATAGCAAGTCACATTCTAGCGATATTGGTTATCCATTCATAATTTATACCATTTATCCATCAGGGTCACAGGGGAAGCTGGAGCCAATCCAAGCTGACTTCAGGTGAGAGGTGGGTTACACCCTGAGTAGGTCACCAATGTATCACAGAGCTCCTATGGGCAATGTAGAATAGCCAGTGACCTAACCAGCATGTCTTTGGACTCTGAGAGTAAACCAGAGCACCTGGAGGAAAGTCACACATGCAAACTCCACACAGAAAGGCCCCAGTCAAACCCAGAACCTTCTTGCTGTGAGGCGACAGTGCTAACCACTACATCACCATGCTGCCACTATATTGGTTATTTACAGGATATTTTATTTCTGGTTAATTCATTGACAATCTTTGGAGCATTAGTCATGCATATGACAAGCAAATTTAGAAAGATTGAACAATGATTTTATTCAATATCTGTAAAAACATATAACAAATTAATTTCATGAGTTACAAACATTTGCCTTTTAGCATTTAGTACTCGAGTATATTTAACAGTTATTCCACGAAATCGAGTCGTACATGAACTGATGGCCGCCAAGGCGCATAGCACTGAGTTGGCTATAAGCCATGGAAGATGAGATTCAATGGAATAACTGTTTTATTCTATCCACAGTCACTGGATTTTGAGAAACAGCATTTTTATTTTTATTTTTTTGCAAATTTGATAAATAAAAACTTCATGCAAAACGTCTGACAAAATTGTTTCTATTTAGGCGGACTTCTTAAAAACCTACCGATGGCTGCACAAATTGACTTTAGTGGGGGGTTTTTTTGTTTGTTTGTTTGTTTGTTTTTTTGTAGAAAGTGCCATCTTGCTGTCATGCCAAGGTATACAATAGCTTTAGACATTTATTTATTTAATTCTTCCTTGGACATTTGAGTTCTGTAATTTTCAAACTTCTTTGAGCTAAAACAATTCTTGAAATGAAACCAGTCTAAAACAATTCAACAAATTTTAATGCTGAAAGATGAAGAATTAAACAAACCAGTGAAATGACAGTCGCGATTTGTGAAAAATGCTATAATAATAATTCTTGAAAAATAAAAAAAGATATGTTCTTACCATCAAATACTTTCATTCGATATTTTGTTGCTTTTTTGTATTTTCTGGGGTTTTGTTTTCGAGTAGAGTTTTTATTTCATCCTCCACCACTTTGTTTTTCTCTACTCACGGTATATGAGCTGATAGCCAAGTAGTAGAGTAGCCAATGAGAGCGTGCGATTGCTCATATCCAATGAATGTGGATAGAATAATTACAAGTACCAACCTTTTTACTTTCACTTGAGTAAATCTTTCGCGAGATACTTCCACTTTCAATTAAGTAAGATTTCACATGAATAATAACAATACTTTCACTTATGCATAATATCCCGGTACTTTTTCCACTCCTGTTGCACCATGTCTGATCTGAAGGTTGGAAGTGGGTAGTGGTTTGTTTTTCTTGTATATAAGAAAGGACCTGATGAGAAGAAAAAAAGATAGCAGATGCACCAGTACATTTGATCTTATTCAATCTAGTTTTATTTGTTTTCCATAAAACACATTTTCAAATAAAGCAGCATTTTTAGTGGTCCCAGGTTCCCAGTGAACAATTTGAAGCAACAGTGGCAAAGAGAACCTCCATCATGTGAAAGAAAGAAACTTTGAGTGGAGTCAAAGATTCAAAGGGGGAACTTGTACTCGCCCAGGCAGCACTGGACAATGAGAAGGAAAAAGTGAAGGAAACATGAAGGAAATTTCTGTCAGAAGGGTAAAAAGAAACTGGTGCATTCTGGGGAGTCACAGGTTGTCCATTACTACTAAATAAATAAATAAAAATTAAAATAAAAAAAAAACTTGGGAAATTTACCGTCCTTTGCTACTCATAAATATTTCATGTTTATTGCATTTCTTTTATTGTATTTCATCACTGGAAGTGTTGACATTTCAACAGATGAATAATATCGATCCCCAGTTCCTTCTGTGGTTTATTAGTGGTGGTCATTCGATTCTTGGGTGTGTGTTGAAATCTGAAGCTAGTCTACTACAGTGAAATGGCAGAGATGCACTTTAATATTAAACAATAACTTTGTTTGTGTGAAGAATCACTCTGGGTTTCTCTGGAGGTTTGAGTGTGGGATTTATGCGAGAGATCGTAAAAAGGAACTGGCACTGCAGAAAGGAAGATGTAGGAGAGAAGGATTGCTCCACTGTTGTTTGTCTCCCACAGTGCATTAGGTCTGGTTCTCAGAGGACGCTATCACACTCCTTCACACACTTAAGCCAACGACATGGACACTCAAATTCAACACATTTGAATGTCAAAAGGCGTTAAGATATTTAAAAATCGTATTTCCTTCATTTGCCAAGTATGCAAATTGGCATCCAGATTGCTCGTCACATTTTCACAGTTTGATCCTTTTTCCATGTTCAGTGTTTGGTGAGTTGTGAAAGGTCCTTGGCATCTTTTGCACTGGACAGATTTGCAAACATCAGAGCATTTACAGAACCAGAGAGGTGAGTGAAGAAATGCAGACCTTATTTGATTACTAATGGTGTCTTTACAAATATACCATGGCTCGCATAAATATTCACTCCCTTGAACTTTTCCACATGTGGTGAAATTCTGGAATTAATTGGATATAATTAATTTGACTTTTATATCATGAATATGCACAACATTGGCAAAAACATAAATTTAGTTTGTAAAACTGTTTATAAATTAAAAAAAAAAATGGTAATTGTGTTGTGTCAACTGCCATTGCTGTGAAACCCCATCAGAAGTCAAATGCAAATCAACATGTGCACAATTAAATTGTCATGTGTTCTCAATAAATACAGTACATCTGTTTCAGAATGTAGGAAGTGGGAGTGACTTTCATGCAAATGGTAAAATAATAATAATAATAATAATAATAAGAAGAAGAAGAAGAAGAAGAAATTGCCAATTCCACCATGGATAATTCCCCTCCAGACCACCAAAGTGCAACCTTGCACATATCTTCTTCTTTGGTTATTCCACTAATTTCCTGTGCACACCTGCCTTGTGTTTCCCCATCTTAGGTACTTGGCTATTGTATTGTGTTGTGGTTATGTGAGTAGTTATCCTCTGTTGTATTCAAGTCAAGTCAAGTCAAAGTCCCTTCCACGCCAGAATCTGGTCTTCCCAGGCAGTCTCCTGTCCCAGTACTAACCAGCTCTTTGAGGCATATGGGTGCAGTGCCAATCTCTATTTCCATAGCCCTCAGCCTCTCGCCTATACAGCTAGGGTTACAGTGGGGGGCTGGTCTTCTGGTAACCTCAAGAGTTTGACTTCCCTACTTGCATCTGTACTGCAGCGTGCCTTGCCAGATGGCAGTAGGTACTATTTTTATGATGGTCTTTGGTATGACCTGACCGCGAGTAGAACTCTCAATCTCCTGTTCAAGAGGTGGACAAGCTAACCACTAGGCCAGCTCGCGGTCTCTGTTGTATTCACCATGGTAGATTCTTGTCATTCTAGTCTTTGATTATGTCCAGAAAGCCAGATTGGAAGCACACTTGATGGATGAAAACAAGATGAACTGATTAAAGGAGAACTGAAGGCATTTTTTTAATTATCAAAATTCTATTTATCTCATTTTAGTAAATATAGGAATGCATTTTTGATCGCTATTTTGTCACTGCTATAGCAAGTTATGAGTGTTTGAAATACTCTATGTGATATATCAGTCCATATGTCAAAGCAATGGCCGTAAACGAGATTCGTTGAGAGCTGTGTGAGACTTCGTCGGACGGAAGTAAAACATACAGCGGAAATCAAAGTGACCATCATCTGCCAATGTTGTCAAAAGACACGTGCGCCCTCTTTCGAATGCTGATGTAATCAAGCCGGAAGTTTTGTTTGTTTTGATAGCAATCAGGAAAGTTTGAAAAAAATAGGCAGTAATCATCATTTAAACTCGTTTTTGTGCAATATTTTGTTTGGAAAACAGTTTTCAAAATGGCGGCACTGACACCTGGCTGACACGTCACGTTTCGAAGTCTCGCACAAGTCTCATGAAGATCGTGCGGATAAGCAACGCCTGCCTTGAACCAAATGAACTAAATTCAACATGGCTAAAACCCGAATAGGCCGATGAGTATAATATTTCAATGCAATTAGTTGCCAGTACGAGTCACGATGTAAGGTTACTAAAACCACAAACGTAATTGAATAACACATTAATTAAGAAATAAAGCACGTTTAAAAATGACTTCCATTCTCCATTAAACAAGTGAAATCAGATGTGGCTCCTGCTTGGTTGCAAAGAAAACCTGCAGCCACATTGGCCCTTTCTGTTATAGGCTTTTGAACTTTTCCTTGACTGTTTTTATTCAGTTTAGACATGTTTTCTTAAGAAATCTGCACCTGCATCCACCTCCTTGGATTTGTGAAAGAAAGAAAGAAAGAAAGAAAGAAAGAAAGAAAGAAAGAAAGAGACAGATTTTGGAAGAGTGCAATCAATCTGAAATTAGTAAAAATATAGTAAATAATGTTGTGACATGTATCAGTTTAAAATTCCAATACCCCCATTGTAAAACACCTTTCTGTGCCCCTGTTCCTGAAAGGCCCCAGAGTTTGCTTGAGACACAATATCATGAAGGCCAAGGGGTATCAAAACAAGACAAATTTCTGGCAAAGTATCAGTCAGGGCTTGGTGATGCACAGTGCTTTAAGTGGAAAAAAAAAAAAAACAAGTGCCAGTACTCCCCATATTCACCTGTTGGCATATGAGCCAGGCAGTCGGTATCAGCCGATCATCAAGTAATACATTCTGAATTTCTACAGTAAATAAAAGATAGGAAGCCAATGCCGATTTTCACAAAATTAATTTATTAAACAAGCTGCTTCAGTCAGAGAACTCTGCTGCTTTTAAGTGTGATCTAGAATCTCAGTGTTCTTTAATTTTCTTGTACAATGAATGAAGTTGTTTTGCCTTGTCAGCACCGAATGCAGAGATTAAATATCCACTCCACTCCACTCACTTGACAACCTCAGTCCCTGTTGTGTTTGGACAGTAAATGAGCTAACTTGGCTACATATCTTACACTCAAGCTTTTGTCTTTACAAATAAGTCAGTCATTCTGTGAGCAAAAATACTGTACTTGATCCTTTGACCAACGTTCTGGCCATTCATGTTGGAGGTTATTGTTAACCTCCAGTTGGCTAGAGTATCAGTAGCAACAGGGTCTTCGCTGTTAGCAGACATGCTAGTGTTAGCTTGCCGCTCCCCACCTGCATTTTCTGCTGCGGTAGAACTTGACTGTCGACGAGCTGCGTCATCATCCGACTCTGTTTCGACTCTCATTCTCTTTGTGCCCTTTTGTAGCCATGCCAACATTACTGTCCTGTTTTTGTTTCTTTGTTTTTCCCATTTGTTGTTTCCGACTTCTCCGTGAACAAACCAGTGAGCATCACTGTAGAGGTCAGAGCAGGTGGGTGGAGCACAGAAGTACGGCAGGCCAGAACTGAGTTCCAAAAACTCTTTTTATTTGCACTTTACAGTCGCAAACATACAATCTCCCAGCCACACGCATATCCACACACATGAGTCATCTGGTTCGGGAGAGCTCACTTCCTCTGCTCTCTCTCTCTCTCCTTATATAGGGCGTGGTTGCTGGGAAGACACACAAACAGGTTAATTCACCTCAGGTGTAGTGATTCTGCCCCTTATGTTCCCTGACTCCGCCCTCAGGTCACAGACCGATGCTTGACCACGCCCCCACTGCCACAATCACGTAGTCCCATGAGTGTCGTGTAGTGCACCCTGGGTAATGTAGTTTAAATGTCATAATGAATTGCCAAGAGACACTCTGATATGGAGAGGACAGCAAAGGGTACTGTGAGCTTGTGAGAAGTCCCGGTACACCGTAAAAAGTCCCAGTATGCTAGGGGTTAAAATCTAGAAGTGGCAGTACTGTGTACCGGTGTGTACTGGCCCAGTTAAAGCACTGGTTATGCGTAAATGTCCCAAACACTGAAAAGCCCATCAAACACTTATTTTTTAATAAAAAGTGGCAAAACCAATGAGGCTATTTATTAAAAGTCAGTGACCATGAAAGTAAAGTGAGAATTAGTCAGAGAAGTAACTACGAGGGCAAAGGTATACTAATTCAAGGTACCAAGAAATCAGGGTTGTCCATGTTAATGTGATAAAACAACCCTGATGTCTGGTCTTAACATATGTCCAAACATGGATGATTCAAAGCTCTTTGAGCTGGCATTTTAATTTGATTGAGAATATGACAATCACCTCACAAACACTTTTTATTATTTGAACGTCATGGTGGCAAGGACACACATAAAGCAGTTGTTGCTGCTATTATGCCACAAAGCTTTTGGGATGCTAGACAATGGCAAGAGCTTGAAACCTTTTTTTCCCCTCTCTGCAATTGGAACCCCATTCAAAGAGGTTAAGCAGGGTTGGCATGATGAGATGCTTCACTCAAGGCTAATGATGGCAGAATTCAGTCCTGATTATTCATTGATTTCTATATTGCTTGCCAGACACCGGCTCTCCATTAGGATGGATGTACCCTTGAGCTGTGCTCATTAATGTAAGCTTTAAGGGAGCACACACTTCCTTGATATTATAAACGTACAGAGCACAACCTCTCCTTCTCCCTTAGTCACTCAATTCTGGAATGAGATTAGTTTTGTACAATGGGGATTTAGTTAGAAAAGAGTAATTCTACCAAATGATGCTTTTTAAGGTACAATTTAGATCAAGCAGCAGTAATTGGGAATTAAACACCCAGAAATGCATTTGTTGTTTAAAATATTATTATAAGGAGGAAAACTAGTACCCTTGCTCATCCATGCAACTATCTAATTAGCAAATCAGGTGGCAGCATGTCAAGAGCTTCAGTTAATGTCATCTCTCTCTCTCTCTCTGTCTCTGGCATGTCACTACAGTGACATGGCCACTCTGACGGCTTTTCTTCCAGCCATCAAAGTCTCTAGGGAAGAATTACAGTAGTGGTTTCCCATTGCCTTCTACTGGATTATTATACATATTTTCTCCTCTCAATTATTCACACCTATGGACAATTTAAGAGTAGCCAGTTAATCTAATTGCATGTCTTTGGACAGTGGAGAAAACTGGAGCACCCGGAGGAAACCGCACAGACACAGGGAGAATGTACGAACTCCACACAGAAAGGCCCCCATTAGCCGTGAGGTTCAAACCTGGAACCTTCTTGCTAGTGCTAACTACTAATAGTGCTAACCACTGCACCACCGTGCCACCCTAATGTTACATCAAACATTAGAATTCAGAAAAATGTGATTTTATGGTGGTGTAGTGGTTAGCACTGTTGCCTCACAGCAAGAAGGTTCTGGGTTCAAGCCCAGTAGCCGACGAGGGCCTTTCTGTGTGGAGTTTGCATGTTTTCCCTGTGTTTGTGTGGGTTTCCTCTGGGCGCTCCAGTTTCCCCCACAATCCAAAAGACATGCAGGTTAGGCTAATTGGCGACTCTAATACCCTGTCCACACTAGGGATTTTGTACTGATACGAAACTACTTTCGTACCGCAACACCTGTCCACACTAGCAACTGTAGCGGTATAACTGTATCGGTACGAAACCCACAAATGTATGGGTTTCGTACCGGTACAGTATCGGTACTGTAGCGCTTCGCTGTAGTGTGGACAGATGAAGCGGTTCTGTATCGATACAAATATAATGCACATGCACAAAGTCACACACCTCAATCGATGTCTTCGCTGAATAAACTAGTGAAGAACGGAGATTCATTTGTTTCTTTCTCAACTGCCTCGCGCGTTTTATACGATTCGACTGAATAAATGACCACCAGAAATACAGACTGTACACTGACAACAAAAAGCACACACACGTTGTTTCATCCATACGGAAGCCGAGAGAGGCCCTTCATATAATCCTTTTTTTTTAATTCACCTTGTTATCCTGAGATAACGACATAATTAATTCAGGATCTCGAGAAAACAACACAACTAATTCGAGATCTCGAGAAAACAAAACCGTTATTTCGAGATCTCGAGAAAAAAACAATTATTCTGTGATCTCGAGAAAACAAAATAATTATTTCATGATCTCGAGTAAACAGCTGAGAAATGGTTCATTCAGGTGCGCCAAGAGACTTGTGATATGCTGACTTTGGGGCTATTTCTCATTCTGTATAGACGCAACTTTGGTCATTAGAATGTCTGGAATAATCGATCACCTAATAAGGCAATATTTTGATCAGGGGTTGACACAGGGAGAGATTGCATTAAGTCTCTCATCTCATTCTCTCTAGCCTCTTTATCCTGTTCTACAGGGTCGCAGGCAAGCTGGAGCCTATCCCAGCTGACTATGGGCGAAAGGCGGGGTACACCCTGGACAAGTCGCCAGGTCATCACAGGGCTGACACATAGACACAGACAACCATTCACACTCACACCTACGGTCAATTTAGAGTCACCAGTTAACCTAACCTGCATGTCTTTGGACTGTGGGGGAAACCGGAGCACCCGGAGGAAACCCACGCGGACACGGGGAGAACATGCAAACTCCGCACAGAAAGGCCCTCACCGGCCACGGGGCTCGAACCCGGACCTTCTTGCTGTGAGGCGACAGCGCTAACCACTACACCACCGTGCCGCCCTGCATTAAGTCTTTTAATAATAATTTCAAAATTAGTCCGCGACACCTCCGCAGAAGACTGGCCCGGCTTCGTCTCTACCGACGGAGATACAGTGATCCAGCTGAGATCATGAAATAATTGTTATGTTTTCTCGAGATCTCGAAATAACAGATGCCATATATTCTCAGAAGGAAGTTACTCGGTAACCACGGAAACATTTTGCACACGCGCATTTCAACTACCATGAAAGAAAACCACAAACATTTCTCACTAGTGTGGACAGATGCACTAAACTGTACACTATAAAAAATGTCCGTAGAATTAACAGGGAATTTATGTAAAATCATGACATAAAAAAACTGTAAATACAAAAACAATGAAGCAGTGTGTAATTTACATCAATATACTGTAAAACTCCTCACCAAATACCACTGTTAATTTAACAGTAAGAATATGTTGAATTGATCATATTTTTTTGTAGAATTTACAAATTGTTGTAGTTTAAACACAGACAAACTGTAATACTAAAACAGAATGTGATAGTTAAAATTACATAATTGCCCTGTTAAAAAAAATACAAAAACGGCCACTGTCGTGGCTCAGTCGACTAAGGCACCATACTGTGAATCTGGGGACCCGGGTTCGATTCTGACCCAAGGTCATTTCCCAGTCTCTCTCTAGCTCATTTCCTGTCTCTACACTGTCCTATTCAATAAAGGTGAAAAAAGCCCCCCCAAAAAAATATCTGTCTAGTAGATCATTGAAACCAGCATACAAAAATCCCGTTGTTCTTACGGAAAAAAACTGGCAGCTGGAGTCACCAGAAAAAATCCGTAAAATATACAGCAAAACGGTAATTGCTTTTACGGTACAGCTTGTACATTTTACAGTTAAATCCAGCATATAAAACACTGGACTTCTGTTATATTTGCTACTTTAAACTGTAAAATGTACATGCTGTGCTGTAAAAGCAATTACTGTTTTGCTGTATATTTTACGGATTTTTTCTGGTGACTCCAGCTGCCAGTTTTTTTCCGTAAAAACAACGGGATTTTTTTTACAGTGTACCGGTATACTTTGTTTCGATACAGTTATACCACTTTCGTACCGGTATAAGTGTGAACACAGCATAAATTGACCATAGGTGTGAATGTGAGTGTGAATGGTTGTCTGTGTCTATGTGTCAGCCCTGCGATGACCTGGCGACTTGTCCAGCACTGTAAAAAATGATTTGTTGTTTTAACTTAAAAAAGTTAGTACCCAGGCTGCCTTAACATTTTGAGTTCATTGCAATTCATATAGTAAGTTAAATTGTTCACCTCGTTGTGTTAACTTACTACCGTATATTAATTTCAATGAACTCAAATTTTGAAGTCAGCCCGGGTACTAACTTTAAGTTAAAACAACAAATCATTTTTCACAGTGAGGGTGTACCCTGCCTCTTGCCCATAGTCAGCTGCGATAGGCTCCAGCTTGCGTGCAACCCAATACAGGATAAGTGGCTCCAGATAATGGATGGATGATTTTGTGGCACCATGGCATGGTTGTCAGTACCAGCAGAAGTTCTGCACCCAGAAATGGCTTGTTGATGAGATCAGAGGACAACTGCCAGTTTGAAGTGCCAGTAAGTGTACAGTAACTCAAATAGCCACTCTTTACAACCATGGTGAGCAGAAAAGCATCTCAGAAGGCATAACATGTCGAACCTTGAGGTAGATCAGCCATAACAGCAGACCACATCAGGTTTCACTCTTGTCAAGCAAGAATAGAAATCTGAGGCTACAGTAGGCACAGGATCACCTAAACTGAATTGGAAATTAACATGTCGTGGTTGGTGAGATAACTCTTGACCTGTATCTACATCATTTTATGGAACTGACCCTAGATCAGTTACTTAGCATGCATGAATGCTAGATATTTATTTCAGAATCAGAAACACCAAAAGAGATGGAAACAAAGACAATGTCATCTCATATTTAAGCACAAATCAAATGAAAATGCTTGCCAGACTTGTTTTGATGTGCAACAAGCTAACAAGTGAATGTTTTATGTGCACCAGGCTGCTAACTGAAATGTTATCCAAAGACATTTTTGTCAAAGTTGCAAGGTGTTGTCCGGATGATAGGAGGTTAGGAGTGGTGGAATGGAACAAATGATATAGGATAGTATAAGAAAAAAAGTGGTTCAAAGTTTCCATTTCACGTATCAAGTCCATGAGTCCTTGTTTTCCATACAGAGCCCTGTTCGTAGAGGTTCATTAAAAAGAAAGCAGTCTCAGTATCCTGGCTGATTTAAAACATTAATAATATCTTTTTTCTGAGATCTTAAACAATAATTGGATATACAGGGTGTTTCAAAAGAATTGATATCATTTCACAATCTAATAACTTTGCCAATTCTCATTCAATTGACTTCAAATTTTAATAGCGTGTGTGGAAATAGGCCACATTTTTATGGGTTTTTTTTTGTTTGTTTTTTATCTTTTTAGGTACAGAAATACCATTCACCGGAAAAGAAAAGCCATTGAACAAGACGGTGCAGCGTGCATTTATGAAAGAATTATCTAAAAATGCACCAACTGCAATGCAGATTTGGACATGGCACAAAAAGTTCAAAGAGGAAGGCTGTGTGTGCAGCAGGGCAAAAGGATCTGGACAACCACCAGCATCGGAAGAGATGGTCAAGCGGGTTCACGAATATTGAAAATTTGTGAAATTGTTCATGGAATCAACATACCTTTTGAATTTCTCATTCAAATTGCTCACCATTAACCCTATTCAGTTTCATTTGCCTCTACTATGTAGTTTCTGGGATATTTACATATCGAATACTGTCAAATTTTTTGAAACACCCTGTACTATATAATTTTAAAATTGCAAACATGTTGACAAATATTATAGATGACTAATAACCTTTGCAAAATAAATTCATAACATAAAACTAGAGACATTCCAGGTAATTACATTCAAACCTAAAAACAAACTTTTTACATTTTTAGTTACACTTTGGGGCGGCACGGTGGTGTAGTGGTTAGCGCTGTTGCCTCACAGCAAGAAGGTCCAGGTTCGAGCCCTGTGGCCGGCGAGGGCCTTTCTGTGTGGAGTTTGCATGTTCTCCCCATGTCCGTGTGGGTTTCCTCCGGGTGCTCCGGTTTCCCCCACAGTCCAAAGACATGCAGGTTAGGTTAACTGGTGACTCTAAATTGACCGTAGGTGTGAATGTGAGTGTGAATGGTTGTCTGTGTCTATGTGTCAGCCCTGTGATGATCTGGCGACTTGTCCAGGGTGTACCCTGCCTTTCACCTGTAGTCAGCTGGGATAGGCTCCAGCTTGCCTGCGACCCTGTAGAACAGGATAAAGCGGCTAGAGGTAATGAGATGAGATGAGTTACACTTTGGGTAGTCCATTGTAGACACTGTACAGTCAATCAACAAACCATCTACAGGCATTTAATAACATGTCAGGTGATTGTCATTAACCAGCCTATCATCCAATTCTCCCCAGCATGTCACCGGTTTGGCTGTTGATGTTTAGTCGATAATCTCTACACGCTCTATTATCTATCATCTTATCAACAGTCCTTCTGGCTTTCACTTTGTTTAGGATGATGCACTTTCTATAGTAGAGTTTGATGTTTTATTAGATCATCTATAAAATATTACCTTGCTTCAAGACAGTCTGTGGATGGTTTCTTTATTGTTGAGAGGACTACACAAATATTTTGCTGTCAAACTTTCTCGATCTGGGTCAGTAATAATCATAATTAGTCTATCCACATTCACTGGATATGAGCAATTGCACACTCTGATTGTCTACTCTACTACTAGGATATCAGCTCATGAGTAGACTATGAGTAGAGAAAAACAAAATGGCTGAGCCTTTTGCTGAACCAACCAAGGACGAAATAAAAACTCTATTCGGAAACAAACCACCCCAAAATACAAAAAAGCAACAAAATATGGAATGAAAGTATTTGATAGGAAGAACATATCATTTTTTTTATTTTTCAAGAATTATTATTATAGCATTTTTCACAAATTGCTATTGTCATTTCACCGGTTTGTTTACATTCTAAGCGGAAATTATTTTGTATAAAGTTTTTGTTCATCAAATTTGCAAAAAAATTAAAATAAAAAATGCTCTGTTTCTCAAAATCCAGTGAATGTGGATAGAATAAAACAGTTATTCCACTCAATCTTGTCATACATGGCTTATAGCCAACTCAGTGCTACATGCCTCATCGGCTATCAGCTCATGGACAACTCGATTTCGTGGAATAACTGTTAAATATCTTGAATATCCCTAAAATAATGGTAGAACTGACCTGTTGCTGGGACTAAATGAATAATTTTTGGGGTATTAAAGCAACCCAATATGTTGGGTTTGGCACATCAGCCAGTGTGTGGTCAAATTAATATGTTCTGTCATTATGTTGACCACCGAGATGGCTCAAATTGGGTTATGTTTAACCCAGCTTTTTTAGAGTGTACAGATAAGCTGAACCATGTTGTGAAATGTACCTCTGTGAGAAGCATCTCCTTCTCATTAAAGGTGTGCCACTCCAGGAAGCCTGTTCTGCTTCTCCTCCCACCTAGGTATCACCTAGGTTTTGCTTTATATAGATCCTAAAGGTTCAACATAGCATCTCCCAGTAGTGTGAGTGCATTGATCAACACTGCACATCTTTCAGGGCAGTCCTTTTTCTCATGACATTGCTTGGATGTGTTATCCTTGTCATTAGGAAATCTACGCAAGAAGGTTGAAGGTAATGATGTACGATAGCAGTATTTATAGCAAACACTGTGTCATGCATCATTATGAAACCTTGTCAGAAGATCTCAGCATGTGTGTGTGCATGAGCACAAGGTGGCGTCAAGGTGTTGTACACCACCCCTGCTGGTTATTCAGGGTCCATACAACAACAGATATTAACATACTATATGTTCAGGTACCAGGGCTTTACATTAACTTTTTTGCTCACCGGCCACTGTGGCTAGTGGTTTTCCCGAGTCACTAGCCATTCAGCCTTTTCACTAGCCACAATTTTGTTGCCAGGAAATCGCAGTTTTTTCTTCACCATGATACGTTAAAGTTCGGAAGATCTAAATTTAATTATGAATGGCAGCGTATAATATATCTCTACAGTAGCACTCAAGTATTCAGTGCTGTTAAGGTAGCTCCCTATATGAAAACATGCAACCAATTCAGACAAAAATATAAACAGAGTATTCTGTTTATTGAACTCAAATTCAAGCCCCTTACAATATGAAATATCGTATAATATGAAAAATAACATTCAGTACAACTGAACTGATTCTAATATTAAAAGTCCAATTCAAAACATTTATCATTGAAAAACATTTGATGTTTTGATATGCAAGTATTATGTTTATTATCAAGTATTATTATGTCATCTCATCTCATTATCTCTAGCTGCTTTATCCTGTTCTACAGGGTCGCAGGCAAGCTGGAGCCTATCCCAGCTGACTACGGCCAAAAGGCGGGGTACACCCTGGACAAGTCGCCAGATCATCACAGGGCTGACACATAGACACAGCAACCATTCACACTCACATTCACACCTACGGTCAATTTAGAGTCACCAGTTAACCTAACCTAACCTGCATGTCTTTGGACTGTGGGGGAAACCGGGGCACCAGGAGGAAACCCACGTGGACACGGGGAGAACATGCAAACTCCGCACAGAATGGCCCTCGCCAGCCACGGAGCTCGACCCCGGACCGTCTTGCTGTGAGGCGACAGCGCTAACCACTACACCACCATGCCGCTGCATTATTATGTATATTATGTATTATCTATTAATAGTGTGTGTGTGTGTGTGTGTGTGTGTGTGTGTGTGTGAACATGTGTAGAGAGAGACATTAAATGTCCTCATTACATTCATCATCAGATGAGTCTGAATGGTCCATGAAAAATGATCTTCGTGACTTGAGGCTTCCAGCAGGCCATAAGTTGATAGCTGGGGTGAGATCAACTTCTTTCCAATCACGTGAATGTTTCTAAACAGCAGCTCCATCCTCTCCAGCTCAGCCGACTTCATGACAGCCAGGAACTTGAAAGCAATGCTGTCCTGTAGTGAACCAGCCGTCTCCGCCTGTTTTGATGTTATCGTACCGATGTGTGCATTTGACTTTTCGTGGTCCTTTATAGTTTCAAGTTTAAAATTACTGGTGCCTGTCTTTGCCATACTTTCTACAGTCTTTGCAGTACAGGGTATTTTCGGTTTTGCTATGAACTAGCCAATCTCGCCCGAACTTCCATTTGTCATTGAACTGTCTTATCTTCCTATTAGCGTCTTGTTCATCTCCATGGCCATAGCCAGCTCTGAGGCCCCCACGGTCCGGACCTTAGTCATTTTTAAGAGCTGAAAATACATTTGTACACTAGATATTCAACTGGATAAAAAAATAAAGAATAACATTAAAACGTCTCCGTAAAAAGTACATTATGTTAAACGCTGATTCTGTCTTCTGTTTCGTGCGCGCGGCTCTGAGACAAAGAACACAAAAGTGAATGAATGCGCGACTCAGCGGAGGAACGCAGTGCAGGAGACATGGGGTTTCCATGGTAACCATCAGTGCACTTTCATGAAGCTGTTAAATTGACATTTTCGAAGCAGCGCAGTTGTAGCCTGCCTTGTTTGTCTCATTTTATTATCTCTAGCCGCTTTATCCTGTTCTACAGGGTCGCAGGCAAGCTGGAGACTATCCCAGCTGACTATGGGCGAAAGGCGGGATACACCCTGGACAAGTCGCCAGGTCATCACAGGGCTGACACATAAACACAGACAACCATTCACACTCATGGTCAATTTAGAGTCACCAGTTAACCTAACCTGCATGTCTTTGGACTGTGGGGGAAACCGGAGCACTGGGAGGAAACCCACGTGGACACAGGGAGAACATGCAAACTCCGCACAGAAAGGCCCTCGCCAGCCACGGGGCTCGAACCTGGACCTTCTTGCTGTGAGGCGACAGCGCTAACCACTACACCACCATGCCATAGAGTGGAAAGTTTTAACTTATGTTTGCCTTGGATAACTTTGCCCAAAACATGGTGGTGTATACTGATTTTTTTTCCCAGATTTTTTTTTGTGTGTAGGTGTAACAGATGCCAGATTGTTAATGTATCTTAGTTCCATAGGCTACATGGTTAGGGTATCTTTTGTCCTCATTGCTTGGGCCAGATCAAACCATTAAACAAGCTTAAATTATTCTTACTCTTGCCACATACATGATTTTTTTTTTCAAAACTGATGATATTCAGTTCAAACACCATTAAAAGTAATTTCAGGAATAGATCTCTTGTGTGGCGTGTAAATCACCCCTCTCATTTAAATATGTCGAACATTTTTCGGCGCGCGCTTTGCGCATCACGGACCCCAGTGATTTTAAAATGCTGCCTCTGGCCCTGCTCATCTCTGCCCCTTTTTTCCTGAGCAGCAGGGTTTGAAACTCCAGCTATATGCCACCACATAGTGCACTTGTCAGTCGTCAGCAACTTTGTTGCTTCGTTCATTAACCGCAGGTTACCGTATCATTGATTTTATCTGAGACGTTAAAGTACGTTCTCAACAATTCTAACATGTTGTGTCAGAATGTTTATGCAGGTGCTCATGGGAGTTGTAGGCAAATAATATTACATTGCAATGCGTTTATTATATCAGATGCCTTCATAGAAAACTACAATTAAAATATATTGTCATACCATAGAATAAACCACCCACCAAAGTGGCTAGTGAGACTAAAGTCATTACCCGCCAAAGCCGAATTTTACCCTCATTTGGCGGGTGGGCGGGTGCTAACGTAAAGCCCTATCAGGTACAGTAAAATATCAAAGCTATCAAAGAAATTTCTTGAAAAATGCACTGTAAAGTTTGGAGCTAATCAGGAGCCCAACAATTATTCCATATTGCCTATGAATGTGCAGTGCTGGAAGGCTTTGACCAACTGATCTGAAGGTTGAGAGTTTAAATCCCAGCAAGATTATTATGGCTGTTTTTCTACTCTGCTCCAAGGGTGCTGTAACATAGTTAACATTGTGCTCTTTGGTAGAAAAAATTGTAAGAAATCATGCACCTCTGAGTGATCATATAATTGTATTTCTTCTATGTATAAGTACACTGCCTGACCAAAAAAAAAAAAAAAATGCCATTTGGATTTAAATAAGCAAATACATAAGAGACTTTGATTGGATAATTACTGCAGTGATGAATGTGTTTCAGCTGGCAACACTTCTTTTAACCCTAACTGATGCAGTGAGTAGCTTCTCATTTCTTAAACAAATATGTCAGAAGATGTATCTCGTACTCATGGAAAAGATGTTACTGTGT
Source organism: Neoarius graeffei (assembly GCF_027579695.1). NCBI lineage: Eukaryota > Metazoa > Chordata > Actinopteri > Siluriformes > Ariidae > Neoarius > Neoarius graeffei. The sequence continues at coordinate 36,107,217 of NC_083595.1, forward strand.
TTCAGAAGAGTCAAATTATTGGCCTGCATCAAGCAAAGAAATGAACGAAGGGGATTGCTGAAATGACTGGAATTGCGTTAAGAACTGTCCAACGCATTATTAAAACCTGGATGGATAGTGGTGAACCGTCAACTTCGTGGAAAAAATGTCGTTGGAAAAAGATCCTGACTGACCATGATCAGAGATCACTTAAACACTTGGTGAAGCTCATCTCATCTCATTATCTCTAGCCGCTTTATCCTTCTACAGGGTCGCAGGCAAGCTGGAGCCTATCCCAGCTGACTATGGGTGAAAGGCGGGGTACACCCTGGACAAGTCACCAGGTCATCACAGGGCCGACACATAGACACAGACAACCATTCACACTCACACCTATGGTCAATTTAGAGTCACCAGTTAACCTAACCTGCATGTCTTTGGACTGTGGGGGAAACCGGAGCACCCGGAGGAAACCCACGCGGACACGGGGAGAACATGCAAACTCTGCACAGAAAGGCCCTCGCCGGCCACTGGGCTCGAACCTGGACCTTCTTGCTGTGAGGCGACAGCGCTAACCACTACACCACCGTGCCGCCGTTGGTGAAGCTGAATCGTAAAAAAATGGCCGTGAGTTCTACTGTCAGTTATGTTTGATTGTGAATTTAAGAGCATTTCCACACTCACAATGTGACGAGAACTCACAGGACTGGGATTAAACAGCTGTGTGGCCACAAGAAAACCACTCATTAGTGAGATTACTCAGGAGAAAAGGCTTCAATTTGCTAGGGAGCATAAATATTGGACTTTGGAGCACTGGAAAAAGGTCATGTGGTCTGATGAGTCCAGATTTACTCTATTCCTGAGTGATGGGTGTGTCAGGGTAAGAAGGGAAGCTCATGAAGCGATGCATCCATCATGCAGAGTGGCCACTGTACAAACCTCTGGAGACAGTGTTATGATCTGGGGTTGCTTCAGTTGGTCAGGTCGGGGCTCAGCAATGTTACAGGGCAATAAAATGAAGTCAGCTGATTACCTAAGTATACTGAATGACCAGGTTATCACATCAATGGATTTTTTCTTCCCTGATAGCATGGGCATAAAATTAGGACTCAGATTGTGAAAGAGTGATTCAGGAAGCATGAGGAATCATTTTTACACATGAATTGGCCACCACAGAGTCCCGACCTTAACCCCATTGAGAATCTTTGGGATGTGCTGGAGAACACTTTGCAGAGTGGTTTGACTTTCCTGCCATCAGCACAAGATCTCGGTGAAAAATTAATACAATTCTGGACTGAAATAAATGTTGCAACGCTGCATAAGTTTCTTGAAACAATGCCACAGTGAATGCATGCTGTAATCAAAGCTAAAGATGGGCCAACCAAATATTCGAGTGCACAGCTTTTTTTTTTTTTGCTTTTTTTGGCAGGGCAGTGTATTATAAGGGGATTCAGAAATTGAGTCCTGAGAAAAAAGGGGAAAGTAGAAATGCTGAGAGATGGTTACCATGCTAATAATAAGAGTACTGAGTCTGAAAAAAGAAAGAATGTATTGTAAAAACAAACATGTTGACTTTTTGCTGATCAAATCTAGACCCTGAGAAAATTAGAGTGATGAGAGTCTGAAGTGATAAAACTTTAGGCCCAAAGCCAAAAAAGGAAGAATAGACAATAGCACAAAGTGATCAGGAGGAGGTACATTGTTTAGAAGTTGAAGTATATAACATAAATCAGTTTAAGAAGGTATAAAAACACGGCCTAGGCAAACCGGTTAAGAGACTTCAGCCTGTGTTGAACATCTCGTGTCTGTTGTGCTGCACAATAAAGACTGGCTGTTCCTGCTACCATGGGGCTCCTGAGAGCTTCATTTCTACTAAACCTTTTAAATAATTATTTTTTGTTTAATTTAGATTTAATTAATAATTAATGAAGGCTTGCTCTTGTAACTTACAGGTACTATTTTGTCCCACAACAGCTCTCACCCTATTTTAAAAGGTCGTACATGCAAAGGTGTTTTATAGCTATAATAAAAATACAGTGCCTTGCAAAAGTATCCATCCCCCTTAGTGTTTGTCTTGTTTTGTTGCATTACAAGCTGGTATTAAAATGGATTTTTTGGGGGGGTTGTTGGCTGACTCAAACAGGTTTTCCTCCAGAATTGCCCTGTATTTAGTGCCATCCATCTTTCCTTCAGTCCTGACCAGCTTTCCTGTCCCTACAGATGGAAAACATTCCCACAACATGATGCTGCCACCACCATGCTTCATTGTAGGAATGGTGTTCTCAGGGTGTTGGGTTTGCACCACACATGGCATTTCCCATGATGGCCAAAAAGATCAATTTTTGTCTCATTTGACCAGTGGTCGTATGGACAGATACTCCCATCTCCACTGTGGATCTTTGCAGCTCCTTCAGTGTTATCTTTGGTGTCTTTGTTGCATCTCTGATTAATGCCCTCCTTGCCCGGTCTGTGAGTTTTGGTGGGCGGTGCCTTCTCTTGTCAGGTTTGTAGTGGTGCTATATTCTTTCCATTTTGCTATAATGGATTTAATGGTGCTCCCTGGGATATTCAAAGTTTGGGATATTTTTTATAACCCAACCCTGATCTATACTTCTTCACAACTTTGTCTCTGACCTGTTTGGAGTGCTCCTTGGTTTTCATGTTGCTTGTTTAGTAGTGTTGCAGAGTCAGGGTCCTTCCAGAACAGGTTGATTTATACAGACATCATGTGACAGATCATGTGACACTTTGATTGGACACAGGTGGCTCTTAATCAACTACAGTAATTATGTGACTTATGAAGTGAATTGGTTGGACCAGCTCTTATTTAGGGGTTTCATACGAAAGGGGGTGAATACCTATGCACACTCCAGATTTCTGTTTTTTTCATCTTATTGTTTGTGTCACAATAAAACAACAATGTGCACCTTTAAAGTGGTAGGCATGTTGTGTAAATCAAATGGTGCTAAGCCTCCAAAAATCCATTTTAATTCCAGCTTGTAATGTGACAAAACAGGACAAACACCAAGGGGGATGAATACTTTTGCAAGGCACTGTAAATGTTTGTTTTCCTTTAAATTTTAGGTCAAGTTACAAATGTCAAGGACCAGACAGGAGAGGAGATCAAATGCACTCGAACCACAGTTTATTAATAACAGGGGAAAAGGGAGTTGGGAGAATGTGTATGAAGTTCAGTGGCAGGAGGACTGAGAGGAGCGTGGTGGTGACATCTGAGGTCTCCCATCCAAGTACTGACCAGGCCCAACCCTGCTTAGCAGCTGAGATCAGACAGGATCAGGCATAGTCAGAGAGGCAGGCTGTAGGTTGACAGCTCTTGGGTTTCAGGCAGTCCCTCAGCAGGCAGGAGATAGAGAGCAGGCTGGAACACAGAGTCACAAATCAGGTAGCAAGATAGGGGACAGAAATGCAGTGTCAGGTTACCAGGGCAGAAGAGTAGGGCTCCAGGCAGGGCTGCTCACACCAGGCAGATGGAGAGGCAGGCGAGCAGCAGGGCTGGGCGAGCTGGAGATCAGGCGAAGGTACAGGAGAGGCAGGCAAGAGGCAGAGTCGACAGGACAGAAGGCAGATCAGGTTACCGGGGCTGGAGAGCAGACAGAGTCAGACGGAACAGAATATCTTCAGGAGTCAGAGTAGTAGGAACACAGAGCAGGTTATCACGCTGAGAGTTGCAGACGATCTGACACAGAAGCTCGGGAGGACTGCAGTAAAAATACACACAGGGGGAAAGCAGGTGATCGGCAACAGCCAATGACAGTCACTGAAAGTTAATAAGAGGAAGTGAGTGCGGGCGTGGCCGGTAATGCTGAGTGGAGATGTTACCTGAAGAGAGAAGCCCACAGGTAGGACCATGACAACAAGTTCATACACATACTGACCTTTAGTCTCAGATGCATGGGAAGAAGCAAAATCTGTTCTTCAAAGAACAATCACAGTTAACATATTCTTTTAACACTATTTTACATTGTACTGTATGTGCTTCGTGGAAGAAAACAATACACGTGTCAAGAGTCAGATAAATGGTCTGTCAAATAGTAGTTGTGGTAGACCATGTAATTTTTCAAGAAGTAGTACTTGAAAGTGTATTAGCTAAAATTGCAGACTTTAAAGGATCAATGTGAGTTTTTTTTGTATAAATCACCTGTTGTGTATCACTGCAGGAGTTTATTGTATTTCCTGCAAAACAGGAAATGTCTCTGTCCTGTATTGTGTAAAAACGTGGAGAAACCAAGAAGATTGCCTCATCAAGGATTTCATTGTCAAGGATTTTCATTTCATTTTCCAATCATATGAGAATTAAACAATGGCTCAGCAACACACATACAGTAATTGTTGATATCCCTGCTAGTTTCTACAACAGCCGTGAAATGAGAGAACCTAAATTAGGGATTTTGCGAGAATTGTTGTTGGTTTTTTTTTGCTACTGGACTCCTCCTACAGTTGTGGGGTGTAACTCACTTTTACGCCACTGACATAAATACATATCGTGCTTTGAGCTCCCCTCTTGGACAGCTGTATGTGTTGACAAGCTGAAGGATACGGAACAAGCAAAGACAACATCTGAAGCCAAAGAATCACGTTGACTGACAAGGTAGAGTAATATTACAGGATTTTACACAAATATGATGACATACACTCACTGGTCACTTTATTAGGAATACCCACACACCTGTTGTTTTATGCAGTTATCTAATCACCCAATCCCTTGACAACAGCACAATGCAGCACAATGGCCAGGCCCTCGCTGCTGTCGCCTACTCCATGAAGGACGAGAGGATCTCTTCCTGGCGCGGCGATCCTGGGATCTGAATTACTCCTGCCACATCCCTATAATCCCATGACTATCCTCGGAACCTGCCATTTCCAACCGGCCAAGACTTCGCATCTGCAGTGGTGGGGTAAACCCCGGGAACATTCGGCTGCTGGAATACTCACACTGCTCGCAGGCAGTGACATACACCAAGGCTAAAGCGGCACTGGTCAACAGCAGATCAGTGTTAAACAAGACCTTCATACTCAATGACTTCTTCTCCCATCATGAATTGGATTTGTTATTTCTGACTGAGACTTGGATTTCTGCCAGAGTTGGTGAGTCTTCTGCCTTCGGCGAACTGTGCCCTGCGAACTGCTCGTTCATCAGCACTCCAAGGCGCGTTGGACGAGGTGGTGGAGTGGCTTTTGTTTTCAATAACGCTTTAAAAATCCAGAGGCTTTCCTTGAGCACATATTCCACTTTTGAACTGCAATGTGTGACTGTGGAGTCTAAACAAAGCCCGCTGTTGTGTGCACTAATTTATAGACCCCCCAAACCAGATAAAGACTTTATTTCAGAATTTTCATTTTTTCTATCTCAGACAGTCTCTACATATGACCATTTACTGCTGGTGGGCGATTTCAATATTCATGTCTGCTGTCCAGATAAACCCATGGTTAAAGAGTTCTGCGATGTATTGGATGCATTTGGTTTCACTCAACATATAGACCAAGCCACTCACATACTGGGCCATACTCTTGATTTAGTTTTATCCTACGGCTTCTCTGTTGAGAATATATCAATGGACAATGCCACGTTCTCTGATCATAAGCCTATATTTTTTAACATCAGCATTCCAAACCCTGTGCAGACAGCCAAAGCCCCTGGACAGTTTTCCCGTCGCCTGAACCCTGAGACTACTGCTCAGTTTGTAGAGCATTTTTTAAGTAAGGATGTTTTTTCAACCATGTCCACAGCAGTAGCCGCCTCATGCAGTCCTGATGACTTGGTTACTTTATTCAACTCTTCCTGCTTGGGGATTCTTGATGTAGTGGCTCCGCTCCGTTACAAACATTCTAATTTTAAATCCAAGGTGTGGCTGGATGAAGACACTCGCTCACTCAGGCAGGCCTGCCGCAGAGCTGAACGGAGATGGAAGAAAGATCGCCTCACTGTCTCCTTTGAAATTTTTAAGTCTACCCTGTCATCTTTCCAGTCAGCCGCCAAAACAGCCAGAGTCAAACATTTTTCAGATATAATCAACCAGCATTCCAATAGACCCAAAATTCTTTTTAACACTATAAACTCCATCATAAACCCACCTCTCTCACCAGCTCACATCACAACTTCGCATACTTGTGAGGAATTCTTGAATTTCTTCACTAACAAAATTGAGAATATCAGAGCTACTTTCCCACTCCCAGCTCTAACCTCCTCACATATACCCCCACCTTCCCGCTCAACAGTTACTCTTTCTCACTTTGACCCTTTATCCTTGACTGCCCTAAATGATATTGCCAGGCATATGAAAACCACCTCCTCTCCTGGTGATGATGTCCCCACTCTCATTTTAAAGGAAGCTCTTGATGTTCTAGGCCCTTCCTTACAACTGATTATCAACGCCTGTCTGACATCAGGTGCTGTTCCAGCCTGCTTTAAGCATGCAGTCGTCCAGCCACTGCTTAAAAAACACAACCTGGACCCCAAATGTCTAAACAACTATAGGCCTATTTCTAAGCTGCCCTTTATTTCCAAGGTTCTGGAAAAAGCTGTTCTTGCCCAACTGTCTCCCTACCTGTCCCAAAACACAGTCCTAGAGCCTTTTCAATCCGGTTTTAGACCTTTCCATAGCACTGAGACTGCACTGCTGAAGGTTACAAATGACCTACTTCTCACCCTGGACTCAGGTAAGAATGCAGTCCTGGTTCTGTTGGATCTCAGTGCGGCCTTCGACACAGTGGACCACAACATCCTCCTTAACCGCCTCGAGGGGCGGGTGGGCATCAGTGGCACAGCACTACTCTGGTTTAAATCATATTTACTACACAGAACTTTCTCAGTCTCTATCGACCACTCCTCCTCTCCCTCAGCCCCGGTCTCATATGGTGTCCCACAAGGTTCCGTTTTGGGCCCGGTGCTCTTCTGTTTATACACGCTCCCCCTAGGTGACATAATTCGCCAACACAATGTTTCATTTCATTTTTATGCAGATGACACTCAGTTATACATACCATTAACATCAAAGGATTCCACCCAGTGTTTGTTGGACTGCCTGGATGCCATTAAGTGTTGGATGACCAAGAACTTTCTCCAACTCAATGATTCTAAGACTGAGGTTATCATTTTTGGTTCCCCCAAATCAATCCCCTCTGTGACTTCTAGTTTATCTACCCTCTCACCTTTTGTGAAACCATACGCCAAAAGCCTTGGGGTCATCTTCGACTCCGAACTTTGTTTTAAGAGACAGATAAACTCAGTCATTAAAAATAGCTACCACCAACTCAGAGTCATTACCCGCCTTAAGCCCTCCCTATCATTCCAGGATTTAGAAACCATTATACATGCTTTAGTAACATCTCACCTCGACTACTGTAACGCCCTATATTTTGGCCTCCCCCAGTCCCAGATAGCACGCTTACAGCTGGTGCAGAATGCTGCTGCTAGACTTTTAACTGGTACTAGGAAGCATGATCACATCACCCCTGTCCTCTCCTCTCTGCACTGGCTCCCCATATGTTTTAGAATCCAATTCAAAATACTTCTTTTAGTTTTTAAGTTTTTACATGGTCAGGCCCCTTCCTACATTTCAGACATGCTGCGACACCACTCTGCACCCAGGTCTCTCAGATCCACTAACCAAGGCCTCCTCCATGTTCCCCGGTCCCGTCTCATACATAAAGGTGACCGAGCCTTTGCAGTGGCAGCCCCACGTCTTTGGAATGGTCTGCCTCCAGACATCAGACTCACTCCCACTATCACTACTTTTAAATTTAGACTGAAAACACACTTTTACACCTTAGCCTTTGCTTCTTAGTTCTTAGCTTTCTTCTCTCCCTTAAGCCACTGCCCTTTAACACCTTTTATGTATCTAAATTGCTTTTTAACACTTTTTATGTATCTTAATTATTTTATGTTTCATCTTCTTTTACTATGTGTTGGTCAATGCTGTCAGTGTTTTGCCACTGTACACTGCGCCCAGTTGTCTTTGTCTATTGGAATGCTGCTAAAATGTTTTCTTACCATATGTTACTAATATGGGTGGCACGGTGGTGTAGTGGTTAGCGCTGTCGCCTCACAGCAAGAAGGTCCTGGGTTCGAGCCCCGTGGCCGGCGAGAGCCTTTCTGTGTGGAGTTTGCATGTTGTCCGCGTGGGTTTCCTCTGGGTGCTCCGGTTTCCCCCACAGTCCAAAGACATGCAGGTTAGGTTAACTGGTGACTCTAAATTGACCGTAGGTGTGAATGTGAGTGTGAATGGTTGTCTGTGTCTATGTGTCAGCCCTGTGATGACCTGGTGACTTGTCCAGGGTGTACCCTGCCTTTCACCTGTAGTCAGCTGGGATAGGCTCCAGCTTGCCTGCGACCCTGTAGAAGGATAAAGTGGCTAGAGATGATGAGATGTTACTAATTTGCTTTAATTTTCTTTTTATTGTTTTAGCCAGACACTGTACAGCACTTTGGTCAGTTTGCACTGTTTTTAAATGTGCTTTATAAATAAAATTTACTTACTTCAAACATCAGAATTGTGATCTCTGTGACTTTCACTGTGGCATGGCCATGGGTGTTGGTTTGTACCAGATGGACTGGTCTGAGTCTTTCAGAAACTGCTGATCTCCTGGGGTTTTCACACACAACAGTCTCTAGAGTTTACACAGAATGGTGTGAAAAACAAACAAAACATTGAGTGAGCGACAGTTCTGCGGGTGGAAACAAACACTTTGTTGATAAGAGAGGTCAGAGGAAAATGGCCAGATTGGTTCGAGCTTCCAGGAAGGATATAGTAACTCATAGCAACTCTTTACAACTGTGGTGAGCAGAAAAGCATCTCAGCATGCAACAGCAGAAGACCACATTGGGTTCCAGGAATCTTGGAATCAAGAGCAAGTTTAAATTAAAGTGGCCGGTGAATGTAGTTTATTGTGTTTATTGATGATTTGTGACATTGGAGATTTACACGAACATAAAAAGAATGACAAAGAAGAATGAGTTTTAGTTTGACATTTTCAGGTCATTGTTTGCTCAGCATTTGAATGTGAAGTATATGTGTAATCAAATAAAATGTTGTTGGCGACATGATAGAGTCACATATTGCACATAATATACATTGGGCAGTTTAATTTATTACAAGCTCGCTAAGGTGCTGTACGTTTTCAAAGTTGCAAGCTCAAAAGAGCATATTTGATGTGAGATTGACAAAGACTGACCAACAGGTTTGGTGTGAGATTAATTAATTTATTTATTTGTATGCTAGCCTGAGACCAAACTCATCTCATCTCATTATCTCTAGCCACTTTATCCTTCTAGGGTCGCAGGCAAGCTGGAGCCTATCCCAGCTGACTACGGGCGAAAGGCGGGGTACACCCTGGACAAGTCGCCAGGTCATCACAGGGCTGACACATAGACACAGACAACCATTCACACTCACATTCACACCTACGGTCAATTCAGAGTCACCAGTTGACCTAACCTGCATGTCTTTGGACTGTGGGGGAAACCGGAGCAAACCCACGCGGACACGGGGAGAACATGCAAACTCCACACAGAAAGGCCCTTGCCGGCCCCGGGGCTCGAACCCAGGACCTTCTTGCTGTGAGGCGACAGTGCTAACCACTACACCACTGTGCCGCCCACCTGAGACCAAATTGAAGTTAGATATTTACTCGAAGTCAGGACGTATATAGCTACAGCTGTACATAGCATGAAATTCAGTGGACAACTTTAATGTGTGGGTTAAACTAGACTAGCGAGCTGGAACCCCAGGTTTCTGTAACAGTCTTTAGTTGTAATGTATGTGCTTGTCAGTAACAGCGTTGAGAGCGCAAGCTCGAAACAGCCTCCAAACATGGACACTTCAAACTACACTTCCTACGAATCACAGCGCCCTCTGTCCCCTGTCTATTAATTACACCTGTCACTCGTTTCCTTGTCTATCAGAAAAAAAAAGAAACAAAAGAAAGCACAACTTTATTCATCACACACTTGTGAAATTTCCTCTCTGCATTTAACCAATCTGAAACAGTGAGCACACACACATACCCAGAGCAGTGGGCAGCCATGCTAACAGCACCCAGGGAGCAGTTGGGAGTTATGTGCCTCACTCAATAACACCTCAGCCCAAGGCTGTCCCATATTAACTTAACCGCATGTCTTTGGGGGAAACCCAGAGCAACCCCACGCAGACATGGGGAGAACATGGAAACTCCACACAGAAAAGCCCTCGCTAGCAGCTGGGTTTGAACCCATAACCTTCTTGCTGTGAAGCGACTGTGCTAACCACTTACACCACCATACCACCCCAGCTACTAAGCTACTTAAACCCCAATCTCACTAAACACAAAGTATTGTTCAGTGTTTCTCTCCTGTCGTACCGAGCCGTTTACAGTCTGCCTGATCTCTCGTATTCTACTTTTCCCAACCTCGCCTTCTCGTCTTGCCTTCGATATCTTGTTTGCTGATCGACCAACCCCTGCCTGTTTCTCTGACCACAATTCTCGTTTTCCGATTTGGCCCAGTCTACAGTTTGCTTCTCCCGCTCTCCCCTGCGCCTACATCTGTAAGTGCCTGCACCGTGACGGTGCTAACCACAAACAAATCTCGGCTGCGTCATCACAATGTTATGTCTTGAAGTAAATGTACATGCTCAGACTTTTTTTTTTTTTTTGTGATGCAGCAGTCACTGTTTGCACAAATATCCCATACAATTCAGAACAGTAGCAGGCTAATCTAACTTAACCAGAACCATAGACAATCTGCTGCTAACATTGTCACACAATGCTGGGGGGTGCCAACGGAGAAAGAACAACTTGTCAGCTAAATTAAACTTGCATGCCCCTAACACAAAGTGATGCAAACTTGAGTGGCAAAGTCCCCAACAAAGCTAGACAGCAACCAACACAAGCACACTTATTACCACTAGCCATGTCTGAGTGTTATCAAGAAAGTTTGCTAGCATCATCTCGAGATGTAGCTAGCGGCTAAACCTCTGTCAGAACTGTCCCAATTTGGCTTTTGATCAAAAGGTTGACAACTTTGCTAACACAGCAAAACATCAAGCAAGTGCAACAAGATAAGGCGTAGCAAGGCAGCTAATGTAATATTACTCACTAGTCGTATGGAAAGAAGGCTAGCTTGGCTTGTCTTGTAGCCAATGAGCAAAAGCCAGTCCAAGATGTATTCGCTTCTGGTCTCTTGCTTGGCTACCAAGAGAATACCAGACTAGCTTCTTTTTCTAGCTAGCTGAATGGAGAATCCAAGAAGTGTTTGTGTGATGTGGTGCTGTAAAGCATAACACAGTTCTCACAAGAGGTTTTTGGGATGCTCCACCAGAGTTACATAGTACTACAATTGGCAAACTGGTTGCCTAGTCAGGGGTGGCATGGTGGTGTAGTGGTTAGCACTGTCGCCTCACAGCAAGAAGGTCCGGGTTCGAGCCCCGTGGCCGGCGAGGGCCTTTCTGTGCGGAGTTTGCATGTTCTCCTCATATCCGTGTGGGTTTCCTCTGGGTGCTCCAGTTTCCCCCACAGTCCAAAGACATGCAGGTTAGGTTAACTGGTGACTCTAAATTGACCGTAGGTGTGAATGGTTGTCTATGTGTATGACCTGGCGACTTGTCCAGGGTGTACCCTGCCTTTCGCCTGTAGTCAGCTGGGATAGGCTCCAGCTTGCCTGTGACCCTGTAGAACAGGATAAAGCGGCTAGAGATAATGAGATGAGATGAGGTTGCCTAGTCAGAATGGAAGATCAGCCATTCTCTCTATTACACATCAATGTACCATTGAAATGATTTTAAAGCTGATATTGTAAGGTCAAATGTTGACATAATGCTGCGTTAAGACAGGTTAACTAAAACTATACATCCAGATCTTTCAACTCTCATGGAATGAATGTTGCTTCACTTTTGAATATCAATTAATGTTCGATCCTACAGCTTCAGAAAGACTTTGCTTGCACAGTTGATAAGAGATTTTCTCCATGTTGTTCTCTGGAAAGTAGACTCGAAGACATAAGTACATAGATGCTGTGCATATGATACACCTGTAAAATATAACATTGGTTTTCAACTAAATCAAATCCTCGCTGATAATGATCTGGTTCAGCAACTCAACAGTGACAACAATTAACGAAAGTTAAAGTGGCTGTGTCATGTTTCATAGAGATGCTTCACATCATCTCCTTTTGAGAAATGCTACAGATTTAGAACACATAAAATGTGAGCATTGTTGAATGCCTGTTTTTGAAACAAGTCATGCGTTCAGTTTGTAAATCAGACCAGAGAGAGTAAATACAATGAAAAATCTATGAAAGTCTCCGAAAACAATTGCCTTCCGAAACAATTGTCTCTAGCCCTGAAGCTATTCTACAGTCTAATTAGCTGATCTCAATTAAATAATTTACATTCACGCATGTGATTTGATAAATATTAACTACCTGCTCTGTTTCATATTTAAAAATCTAGCTGCTAGATTTTTAAATATGAAACAGAGCAGGTAGTTAATATTTATCAAATCACATGCGTGAATGTAAATTATGCTAGATTCTAGCATCACTAGACTACAGACTTGTTCTCGTGGTTATTGTCTCTACTACAGTATTTTTGAAGGTTCAGTTTGGTCCTTTGAATTACTTTGCTTGGTCCTCATCAAGGCCGCAGTCTGCGGTACAGTATTCTTTTTACACAATATGACATTACGGGCCATTTTGACCTCAACAGTTTTCACTGTATTGTTTCAAACAGGTTGCAGAAACTTAATTTAGCTTCCAGCAAGTGCTTCCGTCTGAACACCAATTAACTGTCAAAAGTCTAGACCTTTCATAAGACAGACAGATGAGAGAGCCATCAGATAAATTATTTCAAACATGTGCAGAATTTGATCTAGGTCTGATAACTTATGATTGACATGAGCACTTGTATTCAGCTGACAACAACTTTGCGGGTTTGAATGCCTGTTACATCATCAAGTTCCTGGTGCCAGTTAGAATAGCATTCAGTTGTCACAACTGGTTTGTTGAGGTATCAGCTTGAATGACAGCTATATTCATTAATGTCTTTGACAAACAGTTCTTCTAACTAATTATTAGTTTTCTGTCTCAGCAAAAATTGAGCCATCAAACTTTTTTACAATACATGTTTGACAGAGTGGAAGCTCAAAGTCTCAGAGCAGTCAAGCTTCTGCACAAATTCATCATTGTCAAACTAGTGGTGTATGGAGGCATCTCTGCTAATGCTGACATCAGGTCTTCTCATGTGTTGCTTCTGAATGGATTGAAAAATGGACAGATGGGTGACAGGACAGGCAGTAGCAAAACATATCGAATGTGGTAAAAGTTCAATTCTGTAACATTTAACCCTTGATGCTGCTTTTAAATGGGCCAACACCAAACTGACCATGGGTTTTGCCAATTGCTGGGTTTAATGTGATGTCACATCTGCCTCATTAATTATTCAAAATTTTAGCTGGTAGTCTGCCAAAGTTCAGTTGACAAAGCGTTTGTACAGAGAAGGTGCATTGCTCGCATGAAAAATGCCATACGCTTGCATTGTTTTAGGTTGTTTGAATCACTCAAACTGTGTAACTGATAAAAGTTTCTTCAGGGTTCCCCGTGAACTAATACAAAAGGGTGAACGAACACAGGATTTCACAAAAAGATGTCAAGAAAGATGGCTTTTGAACCTCTCACTGAAATCGAAGGGAGCCCAGTCGAAGCATGTTCGAGTTTGCAGTGATCACTTGGTGAAAGGTTTGTATTTCCCTCTCAGCTATGTCCTTAGTGTTTTCCAAGTACTTTTCTTGCTATGTGTCGTTATTTTATGGTACTTTTTTGTCACGAAGCGCTAAAGTCCCCAGCTGTTTCCTTGTTTACTCCTCACAACATCCATACGCATGAAGGTCGTGACAAAGTTCTTCTCCAGCCATACAGTTACAATACACCATGATCACTTCTCCGTCTTGTTTAACTAAGATCCAGGTCTTAAAAGGGGTTCCTGGTGATCTTTGTGAATGATTTACCTGAGAAATAAGAGCCAACACAAGTGAGAATCAAGCCAACTGTTGTTTGTTTACACTTCGACTTGCAGCGCTTCATTGTAAAGATGCAAACGAAAAGCTTAAAGAAACAAAACAAAACATACTTACATGGGCAAAAACAATACAGGATTCATTTGGCAGCGACTTGATCCCGAGGTCCTTTACCCAGCCACATACAAAAAAGTTGTAAGCCTCCATACTCTTCCACGCTTTCATCTATTTTGCGGTGTAGAAGGATGTCTGCAACACCAGATAGTTCGAGATGTCGGGGAACTCGACTGAAGGGTAGTTTTCGAGATCGTATGACAAATCCTTCTTTCCCAGACAGTAGGGGTCGATTCCATTGCACATAGCAATCTTCTGAATATATCTAAAGCGAGCAGTGGCTTCTAGATTACGAGCGTACTCTGATAATTTATCACTAGTTGTTTGCACTATGGCAGCCGTTTAGACCACCAGCTATTTCACTTCTGGTAAAACCACGAAGAAAAGTCACGTGACTGAAACCCAGCAATAGTCAAATCAAATTATGTATAATAATTTGACTGGATGAAATTGCATGGAATAAGTAAAGCCAATTTTAAACCTTAACAAAAAAAATAATTAAAGTGAACAAACAAAATTAGTATGTCAAAGGTGTGTAGAATGTCTACTGCAAAAATAACCTGTCTGACAAACACAAACTCTCATCAGAAGTTACTGAGATTCTTCCAGATGAATACAGCACACATCAGTCTTTTTACAGTATATTGGTTGTGTACAGGCATGCAAAAGCATACTAATTATTGCTAACTGATGTATTGTCCAAGTGTTCATTTGCCTCAGCTTTGCTGGTGAAGCAGAAAATCTTGAAGATGATGCTGGAATTTTGGCTTGTCTGGGTTTTATGCAGGTGCAGGAATGATGTTTGCTCTCCAAACTGCTTTCCACCAATAATGGTTATTATTATGCATACAGGACACTTTTTCAATGGAATAAAAGCATGTGTTCTATTCCCTTCTAGCGGGTTTCATTCATTTGGTTTGCTAGCATGCAATATTGTTAGCGCATCTCTTATCCTATGTGTATTATGTCACTCTACCTAGTGGAGAATGAGCATTGAATATGGTTTATGATATTGCACGGTTGTCAAGACAACATAACGTCACACGTCAGAGACGTAAAACTTCCACGCTAGTGAGTGACTGAGACAATTTGTAAACAAACATGACTGCCAGATTTGCTTCATTAAATACAGAAGATTTTGAGAGAATTTTGAAAGAAAAAAACACATTGAACACCTGAAAGGAATGTGTGTGTATGTATTATAATAATAATAATAAGAAGAAGAAGAAGAAGAAGAAGAAGAAGATTGACTGGCTTTTTATTGTGGTATATCAGATATATTCCATTCAGCTAGCATGATATTGAACTTGTCTTCAACTCAATCCATATCATGCTAGCTGAATGGAATATATCTGATATACCACTCAACACCAGCCAATATTATTTAAACATCTACAAGACTATTTGTATTACTTGATTCAATATCTCATCTCATTCATCTCATTATCTCTAGCCGCTTTATCCTTCTACAGGGTTGCAGGCAAGCTGGAGCCTATCCCAGCTGACTACGGGCGAAAGGCGAGGTACACCCTGGACAAGTCGCCAGGTCATCACAGGGCTGACACATAGACACAGACAACCATTCGCACTCACACCTACGGTCAATTTAGAGTCACCAGTTAACCTAACCCGCATGTCTTTGGACTGTGGGGGAAACCGGAGCACCCGGAGGAAACCCACGCGGACACGGGGAGAACATGCAAACTCCACACAGAAAGGCCCTTGCCGGCCCCAGGGCTCGAACCTAGGCCCTTCTTGCTGTGAGGCGACAGCGCTAACCACTACACCACCGTGCCGCCGATTCAATATCACATGTCGTTAAGTGAAGACAGTAATACAGCAATTAACTCCAACATACAATTCATAGAAAAGTGTTCACTCTGTCATCCAGAGATCGCAAGTTTGAATCCCACAGCCATCAGTGGTCAGGAGTCCAAGTGAGCAAAACTTGGGTGTGCTCTCTGAGTGGGAGAGATGGCATACTGCCCCCCCATCAATCAAAGCAACAGTAGCCAGTCATAGGCATCTGCAAGCTTATACATTTGGAAGGGGGTCGATAGTGATTTCTTCAAAGTGTGTTACATCTGCCCTGTCATGCAGCATGAGCAGCAGTTTGAAAAGATCCAGTTGGTTGGCTTCATGTGTCTTGGAGGTAGCATTAATTAAGATTTTATTTTGCCAATAGTTAAACCAAATAAATGTATATGTGCCAATTTGACTGGACAAGATGATGAAACTCTGTTTATCGAAAAAGACAAAACAGAAGTACACAGATCAAGCATAACAAACATTGCAAGTTGGTTTAGACAAACATTGCAACCTCAACTAAGATTCAGCAGGTTCGTGGTGAAATGTTTTGCTGAGGGTTTCTCTTGGGCAACTGTTTTTTCCTGTTTCGTGATCCAGCTTGTGATGATTTGTTTCTTCCTGATAGCCGAGTTCTATTAACACGTCATTGTTTCTGATGTTGCGCATCACATGATACGCAAGTGATCGCGTCTCGCAAAAGCAAAACAAGAAGCAAGTGTATTGATATGCACAACGCTGGTAAAAAAGACGTCCCTGGAGCTAAACTGCCTCACAATAATGTTTGCCAAAAGTAAGTGTATAATTTAAAATGATGGCTTGAATGCTGAGCCTTGCCAGCAAATGGAAACAAAGCAGAACTGATACAATGGTGAGTGCCTGCCCAGCTTCTATTAAAATAATAATAATAATAATAATAATAATAATAAAAACAAATGAAATAAAATTATATATAACATAGGCAGAGATGCCAATGCACAGTGATGAAAAGCCTGAAATTTGGGAATATTCTAAAAATTATATAAGGATTACATGGCATTTACAGGGACAAAAAAAGTCTAAAACCAGGCTAAAATCTGCAAACTGGCTTCCCTGAATAGGCCTACTTTTCAAACTGTTAAATAGGAGGCAGCTTTTATTTGAAACAGGGATCTATACTACAAATTTTCTCAAAATAATATAGGCGTTTAACACACCTATGACAGTGAAATCAAAAGAGGTCTAAAAAATCCAGTATGTTTTCTCATAGCAGATCTATTACGTGTACATGTACAGTGTCTTGCAAAAGTATTCATCCCCCTTGGTGTTTGTACTGTTTTGTCGTATTACAAGCTGGAATTAAAATGGATTTTGGGGGGGTTAGCACCATTTGATTTACACAACATGCCTACCACTTTAAAGGTGAAAATTGTTTTATTGTGACACAAACAATAATTAAGATTAAAAAAAAAAACTGAAATCTGGAGTGTGCATCAGTATTCACCCCCCCAAGTAGAGGCACCTTTTGCGGCAATAACAGCTGCCAGTCTCTTGGGGAATGTCTCTATTAGCTTAGCACATCTAGGCACTGGGATTTTTGCCCATTTCTCAAGGCAAAACTGCTCCAACTCCTTCAAGTTAGATGGGCTGGGTTGGTCTACAGCAATCTTCAAGTTACAGTGGTGTTTGAAAGTTTGTGAACTTTTTTGAATTTTCTATATTTCTTCATATGGCCTAAAAGATCATCAGATTTTCACACAAGTCCTAAAAGTACAACCCCGATTCCAAAAAAGTTGGGACAAAGTACAAATTGTAAATAAAAATGGAATGCAATGATGTGGAAGTTTCAAAATTCCATATTTTATTCAGAATAGAACATAGATGACATATCAAATGTTTAAACTGAGAAAATGTATCATTTAAAGAGAAAAATTAAGTGATTTTAAATTTCATGACAACAACACATCTCAAAAAAGTTGGAACAAGGCCATGTTTACCACTGTGAGACATCCCCTTTTCTCTTTACAACAGTCTGTAAACGTCTGGGGACTGAGGAGACAAGTTGCTCAAGTTTAGGGATAGGAATGTTAACCCATTCTTGTCTAATGTAGGATTCTAGTTGCTCAACTGTCTTAGGTCTTTTTTTGTCGTATCTTCTGTTTTATGATGCACCAAATGTTTTGTATGGGTGAAAGATCTGGACTGCAGGCTGGCCAGTTCAGTACCTGGACCCTTCTTCTACGCAGCCATGATGCTGTCATTGATGCAGTATGTGGTTTGGCATTGTCATGTTGGAAAATGCAAGGTCTTCCCTGAAAGAGACGTCGTCTGGATGGGAGCACATGTTGCTCTAGAACCTGGATATACCTTTCAGCATTGATGGTGTCTTTCCAGATGTGTAAGCTGCCCATGCCACACACACTAATGCAACCCCATACCATCAGAGATGCAGGCTTCTGAACTGAGCGCTGATAACAACTTGGGTCGTCCTTCTCCTCTTTAGTCCGAATGACACGGCGTCCCTGATTTCCATAAAGAACTTCACATTTTGATTCGTCTGACCACAGAACAGTTTTCCACTTTGCCACAGTCCATTTTAAATGAGCCTTGGCCCAGAGAAGACGTCTGCGCTTCTGGATCATGTTTAGATACGGCTTCTTCTTTGAACTATAGAGTTTTAGCTGGCAACGGCGGATGGCATGGTGAATTGTGTTCACAGATAATGTTCTCTGGAAATATTCCTGAGCCCATTTTGTGATTTCCAATACAGAAGCATGCCTGTATGTGATGCAGTGCCGTCTAAGGGCCCGAAGATCACGGGCACCCAGTATGGTTTTCCGGCCTTGACCCTTACGCACAGAGATTCTTCCAGATTCTCTGAATCTTTTGATGATATTATGCACTGTAGATGATGATATGTTCAAACTCTTGGCAATTTTAGACTGCTGAACTCCTTTCTGATATTGCTCCACTATTTGTCGGCGCAGAATTAGGGGGACTGGTGATCCTCTTCCCATCTTTACTTCTGAGAGCCGCTGCCACTCCAACATGCTCTTTTTATACCCAGTCATGTTAATGACCTATTGCCAATTGATCAAATGAGTTGCAATTTGGTCCTCCAGCTGTTCCTTTTTTGTACCTTTAACTTTTCCAGCCTCTTATTGCCCCTGTCCCAACTTTTTTGAGATGTGTTGCTGTCATGAAATTTCAAATGAGCCAATATTTGGCATGAAACTTCAAAATGTCTCACTTTCAACATTTGATATGTTGTCTATGTTCTATTGTGAATAAAATATCAGTTTTTGAGTTTTGTAAATTATTGCATTCTGTTTTTATTTACAATTTGTACTTTGTCCCAACTTTTTTGGAATGGGGGTTGTAGATAAAAAGAACTCAGTTAAACAAATGAGACAAAAATATTATATTTGGTCATTTATTTATTGAGGAAAATGATCCAATATTACATATCTGTGAGTGGCAAAAGTATATGAACCTTTGCTTTCAGTATCTGGTGTGACCCCCTTGTGCAGCAATAATTGCAACTAAACGTTTCCGGTAACTGTTGATCAGACTGCCTGCACACTGGCTTGGAGGAATTTTAGCCCATTCCTCCGTACAGAACAGCTTCAACTCTGGGATGTTGGTGGGTTTCCTCACATGAACTGCTCGCTTCAGGTACTTCCACAACATTTCGATGGGATTAAGGTCAGGACTTTGACTTGGCCATTCCAATACATGAACTTTATTCTTCTTTAACCATTCTTTGGTAGAACAACTTGTGTGCTTAGGGTCATTGCCTTCTTATGCTGGAATGCAGTGTTTTCCTTTCTCCAAACGTAACGCTTCTCATTTAAACCAAAAAGTTCTATTTTGGTCTCATCCGTCCACAAAACATTTTTCCAATAGCCTTCTGGCTTGTCCACGTAATCTTTAGCAAACTGCAAATGAGCAGCAATGTTCTTTTTGGAGAGCAGTGGCTTTCTCCTTGCAACCCGGCCATGCACACCATTGTTGTTCAGTGTTCTCCTGATGGTGAACTCATGAACATTAACATTAGCCAATGTGAGAGAGGCCTTTGGTTGCTTAGAAGTTACCCTGGGGTCCTTTGTGATCTCGCTGACTATTACACACCTTGCTCTTGGAGTGATTTTTGTTGGTCGACCGCTCCTGGGGAGGGTGACAATGGTCTTGAATTTCTTCCATTTGTACACAATCTGTCTGACTATGGATTGGTGGAGTCCAAACTCTTTAGAGATGGTTTTGTAACCTTTTCCAGCCTGATGAGCATCAACAACGCTTTTTCTGAGGTCCTCAGAAATCTCCTTTGTTCGTACCATGATACACTTCCACAAACATGTTGTGAAGATCAGACTTTGATCGATCCCTGTTCTTTAAATAAAACAGGGTGCCCACTCACACCTGATTGTCATCCCATTGATTGAAAACACCTGACTATAATTTCATCTTCAAATTAACTGCTAATCCTAGAGGTTCACATACTTTTGCCACTCACAGATATGTAATATTGGATCATTTTCCTCAATAAATAAATGACCAAATATAATATTTTTGTCTCATTTGTTTAACTGGGTTCTCTTTATCTACTTTTAGGACTTGTGTGAAAGCCTGATGATGTTTTAGGTCATATTTACACAGAAATATAGAAAATTCTAAAGGGTTCACAAACTTTCAAGCACCACTGTATGCTACAGCTTCTCAATTGGATTGAAGTCTGGGCTCTGACTAGACCATTCCAAGACATTTAAATGGTTCCCTTTAAACCACTCTAGTGGAGCTTTAGCAGTATGTTTAGGGTCATTGTCCTGATGGAACGTGAACCTTCATCCCAGTCTGAAACCTCTGGCTGACTCAAATAGGTTTTCCTCCAGAATTGCCCTGTATTTAGTGCCATCCATCTTTCCTTAGTCCTGACCAGCTTTCCTGTCCCTGCAGATTAAAAACATTCCCACAGCATGATGCTGCCACCACTATGCTTCCCTGTAGGAATGGTGTTCTCAGGGTGTTAGGTTTGTGCCACACATGGCATTTCCCATGATGGCTAAAAAAAATCAATTTTAATCTAATTTGACCAGAGAGGAGTCGTCCATGTGTTTGGTGAGTCTGCCACATGCTTTTGGGCAAACTCCAAATGTGTTTTCTTAAGCAATGGCTTTTTTTCTGGCCACTCTTCCATAAAGCCCCACTCTGTGGAGTGTACAGCTTAAAGTGGTCCTATGGACAGATAATCCCATCTCCGCTGTGGATCTTTGCAGCTCCTTCAGTGTTATCTTTGGTGTCTTTGTTGCATCTCTGATTAATGCCCTCCTTGCCTGGTCTGTGAGTTTTGGTGGGTGGCCTTCTCTTGTCAGGTTTGTAGTGGTGCTATGTTATTTCCATTTTGCTATAATGGATTTCCATTTTGCTATAATGGTGCTCTCTGGGATATTCAAAGTTTGGGATATTTTTTATAATTCATACTTCTTCACAACTTTGTCTCTGACCTGTTTGGAGTGCTACTTGGTTCTTATGTTCCTGGCTTAGTAGTGTTGCAGAGTCAGGGTCCTCCAGAAAAGTTTGATTTATACAGACATCATGTGACAGATCATGTGACACTGATTGCAGACAGGTGGCTCTTAATCATCTAATTATGTGACTTATGAAGTGAATTGGTTGGACCAGCTCTTATTTAGGGGCTTCATACAAAAGGGGGTGAATACCTATGCACACTCCAGATTTCTGTTTTTTTCATCTTAATTATTGTTTGTGGGGCGGCACGGTGGTGTAGTGGTTAGCGCTGTCGCCTCACAGCAAGAAGGTCCGGGTTCGAGCCCCGTGGCCGGCGAGGGCCTTTCTGTGCGGAGTTTGCATGTTCTCCCCGTGTCCGCGTGGGTTTCCTCTGGGTGCTCTGGTTTCCCCCACAGTCCAAAGACATGCAGGTTAGGTTAACTGGTGACTCTAAATTGACCGTAGGTGTGAATGTGAGTGTGAATGGTTGTCTGTGTCTATGTGTCAGCCCTGTGATGACCTGGCAACTTGTCCAGGGTGTACCCCACCTTTCGCCCGTAGTCAGCTGGGATAGGCTCCAGCTTGCCTGCGACCCTGTAGAAGGATAAAGCGGCTAGAGATAATGAAATGAGATTATTGTTTGTGTCACAATAAAACAACAATTTGCACCTTTAAAGTGGTAGGCATGTTGTGTAAATCAAATGGTGCTAACCCTCCAAAAATCCATTTTAATTCCAGCTTGTAATGCGACAAAACTGGACAAACACCAAGGGGGATGAATACTTTTGTATGACATTGTATGTAGGCAAAGGCGTACACAAGTATATCTAGGCCTAATCTTCTAGTATTTATTATTAGAAACACATAAAATTGAATACAAGCTGACAAGAAATTTGACTGAGCCTAGGTCTAATGGTTAACAAGTCATAGGCATATAATAAAGACAACCTTGGCAAACTTTGTTTGGAAGTCTGATTTATGACCAGGTCTATATTAAAATATCATTCTGTACATGTGATATGCTAATGTTATTACGACCCTGTTCAGGTCTGTAGGTTGCAGGTATTGGATTGGAGTGCTCTGCTCTCAGTTCCTGGCCACTAATAAAATGTTTTGCACAAACATATGTCCATCTTTTCACGTTTTCAACTTTTAAGCCTCCATGACCGCATAACTGTACCCAAAGTTTAAATTTGGCTTCGGAAATTTGTACCGCTTTATGTCTTTCATATCAGGGCTTTTGCCTTGTGGCCTGCTTTTACCTGCATCATGTGACACTTCATTGTCACCCTTCATCGCTATTAAGTGAGTTTAAGGCCAAGAATTTGCTTTGTTTACAGGTGAGTTTAACTCCTTCAGTACCGTAAATTGGCAGTATTAGCAAGTTTATTTTTAGCCCAATATCGGCTAGTCGAACTACGCTACTGTCATCACAAATTACTCATCTAATTTTCATGTACAACCCCGATTCCAAAAAAGTTGGGACAAAGTACAAATTGTAAATAAAAACGGAATGCAATCATTTACAAATTTCAAAAACTGATATTGTATTCACAATAGAACATAGACAACATATCAAATGTTGAAAGTGAGACATTTTTAAATTTCATGCCAAATATTGGCTCATTTGAAATTTCATGACAGCAACACATCTCAAAAAAGTTGGGACGGGGCAATAAGAGGCTGGAAAAGTTAAAGGTACAAAAAAGGAACAGCTGGAGGACCAAACTTCAACTCATTAGGTCAATTGGCAATAGGTCATTAACATGACTGGGTATTAAAAGACCATCTTGGAGTGGCAGCGGCTCTCAGAAGTACAGATGGGAAGAGGATCACCAACCCCCCTAATTCTGCGCCGACAAATAGTGGAGCAATATCAGAAAGGAGTTTGACAGTGTAAAATTGAAAAGAGTTTGAACATATCATCATCTACAGTGCATAATATCATCAAAAGATTCAGAGAATCTGGAAGAATCTCTGTGCGTAAGGGTCAAGGCCGGAAAACCATACTGGGTGCCCGTGATCTTCGGGCCCTTAGACAGCACTGCATCACATACAGGCATGCTTCTGTATTGGAAATCACAAAATGGGCTCAGGAATATTTCCAGAGAACATTATCTGTGAACACAATTCACCGTGCCGTCCGCCGTTGCCAGCTAAAACTCTATAGTTCAAAGAAGAAGCCATATCTAAACATGATCCAGAAGCGCAGACGTCTTCTCTGGGCCAAGGCTCATTTAAAATGGACTGTGGCAAAGTGGAAAACTGTTCTGTGGTCAGATGAATCAAAATTTGAAGTTCTTTATGGAAATCAGGGACGTCGTGTCATTCGGACTAAAGAGGAGAAGGATGACCCAAGTTGTTATCAGCGCTCAGTTCAGAAGCCTGCATCTCTGATGGTATGGGGTTGCATTAGTGCGTGTGGCATGGGCAGCTTACACATCTGGAAAGACACCATCAATGCTGAAAGGTATATCCAGGTTCTAGAGCAACATATGCTCCCATCCAGACGACGTCTCTTTCAGGGAAGACCTTGCATTTTCCAACATGGCAATGCCAAACCACATACTGCATCAATGACAGCATCATGGCTGCGTAGAAGAAGGGTCCGGGTACTGAACTGGCCAGCCTGCAGTCCAGATCTTTCACCCATAGAAAACATTTGGCGCATCATAAAACGGAAGATACGACAAAAAAGACCTAAGACAGTTGAGCAACTAGAATCCTACATTAGACAAGAATAGATTAACATTCCTATCCCTAAACTTGAGCAACTTGTCTCCTCAGTCCCCAGATGTTTACAGACTGTTGTAAAGAGAAAAGGGGATGTCTCACAGTGGTAAACATGGCCTTGTCCCAACTTTTTTGAGATGTGTTGTTGTCATGAAATTTAAAATCACCTAATTTTTCTCTTTAAATGATAGATTTTCCAGTTTAAACATTTGATATGTCATCTATGTTCTATTCTGAATAAAATATGGAATTTTGAAACTTCCACATCATTGCATTCCATTTTTATTTACAATTTGTACTTTGTCCCAACTTTTTTGGAATCGGGGTTGTAGCCTGATTTTCACAATAGAGATGTTAAACATGCAACCACAACTTTATGAACTGATGCTGTTTAACAGGACATTCACACTGCAATCAGCACAAGCTTGCTCTCTGCAATGTTACGTATACGCTTTAAGCTAATGAACAGTGCAGTTTTTTTGTTTTTTTTTACAGTATTGGGCTACAATTATAACCGCTGCACCATTTTGTGCATGCTTTTTATGACATTAATGCTCATACAATAGCAGGTTGTCTTCTGAGTGGTGATTGGTCAGTGCTACACGGCTCTCACATGTTCACTGAAACTATGTTTGAATGATTTGGTTAGGTATTTGTGTTATTTAACTAATGAAGAGCTTTGTATTTGTAAAAAGGAAAACAAATCTGGATTTTAGGTGTTTGCCGACTTCAGTCTGTGTATTTAATTTATTTATGTCCAAGAAATCATTACATTACATTAATGGCATTTAGCAGATGCTCTTATCCAGAGTGACGTATATTATACCCAGAGCAGCCCAGGGAGCATTTTGGGGTTAGGTGCCTTGCTCAAGGGCACTTCAGCCATTTCTGCTGGACCAGGAAATCAAACAAGCAACCTTTTGGTCCTATAGCTGCTTCTTTAAATATTAGGCCATGGCTTCCCCATGCAACAGCAGATCAAACTTGGCCATGCTTTCTGGATGGTGTTACACAAACCAATCATGGGTGTATGTGAGCTCGTGTATGCAGAAGTGGGTAGTTATCACTTTCCTTGTTTCCTGTTTTCAGCTGTGCTGTGTTGCAGCAGTTTAAACAGATGCCTCAATTGGTGGGATTTGGCAAATGGCCAAATTGAGATAAAATTGGGGTAAAAATCAAAGATTTTTGGTTGTGTGATAACGTTACTGGAGACCATTCTTCCTGGTTTGATGTCTGTTAAGCTGTCATTAGTTAGTATGGCTGGTTGGAGAAAACCGAATGTTCCAGATAAAATAAAAGCCTTGGTTTTTATTTGTTTGTACCACCTGTTTGACATAAGTGGCAGATAATGCAGTGCCCCTGTCTATATCGCTGTTTGGTGGGAATGAAGGAATAAGCTGGTGGAGTGTGTAATCTGAGCTAGACTCAGACAGTAATGTCACAGATGGATGATAAGATAAAGGGAAAATGTCAGAGCGAAATGAATGAAAGGCAGTGACAGTGCAGGACTTTGTAAGTTTCATGCATAAGGCACCTAATATGTTGAAAACATTGATGGCTGGTTGCGATATTAAATCGGAGGGTTAAAAATTCAACACTTTAATAGTTACTATTATAAATCTTTTATCGTTCAGCCTTTTTGCATTGGGTCTTATCAGAGACATAACATTATTATGCATAGACATAGGAACACATTCACTGAAAGTCTGATAGGTAGCAACATTCATGATTGCTATATTTTTTTAATCATGTTTTTCAAGCCCGTAATCATGCCATGTCTCTTCTGAATAGCAAGCTTCGTAAACAGAAAAGCTGCACCACTTGCCCTTAGCCAGCATTTTTATTCAAACCACACAAATTGTCCCGTATTGTAATTTGTACTGTAATTATGCCCTGGGTAAAACCAGTGGGGTTTTAGTGAGAGCAATTTGTGTTTGTAAGAGAATTTGAAAACAATTGCAAGGTAAATAAGTAGAATATCTGACTGACGATCGAAGTCAGCTGTGGAAATGTATATACGGCAGAAGATGACAATCAAATGATACCGTAAGTACAAGCCTTTGTGCAATAACAGTTGCAAATTGACATAAGTGTGAAATGGTTACAAGAAACCTATTTATCTGAACTCGCCTACACCTAACAGATATCATCATCAAACCCTGAGGAGGGGAAAAAAGGAAGCTTGTTCATAATAGAGAGAGAAAGAAAGAGAGAGATGGGGAAAAGATTCACACTGTTGCATAGCGGTGTCAAGGGGGTGTTAGCGAGATACAGAGTTAATGGGATGAAGCATGTGTGTGAGTGTGTGCTACTCTGCTGCAACTATAGCGGGAGGCTAAATAGCTCCACTGGGGATCGAGTGAGAGCGGAAACATAAGGACAAACCGAAGAGAAGTTTGGCTAATGAAGAGATGAAGATGAGATGGCTTAGAGCTGCTTAGGATCTTATCTCATGCTATAAAGTGACTGTGAGATGGTAATAGGATAATGTGTGTGCTGCAGATGCATGATGTTTTTTTGGTTTTTTTTCCACCTTGATTTGGCAAACATGCATTTGCTTTGCCATATGGTACAAGCAATGCTGAGTTGCTTACTTTTGATGCCTTCTTACCACATACTAATAATCCAAGAATTAGCTTTGGGCTAATTCTTTTGGCTGACACAAACTGTTTTTCTTTTTGCTTTTGTAAGTACATATGTCCATGCTTATGTTTGCTAATCATTAGCAGAAGAATGGATGTGAGCTGGTGTTCTGTCAAAAAATGTACAGATGTATGAAAAAATAGGAACAAGCAAGAAGCTAAGACAATTTTGAATACAATATTTAGTGCATACAGTGTATTCGTCACCATTTGGCTTTTCTACATTTAGTTTTGGCTTCCACATTTAATTAAACAAAAATGTGTGCAGACTTTTGTTGGTTGCATAAGTATTCATCTCCATGGCCCAATACTTGGCTGCAATTAGAGCTGCAAGCCTTCTGTGATATGTGTCTATCAGTTTTGCACATCTGGATCCTGATATTTGTGCCCATTTGTCCTGGCAAAAATACACAAGCTGTGTCAGATTGGATGGAGTCTGTTGGTGAACAGTAATTTTCAAGCCTTCCCAACAAGCATTTACAACTGGATTGAGTTTGGGGCTTTGATGGAGCCATTTTATCACATTCAGTTTCTTGGGTTTGAAACACTCCACTGTAGCATTGCCAATATGCTTTGAGTGAACCACCACCATATACTTAAGTATACTCTTTTGCTACTGGAATAGGATTTCTTCTACGATTGACCTGTATGGCTGACTCAATCCATCCGGCCCTCATCCCTGTCTATTTTCAGACCTTGCTGATGAAAAGCATCCCCATGACATGATGCTACCACCACCATGGTGTTACATTAATGGTATTTAACAGATGCTCTTATCCAGAGCGATGTGCGATGTTCCCAGAACAGCCTGGGGAGCAGTTGAGGGTTATATGCCTTACTCAAGGGCACTTCAGCCATTCCTGCTGGTCCAGGAACTCAAACTAGCAACCTTTTGGTCCCAAAGCTGCTTCTCTAACCATTAGGTCATGGCTTCCACCGCTCAGTGTGTTCTCAGAGTGATGAGAAATGCTGAGTTTCTGAGAAGTTTAACACTGTGCCAAGGACAAAAAAGTTGAATTATGGTCTCCTCAGACAAGAGACCCTATTTTACCTGCTTGCTGAGTCTTCAGCATGCATTTTGGCAATGTCCAAAGAGGATTTCATATAGCCGTTTTTCAACATGCTTTTCTTCTTGGTTGAGCTGTGGATCTCTCCAGCTCCTTCAGAGGTATCCATTGCATCTTGGCTGCTTCTCTTACAAATGCCTAACAGTCTCTAAGCACAGTCATGGTTAAGAATTTATTTTATTTTTTTATTTTTTTATTTACTTATTATTTTTTAAATAGACAAGCTCTTGCTACATTTCCAGAAATTTGCCCTGAAGTTGTTCTGACAGCTTCTTGGTCTTCATAAAGTTTATTTAGGTACTATGTTCTATAACTTATTCTTGGGCCTTCCAGAAACTGGTGTATTTTTAACTGAGATCACGTCATACTTTAATGGCACGCAGCCTTCTGTGGCAACTCTAATTATTTGACTTCTAATGGGAACTGGTTGCATCAGATCTAATATAGGGGATCACAGCACTATGTATAGTGGCTTTTCACTGATGTCACAGGTTTTTGTTTATCATGCAGCCTCCACCATATTGCCAGGCAAACAAAGAAACATAGCCATGACAGTTAATAATGAAAATCGAGACAACTGCAGTCAGTACAGTCTCTGAAACAATTAAAATTTTACATTATATCAGCAGATTGTGTTGCATCCAAAAGCTGAAATATTCAGGCATCTCAGATCCATATAATTTATCCACAAACATATTTATTCCACTTGAAAAGTATTCGGCAAACCAACTACCAGATTTGGGATACTACAACATCCTGAACTAAGTAGTACTTGGGACTTCTCAATACACCTCAATACATACTAAAGGCATACAAAAGTACAGATGCCCACCAATATTTCAAGACAGGTTTCATGCATGCCGGACTTGTTGAATGTTAACTTGGGTATGCTGAGGCTATATCTAATTCCTGACAAAATAAAATACCTTATTATGACAAAGGTATGCTCAAACATAGACTTCTAATAGTAATAAACAAGCCAGGGCCTAGATCTAGCATATTTTATGGTGTTTAGCCGAGTCTACATTATCAGTACATAACAAACATGCTGCTAGTTGAGCATTAGGTCTAAAAATATATCGCATCCAAAGGTCACATCCAGATATACATTTTAACATTTACACATTTGCCTTTTTTTTTTAGTGCAGTAGAGCTGCTAAGTATGACATGCTTGTATATGTACCAGTAGACTGTACTTAGTGCCAGACCATGCAACCTGTTAAAAGCTTTACAAGTATTATCTCAACCAAAGTTCTGTCCATGTTGTGCCAACTTATTGACTTGTTGAATGTTAACTTGAGTACGCCAAGGCTAGTTCTAGATTGATGGGATTTTTATAACAAATTGGTCTTGAGCTAGAAAAAGTGTGAGGAGAAATAACAGGTGCACAGAGCTTTCACCCTAACCTGATATAAAATGTTCTCCACACACACAGGAATGCTTTGTTGGCATCCAGTCTTCCTGCAGCCTGCCATTTTTCTCATCTTTCTGAATTTGCCGGGAAGCAGTGAAAAGTTAAACCAGGCTAATCTCCATGTCTGTTATTACATCCAAAAGCACTACAGGTCTCTAGCATTGTTCTTTTAGAAGTAACTTCTACAAGTTTATCTGTAGATGTTTACTGAATTTGGGCTTATAATCACTCGCATACACTTGTACCGGTCACTGTCAAACACAAAGCTTGCCCAACAACATGGCCACGTAAACAAATCCGCAGTTACGATGACATCATGAGAAAGGCCCCTATAGGTGAATACTTATGCAATTACATTTTATATTTGTAACTATTTTAAATAATTGGCAAGTAACGAGTTGCCATTTTCACATCCATGAATATCCCACAGTTTGAAAAACCATCCACAACAATGCGACCACATCTTTAATAGTAACATGAAACTGAAGATATTTTGTCAAAGTAGTTATATTTTAAACTATTTTTGACTGACCTATTCTGGTTTGTATGTTTATTCTACTGTCATGGACCAGAACCGGGCTCGGCCATGGGCAACCGTGAAGGAAGGAAAGAAAATCAGGTATACTCTATTCAAAACTTCCACATATGACAAATAGATGAAGAAAATGTTTGAGATGGATTTCGAAGCGATCACTAACAGTCCCACACTACATAAAGTGTAAAATGATTGAATACTGTAATTAACAAGAAACAGGTCTAGGTTGTGACTGATGCTGAACAGGCAGTCAGGCAAAAGAGCTGATATGTTGTCTCCCACGGCAAAACCTCCATGACATCCATAACCTTTATAATAGACTAGAAATAAATTCACACACACTCACAGTATTCCCTGCTGAGATCATTTCTGTTATTACTACTGCTGAGTGTTCTAGGCCTAGAAACTCCCATTTCATTGTACTTATTTCTGTTAGCTTTAAAAAAAAAAAAAAAGGACAGACAGATTCACCAGGCATTTATAAAAAGATTGCGAGGGCATTCTCTGACCCCTAACACAAAGTCAGCTAAGTCTTATTGTACAGAAAGCTCGACTTGGAAATCTGTGCTCCAGAGCTGATTGTGCTCATGAAGCCGACAAAAATGGGTGGTTTAAATAACAAGCAATGTACAATCACATCAGGCTGTTGTCTGATAAGCATGATTGCACATGGCTTGATAAGAGGAATCTGTGGCCAGGTGTTACGATCGGCTGCACTAATGCTTGGTTGGGCCACGCCCCCTTCTGTTTGTGCCTGTTTCCTTTCAGAGTGCGTGAGACAGGTGTTGGTAACCCTGTTAAAATTGTTTGGTTGGAAATGGAATCTTTTGATGAGTTTTTGGCTGTCCCGTCTGCTGTGGGGTTGAAGGCACTGAAGAAAGGTCAGCTGTTTACGGTGATTGACCACTTTAATATGGAATTGAAGATTCCTAAGGGCGTTAGCAAAGATGAGTTGTTGAAATTAGTGGAGGATGGGCTTATTGGTAAGGGGGTAATTTCGGCCAAGTCTGCTTCTGTAACGCCAAGTGGCGCGGCAGCGGAGTCTCATATTCCAGTCTCGTCATCCCTAACTTATGATCAACAGGTGAAGTTGTTGGAGATGCAGTTGGAGCAAGATAAGTATCTTGAACGTGAACGTGAGAAAGAGAGGGTGGAACGGGAGAAGGACAGGGAGCTCGAGTATAGAAAATTACAGATAGAATAGGAACGCCTAAGAGTGTCGGGGGGCCGTGCTGGTAGCTCTATGGGTTCTCAACCAGGGCCTTTGCCATTTGAACTAAATCTGTCAAATATGATTAAGTTACTGCCTAAATTTAGTGAGGAAGATCCGGATACGTTCTTTTCCTTATTCGAAATTTTGGCTGTGGATCATAAGTGGACAGATTCAGAACGCATCTTACTTCTACAAAGTGTAATCTTGGGCAAGGCACAAGAAGCCTTTATTGCTTTGAGTGAGGTACAGCGTAAGAAGTATGATGATGTGAAGGACGGCATTTTAAAGGCTTATGAGTTGGTACCTGAAGCATATAGACAGAAGTTTAGGAACTGTCGGAAGAGCGATAGGCAAACACACTTGGAGGTGGTGCAAGAATTGAACACACTTTTTACTCGCTGGTGAACATCAGAAAAGGTTGACACATTTGAAAAGCTATGTGATTTAATGGTATTGGAGCAGTTTAAAAACATCATTCCAGCACGTATTGCCACCTATATCGATGAACAAAATGTTAAAACTGCTACTGAAGCTGCCACTTTAGCTGATAAATATATCTTGGCACATAGGCAGCGTGAGAATGCACAAAGAGATGATGTCCATTTTCCACATTTTAGTGGATCACGACTTGATCCTGTTGATAGGAGAAAGCCAGATTCACAAGATATTTGCAGATATTGCTTGGAGAAGGGGCATTGGAAAAATGAATGTCCCATGCTGCGATCAAGACGTGGAAATTCTCCAGTGAAGCCTACAGCATGTGCAGCACCACTCCTGTCCTCTGATAAACCATTGTGTGGCGGCTCCACGTTTGGTAGGGGGTGTGAGAACACTGATGCGGTTAGGGGGGTGACAGGCGGGGTTTATGGACCCTTTATTACAGCTGGATTTGTGTCTTTAATTGGTAGCGATGCAAAAGTGCCAGTTAATATATTGCGCGATACCGGCGCCTTGGAATCTTTTGTGCTCCAATCAGTCTTGCCTTTTTCAGGTCAATCAGATACGGGAACGTGTGTTCTTATCTGTGGTATTGAGATGCATACAATTTCGGTTCCGTTACATCGGGTGGTATTGGAGTCAGACCTGGTAAATGGGGAGGTGGCATTGGCTGTGCGTCCATCCTTGCCTGTAGAGGGCGTTCAGGTTATTCTGGGGAACAATTTAGCAGGGGGGTTGGTTTGGCCTGAGGCTTCATCCACACCTCTAGTAAACACCAAGCCTGTAGCACCTTTAGATCCAGATCAGTGTGCTGTTGACTTCCCTGATGTGTTTGCCTCTTGCGCAGTTACACATGCTATGAGTCAGGCCGTAGAAGGCGATAAGTTAGGAATTTTGGATAAAGACTGTGTAGGGTTGGAATTGCCCATTTTGCCCCCTACCCTCACCCAAGAAGAGGTGGTGGTGGCTCAAAAAGAAGACAAAGAGTTGGCCGGGTTTTTCTCTGAGGTGTTGTCACCAGAAGAGATGAGAAGTGCAGCAAGTGGGTATGCTGTTGTGAATGACCTGTTGGTGTGTAAGTGGACACAGTGTAATGGGGAAATTGTGAATTCTGTGGTACAGATTGTGGTGCCCAAGCAGTTTCGGGATGTGGTCTTGCAGACGGCACATGGGGGTGTGGCAGGCCATTTTGGGATCCGTAAGACATACCAGCAGCTGCTACTACATTTTTATTGGCCAGGTATGAAACGGGATGTTGTCCAGTTTGTTAAGACCTGTCATGTTTGCCAGCTGGCTGGAAAGCCCAATCAGGTTATCAAGCCGGCACCTTTGTGTCCTATTCCAGCTGTGGGGAAGCCTTTTGAACACCTTATTATTGATTGTGTGGGGCCGTTGCCCCCTTCCAAGTCAGGATGCAGTTATTTATTAACTGTTATGTGTCAGTCAACATGCTATCCTGCAGTTTATCCTATTCGTAGTATTACCACAAAGGCGGTTGTGAAGGCGCTTACTCAGTTTATTTCAATTTTTGGTATACCAAGAGTGATACAGGGTGACAGGGGTACCAACTTTACCTCCAAGATGTTTCGCAGCATTTTAAAACAACTTCATGTTAAACAACAGCTGAGCAGCCCATATCACCCACAGAGCCAGGGGGCCCTAGAACGTTTTCACCTTACTCTTAAGTCTCTTCTGCGGGCTTATTGCCTTGAACTGGGGAGGGACTGGGAGGAGGGTGTTCCATGGCTATTGCTAGCAGCACGGGGGGTGGTACAAAACAGCACGGGTTTTAGTCCCAATGATTTGGTTTTTGCACACCATGTCCATGGGCCCTTGTCAGTGTTGAAGGATGGGTTGGAGGAGATCCAGGCCCCTGTCAATGTTATTGATTTTGTCCATGGGTTCTGGTGTAGGCTGACGCTGACCTGGAAAATGGCTAGTGACAATTTAATGAAAACTCAGTCACACATGAAGAAACGATATGATGGCCGGGCTGTGGGGAGGCAGTTCAGTTTGGGGGACCAGGTGTTAGCTTTGTTGCCCATGCCTGGCTCGGCGTTCAGTGCTCGGTTCTCTGGGCCATATACAGTGGTACGACAAGTGTCTGAGTGTGACTATTTATTAGTGACTCCAGATCGTAAGCGCTCTACACAGGTATGTCATGTGAACCTTCTCAAGCCTTACCTCTCCCCAGGTCCATCTTAAGGAGGGGGGAGTGTGTCATCTGCGGCAGTAATGGTAGCTGGTGGGGTCCCGTCTCGTCCTCTGGTCACCGCAGATGATGAGGTTGGTTCAGATGATTTGTTTATGCAGCCAAGGCTTAAGAATTCTGAGACACTGTCTAATCTGGATAGCTTGGTGGGTCATCTGTCAGCAGAGCAGAGTGCAGAGTTGAAGTCCTTAATAATGTCTTATCAGTGTCTATTTTCAGATACACCATCATGCACTGATATTATAGAGCATGACATTGACACTGGGGGTCTCTGCCTATTCGCCAGCAGTTTTACCGGGTGGGGCCGGAAAAAAGAAAAATATTGGATAAGGAGGTACAGTATTTGTTGGATCATGGACTTGCAGAGCCTTCACACTCCAGTTGGGCTTCTCCGTGTCTGCTTGTGGGTAAACCAGATAACACCTTCCGTTTTTGTACGGATTACCACAAGGTTAACAGGGTGACTAAAGCCGATTCATTTCCGCTGCCCCAAGTGGACGACTGCATAGATCAGGTGGGCGCTGCCCGATATGTCAGCAAGTTTGACTTGTTAAAAGGCTACTATCAAGTCCCTCTTATGTGACGTGCCCAAGAGATATCAGCATTTATCACTCCCTCCGGCCTCTATTCATATAGGGTAATGAGTTTTGGGTTGCACCCGCAACCTTTCAGCGATTAATGAATAGGGTGATATCAGGCCTATCAGGGTGTACAGTGTACCTTGATGATGCTGTGATAGTGTCTGATACTTGGGGGGAACATCTGGATCGTATACGGGTATTTTTTGAACGGTTGGTACAAGCAAAACTAACAGTTAATTTGGCTAAATGTGAATTCGCCCATGCAACCGTAGTTTATCTGGGGAAGGTAGTAGGCCAGGGTCAGGTCCGCCCAGTGCAGGCCAAAGTCCTTGCAATTGACCAGTTTCCAGTGCCCACGACAAGAAAAGAGTTGCAGCGGTTTTTGGGGATGGTGGGATATTACAGAAGTTTCTGCAGAAATTTCTCCACCATTGTGTGTCCACTCACTGACCTTCTTGGGGGGGGGGGTGTTAAGTTTGTTTGGTCTGCCAATTGCCAAAAGGCATTTGAGAAGGTAAAACAGTTGCTTACCACTGCACCTGTCTTGGCAGCACCTCGACTAGATCAGGCATTTCAACTTCAGGTGGATGCTAGTCAGGTGGGTGCTGGGGCCGTGTTGTTGCAACTGGATGAGGAGGGGGTTAGCCGTCCAGTATGTTACTTCTCTAAGAAATTTAATAAACACCAAATTTCGTATTCCACTATTGAGAAAGAGGCTCTGGCCTTGGTTTGGGTGTTAAAACATTTTGAGGTCTATGTAGACAGTGGGGTGCCACCAATAATTGTGTACTCTGACCATAACCCACTCACATTTCTACATACATTGCATAATCCAAATCAGCGTCTTATGTGTTGGACCTTATTCTTGCAACCTTACCAATTGGACATATGGCATATCAGGGGGCCGGACAATGTGGTTGCCGATGCATTGTCCCGCTCTATTGCAAATGCGTAATTATGTTGTCCTACTCATTTGTCTGTTTCTCCTGTTCCTCCTTTTCTGTCCCCTTTCCTTAAATTGCTTTCCCAGGGTTTGGGCATGCTGGTGAAGGGGAAGAGGAGGTTTTGGGGATCGGCAATGCACTTGGTGATGGTTGATGCATGTTATGGGTGTGATTAGACACTGGGGAGAGGTTGAGATGTAAAAGGTAGTTTGTGAAATTTTGCTACCAGAATACAGTGATGTAGGTTAGTTGAAACTGCTGATTTGCTATGTCTAAGTAAATTTGAATTATTTGAATGTCTAGTGCAGAGTCCCACTTTGGTTGGCCTCTGTTTTAAGAGGGGGGGTATGTATGTTACGATCGGCTGCACTAATGCTTGGTTGGGCCACGCCCCCTTCTGTTTGTGCCTGTTTCCTTTCAGAGTGCGTGAGACAGGTGTGGCACATCCTCCCTGATTGAGGCCAGTATAAAGATACTGGGCGTCTTCCATTCTCGGTCTCTCTCCACTGGCGGTGCCAGGCTTATCCCTCCCTCCCGAAAAGACTCTTTATGATTTAGTTTAACATTAGGCACACTTCTCGCACACATACATTACACTTTTACTTTATTCATAACTGACATTTTTTTTAATGTAAATAAATGTTTGGTTTAATTGATGCTACGGTGTGGTATCCCTTTTATGTTGAGGTTGCCTTGAGCCAGGCAGTCTTAACATCAGGTCTGTGTGTGAGAGAACATGTTTTATTAAAGCAACTCATTTGAAACAAGCTTTTAAAAAAAGTTTGACTTTTTTGTTGTTGTTAATTTAAAAAAAAAAACGATTTAGGGATTATACTAGAAATTGCATTCTTTCTTCTATGTACAATGCTCCAATTGTTAGTGTGTTCACAGTTGAAGAGTAAGTTTATTCAAAAGGTCTTGGGGAAATAAAGTGCTGATTTTTTTTTAGAGTTTTAATTACAACCCCAATTCCAAAAAAGTTGGGACAAAGTGCAAATTGTAAATAAAAATGGAATGCAATAATTTACAAATCTCAAAAACTGATATTGCATTCACAATAGAACATAGACAACATATCAAATGTTGAAAGTGAGACATTTTGAAATTTCATGCCAAATATTGGCTCATTTGAAATTTCATGACAGCAGCACATCTCAAAAAAGTTGGGACAGGGGCAATAAGAGGCTGGAAAAGTTAAAGGTACAAAAAAGGAACAGCTGAAGGACCAAATTGCAACTCATTAGGTCAATTGGCAATAGGTCATTAACATGACTGGGTATAAAAAAAGCATCTTGGAATGGCAGCGGCTCTCAGAAGTAAAGATGGGAAGAAGATCACCAATCCCCCTAATTCTGCGCCGGCAAATAGTGGAGCAATATCAGAAAGGAGTTCAACAGTGTAAAATCGCAAAGAGTTTGAACATATCATCATCTACAGTGCATAATATCATCAAAAGATTCAGAGAATCTGGAAGAATCTCTGTGCGTAAGGGTCAAGGCCGGAAAACTATACTGGGTGCCCGTGATCTTCGGGCCCTTAGACGGCACTGCATCACATACAGGCATGCTTCTGTATTGGAAATCACAAAATGGGCTCAGGAATATTTCCAGAGAACATTATCTGTGAACACAATTCACCGTGCCATTCACCGTTGCCAGCTAAAACTCAATAGTTCAAAGAAGAAGCCGTATCTAAACATGATCCAGAAGTGCAGACGTCTTCTCTGGGCCAAGGCTCATTTAAAATGGACTGTGCCAAAGTGGAAAACTGTTCTGTGGTCAGACGAATCAAAATTTGAAGTTCTTTATGGAAATCGGGGACGCCGTGTCATTTGGACTAAAGAGGAGAAGGATGACCCAAGTTGTTATCAGCGCTCAGTTCAGAAGCCTGCATCTCTGATGGCATGGGGCTGCATTAGTGCATGTGGCATGGGCAGCTTACACATCTGGAAAGACACCATCAATGCTGAAAGGTATATCCAGGTTCTAGAGCAACATATGCTCCCATCCAGACGACGTCTCTTTCAGGGAAGACCTTGCATTTTCCAACATGACAATGCCAAACCACATACTGCATCAATTACAGCATCATGGCTGCGTAGAAGAAGGGTCCCGGTACTGAACTGGCCAGCCTGCAGTCCAGATCTTTCACCCATAGAAAACATTTGGCGCATCATAAAACGGAAGATATGACAAAAAAGACCTAAGACAGTTGAGCAACTAGAATCCTACATTAGACAAGAATGGGTTAACATTCCTATCCCTAAACTTGAGCAACTTGTCTCCTCAGTCCCCAGACGTTTACAGACTGTTGTAAAGAGAAAAGGGGATGTCTTACAGTGGTAAACATGGCCTTGTCCCAACTTTTTTGAGATGTGTTGTTGTCATGAAATTTAAAATCACCTAATTTTTCTCTTTAAATGATACATTTTCTCAGTTTAAACATTTGATATGTCATCTATGTTCTATTCTGAATAAAATATGGAATTTTGAAACTTCCACATCAGGGGTTCTCAACCTTTTTCAAGCTGGGCCCCCCCAAAGCTGGTTCATTGCAGTTGGGGCCCCCCTCCTCCCGGTGCCACCCCCCCCCCTTACCGGCCTCACCCCCACTACACCACCTTGCATGCATAGATAGATAGATAGATAGACTGACTATTATTTTTAGGCCCACACTATTATTATTATTATTATTATTATTATTATTATTATTATTATTATCAGTAGTGGTAGGTAGGCCTATCATCATTACTAGGCTATTGTTATAACTGGAAGTAGCATCAGACTTCTAATGCGAGCTTGCAGGCATTATTATTATTATTATTACTATTATTATTATGAGTAGTGGTAGGCCTATTATCATTACTAGGCTATAGCTATATAATTATGAGGTTACATGTTTTGCTGTTATTATTATTATTATTATTATTATTATTATTATTATTATTATTATCAGTAGGCCTATTATCATTACTAGGCTATTGCTATAACTGGGAATTGGCACTAGACCTCTGATATGAATTTATGCTTTATTATTGTTATTATTACTAGGCCTAATAATAGGCATAACATCTGCATATTTTACAGAAGCTTGCAGGTAGGTGATGTTAATGTGAGACCTGAGCCTGCTTTGCCTTGCAAAGATCCTCAATTCTTGGTACAATGTCTGATAAACATAGCCTCAAATCATCCTCGATTAGTGCACGATTGCGGTATTTCATTTTGAGTGCAGTCATTTTTGAGAATCCTGCCTCACACAAATATGTGGACATGAAAGAGAGGAGAATCTTCAAGGCGACGTCACAGAGTTGAGGGTATTCCTGCATCAATGCTGCCCAGAATGACGAAAGAGGGCAGGAGGTAAAAAGTTCCTTCAGCCTACTGTCACTCTTCAGCTCAGTAAGCTGTTCCTGCATATCAATTGACAGCTCGTTTGCTGTGCACACAAATGGATCTCGAACCCACGCAAAAGAGTGATAATCCTCTTTAAAGTACGTCGCAAATTATTTTCTCATTGCAGACAGGTGCTCAGACGCTGATTGAAATAGAGAGGAGAAATCGTGTGACGTGCCTGCATCAGTGATAAAGTCTGCAAGGCTGGGGAACATGTCGCAGCTCCCTCGACTGATGCGGCCATGCCAAAGGTCAATTTTTTTGTGTGAAGGCGTCCACTCTGTCTGCGAGGAGCAAAATATGAGTTTTGCGGCCTTGCAGAGACAGGTTGAGGCCATTCAAACAGTCAACTATATCGACCAAATAGGACAGAGAGGCAAGCCACATAGTGTCATCCAGATGCTTCGCCAGATCTGATTTGATTTCTGTCAAAAAACACTTCACCTCCTCTCACAGCTCATACAACCGCTGCAACACCCGCCCCCTGGAGAGCCAGCGAACTTCAGTGTGCAGAAGCAGCTGTTCGTGCCCTGACCCCATCTCCTGGCAGAGGACCCCAAACAAGCGAGAGTTTAGCGGCCGTGATTTGATTAGATTTGTCATTTTCACGGATTGGTTCAGCACGGAGTCAAAGAGAACCGGCATTTTTTTAGCAGCTAATGCTTCGCGATGGACCATACAATGTGTCCATTTTACAAGTGGAGCTACTTGCTGAACATGAGCAACTAGGCCACGCTCGCGGCCTGTCATTGCCCGTGCACCATCCGTGCATAGGCCAACGCATCGGTCCCAAGCCAAACCATTTTCACGGATAAAAATATCAAGGACATTGAAGATGGCTTCTCCTGTAGTGTGTGACTGAAGAGGCCGGCAAAACAGGACATCCTCCTCAATCGCCTTGTCACGCAGACTCCTG
Organism: Neoarius graeffei; assembly: GCF_027579695.1. Lineage (NCBI taxonomy): Eukaryota > Metazoa > Chordata > Actinopteri > Siluriformes > Ariidae > Neoarius > Neoarius graeffei. The sequence goes on from NC_083595.1 coordinate 36,146,691, forward strand.
ACATAGGCGAGGAGCTGTGCCTGCCCAGCAATATCAGTGGATTCGTCCAGCTGCAGCGCGTAGAAAGGACTCTGTTTTATGAACTCTATGAGTTGCTCTCTGATGTCATTAGACATGTCTGAAATCCTCCTAGCGACTGTGTCACTGGACAGTGGTACTGCACCGAGTTTGGCTGCTGCACAATCTCCTATCATTATTCTGCACGTCTTGTGCGGCCGGCAAAAAAATGAGAGTCTCGGCAATTGTATGCGGTTTACCCAGTTTAGCTATTCTTTTGGCCACTACATACGATGCCTCCAAACACTGTTTAGACACAGTGCTGTGCACTGAAATGGCTGCCTGTTGCTGATGGAGGCCATCAAGCTTTCTTTTAAAATATTCTGCCAGTTTATCTTTAATAGCAGCATGTTTTGTTTCGAGGTGCCTTTTAAGTTTGCAGGGCTTCATGCTGTCATTTGCTAGCACCTCGGCACACATGACACACTGAGGTCTCAGATCAGCCGTGACTGTAAATCCAAATTGCAGGTATGCTTCATCGTACCTTCGAAGCTTTTTTGCAGCTGGTGGTGCGTCAGTTTCCTTGTTGGTCCTCACTAGAAATCTCACCATTTTTGTTAATTATAATTTGGATGTGTGGCTATGTTAAGAGACAAGTATCGGGGACTAATCAAGACGGGACTTATGCATGTTCTTTAATGCAAGTGTTTAACAATTTTGCAGGCAATACCAATTTTATTTGAAGACTTAAGATTGTAGTCCTGAGTGAGTGAGTGAGTGAGTGAGTGAGTGAGTGTCTTAGTCGCGTGTGTCGTATGTGTTGCAACATGGTGAAAAAGGCAGAGGCTTACCCTATTAGCTAAGTGCACGCTTAGCAGTGAAAAAATAGCTAGGGCTGAGATTGGGATAGTCTTTAAAAAGACTTTTTGTGGTATTAGTCTTTAAAAAGACTGGGTTTGAAGTAAAGGCCTAAAGTAGATCGATATCAACACTGATAACAGATAGACTAGCAAGAGCTGGCACAAGCGAACTTGGCAAGAGACTAGACTAGAGTGAATGAAGCTCAACGCGTGTGCAGACGCTTATATAGTAGGCTAGCCTAGCAGTTATGTGACATCGCGTCACAGGCTCAAAATACTACCCCCTGTATTGGTAAATTTGAAATGAAACTGTGTGGTTGATTTGTTTCTGTGTTATAGTAGTCCAACCACTTGCATTTTCAACATGGGAATTTTCGTGATTTTTTTTAATGATTTTTTTCCTGATTTTTTCCCCTCATCCTAGCCTACTCCCCCCCCCGAGAGAGTGTCCGCGCCCCCCCAGGGGGGTGGGCCCCACTGGTTGAGAACCACCGTTCCACATCATTGCATTCTGTTTTTATTTACAATTTGTACTTTGTCAAAACTTTTTTGTAATCAGGGTTGTAAAGCTCAGGTTTCAACATAGCTTACTATACAGTAGCAATGTAATGTGGTCATGGTCAAAGTACAGGAGGTGAACATTACTGCAACACCATGTCCTTCCAAGGGTGTGTACATATATGCTATAAATAATTCCCTTCATGGGCAGCACGGTGGTGTAGTGGTTAGCACTGTCACCTCACCACAAGAAGGTTCTGGGTTCAAGCTCAGTAGCTGATGGGGGGCCTTTCTGTGTGGAGTTTGCATGTTCTCCCCATGTCTGTGTGGGTTTCCTCTGGGTGCTCCGGTTTTCCCCCACAGTCCAAAGACATTCCGATTTGGCTAATTGGTGGCTCTAAATTGACCGTAAGTGTGAATGTGAGATGTGAATGGTTGTGTGTCTCTATGTGTCAGCCCTGCGATGACCTGGCAACTTGTCCAGGGTGTACCCCGCCTCTCACCCATAGTCAGCTGGGATAGGCTCCAGCTTGCCTGCAACCCTGTACAGGATAAGTGGCTACAGATAATGGATGGATATATATCTGTGCGGTCTGTCAGGCTGATGATGACTGTTTCATGTAGTTTCTAGGTGTGTATCATACTCCTCTATTTCGATCTATCCTTTGCATACTGCTGCCATTTGTTACGACCATTTCATGAAACTGCTTGCAACCATTTACATTACTGCTAGCTTTTGCTTGGCCTAACAGCACATTCATGGCAGTAATTGACATATCCAGTGGCAAGGGCAGGCCAAGACAGACTGGAGCCAATTCCTGTTGCAGCGACTGACTGGAAGGTAGGTATGTTTATCACTACTCTTGGCGAGGTGCCAGTCACCATGCACCGACTGGCAATTGTCCACCACAGACCTTAAGACGGATATTTTATTTCGTTCCACCAGGATGTCCAGTCTCACCCTCCACATCTAGTGTGTAGCCTAGATGGGGTTGCCAGTTTAGTCACAATCTTATTTTATTAAATCTAGGAATGCATTTTTGATAGCTATTTTGTGACTGCTATAGCAAGTTATGAGTGTTTGAAATATCCTATGTAATATATCAGTCCATATGTCAAAGCAATGGCCCTAAACAAGATTCATTGAGACCTGTGTGAGACTTTGTCAGATGGAAGTAAAACATACAGCAGGAATCAAAGTGACCATCATCTGCCAATGTTGTCAAAAGACACGCGCGCCCTCTTTCGAATGCTGATGTAATCAAGCCGTAAGTTTTGTTTGTTTTGATAGCAATCAGGAAAGTTTGAAAAAAGTAGGCAGTAATCGTCATTTAAACTCGTTTTTGTGCGACATTTCATTTGGAAAACAGTTTTCAAAATGGCGGCACTGACACCTGGCTGACACTTCACGTTTCGAAGTCTCGCACAAGTCTCGTGAAGATCGCACAGATAAGCGACGCCTGCCATGGACCATTCTCTCATCTCATTATCTCTAGCCGCTTTATCCTTCTACAGGGTCGCAGGCAAGCTGGAGCCTATCCCAGCTGACTACGGGCGAAAGGCGGGGTACACCCTGGACAAGTCACCAGGTCATCACAGGGCTGACACATAGACACAGACAACCATTCACACTCACATTCACACCTACAGTCAATTTAGAGTCACCAGTTAACCTAACCTGCATGTCTTTGGACTGTGGGGGAAACCGGAGCACCCGGAGGAAACCCACGCGGACACGGGGAGAACATGCAAACTCCACACAGAAAGGCTCTCGCCGGCCACGGGGCTCGAACCCGGACCTTCTTGCTGTGAGGCGACAGCGCTAGCCACTACACCACCGTGCCGCCCTGCCATGGACCAAACGAACTAAATTCAACATGGCTAAAAAATGAATAGGCCGATAAGTATAATATTTAATTTCAATTAGTTGCCAATACGAGTCACAATATAAGGTTACTAAAACTGAAAACATAATTGAATAACACATTAATTAAGAAATAAAGCAAGTTTAAAAATGACTTTAGCTCTCCTTTAACTACGAGCTGGCCTAGTGGTTTGCATGTTTGCCTCTCAACCAGAAGATTACGAGTTCTACTTGTGGTTGGGTCATACCAAAGACCATCATAAAAAATGGTACCTACTGCCATCTGGCAAGGCACGCTGCAATACAGATGCGAGTAGTCAAATTCTCACAGTTACCAGAGGACCAGTGAGAAAAGTGAGATCTAGAATATAAATTGAATATTTTTATATAATAATCTGAGAGGATATGCTCTCAAGCGCTAAGATCTAACAGAGTAAAATGAAATGGAAGGTTTATTCAACCCATTATATAACTACTCTACTGTAGTATTCATTTGAAATAAAACTTCAGGATTCATCCTTTCAGTGAAACAGGGATCAATCTTCTTTGAAGAGTGTAAAACCAGACCTACAGTCCTTCAAAGCATTCAGGATGGTTGAAGTATTTTTTTTTCCTCACATGCATTACAAAACAAATTGAAAATATTGCAGTAAAAAAGTATATTAAGGATATGTGGTTTACATAATTGTTAGTATAATAGGGTTGCATTTAGAGTTGAGATACAGACATGTAGTGAGTTTGATCAAATTGGACACACCCATATTCAGACCATAGGCATAACAACAGATGTAAATGCCATTCAGACATCTGTGCAGGTTTTAAGCAAGCAGGACATCCATCCATCCATCCATCCTTTATAGCGCTTATCTGTCAGGGTTACAGGGGAAGTTGGAGCCAATCCCAACTAATTTTGGGCGAGAGGCAGGGTGTACCCTGGGCAGGTTGCCTATCTATCGGTGGAAATGAACACACAGAAATGAACAACCATTCACACCTATGGGCAATTTAGAGTCACTGCATACAGGACAGTTGCTTAAAACAGATGCCTTAGAGACGCATGATTCTGACCATGGAATTTGATCAGAATATCAGCTTAAGAGGGGAGCAATATTAAGACCAGTGTCACTGTGGGATGTTTAATCTAACCACAATGTCTTATTGACTCAGCAAAATCAGTCCATTTTTGACATAAATAAATAAATCTGTGATGTGGTATCTGCTCCAAACCAGAATTTTGAAGCAACTTTGTCAAATGCACTTTTAGAATATTACCAGTGACACAGATTACTCTGAGATTCATAAAACACCCTGCTCCGCTCCTGTGTGGCAGCCACTGGAATAGTGTAAAGTTTTCTTTCTTTTTTTTTTCTTTTGCGAACTCAAAGTGGGCAACAAGAATTCAGCACAGATTTCTAGAATACTGTAAGGGCCACAGAAATGCTCAATGAACAACTTTAATAAAGGACAAAAAATGTGACATTTATAAAGTTATTAATAAAGGAGGAAGAAGAATTACTGTACATAAATAAGTGAAATCAATTCAAAATACAAACCAAAATACTTAAACATACAGTCTAACCACTAGGCCGCTTAACGAGTGGCCTAGTGCAGTGGTTTTCAAAGTGGGGGCCGCCAGGGGGCGCTAGGGGGGCCTCAGAAAGTTGGAGGGACGATAACAAAAAAATTGCAAAAAAAAAAACTTTTTAAAAATAATTATTATTAAATATATTGTAATTAGTTTTTTAATCATTATTATAAAATATAATTATTAATAATAATACATCATATTGAAACGTTGTTTGCCATGCTCATATCTCCGATTGCCTGTGACATTACGGTTTGCGCCATTTATCAAGCTGCTTTGCTCCTCAAACTAGCGTATTGCTAGCGCAAAATGGACAGGTTTTTGAAGAAGAGACCAAAAGAACAAACCAACAGCCCTGCTGTGGAGGACACTGCTGCGAAAAAAACTAAGAAATCCTGGCCAACTAAAATCCGAAAATATGAGGCAGCATACATTAAGTATGGCTTTACAGCCATACAGAAAAATGGCCATGATTGCCCGAATTGCGTCCTCTGTCTGGAGACCCTGTCAAATGAGTGCTTAAAACCTTCGAAACTTCAGCGTCACTTGGTACAAAAACATCCGATAGATGCCGAAAAAACAGTAGATTTCTTCAGACGCAAAGAAGAGCATTTGGTCAGGCAATCTGCTTCATTCACCCAGGAAGCTACTGTCCCTGAGCGGGCCCTGAAGGCATCATTTTTAGCCTCGTACCACATTGCTCGTGCTAAAAAACCTCACTCAATTGGAGAAGATTTGATTTTACCAGCCACCAAAGACATTGTCCGAGAATTGCTTGGTGAGGATGCTGCCAAAAAAATCGATGCTGTCCCACTCTCTGATAACACCGTGAGCCGACGGATTGGTGACATGGCTTAAGACGTATCTGCTCAGCTGTTGGAGCAGGTGAGAGCCAGCGAATACTTCGCACTTCAGCTGGATGAGAGCACAGATTTATCCAGTGAGGCCCAACTGCTTGTGTACATCAGATTTATTTCACAGGGAAGATTTGTGGAGGAAATACTATTTTGTAAAGACTTGAAAAAAGAACTACTGGGAAAGACATTTTTCAAGTTTTGGACGATTACATCGAGTCTAACGGATTGGACTGGACCCATTGTGTGGGGGTGTGTTCGGACGGAGCCGCGGCAATGACCAGGAAGATCAGTGGAGTGACCGCTCTCATTAAGCAGAAGGCCCCGCATGTAGTGGCCACACACTGCATGCTCCATCGCGAGGCACTGGTCGCAAAAAGGATGGATAACGAGTTGAATCAGGTACTACAGGAGGTTATACAGTTTATTGTTCAGTGCGAAAGTATTTGTGTTGAAAACATGTTAGTTAATAATATTCTTATGCTAAACAAATGTAACAATTATTGACTATTGAATAAAAGTAAGAGAAAACATTCTAAAAGTTGATGTTTCTTTACATATTTTGTAGCATTGTCTGTGGGTTTGCAAAGGGGGTCCCCAGCCAGAAGCTAATGCTGTTTGGGGGGCCTTGGCATGGAAAAGTTTGGGAACCCCTGGCCTAGTGGTTAGCGTGTCCGCCTCTCGATCGGGAGATTGCGAGTTCAACTCACGGTCGGGTCATACCAAAGACCATTATTAAAATGGTACCTACTGCTGTCTGGCAAGGCACTCCGCAATACAGATGTGAGTGTGGAGTCAAACTCTCATGGTTACCAGAGGACTAGCCCCCCACTGTAACCCTAGCTATGTAATAGGCGAGAGGCCGAGGGCTATGGAGATTGGCGCTGTTGTGGTTTCCCAGCCATTTTATATATATATATATATATATATATATATATGTGTGTGTGTGTATCTTGCTATGGCAAAGCTAATAAATAAAAAAAATTATTTTATTGAATGTTGAATTCTCAAATTGGTTAGCAAGTTGATATTTATTATTATTATTATTATTATTCAAACTCAGACTGATCTTTTGCCATCAAAATTAACATACAGGAGTGGGTCATAACAAATGACCAAGGGTCCTGTAGTTCACACTCCTTACTACATTTGCAGTACTCTTCTTAAAATTCTGGCTGTTCCCAAAAGTGCAGTCTTTTGCAGCAACTCAGTTCAAATTTCAACACCAATCTGTGAGATCCAATTTTGGATCTTTTTTTGTCACCACACCAAGGGCTTGCCTTGGGCTACCACCTTGTTGTGGTGGTGGGCTTTGTGTGTCTCGATGATCCTGAGAGCTATGCTGGCGGGAGCAAATGCTCCTGGTAGGGCCACCCAAGCCAGATAGGTCAAAGATGAAAGGCCAGGCAAAGAGTAGTCCAACGCCCTGTGGCCGAGAAATACAGGGTTGGCATCCAGCGGGCCATAGCCATGTCTTATGAGTAGGAGGGGCCCTTTAATCGTGGTTGATATCCCTCCTAGAGATGGTGTCTCAATAAAAATACCAGTTGGTGGTAACCTTAAAACACACATTATTGTTTTTTTTTTTCTTCACAACAGCATCTCTGACGGCGGCACGGTGGTGTAGTGGTTAGCGCTGTCGCCTCACAGCAAGAAGGTCCTGGGTTCGAGCCCCGGGGCCGGCGAGGGCCTTTCTGTGTGGAGTTTGCATGTTCTCCCCGTGTCCGCGTGGGTTTCCTCCGGGTGCTCCGGTTTCCCCCACGTCCAAAGACATGCAGGTTAGGTTAACTGGTGACTCTAAATTGACTGTAGGTGTGAATGTGAGTGTGAATGGTTGTCTGTGTCTATGTGTCAGCCCTGTGATGACCTGGCGACTTGTCCAGGGTGTACCCCGCCTTTCGCCCTTAGTCAGCTGGGATAGGCTCCAGCTTGCCTGCGACCCTGTAGAAGGATAAAGCGGCTAGAGATGATGATGATGATGATGAGTATCTCTGACAGTAGTATCAAGGCAAACCACAAATTTGTGTTATTGTGCTTGTTGTACTGTGTTACCAGTTCTATAGTATCAGCTATCACAGGGATTCTATGTCGGATGCTAGACATTTAACAGGGTTGTTGTTGTTGTTGTTGTTGTTGTTTTTTAAGTATCATTACTAATATGATGAGTTTTCCGTGAGGAGACATTAATTTTACATCTTGATATGAGTCTCCAGTATCCGTGCATTGTAACAGAACAGCTGCATGTAAAACAGAACATAGTTTTAGTTAGTTGTACTTTAGGTCAAGGTCAAGATCAAGGCTTTTTTTTATTGTTGTTTCAACCATATAAAGTTGGTACAGTGCTCAGTTAAAACAAAACAAGATTTCTCCAGGACCATGGTGCTACATTAAACATCACAGGACTACAAATCTACATATAACAACAAAGTGCAAGAGTGCAGCGAGCGCAAACGTTACAGACAATTAACTACACACAACATAAAGTGCAGACAACAAGGACAGTGCAAAAATGACAACTAGCACAAACATCAATACATTGCCAACCAGAACCTGTCACTGTTGATGTGCGGAAAGTTGAGTGTGTGTTTGAGGTAGTATAATATGTTAAAAGAAATAAATAGGGGCGGCACGGTGGTGTAGTGGTTAGCGCTGTCACCTCACAGCAAGAAGGTCCGGGTTCGAGCCCCGTGGCCGGCGAGGGCCTTTCTGTGTGGAGTTTGCATGTTCTCCCCGTGTCCGCGTGGGTTTCCTCCGGGTGCTCCGGTTTCCCCCACAGTCCAAAGACATGCAGGTTAGGTTAACTGGTGACTCTAAATTGACCGTAGGTGTGAATGTGAGTGTGAATGGTTGTCTGTGTCTATGTGTCAGCCCTGTGATGACCTGGCGACTTGTCCAGGGTGTACCCCGCCTTTCGCCCATAGTCAGCTGGGATAGGCTCCAGCTTGCCTGCGACCCTGTAGAAGGATAAAGCGGCTAGAGATAATGAGATGAGATGAGAAATAAATAGATATAAACATTGTGCATGTGCTGAGCATTGTAAACATTGTAAAAAAAAAAGTGGCAGTGCATTATTGTTCACTGTGCAAAGACTGCAGTGGGAGTGGTGTGTTCAACAGTCCATGTGTATCAGTCTAGTCCCTCAGAGTTGAGAAGTTTGATGGCATGTGGAAAGAAATTGTTACAAAGCCTGGCTGTGAAGGCCGGAATGCTTTGGTACCTTTATCCAGATGGCAGAAGGGTGAAGAGATTGTGTGAGGAGTGTGTGGGGTCGTCCACAATGCTGGTGGCTTTCCAGATGCAGCATGTGGTGTAAATGGGTATGATGTAGGGAAGAGAGACTCTGATGATCTTCTCAGCTGTCCTCACTATCTACTGGAGGGTCTTGCGATCCAAGACGGTGCAATTCCCAAACCAGACCGTGATGCAGCTGCTTAGAATGTTCTCAATAGTCCCTCTGTAGAACATTGTGAAGATGGGTAATGGGAGATGGGTTTTCCTCAGCCTCTGTAGGAAATAGAGACACTTAGCTTTCCAGCATCAGAGCATCTTCAAGATGGAGAGCATTGCAATTTCCTGGAAACATGACAAGCTGCTTTTTTCACTTACAGAGAGAGAGAGAGAAAGACATTATAGCTGTTATAATGCAAATGGTGTCAGGAACTAGCTTCGCAGATGTTCCATAACTTTAAATGGTTGAAAATATGACCTGTCATTCTTTAATGAATAAAACAGTTCGTCTTCGTCCCATAGCGAGCAAAGCCACTACTGATGACATTTTAACAGTCCACCATTGGTGTGTCTAGGGCATTTAAACTTGGCAGAGCCCATCCCTCCCAAGCTTGATCAATGGACAATTTAAAGTAGCCTGTTATCCTAAACTGCATGTCTTTGGACTGTGGGGGAAACCAGAGCACCCAGAGGAAACCCACACAGACATGGGGAGAACAAGCAAACTCCACACAGAAAGGCCCTCGTCAGCCATTGGGCTCAAACCCAGAACCTTCTTGCTGTGAGGCAACAGTGCTAACCACTACACCACAGTTCCACCCATTTTAAAAAAAAAAAGTTAGCATTGGCAAATTGTTATAATATAAATAAAAGAATAAAGTACTTTGAGATGTGATGTCACTGTAAAATATGTTATCTGTGCAACATAACATCCATCCATCCATCCATCCATCCATCCATCCATCCATCCATTATCTCTAGCCACTTATCCTGTTCTACAGGGTCGCAGGCAAGCTGGAGCCTATCCCAGCTGACTACGGGCGAAAGGCGGGGTACACCCTGGACAAGTCGCCAGGTCATCACAGGGCTGACACATAGACACAGACAACCATTCACACTCACATTCACACCTACGGTCAATTTAGAGTCACCAGTTAACCTAACCTGCATGTCTTTGGACTGTGGGGGAAACCAGAGCACCCGGAGGAAACCCACAAGAACACGGGGAGAACATGCAAACTCCACACAGAAAGGCCCTCGTCGGCCGCTGGGCTCGAACCCAGGACCTTCTTGCTGTAAGGCAACAGTGCTAACCACTACACCTGCAACATAACAGTGCATTTTATTTGGTATGTTTCTGAAAACATGTCACGTTTACATTTAAAGAACATTTTTAGTTGCTTATTTTTAAATGAACTTTTCTACCATCTTCTATATTGCATGTTATGTGACTCAGTATTCAGGGATGTATCTATATGAGGGATTGTGTCATGCTAATAGCATAAATAATGCCTCATTGCTTCTGCATAGACCTGCCACATCCTACAATGACTACTGGAGGTATGTGGGTGGCGATTCAGTGTAATGCAGATTGCATGGTTTACTCACAAAAAAATTTGCATTTCTTGTTGCAAAACATTTCCTGTTGTGAAGGCGCACCTGCTTGCCATGTATCTCCTGGCTTGTTTGTGGATATGACTTCTTTTATGAGGCTGACACATGAACCTAAAGTAAATGCATGGTTTGATGCTAAGGTACTTATTTGTAGAGCTGGATGTATTGTAAGAGAAGCAATTACTCAAACAGGCCTAAGCAAGATAATAGGTTTGTGAACAGTTTTGAAAAAGACATTGAAATTGAATTAAATTGAATTCCCATAAATAGCTGGATAAATGCTGGCTGTAGCGGAGAGGAAAATATTTCATTGATATCGTGCATGTGTGAAGACAGCAAATGCATTTCAGTCGAGGACAGGAACGATGGAGTGTGTGCAGTCACCACAGAGGCTCAAGAATTATTTTTTTTTGCCCACCAAGGAAACATTCATGTTCTTCTTGATTGAAATAAATGTTGATTAAATTGTCTTCTGGAGACGTTAATAAAAGAGAGACAGAAAGAAAGAGAGAACATTGTTCAAAGTCACAAGGAAGTTATTTACACTGATTGAGTCCCTTTTTTTTTCAATATCTTGCACCACAATATCAACAAAATGATATTATGCGCATGTGCATTAGGTCTGACTACGATTTAGGTTCTTATTAGAGATTTGGAGTCGATTCTGCGGATTTGTCTCCCAGAGTGAAGTAAATGGACGGTGTTGCAGCAGAACAGCAAACTTGATGTGTATCTTTTTTTGAAATGAGGCCAAAGTTTCAGAGCTCTTCCACTCCAACACCCTGAGGCTCACTGTGCCCTTCCTCTGTGTCAGTGTTGTGCTCACCAAACCTGCCTGCTTATTGTCAAACAAGAAAACATTACATAAGCCATGCAAATGAATGGCTCCTCTGTTTTTGATGATGATGATGATGAATAATGATGATCATAATAATAATAATAATGATAAAGCATTGCTGCAGCTGATAGTGTGTGTGTGTGTGTGTGTGTGTGTGTGTGTGTGTGTGTGTGTGTGTGTGTGTGTGTGTGTGTGGTGAGGGAGAGACAGGCACCACCCCACATGCTGCATTGTGCTATGTTTAGTCATGCAGGATAGTCCCATGACCACTAGTTTCCAGCTGTGCTACACTCAACAGGCTTGCACCATTAAATAGACGGCACACTTCATCTCCCATGTCTCAGTCTATAGTTCAGATTTAAAGACTCCTCATAAATGTACTTTTTTTTTCTATTTACAAAAGACTAATATATCTTGGCCTTATACATATAGACTTTATGGATAAATAAATTAAGAGTATCCCATAAAAGGCATCCTGATTACCTCTGGTGTGTCTGCCCACTGCTCTGAGTGTGTGTGTGTGTGTGTGTGTTCACTGCTTCAGATGGGTTAAATGCAGAGGATGAATTTCACTGTGCTTGAAGTGTGCATGTGACGAATAAAGGTTTCTTCTTCTAAAGAAAATCTGTCTGGATCTGAGTGGTCAAGTCAAAGTCCCTCTCATGCCAAAATCTGGTCTTCCTGTTCCAGTACTAACCAACTCTTTAAGGTATACAGTTGTGGCGCTGATCTCCGTTTTGATAGCCCCCGGCCTCTCGCCTATACAGCTATGTAGTGTTACAGTAGGGGGCTGGTCCTCTGGTAACTGCGATAGTTTCACTTCCTCACTCACATCTGTATTGCAGCGTGCCTTGCCAGATGGTAGTAGGTACAATTTTTATGATGGTTTTTGGTATGACCTGACCACAAGTAGAACTCACAATCTCCTGGTTGAAAGGTAGACACGCTACCCACTAGGCCAACTTGCGGTCAGATCTGGGGGGGGGGAATAATAATTATATGGTGGAATGTGTTATTTGTTTTTTTTATATTAAAAAAAAATTCCACCAATTCCCACCCACCAGCCATCTCTCCTCTATAACAGAACATCTACCAGCTGAGGAGGGTGAAGGATAATGCATAGCTTTGCATCTTTTTAAATTGCTACTCCTGCTGCATCACAGGGCAGGGTAACACATTCAGATGAAAGTTCTATTTGCCCTCTTCAGCATACTTTCCTCACAAATGCCCATGATTTGCCACTCTCACTTTGACTGAGAGGAGAGCGTATATGCTGTCCATCCTAACCAGACAGCATGGCCAGTTTTGCTTACTTGGTAACCAGCCACAGATGGTTATGACATCATTATTTGAACACATGATCTCTCGATGACAGGATGAATGATTTTTTGTTGCGCCATCCAAGAGCACCACTTAAAATTTTCTTTTGGTGTATATGGCCTATACTCTGTGGTGTAGTAGTGAGCACTGTTGCCTCACAGCAAGAAGGTTCTGGGTTCAAGCCCAGTGGCTGACGGGGGCCTTTCTGTGTGGAGTTTGCATGTTCTCCGCATGTCTATGTGCAGGTGCTCCAGTTTCTCCCACAGTCCAAAGACCTGCAGGTTAGGTTAATTGGTGGCCCGAAATTGACTGTAGGTGTGAATGTGAGTGTGGGTTTTTGTTTCTCTGTGTTGGCCCTGTGATGATCTGGCAACTTGCCCAGGGTGTACCCTGCCTCTCGCTCATAGTCAGCTGGGATAGGCTCCACCTTGCCCACGACCCTGCACAGGATAAGCGGCTACAGATAATGGATGGATGGACGGATGGATATAGCCTATATTTATTTTTTATATCGAGCGTATTTTATGCTCCAATGTAGGCAGACTAGCTGTTTGATTTGACATGATGACAGGTCCATGATGGATCCAAAGCCTATCCACACATTCCAGAGTGTATATACATTTTGTTAGTTTGTAGTAATTGTATAAAATGAGCTTACACACAGCTGCCTGCCTATAAATTCAAATGTTTCTGCCGATTGCAGCCAGTGCATGTTTTCTCACTGCTGGGAACAATACTGACACCTCGAAATTGCTAAAAACATTAACTGGATTGTGTTGTACATGTTAAACAAGAGAAAATGCAAATGCAAAGCAAAATAATTCCATAAGGGCATCAAAGGTTTAGGAAGCAATCTTACCCCTTACTCAAATGAAGCCCAGTGCTCTCATTGCCACGCTTTTCCTAACGATCCACAACCAGGTACCAAACTGGTGCTTGAGAATCTGTGTTTTTAAATATTAAACACTGCGTAGCGTACTCTCTGTGCACAGTTTTGAACAGAGTTGTACAAGCTCCAGGACGCGAGAGAGACACCACACTGGTTTATTGTGATTTAATACACACATTTCATCTCGCAACCTAATTACAAAGCTCCTTGTATATTGAACCAGATACACAAGAACAATGAAAAGGCACTGTGACTCTTCAGGCATGGAGTTTCATCTCACTGCTCTAACACTGTTCATTTTTTTATTAGACAAATGTTGGTGATTCTGTTGTTTAGAACTATGAACAATATATATACACTTTCTTTGTTATTCTGTTCATTATATCCACTGAGATTAATGGTTTCATTTTATAAAACTGTTGCACTGAGTGTACCATCCGTGATGTATTCTACTTAGTCACCTAACCTGTTTTGTGTGGAATTGCTGCATCACTTCATTATATAATTCCAATAAACTTATTTTTACACTGTGGTTGTTGCCTTCTTGGTGTTTTTTTTCTTTACAATGAAAACGTGGTGAGGAAGGTTTTGGAATTGGGCATGTGTTTCTGAGCAGCCTATTCTTCAGGGTTTAGGGAAGACAGCAAGAGGATTAACATGACACCCACTGAGACCATTCATCAATCCTTTGAAGATCAGGATAGCTCCAGCTTTAGGACTTAAAGTTCCACTTCCACCAATCCACCAGACACTGACCTTGAACTTTTAATCCTGGCTGTTTTCTGTCTGGCCAAAAAAGAAATCAGTGGTACCATAAGCATCTGCTCGAGCCTGACCTCTTTCACTTTCCACTTCAGTGCTTTCAAAAACATGACCTCCCCACCTCAGGAGGGTGGATCCTTGACATAGATCACGGATTATTTGCCACACAGAAAGTATATAGAGGTTTAATGTTTCTTTTGCTTTAATCCCTGCTCCTGAATCTCTCTCTCTCTCTCTCTCTCTCTCTCTCTCTCTCTCTCTTTCTCTGTGTGTGTGATATATATATATATTCTGGTAAAATATTAACAAAAATGAAGAACTCTACCTGGTAGCTCAATCAGCATGAAGTTTGGCAGCCAAGCCACAAAGTCCACCATAATTAAGTACTGCTGTCGTTAGAGGCGGGATTCAATATAGGGCCTACAATAATACCACACTGGAATGGATTGGGGCAGCATTAAATATTATCAGTTTATTAAGGGTTTATTGTAAAGTATACAGTGAAATGTACACTGTGCAATTGCTATAGTGTTATCATTTTAAAAAACTGCTCACTAACATTTATGGAGCCAACCGATCTAGCTGATCCCATCCCACAGTGCCTGACAACAGAAGCTGAAAATATGCTCAGGAAAAAAGCCTCTACTGGCCCTAGGTCTACCTAAACCCATACTGAAGACACTTTTTTGAGTACCTCTGAAGTCAGAACTAGTGCATGGTAAATATGCCACATTGCTATAATTGTCAATGTATAAATAAACTATTTTGTTGAACGATATTTTTTAATTTACTTTATTGATAAAATATATAAAAAAGAAAGCACCAATAGGCTAAAAAAAAACCCTGTAGAATGGGTACTTCTTTTGAATGCGTGTCTGTGTGCAATTACTCAAATATGTTCTGAATCTGTAGTTCTGTCCAATATATGCAAATACAGAGCTGCCCAAGAATACGTGTCTAATTTAAAAAAAAAACTTACTATACACATATGTGAAATAAAAGAAAATAAAATTATATAAATCATACATTAAACAAGAACCCATCACAGTGAGCTTTATCACAGAAATGCAAAGGAATAGAATTGTATATGAACTATATAATAATATAGTTTACAATTTGTACAAACGGCAACAAATGTCTCATCTCATCTCATTATCTCTAGCCGCTTTATCCTGTTCTACAGGGTCGCAGGCAAGCTGGAGCCTATCCCAGCTGACTACGGGCGAAAGGCGGGGTACACCCTGGACAAGTCGCCAGGTCATCACAGGGCTGACACATAGACACAGACAACCATTCACACTCACATTCACACCTACGGTCAATTTAGAGTCACCAGTTAACCTAACCTGCATGTCTTTGGACTGTGGGGGAAACTGGAGCACCCAGAGGAAACCCATGCGGACACGGGGAGAACATGCAAACTCCACACAGAAAGGCCCTCGCCGGCCACGGGGCTCGAACCCGGACCTTCTCGCTGTGAGGCGACAGCGCTAACCACTACACCACCGTGCCGCCCACGGCAACAAATGTAAATAAACTAAATAAATATAAATGAACAACTGATGATCTAGTACTGACTAGAATATACATAAAATGGACAATTGTAAAAAAAGAAAATAAATAAATTACTTTTTGTAATCTTCGAGTTGATTGAGCTACCATTAAAATTTAAGATATAATGCACAAACTTTGTCTATATGGTTTTTAGTACAAGTGGAACATGTTCAGGAGGTAAGACCAAATAAAATGAATGAAAAACAATTTTCTGTCATTAAACGCCACCCTAGTGTACATGTGTGCATCTGTCTTTCAGCCAGAGCAGTTCTGGTTAGTTCTCATATGTTGCTTGTTTTGTTTTGGACACCTTGCTACGATCAGAATTTGCCCTAATAATTTCTGACTCGTATCCAGATTTCTATAATTCTTTATAAGTTGGTTATGATCCTTTGTAAGCATTTTATAACCAAATAATTCCCCCTATAGCTCTAATAATGTGCTTTAAATTATTTAAATACTATCGGCTGACGTTGAGTGGTATATCAGATATATTCCATTCAGCTATCATTCAATATCACGCTAGCTGAATGGAATATATCTGATATACCATGAAAAAAGGCAGCCAATATTATTATTATTATTATTATTATTATACATACACATTCCTTTCGGGTGTTCAACGCGTCTTTTTCTTTCAAAATTCTCTCAAAATATTCCGCATTTAATGAAGCAAACCTGGTGGCCATGCTTGTTTACAAATTGTCCCAGTCGCTCCCTAGCACAGAAGTTTTACATCCCTGACGTCTTGACAACCATGCAATATCGTAAACCAGATTCAACGCTCATTCTCCATTGGGTAGAGTGAAGTAATACATGTAGGATAAGCGATATGCGAACAATATTGCATGCTATCAAACCAAATGAATGAAACCTGCTAGAAGGGAATAGAACACGTTTTTATTCCATCAAAAAAGTGTCCTGTATGTATAATAATCCTTGATAATTTACCATGTTATAATGCATTCCTTATAATTCCATGTGTTCTTTTATACTTTAACTAATCATAACGCAACAGTAATCTATTAACACCTAAATGTTAACATGCATAAAACATTATAAACATTTAAAATGCCATCACTGAGTGCTTCCAATAATCACACACACACACACACACACACACACACACACACACACACACACACACACAGAGAACAAAAATAAGTAGGTGCTACATATGTGTGCCCATGACATTTTAAAACAAATTACCCATAATTTTTACCCATGCACTGTGTCTATTGTTTTGACATTAAAGTTTTCAGTAACGTGCATTTATGTGTAATTTTTTTTAATTCGTCTTCCCATATTACATTCTGAAGAAAAGCTCCATATTTTCATCCATCAGATAATAAGGGGTAATTGAACCTATCATTTAATTTACTTGAAGCACTCTCTAATGATTTCAAATGTTCATAACCATAATTTACAGTTATCAGTAAAGAGTACAGTTGCTTTATAATTATGCACAAGTCATTATTAATTACAAAGTTAGTCCTGAACATCACATGGCCTCATCAAATAGTGACACTTATGTCAAAACATGATTGTAAGTGTAACTCAGCGGCAGGAGCAGAAGGTTTAATAATGATCGTTGCATTATCAGTGTTGTTAAAGCAGGCCGAGGTAAAGAAGACAAACGATTAGCGTCATCGAAGCCAGAATCCAAAAGACAACTGAGAGACAAAAGGCAGTAATCAGGAATAAGGCTCAAAACATGCATAATACAAAATGATTGGCAAGACTTTGCATTGAATGAATGTCCATGAGCTGTTTAAAGCCAAGAAGTAACCTGAAATTGTGTGTCATATCAGAGATCATGCTCACCAGAATTCTAGCGTAACCTCTGACCTCAAACACACTTGAGTTTTGTTCCTGGTTTTCCACTTTATAAACAGTCATGGGCATTCAGTTAGTGCAGGCCATCGGGGTCTGTCCCTAGGTCTGAATCTAGATGTTCACAAATAAAGTTGAAAGATAATTGTATTTATTATTTTCTCAGTGGTCGCGATAAGAAATCGTGCATTCTGATTGGTTGTTGCTGGTCCGCGGAAAGGTCCGTATTTTCCTATCTTGGACTGCTGTCTGAGCTCTTTTATCTTGGCTGAGATTTTCAGCTTTGCCTTTGCAACTTTGTTGTTGCACAGTTGCTGCGAGTTTTTCAGTGTAATTTCCCGACAGTAGCACTAAAAAATGGCTTCAGACCAAGATGAACAGCACAATGAAAGTGAATTTTACTATCCAGATGAAAATGATGAAAACGTGAATGTTGAAAAACAGAAATCCCAGGAAAAAGCAAAATAACAACAACAAGAGTTTATGAATGAAGTTCAGAATTTTATCGAGCAACAAAGGCCAGAAAACACGAAAATGAAAACTGCTTATGATGTAAACATGTGGAAAAGGCAGCTGCAATCATTCGGTGAGCACAGAAATATTGAAGACATACCTGGGCAAGAGCTCAACATCCTTATCTGCTGTTTCTTCATGGAAATAAAGAAGAAAGATGGCAGCCACTATGAACCCACCACCCTGACAGCATTTCATCACAGTTTTCAGCACTATCTTAACGACCATGGTTCAAAGATGGATATCTTTAAAGAAAGAGTTTTCTAAATCCAGGGAGGCTCTGTCGTTGAGAAAGAGGCAGCTAGTTCATGAATTTGGAAAGGGTAATCACCCTCAAGAGGCTCGTCCATTGACCGAGGCGGAGGAAGATCTGATGTTTGAAAATGGAGAATTTGGCGAGCACAACCCCGAGTCTCTACGGCGAACCGTTTGGTGTCTGCTTGCACTGCATTTCGGATTCAGAGCTTGTAAGTGGTAAAACAGTCATGCGTTTAATGAAGGTTTCAAATAAAACAAATTTGCTATTGTCATTGTTGGTTTGTACTGGAGAAAATAATAAATAAGTTATTGACCGGCTTAAGGTCGGTCCGTATAGGAAAAAACTGTCCAAGGCCAACTGCCTTTGGCCTCGGTCAGCATTTTCCAGACCTCGGTCACAGTTTTTCCCTATATGGACCTCCCAGCCAGTAAGTAACATCCATCCATCCATCCATCCATCCATCCATCCATCTATCTTCCTTCTTTCCCTTATGGGACCCCTCCTATCTCAGGACCATAATGCATTGCTCAGACCACTTATGGATATACCTAAAAACAGCCCTGCTTGGTGGCTCTTTTTTTCCTTATGCTCTTTTAGGGTTGTTTCTTCCACTGTTGTCTTTGGCTTGTTCATTTAAATCCAGATTTTTGTAAAGCTATTTTGTCTGTCATTAATTCTTCCTCTTTTGGCTGCTCCCGTTAGTCTGGGGTCACCACAGCGGATCTTTGGCATAGGGGTGGTTTTTTTTGTTTGTTTTTTTTATCACCAGATGCCTGTCCTGACACAACCCTCCCCAATCTATCCAGGCTTGGGATAGGCGCTTAAGTATGCACTGTCTTGTACATTCCCAGTGCCTGGGTATTTTACCTAATCTGCATGTCTTTGGACTGTGGGGGAAACTGGAGCACCCAGAGGAAACCCACGCAGACACAGGGAGAACATGCAAACTCCATACAAAAAGGCTTCCGTCAACCATGAGGTTCAAACCCGGAACCTTCTTGCTATGAGGTGACAGTGCTAACCACGACACCACCAACTTGCTGCCCATCTGTCTACCATTAACTGTGCTACACAAATAAAAATTAATTTATCTGAACTGATTGTGTGGCCATGGTGGCATTTTCTCACTTCAGCACAGTTTCTCAGACCAGGGGATACGGTAAATTGAGGAACTTCAGTTACCCAGGAAATACTTCTGACACAGTTATAGTCCCGACTCGCATCATATGAAGGAAAGACGGCAGGGACAACAGTGAAATTGTTGTAGCGACAGAACCAAGCTTTCTGTTTTCTTTTTTCCCCCACCCTCTTCAACTTGACACATACTACGGTATGTACAGTATATCACCATGGGAAATATTTTAACTTATGTTATCATTGCGTGTGTGTGTGTGTTTGTGTTTTTGTTTTTTTCCTTCCCCTTTAGGAGTAGAGTGTTATCACAGAGGACATTTAAAGGAGGCTTATTTTGGTGTAATGACTACATTTATGTTCTGATTATGCATAGCCAATGCACTGGAGTGTCTTGGCTGAGATACATAGAAGAGACGGGGGTAAAAGTGCATGGAGATAAGCCTCATTAAAAAGAACGTGTGCTGCTGATGACAGGCCTGACTGCCAGACTATCTAATTATGTGTGCTAACTGGCATCTTGCCTGTACAATAACACCTCCCCCCTTCCAATCATACCTACCCACACACACACCCACACACACCCACACACATAAACACTCCTCATATGCAAATATGGCCGAGCCGTTCATTAGGTTTTATGTCTCAAAGCCAGATTGCTATTGTAAAAACAGCTGAAGCCAAGGGCAAAGGTGTAAAACTCAAACATGTTTCAATACATTGTTCTATTTCACTGGAAATTCATAAAACAAACTTTAGTGAGTGCCATGGTTAGACAAGGGTGATGAGCCAAATAAAAAAAAAGATTAAAATCCTAATAATAATTTGATTTCCAGTAGGATCAGAAAATATTACTTCTCATTGTCACTAATGAAAAGCTTACACATAGGATGTTTCCCACTTTTTGATCCAGTTCTGAGACATAACAGAATTAATTTCTCTGCATGTTTTGCTTTTAATGTGGTCCCATTATCTAGCATTAGAAAGCTAAAGGTTACTCAGTATGTGGGCCAGCACAGTGGGTGGGGTAATTCAAACCTTTTCGCAGTGCTGTAGAATACGTCTTTCCATTGCCTGCAATTAGCCTTTCCATTGGCTGTCTTTTATTCTTCAGCACTAAAAAAGATTTATAAGAATTTAGGAATTATACGAAAAGTTGGAAATCTATTATCACCAAAAACATTCATGACTCTATATTATAGTCTAATATACCCCTCCATCTATCCATTATCTGTAGCCGCTTATCCTGTGCAGGGTTGCAGGCAAGCTAGAGCCTGTCCCAGCTGACTATGGGTGAGAGGCGGGGTACACCCTGGACAAGTCGCCAGGTCATCACAGGGCTGACACATATGCCGCTTTTCCACTACAAACGCGGCTGAGCCGTGCCGTGCTGAGTTGGGCTGAGTCGAGCTGAGCGGGGCTGTTGGAGTTGCATTTCGACTACAACCGCGCTGAACCGTGCTGGCTGGAAGTGGGTGGACACATTGGGTGGAGTTAGCGAAAGTGGGTGGACGTCAGGTGATGTCGTTAAGCAGCGCAAACAGTGACATCAGTGAGCTTTTAAGCGGCAGTCTCACGACCCGAATAGTAAACAATAAACATGAAGTCGTTAGTGTTGCTGGTCTTGGTTCTGTGGCTTGTTGTCACTGACAACGCCAACAGATACTGGCAAGAGCGTATAGATGAGGCGAGGCGCATAAGGCTTCAGAAATTCTCGTAATTCATAATTCTTCTCCTTCCGGGTTTACGGTGTTTACAGATCCCAGCGTGCTCGCGGGGCGTGTGTGGGCATGTGAGGACACTCCTCCTCACCAATCAGTGCACAGGGGAGTGTCTGCTCACGCCCCCAGCCTCACTCGGCTCGCTTTGGCTCGCTTCAGCCCCACTCCAAAACCGTGCGGGTTTTAGGGGCTAAGCAGGGCTGAAGCGAGCTGAGTCGTGCTGTTTTTTGGTAGTCGAAACGCAAGACGTGTCGGGCTGAAGTGAGCTGAAGCGAGCTGAAGTGAGCTGAAAAAGGGTAGTGGAAAAGGGCCAATAGAGACAAACAACCATTCACACTCACATTCACACCTACAGTCAATTTAGAGCCACCAGTTAACCTAACCTGCATGTCTTTGGGGAAACCAGAGCACCCGGAGGAAACCCATGAAGACATGGGGAGAACATACAAACGCCACACAGAAAGGCCCTCATCAGCCACTGGTCTCGAACCCAGAACTTTCTTGCTGTGAGGCGACAGTGCTAACCACCACACCACCATGCTGGCCTAATATACCCCTATCTAACTTATTATATGAGCCAGCACTTACACTACATCCCTTAAACCACTATTTCTGCTTCAGAAACGTTATGTTAGGATTGCCTCAAAAGTTCCCTTCACATTTTCTTCTGCATCATTGTTTAACAACCTAAGGGTATTGACAATATATGATATTAACAAAATACAAACTAGTCTATTAGTTTACAAGATAATAGATAGATTTTCTCGTCTACCTGAACAATACTATGATATCTTCAAATTCAACTCGGCCATAATACAAGACAATGCAATAATTTAAGACCTATCCAAACAAAATTTAATCAAAGTCAATTTACTATGATGTCCAGGAGGCCATTGATTTGGAATGGTTTACCTCAGATATTCCAAGATTGCCTGTCCTTATCCATATTTAAAAACCATATAAAAGAGGAGCTCATCAATAACCCAGTGACTACTTCTACCTGACTTGTTAGTGTTTCCTTGTTTACTGTTTTCTTTTTTCTTGTTTATCTGTGTCTTTTCTTGATTACCTATTAATTTCTTAAGTTTGAACGCTTGAATAGTTAAATTTAAAGTTTGTTTTGTAAATTAATCTATAGTGTAATTCTGTTATTTCATCTGTTGGTTAATTGAATTATTTGTTTCTTGGATTTATATTTTAATATTTAATAATGTTTAGTATACTTTTAATGTGTTATGTTAAATTGATAAGGAGGCCAGTATATAAGCCTATAGGCTTTAGGCCTCCCTTGCACATGCAATTGTATTGCTATTTATTATACCTTGTAAATTTCTATGTCCAATATGTGCAGCAAACAATATACAATATACACTTATACTAATGCACTGAAACAAATGAAAAGAGACTAAAAATGAAATGACACTGTAACAGATTTTGAGGGGGATGGCTGGGCTGCCCTCCATATCCAGGTCCTGGCTACTGTGCAGAAGACAACACAGGTTTAAACAACCAAGTGGCAAGCTGCTGATGAGAAACAGTGTGGGCTACTCATTCTGTTAAATACATGTATCGTACTAGGATTGATACTAGCTTTCGGAGATGGTGAGTTCAAATTTTAATGATGCCACAGTCATCTGTGTCCAGGAGCCAAGAGAACAAAATGGACTGTGTTCTAGGGATTGGCAGGTATGGAATTAGAGTCAATCAGAGTAATAGCCAATCATGGGCATCAGCGAGTGCATGTATGCTGAAGAAGGCAAATAGCACTTTGAAACAGGTCTTTGAAATTTAGGGGTTCCTATTCATGTACCTTTGCCACCCGTATGTGAGCCTTCTCCAAACTGTTGCCACAAAGTTTCATGGGTACATGAGGCACATGGGTGCAGAGACCTACAGCCCTCTGCCTCTTGCCTATTACATAGCTATAGTTACAGTAGGGGGCTAATCCTCTAGTAACCACAAGAGTTTGACTCCCTACTTGCATCTGTATTGCAGCATGCCTTGCCTCATGGCAGTAGGTACCATTTTTACCTCATCCAGGACAGAGTCCACTGGGAGCGAGGTATTGTTTTTGGTGGAGTTTGTTTGTTTGTTTGTTTGTTTGTTAATTATATTACAGGAAAACGGCTAGACCAATCTTCATGAAACTTTCAGGATAGATGGGCATTGGTCTCAAATAGAACCTCCAACATTTTGAGGGTCATCCGGTCAAGGTCACCAAAAAGGTCAAAACCGTTTTTTTGCAACCTCTTCCTTCATATTCATTCAGATGTGTTCTGATTGGCTGAGACCAGTATGGTGTGTTCTGACTGGCTTAGAGCAATATGGTGTGTGAATGAGAACCATGTTTATTGGCCAAGTATGTTCATGCACAAGGTCAAGGTCATTTTTTCATGACATCTTCCTTCATATTCATCATAAGTGCCACCAGGCGAGGTTTGTTTTGCCTGGCAACACTTGTTGTTATGGCTTTTGGTATGACCCAACTGCAAGTAGAATGCATGAGCTCCTGGTCGAGAGGCAGATATGCTAACCACTAGGCCAGCTCTCTGTGAGGTCTTTGTATGCTGTAGCATTATAATTTCCTTTCATTTTCAAGTGGGGACAGGGGAAGGGGAGGGGGACAGGAATGGGATGTGCCAAAGCACATATGGGTGTGATGGTCAGATGTCCACAAACATTGGCTACATTGTGCATTTATTAATACAGTAGGAGTAAAGGAACATCCAAAACTCCCAGTGTAATTACTGTATGTGACCATAGTTTGTGGCAGATGGCACCCAGAAGAGATACACAGTTGTTTAGTTGTTTTCCTTCTAAGCAATTTGGGATCTTCCAAACATGGGGCCATAGTCAATATAGTATGAGCAGTGGTTTGAAAGGACCAGCAGGAAGTTATCTAGGGGTTTTGGACAAACTTTCACCATGTCTGTCACTAGAAAAAGCCATCAGAAATTCTTTCTCAGTAGGGTAGTGTTGATTTAGATGCTGAGAGACCCAGCAAAGTGTGAATAAGGGAATTTCAAACAGACCAGAATTTGCTAACAATAAACTAAGGGTTTAAAAAAATGTGACGTTATGAAAATTCAATTAACTAAGCATTATGCTTAACCATCATGGATATTTATATTATAACCATCATTATCCAAGATTATGATTGAACTTCAATATCCAGTAATAATAATTAACAAGGTATGCATTTTAATAGAATTATGTTGGGCTATTTTAATCATAATGTAATTATCCAATGGTTTTTCCATTGGTGGTAGTTCTAGATGAGTGCCATTTATTTTGCTTTCACTCAAGCAGTCTTTAGCCATCAGAAAAGCAGGGTTATTAAATAAGTAGTACAAACATGAGTAATTATCCAGCAATTATTCTGTTTATAAAGACATGCAAACATTATATTACATATTTAAGCACAGGCTTTCTATAGTGAAAGTTAACTAAAGTAAAATCATGCCTTTACTTTAAGTGCTCCAATAGAAATAAGCATGTGGAACACCATTGCACGTTATACACAAAGGGTGCAAGGAAAAAAACAACAGTGCCTGACGAACTTGCTCTAGTTGTCATTTCTGCACTTATGACCTTAAAATAAGAATGAATACTTTTGTTCTATAAGCTGACTCTTCATGGAAATTGCTGGATCTAAAGATATCTGAGGCCCAGCCTTTATCTGTAGGTGAAGGTATATCATTCCAAATGGTTAAAGCTCATGGCGGCATGGTGGATAGTGGTTAGCACTGTTGCATCACAGCAAGAAGGTCCTGGGTTTGAGCCCAGTTGCTGACGAGGGCCTTTCTGCAAGTTAGGCTAATCGGTGGCTCTAAATTGACGGTAGGTATGAATGGTTGTTTGTCTCTATGTGTCAGCCCTGTGATGACCTGGTGACTTATCCAGGGTGTACCCCACCTCTCGCCCATAGTCAGCTGGGATAGGCTCCAGCTTGCCTGCAACCCTGTACAGGATAAGTGGCTGCAGATGATGGATGGATGGTTAAAGCTCCAATATAGATTTTTTTTTTTTTGGCTGGGGAAAAAAAAAAAAAAAAAAATATATATATATATATATATATATATATATATATATATATATATATATATATATATATTCAGGGTGTTTCAAAAAAATATTATTTGAGATGTAAATATAATAGAAACTACATAGTCTAGGCAAATGAAACTGAACAGACTTAATGTTGAGCAATATACAAATTATTCCTCAAAATTTGAATGAGAAATTCAAAGGTATATGGATTCCATGAATGATTTCACAAATTTTCAATATTCGCGAGCCCGCTTGACAGTCTCTTTCGATGCTGTTGGTCATCCAGATCCTTTTGCCCTGCTGCACACACAGCCTTCCTCTTTGAACATTTTGTGCCGTGTCCAAATCTGCATTGCAGTTGGTGCATTTTTTAGAGAATTCTCTCATAAATGCACGCTGCACCGTCTTGTTCAACTGTGTTCGAGCGTCCTCTAACACACAAAATGCCTTTTATTTTCCAGTGATTGACAGTTCTATACCTAAAAAGATAAAAACAAAAAACATTAAACATAAAATTTTAACCTGTTTCCACACACGCTGTTAAAATTTGAGGTCAGTTGAATGAGAATTGGCAAAGTTATTACGGTAGGTTGTGAAATAATATCAAATTTTTTTAAACACCCTGTATCATTTCAGTTGGAAAGGGAAAGAAATAGATATAAAAATAGGACAAAGGGGGGAAAAGGCATTGGTCACTGTGGATATATAATACATCACCACAGCCAACCTTAGGCACAAAAGAATGAATGACTGTTTGGCTATTATCAGAGTCTTAGGAGGCCAGATGAATTATGGGAGCAGGTTTTATACAGATGCCTTTCACCTTTGGTCAGTGGGGGAAATGAAAAGAAAATGAAAGAACAGCTAACAGGAGAAGGCAAAGGAGTTCAACAATAAGGCAGAATTCTTTTTTTTCTTATTTATTTAATCTCCTGTCTTGACTCCACTGCACACCTCCTCTTACATTTCTTCGACACACTTTCTCTCTTCTCTCCTATTTATTTTAAGAGAGATCATAAAACCACAATTAAAACAGATAATCACCGAAGTTACTTTGTGCTCTCTCTCTCTCTCTCTCTCTCTCTCTGAAGGGTTCTTCCTGTATCAAAACTCCAGTAATTGGTGACTTTACATACTTTTTACAGAATATCATGATTGAAAATAGACAAGCGTGTTAACAGAGAAGGTCCACAGCCAACATAAGGCAAGTAACTCATTACAATCACAATAGTACTCTATAATCTTTGGTCAGTGATCGTAGTATTCTGTAGGCTACAGTTAAGAATGTAAAATGCAGTTTTACAAGAGCACCATTGAATCCTTAATTTTGATTGGTCACAAGGTGTGACTACTATCATTTAAATGACAGGTTTACATTAAAAGACCGCGAGTTGGCCTAGTGGTTAGCATGTCAGCTTCTTGACCGGGAAATCGCAAGTTCTACTTGTGGTCGGGTCATACCAAAGACCATCATAAAAATGGTACCTACTGCCATCTGGCAAGGCACGCTGCAATACAGATGCAAGTGAGGGAGTCAAACTCTTGCGGTTAGCAGAGGACTAGCCCCCCACTGTAACACTAGCTGTATAGGTGAGAGGCCGATGGCTAAAGAAATGGAGATCGGCGCTGCACCCGTACACCTTAAAGAGCTGGTTAGCACTGGGACAAGAGACTGCCTGGGAAGACCAGATTCTGGTGTGAGAGGGACTTTGACTTCATATTAAAGCACTTGTTTCCATTTCTGGAGTAACAGACAATTTACAGGTACAGTGGTGCTTGAAAGTTTGTGAACCCTTTAGAATTTTCTACATTTCTGCATAAATATGACCTAAAACATCATCAGATTTTCACACAAGTCCTAAAAGTAGATAACGAGAACCCGGTTAAACAAATGAGACAAAAATATTATACTTGGTCATTTATTTATTGAGGAAAATGATCTAATATTACATATCTGTGAGTGGCAAAAGTATGTGAACCTTTGCTTTCAGTATCTAGTGTGACCCCCTTGTGCAGCAATAACTGCAACTAAACATTTCCGGTAACTGTTGATCAGTCCTGCACACCGGCTTGGAGGAATTTTAGCCCATTCCTCCATACAGAACAGCTTCAACTCTGGGATGTTGGTGGGTTTCCTCACATGAACTGCTCACTTCAGGTCCTTCCACAACATTTCGATTGGATTAAGGTCAGGACTTTGACTTGGCCATTCCAAAACATTAACTTTATTCTTCTTTAACCATTCTTTGGTAGAACGACTTGTGTGCTTAGGGTCGTTGTCTTGCTGCATGACCCACCTTCTCTTGAGATTCAGTTCATGGACAGACATCCTGACATTTTCCTTTAGAATTCGCTGGTATAATTCAGAATTCATTGTTCCATCAATGATGGCAAGCCGTCCTGGCCCAGATGCAGCAAAACAGGCCCAAACCATGATACTACCACCACCATGTTTCACAGATGGGATAAGGTTCTTATGCTGGAATGCAGTGTTTTCCTTTCTCCAAACATAACGCTTCTCATTTAAACCAAAAAGTTCTATTTTGGACTCATCCATCCACAAAACATTTTTCCAATAGCCTTCTGGCTTGTCCACATGATCTTTAGCAAACTGCAGATGAGCAGCAATGTCCTTTTTGGAGAGCAGTGGTTTTCTCCTTGCAACCCTGCCATGCACACCACTGTTGTTCAGTGTTCTCCTGATGGTGGACTCATGAACATTAACATTAGCCAATGTGAGAGAGGCCTTCAGTTCCTCTAGTCACCCTGGGGTCCTTTGTGACCTCGCCGACTATTACACGCCTTGCTCTTGGAGGGATCTTTGTTGGTCGACCACTCCTGGGGAGGGTAACAATGGTCTTGAATTTCCTCCATTTGTACACAATCTGTCTGACTGTGGATTGGTGGAGTCCAAACTCTTTAGAGATGGTTTTGTAACCTTTTCCAGCCTGATGAGCATCAACAACGCTTTTTCTGAGGTCCTCAGAAATCTCCTTTGTTCGTGCCATGATACACTTCCACAAACATGTGTTGTGAAGATCAGACTTTGATAGATCCCTGTTCTTTAAATAAAACAGGGTGCCCACTCACACCTGATTGTCATCCCATTGATTGAAAACACCTGACTCTAATTTCACCTTCAAATTAACTGCTAATCCTAGAGGTTCACATACTTTTGCCATTCACAGACATGGAATATTGGATCATTTTCCTCAATAAATAAATGACCAAGTATAATGTTTTTTTCTCATTTGTTTAACTGGGTTCTCTTTATCTACTTTTAGAACTTGTGTGAAAATCTGATGATGTTTTAGGTCATATTTATGCAGAAATGTAGAAAATTCTAAAGGGTTCACAAACTTTCAAGCACCACTGTACTTGTATGACTGATATTGCGCAATAATAATAATAATAATAATAATAATAATAATAATAATAAGCAATTATCCACCAAAGGCAAAGTGAATATTCGTGAATAATAACCGAGATGAAGGCGAGGTTATTATTCACTGATATTCACTGAGCCTGAGGCAGATAATTGTTTTAGTATAAATACACCACTGATCATTTAAAAAAAATGCATTAAGAAATTATTTATTTCAATCTTCAAAAGTGTCACGTAAATGTAATGCACACAGGCTTGTGTCGCTTATCTACGCCGAGGCACATGAAATACTTTGTTCTGAAATCGATAAAATAAATCACAATTCCACCTTGCCTTTGAATAGTTTTAGACCAAACTTCATAGCATCTTTAGTGCTTTTAGGAACATCATTTTCTTTCATAATTTGTAATTCTTCCTCACTTATAGTGACGAAGCAACTTGCCGCCATTTTGCTGAGTCGCTCGAGGTGATTATCGAGAAACAGTCTGAATCTCTCTACCAATCAGGGCACATGATTTCCTGTAATCACCTCCGTATTTATACTAATAAGTATTATCATCTTCTTAGGAAGATTTTAACATATATGAAGTGAGTTTCCAGTGCTTTGTAACAGCCAGTGAGCTTTCGACAAGTTAATGACAAGCTCTTTTATTCAAGAAAGAGCTTCTGGGACAGGCAGTTTATAGCTGCAGTAACTTAAATGATAGCAGGAACGGACTTGTATTATGGATATTCAGAACATTAAATCAAGATTCAAGATTCAAGACTTTGTCATTGAGCAGTTGCCTGAACAACGAAATTTAGCCAGCATGGCCACAAAGGTGCAAGAGAACATATAAAAAAATTCATAGTAAATACAACATAAAAAGTAATACTAGTAATAATAATAAAATAAATTTAAAAAAATAAAAATAGAGGTAGGCAGAGATAATATTGCACATTAGTATTGCACATGATATGGGTATGATCAGTAGCAGCAGTGTGGTGACCTACACACACTCACACACACACATGATCGATCAATAATGGTAGTGTGGTGTCCCATACTCTCACACACACACACACGCTCACTCATAGCAGCCTGTAAAAACAATTTGTTTGTTTGTAATTATTATTTTTTTTTTAAAGTGCATTTAAAGTTCTGACTGCCCAAGGGAAGAAGCTGTTCTTGAATCTGTTGGTTTTACATCTGAAGGAACTAAATCTTTTCCCAGAGGGCAGCATGCTAAACAGGTGATGGTTGGGATGAAAGTGGTCTTTTATGATCGCCTTAGCTCTGGTAAGACACCTGGAGCTAGCGATTGCATCCAGGGAAGGGAGTGCAGCCAATCACCCTCTCTGCAGTTCTGGTGACCCTCTGTAGCCTCTTTCTGCCGGCCACTGTGCAGCTAGCGTACCACACTGGGATGGCGTGCACCAGCACGCTCTCAATCATGGCCCGATAGAATGAGACCAACAAGTCGGTCAGCAGCCTGTTCCGTGTCAGGACCCTCAGAAAATGGAGGTGCTGCTGGGCTTTCTTTACTAGGGCAGTTGTGTTAGCCGCCCAAGACAGGTCCCCAGAAATGTGAGTCCCCAGGAACTTAAAGGTGGGCACTCTCTCCACTATGTCGCCTTTTATGCGGGGGCGGCTTGTCAGCTTTGCTCTTAAGAAAGTCCATGACCACCTCCTTAGTCTTTCTGGTGTTGAGGGTAAGGTTGTTGCTGTCACACCACTCTGTCAGTCTCTGGACCTCATCTCTATAAGCAGAGTCGTCATTCTTTGTGATGAGTCCTACCAGAGTGGTGTCATCAGCGAATTTTATGATGATGTTACAGGGGTGTGTGGGTGTGCAGTCATGTGTGTATATGGTGTACAGGAGAGGGCTCAGCACACAGCCCTGTGGAGAGACAGTGCTGAGTATCAGAGTGGATGAGCTCCTGTTACCAATCCTGACAGACTGTGGGCGGTCGGTGAGGAAATCTTTGATACAGGCACACGTGGTGGGAGGGAAGTCCAAGTTGACCAGCTTGGCTATGAGGATGTCTGGAATGATGGTGTTAAGGGCCGAGCTGAAGTCGATGAAGAGCATTCTTACAGAGGTCCCAGGATTCTCCAGGTGGTGCAGGGCAGTGTGGAGGGCAGTGGAGATGGCGTCCTCAGTAGACCTGTTCGCTTTATAGGCAAACTGGTGGGGGTCAAAGCTGGGGGGAGGCAATCTTTGATGTGTTTTAGGACCAGCTTTTCAAAGCATTTTGCCACCACAGGTGTTAGTGCAATGGGTCTATAGTCATTGAGACTACTAATGGTGGTGGACTTAGGGACGGGAACTATGGTTGCTGATTTCAGGCAGTGGGGGACGGTGGCTAGTGACAAAGAGAGATTAAATAACCTGGTGAACACGGGAGACAGCTGGCACAGGCCTTAAGTACACTGCCAGGTATACCATCTGGGCCAGCAGCTTTCCTCTGGTTCACTGCCCTGAACACACTGCGGACCTGGTGTTCCTGGAAGGTAAGTGTGTGTGAACTGGGCTCAGGGGAGGCTGTGAACAGAGGTGTGTGTATGGTAGGGATGTTCACAGTCTTCTCGAAGCGAGCGAAGAAGTGGTTTAGCTCTTCGGCTAGAGAGAAGTCTACGTTTCCTGTGCTTGTCCCATTACCTTTGTAGTTGGTGATATGTTTCAGGCCCTCCCATACCTGCCTGGGATTGTTATCTGAGAGGTGGTCGGACAACTTATTTGCATAGGCCAGCTTTGCCTCTCTGATGGCCTTTTTTAGATCTTCCCTAGCTCTG
The DNA here is from genome assembly GCF_027579695.1 of Neoarius graeffei. Taxonomy (NCBI): domain Eukaryota; kingdom Metazoa; phylum Chordata; class Actinopteri; order Siluriformes; family Ariidae; genus Neoarius; species Neoarius graeffei. The sequence goes on from NC_083595.1 coordinate 36,178,222, forward strand.
CTGTACTGTGCCTGGTCCCCAGGTTTATATGCAGAGTTGCGTGCTCTTAACAGTGACTGGACCTTGCCCATCATCCAGGGTTTGCGGTTGGGGTAGACACGGACCCGCTTTTCTGTGGTGACAGTATCCATGCAGTGTGTGATGTAGCTTAGCACTGTATCTGTATGGGTCTGCAGGTCGTCGTGTTCAAAGACACTCCATTCTGTGTGGGCAAAACAGTCCTGCAGCTGGGCCAGGGCCTCATCAGACAGGGTGTTAATGGTTCTGGTGGTAGGCTTTGACCTTTTCCTAAGTGGTGTGTATGCCGGGATGAGAAGCAGGGAGATATAGTCCGACATGCCCAGATGGGGAAGAAGTACAGATCTATAGGCTAGCTTGATATTTGTATAAACATGATCCAAGGTGTTGTTCCCTCTCGTGGGGCATTTCACATGTTGAACAAATTTGGGCAGCACAGACCTTAAAAAAGCTTTGTTAAAATCCCCCGCGATGATATGTACTCCCTCTGGGTATGTCCGCTGCTGTTCGGTGATTGAGTCATGTAGGTAGGCAAGGGCTAAGCTAACATTGGCATCCGGAGCTATATAGTCAGCGGTTATCAGCGGTCTCAAAAGTAGCCGGTCACCGGCGGCAAATCGCCGGCTATGGCTTGTTATGCCGCCGGCTATTGTCAGTCGAGTCACAAAATTTAATATTAAATATTTCTGACAGCAAAAAAAGTTGTGAACGTAAATTACATCCACTATGTCATGTATGTCCGTTGCCGCGTCAACTGTGTTTACATCCTCGACACGAGTGCAGCCATTACTGCCGCCTGTGTTGCCAGATTGTGTTTACATCCTCGACATGAGTGCAGCCATTACTGCCACCTGTGTTGCCAGATTGAGCGTTTTCCCGCCCAATTTGGGCGGTTTTAAGTGCATTTTGGCAGGTTTTGAACATATTTTGGGCTGTAAAACGTCAGCAGTATCTGGCAACATATTTTTTTACTTAATACAAGAAATTAATGGATGCCAACATTTTTGCCAAAATGGTATTTTATTTTCCATTGTTTAGACAGCTTCAGCATCATACTGTGAGATTCTGTTCAAATTGTTTTTTTCTTCTATGAAGCCTGAGCCATTTATTTTATTAGTTTATAATTATTGTTTAATTTAGTCTTCAGGAGAGACTGCCTGCACACAGCACTAGTATTAATAGTTTTTTTTCTTACATGAAAGCTGAGGCATTTATATTATATTTGAAGGTAACTTCATGTTGTGCTGTGAGGTTCTCTGCACTTTAACTTTTGAACCAACAGGAGCATTTGGATAAGTAAAGCCTATTTTTCTGCATTTTTGTAGTCCTGGTAATCTTTTATATTGGTAAAGTTGTTTATAGGACCATTTCTCAGTGTCTGTTTTTTTAATCAATAGTTTTTCAGTAATAACTTAATATTTAACATATCACTCAATTTTAAACAACCCCCGTGCCTCCCCCATAGTCTCCAAAATTTCTGTGGGAAACACTGGCGTGCGTAACAACGCTAATCAAGCTTAAGCTAGACAACCCGCCTCAAATACCCGTCCTGGGTAAATGTTATCCCAATTTTAGATGGCCTGTTCCAAACCATCCCGCCCCATGAAAAATTCATACTTGCATATCTCTCTCTATATCTAAATATATATATATATATATATATATATATATATATATATATATATATATATATATATATATATATATATCCCTGCACGCTTTGCGTGCATTATGTCTGCCGCTGGCAGACATTTTACCATTTTGCACCTGCTGTAAATGATTTGTACCCTGCTATTCTCCCAAACTTTGAAGCCCCTGGGTTATTAACACAACCGACAGTTCTCTAGGCAAATAGAATGGTCTGCATATGACAGTCATTAGCTCTAAGTCCGGGGAGCAGGCTGTGGCGATGATCTTACTATTTGTGCACCAGTCATTATGTGTGTAAATGCACAAACCTCCTCCTCTGGTTTTGCCGGCCTTAGCATTCCTGTCGCTGCGATGCATTGTGCGGTCAGCTAGCTGCATCAAGGCATTAGGGATTTCCTCCTGGAGCCACGTCTCCGTGATGACCAGGGCACAGCAGTCGTGGACGAGTGGATGTCCGACCAGTAGTACATCCAATTCGTCGATTTTGTTGACGATCGATTGTGCGTTGGTCAGGAAGATGCTGGGGAGCAGAGGTTTAAATGGCTGCCTCTTAAGTCTGGCTAGCAGGCCTGACCGGCAGCCCTGCTTCTGCTTGCGCTCCTTCTGCTGCCTGCGGCGCTTGGCCGAGCCGACAACAATCCATAGAGCGTCCGATGGTCTCGCTATCTCTGGAGGGATGTTGTCAGTCCACTGGTAATCGCTCGTGATGGTAATCTGGCAATTGTATCCAATGTTGCATAGTTCCCGGTGGCTATACAAGAGTTTTGCTTTGCAAAAATCAGTAAAATAACACCCAAACATAAGGAAAAATACAAAAGTAAAGCACCTAAGTGGACAGCCTGTAGCCGCTGCGACTATGCATGCCGCCATCTTGTCATCTTGTCTTGTCAGTGTAACAATAAATGTATAAAAGCCATGACATGCTGTTCATTATTTATAAACAAGTGTTGGTGTTGGCAATTTACTGTGGTATAAGTGGAATAAAACACATTTTGTAGTCTGTGGAGTGGTCAGTCTGTTGTTGTTTATTTTCCTATAACAGCCCCATTATGTTTTATTCCTTACTAATAGTCCACATAAAAGCTTTCATACTTTACACTGGATGCCACTGGTGTCAGTTTGGCAAAACTCAAGATGTGGTCCTTTTGAAATCACCACTGTAAAGGGCCCCATACACGTTCAAAAAAGTCGTCAAAATTTTGTATCAAAATTTTGATATCAAAATTTTAATGCAAAATTTTGATGTAAAATGTCCACACACAATTCAATGTTTTTTTCTATCAAAAATTCAGTATTGTCAAAAACTTTGACATGGACGCAGCAGTAGCCGTAGCACTTGTGTTCGCTTTGGACAATGAACCGCCTCGGCATCGACGGAACTGGTCGAAAGACTGGTTTTTGAAATGGCGAACGTACGGTCACGTCAACCTCCTCAGACAACTTCGTCTCAAAGAACCAGAGGACTTCCGTAATTTCCTTAGGATGGATGCCCCATCCTTCAATGAATTATTGGACCTTGTCAAGCCATTGATATTGAAAGAAGACACTGTGATGCGTTCATCTATACCATCAAGTGAACGCTTGTCCATCACACTGAGGTACAGCCCCCCACACACGCATCAATAATTTGACGACTCTTCAAAAAATATCAAAGTGATTTGATATGTCAAAATTTGGGTTCAAAATTTTGACATCAAATTTTTGACATCAAAACACCCTACACACGATCAAACTTTGTATCAAAATTTTGATACAAAATTTTGACGACTTTTTTGAACGTGTATGGGGCCCTTAAGCCCGGATAAGTTGAGTTTACTTAAAAAATTTGAGGAATTTGAGGTTGCCTTAAAAAAATTAAGTAATGTATAATCAAAACTTGAGTGAATTAAACTTAAATGCTTGATGGGAATGGAATTGCTATTTTAAGTACAACACACTAAATACCAAGTTGATTTAACTTAAAATCTTTTGCTAAACCAATTGCTTTGTATAATCATTAAATGTAACATATTAAGTTCATTACACTAAATGCCAAGTTGGTTTAATGCAATATAAATAGCAATATTAACTTTAATGAACAAAAAAAGAAAACAAATGTACATTCTTTTTCTCTTTTTATTTTACTGTAGATAGCACATTTACAAAAAAAAGGAGCAGAAAAAATCAATCAAATCCTGGATTCACAAGACTGACAGCATGGTGTTCATCTTTCTTAATGGCTGAGAAAATATACATATACTATATAAGATTTTCACTGACAGAAATATTTACTTTCAGAGAGAGAGAGAGGGAGGGAGAGAGAAACAGGAGGGCAGAGAGAGAGAGGATGGAAAAGGTAAGCAATAGTGATGAACTGACACACCAAAAACCTACTTAACCAAATAACATGTCCAAATAAATCCAAACAGTGATACACCAACGGACCGTCGCCTTCCTTTCTCTCTCCTTCTCCCTTGTGCTGCGCAACATGGAAGACCACGTTTTCTGTGCTGTCGGTTGGGTGTTCAATGCAGCTAACAGCTAGTGAGCACTTAGCTAATAGGGGAAGAACATCAATTCTAACGTTAGCTACTTAATCGTACAATATATAATGATTAAACCTATGATATGGTTGTGCTGTATACTTACATTATCTGAAAAGTTTTCAAAAGTGTCCCATTCCAAATCCAGAGAGCTCTCCACAGTGACAAAAGCAACCCCAGATAGCAAAAGGGCGTTGATTCGACGGGGAATCATCGGCATGTTCTTCGACCATACGCCGTCGAATCATCGTGGATCACCGGCGTTGATTCAACACCGCTTTGCTCATACGAGTTTGCGTTGAAACGACGTTGAAAAGTGGATGGTGGCCGACAGAGAATAGACCCCCTTTCACCCTTTATTCAACTACGGATTTCGGTCGATTTATAGTTTAATTTTCGGCGATGATTCATCCAACTTTACTTCCTGTTTTATGTACAACAGGAAGGCTACAAATTAAGCAAAACAGGCTAAATTAAACTAGCTAACAATAAAGCATCAGGGCTCTTGCCTAGGATGAACACACACAACTTAGCCAACAGATGAAAATGACGTGAAATTGGTAAAATACCACCTGTAACTGTCAAACTGTAAAACACGCAATTTCCACTGCTCTTAAAGTTAAAACAAACATTCCCACCGACAGTCAGGATCCAAAATACTAAGTTCAGAGAAGAAACGTTGGCTGAAGCTCACTCTGAACTTTACCAAACCTCACGTAACTGCTGCTGATCTGGGAAAGTTAAAATTGTGGCTTCACAACTCTGCGCAGATTAAAAAAGAGGTGTGGTCATGACTAAAACTTAGAATTTTAAGGCCATTCAACTTAAACTTATTAACACTTTTGACTATGTGTACAAATTAGTAGAATATACTTAATATTTTTTAGTAATGCAATCAAACTTAAATTTTTACGTACATTGTAATTAAAACATTTAATTAAATACAAAGTCCGGGCTTACAGTGCATTTTGAATTGTTTGAAATGCAGTGGGGTGGCACGGTGGTGTAGTGGTAATAGCGCTGTCGCCTCACAGCAAGAAGGTCTGGGTTTGAGCCCCGTGGCCGACGAGGGCCTTTCTTGTGCGGAGTTTGCATCTTCTGCATGGGTGTGCTCCGGTTTCCCCCACAGTCCAAAGACATTCAGGTTAGGTTAACTGGTGACTCTAAAGTGAGTGTGAATGGTTGTCTGTGTCTATGTGTCAGCCCTGTGATGACCTGGTGACTTGTCCAGGGTGTACCCCGCCTTTTGCCCATAGTCAGCTGGGATAGGCTCCAACTTGCCTGCGACCCTGTAGAACAGGATAAAGCCGCTAGAGATGATGAGATGAAATGCAGTGTTGTAGTTAAGTCACTAAACCTCGAGTCTGAGTCCAGTCTCGAGTCCCCAGTGTCCAAGTCATTAAAAATCATTTTGAGTCAAGTCCGAGTCGAGTCCACTATTGATCCCAGTCGAGTCCGAGAACAAGACTTGACGAAGCCACTTGACGAAGGCTGTTTTCACGCCATTACCATTAGTTTGCTCCTGAACATGATATATGAACAGATGAATGTGCATTCTCTTTATCAGGGAGTGTGAAGTATTCTGTCAAAGATGGTTGAGAGATGGATGTAAGTGCAGAAGGTGTGTTTATTAATACAAGTGAAGACAGGTAAACAATCCAGAAAGGCAGGCAAAATCGTAAAACAGTGAAACAGGTGACAGGTCAAGCGAGGCACAAACAGGCTATTGTAGACTCGGCAGAATCAAAGATGAGAAACAGGAAATCAGGGATCAGGAAATCTCATCTCATCTCATCTCATAGCCACTTTATCCTGTTCGACAGGGTCGCAGGCAAGCTGGAGCCTATCCCAGCTGACTACGGGCGAAAGGCGGGCAGTGTTGTGCAAGTTCACACTTTTTTTGAACTAGTTCAAGTTCAGTTCAAACATGTTAAAAGTGAACTGGTCACGTTCATAGTTCACAGTTTTAATTCTGAACTAGTTCAAAGTTCAGTTCATTTTACTTTTAGGCGGGATATGAAAATAAAGACTAAAATCATATGCTACATTCTAGCTCAAAACTACTCACATATTATAGATATTATATTCTATCACACAAAATGGAAGTTATTGTACATACTATATATGGAAAAAAGGACAAAATATTTTGATTTCTTCACTGACTCAACCACTGCACCAAAACGTTACACGTGACTTCAAACAAATGCTTTCAGTTTCAACTAACAGTAACTTCTAATAAACGACAACTAGACTTCCTCATAAATGTGTGTTTCTAAAAAGATGACTGCCAATATGTATATACTGTACACTGAAGGAGTGCTATTTTAAGATCCATATCAACAGCATTGACCATATCAACCATATTGATCAGACAGAGGGATGCATGCTCAAAGGCTTTTTATTTCTCAAAATACAAAACAGGAAAACTTCAGATAGCCTCATTCTTCAGTACACATCTATGTATGCACACAACAATCAAATTTCTAAAATTATTTGGCATTGTACTCATCTGTGTTCTCCGTGCCGCTACTTGAACTTTCACTGGCCATGTTGCTGTGAGTGTGCGCCGGCTGTGGGGTGCGCGCTGTCTGCTGCCTGTAGCTAGGGAACGCTGGGTTACGCCTACTCTCCTCTGCTGCATCATGGGTAACGTAGTATGGAGCCAAATCATAGAGCCATCCACTATCTCCGGCTTCCATGATGCATTGCACACACGCAGCACCTCAGGGCAGTGAGTGACAACAACATCAGACTGACAGTGAAGTAGTAGAACGTAAAATATCTTGCAGGTAAACGTGCCACTCGATTCATAAGGTTTCATGTTTCGTTCATCTTCATGTTTGTCGTTCATGTCGCATAATTTGAACAAATTCACGTTCAAGTTCTTTCATTACAAAGTTGTTGCGTTCAGTTCAAAGTTCATGGAAAAATGAGCGTGTTCAGTGAACGCATTCTTTTGAACGCGTTCATGCACAACACTGAAGGCGGGGTACGACAAGTCGCCAGGTCATCACAGGGCTGACACATAGACACAGACAACCATTCACACTCACACCTATGGTCAATTTAGAGTCACCAGTTAACCTAACCTGCATGTCTTTGGACTGTGGGGGAAACCGGAGCACCCAGAGGAAACCCACGCGGACACGGGGAGAACATGCAAACTCCACACAGAAAGGCCCTCGCCGGCCCAGGGGGCTCGAACCCGGACCTTCTTGCTGTGAGGCGACAGCGCTAACCACAACACAACCGTGCCGCCTGGATCAGGAAATCAAACAAGGAAATAAGGCTTGGTAATGTGTCAGTGATGCAACTCAATACTTCGCAAAGTAAGTGTGTTTTCACAGTTTTTATATAGGTGCACTGATTGCGCCTTAATCCTGTGCAGGTGCGAGTCATTTACAGCGCGCGCATTAGAGTCCGCTTGATGCGCGTCCTGTCTGGATCGTGCCTGAGAGTCTATCTAATGCACACACCAAGGCGCACAGGTGTGACACTCTTGCACGAAATTAGTACAAAAATTAATGTAGATATAAATATTTTATGCCAAATTATTATGGCATGTTACAAAAAGTAAAGAAAAAATCTGAGTCCTGGGCAGCACGGTGGTGTAGTGGTTAGCGCTGTCGCCTCACAGCAAGAAGGTCCGGGTTCGAGCCCCGTGGCCGGCGAGGGCCTTTCTGTGTGGAGTTTGCATGTTCTCCCCGTGTCCGCGTGGGTTTCCCCCAGGTGCTCCGGTTTCCTCCACAGTCCAAAGACATGCAGGTTAGGTTAACTGGTGACTCTAAATTGACCGTAGGTGTGAATGTGAATGGTTGTCTGAGATAATGAGATGAGATGAGAAATCTGAGTCCTCGTCTCCAATTTATGAGTCCTAATGCAGTTAATGCACGAGTCCAAGTCTGAGTCATCAGTGCTCAAGTCCAAGTCGAGTCACGAGTCCTTAAAATTAGGGCATGAGTCAGACTCGAGTACTACAAGCCTGCCCAAATGCAGCAGCAATCACAGCTTCATGATGACAACATAACACTTTGTAACCTTCTTAACCAATAGCTGGACCAGCATGGCTGGAAGGGTCATTACTAGGAGTGAATTTAAAATGGTTTATGAGCGACATCATCTATGTGGTAAGCATATGCAAGTAATTTCTGCAAGCTATTAATTTATATAAAAATAAAATATTAACAATGCAGTACAGTCGACATGTGGACTGCAATCATCAATTAACAGTCTGTTGGTGTGAATGTCATGTACAGAGGTTGATTTTTTTATTATTCTTTGTTTTCCTTTTGTTTTTAATGAAGTGTAAATATCACATCACTTGCCATCTGTGGAGTTTGTTTCTGCACAAACATCCTGAAATGTACAATCAACATGAGCCATTATTTCATATTCCCTCATTTCAGATTTGCCATGGACATTGTGTAGGTTCCACTCCAGTGGAAGTCTATAAAACTTTTAAGTAATAATTGAGTAAAATTAGGATCACATTTCTGCCTGCTATGTTGGCACCTTTCTGTTTTATCCAGCATTAACTTTTTCAGCAGTTTGTGCTACATTAGCTCTTCTGTGGGATCGGACCATATGGGCTTGCCTTTGTGCCCCATGCGAATCAGTGAGCCTTGGCTGCCCATGACCCTTTTGCCGGTTCACCAGTTGTCCTTACTTGGACCACTTTTGGTAGGTACTAACCACTGCATACCGGGAACACCACACAAGCTGTGCCATTGTGGAGATGCTCAGACCCAGTCATCTACCCATCACAATTTGGCCCTTGTCAAAGTCACTCAGATCCTTGCCCATTTTTCCTGCTTCCAACACATCAACTTCGGGAACTGACTGTTTTCTTGCTGCCTAATATATCCCACCCCTCGACAGGTGCCATTGTAACAACATAATCAACGTAATTCACTTTACTTTTTAGTATTTTTAATTTCATGGCTGATTGGTGTATAGTGGTGCTTGAAAGTTTGTGAACCCTTTAGAATTTTCTATATTTCTGCATAAATATGACCTAAAACATCATCAGATTTTCACACAAGTCCTAAAAGTAGATAAGGAGAACCCAGTTAAACAAATGAGACAAAAATATTATACTGGGTCATTTGTTTATTGAGGAAAATGAACCAATATTACATATCTGTGAGTGGCAAAAGTATGTGAACCTCTAGGATTAGCAGTTAATTTGAAGGTGAAATTAGAGTCAGGTGTTTTTTTAATCAATGGGATGACAATCAGGTGTGAGTGGGCACCCTGTTTTATTTAAAGAACAGGGATCTATCAAAGTCTGATCTTCACAACACATGTTTGTGGAAGTGTATCATGGCATGAACAAAGGAGATTTCTGAGGACTTCAGGAAAAGCGTTTTTGATGCTCATTAGGCTGGAAACAGTTACAAAACCATCTCTAAAGAGTTTGGACTCCACCAATGTCACAGTGTGACCATCGTTACCCTCCCCAGGGGTGGCCGACAAACAAAGATCACTCCAAGAGCAAGGTGTGTAATAGATAGTTTTCACTGACGTCACGGCATTCCGGGGAACGCCCTCCAGCCGCCATATTGTGGGGCAAACAAAGGACCATCACCATTACCGGCTACGTTATCTCGGACGAAGTTATAAAGTTATATAGTCAGTTTTCTAAAATAAAGATCAATGTCGGCAAAATCAAGCAAACGGAAGTATATGGATACATTGGACGACATCTCACGACAACGGTATGCAGCCAAACTGGCCTTGATTGGGGGAATTGACCCCTACGAAGTGGACAAAGATGCATTTTCAAGTGACTATGCAGGGCTGCCATCCATATCGTACCCTGATATTGTGAACTATTTCGTGAATAGTAAAAATGCCTACATGCTTGACGACCTCAAAGCATACAAGTCGCTGGAGTCATACAATTATTTTGTCTGTGGCTGGGTCCGTGAAGTCCACCATATAAAAACAAGTGACAGTTGTGTCCTAATTACAGACAAGGTATGTAAACATTGGAATTTTAGAGCTCTCAACACTGCATATAAATATATGTGTGTGTGTATAATATCGAGTTGTATAATATCGACTTTTATGAATACTGTGCAATGGTTGTCTGTATCTATGTGTCAGCCCTGTGATGACCTGGCGACTTGTCCAGGGTGTACCCCGCCTTTCGCCCGTAGTCAGCTGGGATAGGCTCCAGCTTGCCTGCGACCCTGTAGAACAGGATAAAGCGGCTAGAGATAATGAGATGAGATGAGATGAATACTGTGCAATATTACTTTGCATCGGAAAGCTGAGCACATTTGCGCGAAGCTGCACAAATGTGCGCAGCTTTCCGATTCGCTGTTTTTTTCTCATCCTTATACTTCCTATGTTTCATGGACTGTAACAGATTTGCTTATTTAGTCATTTTAATACAGAATTTACTTTGAAATTATAATCAGACACTCCAACGCCCCCCCTAAAAAAAAAATCGGATCTGCGCAATTCAGCCATGAAAAAGGCGGCATCCTCCAAAAGGCGTGCTGTTTGCATCCCTGCATACAGAATATACCTAAAATGTTTTTTCAAAAATTACCCTTGCGTGAGGGCGGCACGGTGGTGTAGTGGTTAGCGCTGTCGCCTCACAGCAAGAAGGTCTGGGTTCGAGCCCCGTGGCCGGCAAGGGCCTTTCTGTGCGGAGTTTGCATGTTCTCCCCGTGTCCGCGTGGGTTTCCTCCGGGTGCTCCGGTTTCCCCCACAGTCCAAAGACATGCAGGTTAGGTTAACTGGTGACTCTAAATTGACCGTAGGTGTGAATGTGAGTGTGAATGGTTGTCTGTGTCTATGTGTCAGCCCTGTGATGACCTGGCGACTTGTCCAGGGTGTACCCCGCCTTTCGCCCGTAGTCAGCTGGGATAGGCTCCAGCTTGCCTGCGACCCTGTAGGACAGGATAAAGCGGCTACAGATAATGAGATGAGGTAATGAGACCCTTGTGTGAGTGAAGTGACAAGTGTCAAATAGAAACGTGACAAACGAGCGATATTAAGTGTACATTACAATGTAAACGTACACTCAGCGGTTCCAGTTAGGCATTCTCAAGAGATTGTTTACACGATGTTTTGGTTTCCAAAAACAAATTTAAACACAATTGATTGTTTATTTAAACAACTTACCACTTACAAAATGATCGGAGCAGACTTTGCTGTGTTTGGAAGGCTGATAATCCTTGCGGTTGATTCTTGCAAGCCATAGATTTCTCCTTTGTAAGCTGAGTTTCTTTGTTTGCTCGCCTTCATGCTCCCGTACAGTGGGAATTCCATAAAAGCTCCGCTTGACGTCATCATCTGACCTATTACGATTGCCGTGAATACAACAGGTGTGCACCATTGCTAGCTTTAAATAGCCTGCTTGGGTTCTTTTGAAGACTTTGTACTCACGCGTTACAATGTGTGCTCAGTGACCCATACGGTAAGCTTGACCCGCAAGATGGCCGCCACTAGGGAATCCCCGACTCTGTGACATCATGTGAAAACTATCTATAGTCGGCGAGGTCACAAAGGACCCCAGGGTAACTTCGAAGCAACTGGAGGCCTCTCTCACATTGGCTAATATCAGTGTTCATGAATCCACCATCAGGAGAACACTGAACAACAATGGTGTGCATGGCAGGGTTGCAAGGAGAAAGCCACTGCTCTCCAAAAAGAACATTGCTGCTCATCTGCAGTTTGCTAAAGATCACATGGACAAGCCAGAAGGCTATTGGAAAAAATGTTTTGTGGATGGATGAGACCAAAATAGAACTTTTTGGTTTAAATGAGAAGCGTTAGGTTTGGAGAAAGGAAAACACTGCATTCCAGCATAAGAACCTTATCCCATCTGTGAAACATGGTGGTGGTAGTATCATGGTTTGGGCCTGTTTTGCTGCATCTGGGGCAGGACAGCTTGCCATCATTGATGGAATAATGAATTCTGAATTATACCAGTGAATTCTAAAGGAAAATGTCAGGACATCTGTCCATGAACTGAATCTCAAGAGAAGGTGGGTCATGCAGCAAGACAACGACCCTAAGCACACAAGTCATTCGACCAAAGAATGGTTAAAGAAGAATAAAGTTAATGTTTTGGAATGGCCAAGTCAAAGTCCTGACCTTAATCCAATCGAAATGTTGTGGGAGGACCTGAAGCGAGTAGTTCATGTGAGGAAACCCACCAACATCCCAGAGTTGAAGCTGTTCTGTATGGAGGAACGGGCTAAAATTCCTCCAAGCTGGTGTGCAGGACTGATCAACAGTTACCGGAAACATTTAATTGCAGTTATTGCTGCACAAGGGGATCACACCAGATACTGAAAGCAAAGGTTCACATACTTTTGCCACTCACAGATATGTAATATTGGATCATTTTCCTCAATAAGTAAATGACCAAGTATAATATTTTTGTCTCATTTGTTTAACTGGGTCCTCTTTATCTACTTTTAGGACTTGTGTGAAAATCTGATGATGTTTTCGGTCATATTTATGCTGAAATATAGAAAATTCTAAAGGGTTCACAAACTTTCAAGTACCACTGCCATTGGGAAATGTGAAAAGGATCCTTCTTTCTTGACATGTCCAAAGAATTATCTTAAAATCCGAAGCTTTTAGCATGGCTTAAAAGGCCTCCCCTATCTTGCATATCTTTGCTTAGCATCTATATTTTGATTTTCACAGCTAATACAGAGCATTTCATGAAGAAAAGCTGTGATACTACACATTGAAGAGATAAATTTGTGACAGACAATATGGCAGAAGTGGAACATATTTTGGAGCTGCAGTCAGGGCTGTAACCTGAATCAGAATTTCGTGAGGTTCATATTGCAGAAATGTGCCATAGTTAATCTATCACAGTGCTGTATGTGTATGACATAAATTGCTAAGTTTCAACCTCTGTTTTGTTGTCCTTCTATTCGTCCATAATCTGCTCTGACAAGGTGGACTGTTGAATTTTATTTAATTAAATATTTTGGTTGGGGAAAAAAAAAGCCTGAGTTACTTTCAGCCTCCAAAACGTGGAACATTTTGCAATGTTTTTTAACTTCTTTTTAAGTATGCTTTTATATCTCTAATGAAAATGACACAGTAAATTGACTTCATATTAAAGGAGTACATAATACCGGATGTCCTTTGAAAGAACTAATCATTTATTTTGAAAAGAAAATTAAGGAGCCCTGTGATGACCTGGCAACTTGTCCAGGGTGTACCCTGCCTTTCGCCCGTAGTCAGCTGGGATAGGCTCCAGCTTGCCTGCGACCCTGTAGAACAGGATAAAGTGGCTAGAGATAATGAGATGAGATGAGATGAGATGAGATGAGATGAGATGAGATGAGATGAGATGAGAAAATTAAGTACTAAGTGCCTCTCCAATCATAGAATAACCGAAAACATAAAGATATCTAAACTGGTCCCTCAACTAACTGAACATTTGGATAGCCAGATACAAGACAAATCACCATGTGCAGAGGTTTTACCAAATGAATACATCAATTTAATATCCCTGATTTTATCAGAAGTTATCCATTTTAATGAAGTATTGAAATACTGAATATCTAATTATACATAGAGTGATAACCTCATTAATTTAAACTGTAATATAATGCTGATAGAACCTATGGCCAAATACTGTATATCAAACTGAAGAGATGGGTTTCATTTATGTCATGTCCCCAGCTTACAGTCTGAGAAAACTTTCACGTAATGTGATTCAACTCTTTGGATGACGTCCCAGTTTTACCTAGACATCAAAAAGATGGTCAAACGGTTGCCTGGAATTTTCTGATCCCTACTCGGTGCTTTTGGAAATAGGTCTTAAGTTACTGTTTAAGATTAAATATTAAATTGAAACCGGGCAGCACGATGGTTTAGTGGTTAGCACTGTCACCTCACAGCAAGAAGGTTCCGGGTTCGAGCCCAGTGACTGACAGGGGCCTTTCTGTGTGGAGTTTGCATGTTCACCCCATGTCTGTGTGGGTTTCTTCCAGGCGCTCCGGTTTCCCCCACAGTCCAAAGACATTCCGGTTAGGTTAATTGGTGGCTCTAAATTGACCATAGGTGTGAATGTGAGTGTGAATGGTTGTTTGTCTCTACGTGTCAGCCCTGCGATGATCTGGTGACTTGTCAAGGGTGTACCCCGCCTTTCACCCGTAGTCAGCTGGGATAGGCTCCAGCTTGCCTGCGACCCTGCACAGGATAAGTGGTTACAGATAATGGATGGATGGATTAAATTGAAACCAGACAAATGGAAACAAGTTGTGCTGTAAAGCCATATCTTACATTAGTGTACAGTCATGTATAAACAGTATGTACTTATGATGTAGGAATGTTCTATAGTCTGTCTATTTTATTGTGTAATTAGTGAAGCTCTGGAGAAAAGCAACCGTTGCTCTTCCTTTTTTAGGATCATTAGAGCTGCCAGGATGATGGTATGCAATTGGGATTCTCCCAGGATTCATTAAAAGGAGCTGCATCATATAAGGATTAATGTTGAGGAGAAAGTGAAAAAGGGCAGAAGATAATTTTATGCACCATACAGTGGTGCTTGAAAGTTTGTGAACCCTTTAGAATTTTCTATATTTCTGCATAAATATGACCTTAAACATCATCAGATTTTCACACAAATCCTAAAAGTAGATAAAGAGAACCCAGTTAAACAAATGAGACAAAAATATTACACTTGGTCATTTATTTATTGAGGGAAATGATCCAAAATTACATATCTGTGAGTGGCAAAAGTACAGTATGTGAACCTCGAGGATTAGCAGTTAATTTGAAGGTGAAATTAGAGTCAGGTGTTTTCAATCAATGGGATGACAATCAGGTGTGAGTGGGCACCCTGTTTTATTTCAAGAACAGGGATCTATCAAAGTCTGAGCTTCACAACACATGTTTGTGGAAGTGTATCATGGCACGAACAAAGGAGATTTCTGAGGACTTCAGGAAAAGCGTTGTTGATGCTCATCAGGCTGGAAAAGGTTACAAAACCATCTCTAAAGAGTTTGGACTCCACCAATCCAGTCAGACAGATGGTGTACAAATGGAGGAAATTCAAGACCATTGTTACCCTCCCCAGGAGTGGTCGACTAACAAAGATCACTCCAAGAGCAAGGCGTGTAATAGTCGGCAAGGTTACAAAGGACCCCAGGGTAACTGCTCTCCACTGCTCTCCAAATAGAACATTGCTGCTCATCTTCAGTTTGCTAAAGATCACATGGACAAGCCAGAAGGCTATTGGAAAAATGGTTTGTGGACGGATGAGACCAAAATAGAACTTTTTGGTTTAAACGAGAAGCATTGTGTTTGGAGAAAAGAAAACACTGCATTCCAGCATAAGAACCTTATCCCATCTGTGAAACATGGTGGTGGTAGTATCATGGCTTGGGCCTGTTTTGCTGCATCTGGGCCAGGACGGCTTGCCATCATTGATGGAACAGTGAATTCTGAATTATACCAGTGAATTCTAAAGGAAAATATCAGGACATCTGTCCATGAACTGAATCTTAAGAGAAGGTGGATTATGCACCAAGACAACGACCCTAAGCACACAAGTTGTTCTACCAAAGAATGGTTAAAGAAGAATAAAGTTAGATGTTTTGGAATGGCCAAGTCAAAGTCCTGACCTTAATCCAATCGAAATGTTGTGGAAGGACCTGAAGTGAGCAGTTCATGTGAGGAAACCCACCGACATCCCAGAGTTGAAGCTGTTCTGTATGGAGGAATGGGCTAAAATTCCTCCAAGCCGGTGTGCAGGACTGATCAACAGTTACCGGAAACGTTTAGTTGCAGTTATTGCTGCACAAGGGGGTCACACTAGATACTGAAAGCAAAGGTTCACATACTTTTGCCACTCACAGATATGTAATATAGGATCATTTTCCTCAATAAATAAATGACCAAGTATTATATTTTTGTCTCATTTGTTTAACTGGGTTCTCTTGATCTACTTTTAGGACTTGTGTGAAAATCTGATGATGTTTTAGGTTGTATTTATGCAGAAATATAGAAAATTCAAAAAGGCTCACAAACTTTCAAGCACCACTGTATATAATACTTAATTGAATGCTGAAATCAGTACACCTACAATGCATTTCTCAGGTCTTCTTCTATTTTGCTCTTTTCTTTTTTGAAAGTGAAAATTTAGAAAAACAAAATACAGACGCTATTTGATGAGAGTTGATGAGTTATATTGGTTACATCTGTAGACACTTTCATGAGCGTGTTGAAGAGCATAAAGGCATGTCTTCAAGCATCAATAAACACTATATCACGGCACATGGGATTGCACTTAAAGACATTAATGAGAACTTTGTTGTCTGAAGAAAGTGTCAGAGTAAATTCGACTGCTTGTTGTATGAAACACTATACATTAAAGAAAGAAGACCAACTCTCAACATGCAATCGGACTCCTTACAGGCCAAACTTTTTGTTTAGCATAATGCTAACCTATTTTTTATATGGTTTGACATTAACTTAGCTTTTATATATATATATATATATATATATATATATATATATATATATATAAGTTATTCTACAAAATCAAGTCATACACGAGCTGATAGCTGACAAGGCACATACCACCGAGTTGGCTATAAGTAGGCTTGATAGCATGCCGCTGCGTTGATGAACCTCCCATACGTTTGTATGGGAGAACAGCAGGTTTTCATTTGTCCTTTAAACACAGTTAAAAGTGTTTAATCGACATAAAACTCGTGTCAATTCAAGAATAAAAAAACATATTTACAGAATATGTTGTTAATTTTATGCGGTGTTGTGATGAGCTTTGACGTTAAGTATTTTTTTAACGTTGTGTCATGCAATACACCAAATTTACAGGTGCCGCCATCTTGGGTTTTTTAGTGATGTTTGTCACTGGTCCGTGTGTTTTGTTGTTGTTTCGAGCTCGCTCACTGTTGGTTCAATCAGCTTGAAACTCATGATTCCCACCTAGTGGTTGAATCTCTCATGTTGACTTGATTTTTCCACTAAAATCAGCTGAACACTTTGGTGTCTGGTGCCCATGAAAGATCGGATCACTGAGGAAAATTTTGTATCCTGCCTAAAAATCAATGCTTTTCCTATTTTTTTTCATGGAGAAAATATGAGAAAGTATATCCATATCAATGATACCGTTTTGAAGATAATTAACCAAAGGTTGACCCTCTTATGTACAGCGCATTCGAGCACCACCATCATTAGTCAGGCTTGGTGTCCACTATTTAAAGTGAACATACCCACTAAATTCTGGCTTTTATGTTTAAACCCAAAGGATGGACCAATTTCATTAATGTATTACTTTTAAGCCTTCTAGGTGCATAATTGTGATCTATAAGAAGAAGCCTTTATTTGTAACTCTTACCCTGATACACAAAATTCAAAATCTCTTTCTTTTTGTTTTTTTTTTGGTCTATTAATTTCTGATTGAGTTTTTTTTTTCTCATGAATGGAAAATTAAACCAATGGAAAATCATTGCTGGTTTGTGACCGGGGCAACGAACAGAAATGGAAATTTTATAAAACACTGGATTTTCAAATGTTCATAACTTTGTTTTTTTAGACATATTTAAAATTAAGAAAGTTTTTAATTCAGATCTTCACGCTCTTTAATTTGATACATTACACAACACTATGACAACTACTTTAAAAAATGGCCTGTTATTGCTACTATAAGCCATATACGATGAGATTGAGTGGAATAACTGTTTTATTCCATCCACAATCACTGGATTTTGAGAAACAGAGCATTATTATTTTTTGCAAATTCGATAAAAAACTTTATACAGAACATCTGACAATCATTTGTGCTTAGAATGTAAACAAACCATCGAAATGACAGTAGCAATTTGTGAAAAATTTTATAATAATAATTCTCAAACCAAAAAAGACATTCTTACCATCAAATACTTTTATTCCAGATTTGTTGCTTATTTTTTGTGTATTTTTTGGGGTTTTGTTTTCAAGTAGGGTTTTTATTTCGTCCTCAGTTGGTTCAGCAACACGCTCACCCATTTTGTTTTTCTCTACTCAGGGTATATGAGCTAATATCCTAGTAGTAGAGTAGCCAATCGGAGCACGCGATTGCTCATATCCAGTGAATGTGGATAGAAATATATCCATATCCATCCATCCATCCATCCATCCATCCATCCATCCATCCATTATCTTTAGCCACTTATCCTGTTCTACAGGATCACAGGCAAGCTGGAGCCTATCCCAGCTGACTATGGGTGAGAGGCGGGGTACACCCTGGACAAGTCACCAGGTCATTGCAGGGCTGACACATAGAGACAAACAACCATTCACACCTACGGTCAATTAAGAGCCACCAGTTAGCCTAACCTGCATGTCTTTGGACTGTGGGGGAAACCGGAGCACCTGGAGGAAACCCACACATACATGGGGAAAACATGCAAACTCCATACAGAAAGGCCCCCGTCAGCCGCTGGGCTCAAAGCCATATATATATATATATATATATATATATATATATATATATATATATATATATATGGCTTTATATATAATATATATATATTGTGTGTGTGGTGTGTGTGTGTGTGTGTGTGTGTGTGTGTGTGTGTGTGTGTGTGTTTAAATTGTTGAATGCATTTACTGGTCATTGCACATATACATGTAAGTATCTCAAGTTGTGAACAATAAAGTAATTCAATTACAAGAAGAAAGGGCAAGGAGGCCAATTTCGGGGGGGGTAATTTTTTTTATTTTCTTAATAGCTGATGGAAATTGCTTTGTTTGACACGCACTCATCATCTTCTGCTAAACATCAGTCAGGCTGAAACCCTGTAACCCCCTTTTTTTCTGGGCTCTATGTCTCAGCAGATGCCTATAGTTTACACTAAAGTTAGACTTTTTTTATAATAAAATATAACAATAATACAATACATACTAGCCCTGTGATGACCTGGCGACTTGTCCAGGGTGTACCCCGCCTTTTGCCCGTAGTCAGCTGGGATAGGCTCCAGCTTGCCTGCGACCCTGTAGAACAGGATAAAGCGGCTAGAGATAATGAGATGAGATGAGACAATACATACTCTAACTGGCCATGCTAATAGGAGCACTGTTACACCTGCTCATTCATGCGGTTCTCCAATTAGCCTTGTTGATAGAATAAAAATCATCACAGAATGAACGAAATGCCAAACCACACTGTATGTGGTGCAATGCAAATGGATGGGCTCCAACAGCTACGACAGCAGAAGACCTCGGGCCAAGATCAGGCAATATATTTCCAATCTTCAGTAAACCTGTGCCCACTGTATGCTCAAATTCCTGTTCTTGGCTGACCGGAGTGGAGCCTGTTGTGGTCTTCTCTTGTTGTAGCAAAGCTGGCTCAAAGTTGTACATTCTGAGATGTTTTTCTACTCACTGTATTTGTAAAAAGTGGTTATTTGAGATAGTGTAGAGTTCCTGTCAGGTGGAACCTGTCTGGCCATTCTCAAGAGACTCTGACACACTCAGCCCGGTCGATTTGGCACCAACAACCATGTAATGGCCAAGCCCACTGAGATCACATGTTTCCCCACTATGATGTTTGATGTGAACATTAACTGAAGCTCATAACCTGTATCTGCATGATTATATGCATTGTGCATAATTAGATAATTGCATCAATAAGCAGGTATAAAGGTGAGCCGAATAAATTTGACAATGATTCTATGTCGTACTTGTTTGTTTGAAATTGTGAGCAATCATGTACTTTAAATTAGGAAAATAAATAAATAAATAAATAAATAAAACGAGGAGTCCAATGCAGGTTGCTTTTTATAGCTTAGTACAAGAAATGACTCAGTTTTGAGTCATGTTCCTCATCTGCTGCTAAGCAGCAATCACGCTGGAACCCTGGAACCCCTTCTTCATTCTCTGTCTTGACATACACCTCTAGTCTGCACTAAAGTTGTATTTTGTCTAAATAATAATATAACAAATTTGATGTATTAAGAGATTGAAATGATGCTGTCGCCATTGCTGAGTCATCACATGAGATTCTGGTTGTGAATGATTCCATGGCAAAGAACATTAAGTTTGATAATGTTGTTTGCTCAATGTTTTTCTGCAGCTGGAGTATTGAATCTTATGAATCTTTTTTTTTTTTTAAATCACATACTCTTAATGACTTAATGACAATCTGTCGGAACATTTTAAAACTTTACTCTCATGGACATTTGAGCTCTCATTTGATCTCTCAGCTCTGATCTGTTACCTCATTTGAAGATGGATGTAGAATGTTATAGTAGTCTTTACTCGTGTAGAATGAGTGCATTTATTGATAATTTTAAATGCTTTTGGCAGCATCACAACTTTTTTTAATGAGACTGTATATATCCAAGTGCTTTTGGATCTATCGTGCTCTCTTCATTCTTCACTATATTCTATTATAGAAGCCAAAGGCATAAAAAGTGATGTATACAGTAGTGTGTATGTGACTCACTTGTTGCTGATATTGATTCTTCTACTGAGTAGTCAATTGCTATGTCCTGGATATGACTTTAAACCTCAACCAGTGGTGAGTCTCAGATCTGGGAGGACTTGAGTACTGGGAAAAGTGGAGTTATCCCTTAATCACCATTGCTCCCAGGTCCGCGCTGACCCAGAATGGTAGCACCTGCTTGGGTTCCAGCTATGGGTTAAACAGTACATCACCAATAAGGCACTGGCAGCAAGGCGCTTTTCGGTGCAAAGTGGCAGATGAACCCAATAGGGTCAATGGCACATCACCAGATGGCATGCAGAAGAGACACTCAAATGGCGAATGGATAGCATCACTCGGCAAGTCATTTGTCACTGTGGGGCAACTTCCATACCCATCAGGTCTGTGGCATTTTTGTGCACCGTTTGGCATCAGGTCAGGAGGTCCAGAGAGACAACACGACGGGGGCACGACATCGTTTTTCTTACCTTACTGTGCAAGGTGCTTCATTAGGAGAGGAGAATAGTATGCGAGAGCTCACAAGGACAGACATTCTGTGGCGGCTCAGCCAGGCCGTTCGTGCCACCACTGCGGGCAACTCTGTCACTTTGGTGCAGGCCTTGTGGCCCATCTGTGTTTCTATGCATCCTAACGAAGCAGTCATCATCTCTAGCAATGGACAGCCGATGACAACGACAAGCCAACTGCTGGTCTCACTCTTGGAGCTTCCAGTAGTGGGTGCCCCCCATATCCTACTTGCAGTAACAAAAATAAAATCTTTGAATGCTGCTTATTAATGTTTGAGGTAAAGATTTTATGACAGACTTTATTTAAGAATTGATCTTGGTGAAAGATGATTGAAAGATTGAAAGGACAAAAGTGATGGAGTTATTTCTCAGTGTTTATGACCAAATCAGTGTTCTTAACCTATGATATTGCACATGGCTATAAGTCGAGCCTGATACAGTAATTGTAGATATTTTGTGTCCACCTTCAGCATCTGTCGTTGCTTTGAACACATTTGTTAAGATGCTAATTGCGCTGATTGATTCAGATGTAGCCTCAAAGGGTGATATTAGCCTAGATTAGTGAATTCATGCATTAGATAAATTAAATATACTTTGAGCCAATATACATTTAACTTGAACCATGACATCTGCAAACTCAGCTCATTTTAACAATTTAATCGACTTGATCTTATCCTCATGGACTTATGTATGCAAGTGTTCTTTTCCTATATCCTTACACTGTAAAGGATTCGAAGCATTTTAATTTCTACTTTTTTTTGTGGAACTGACACAGTGTACTGTATTAAAGGACCTCACTTAAACCCAAAAAATAAACTTCTTTATACTGACAGATAATATCTATACAAGACATGTTTGATTATCTGGAGCCGCTTATCCTGTGCAGGATTACAGGCAAGCTGGAGCCTATCCCAGCTGACTATGGGCAAGAGGTACACCCTGGACAAGTCACCAGGTCATCACAGGACTGACACAGAGACAAACAACCATTCACACCTGCGGTCAATTTAGAGCCACCAATTGGCCTAACCTGCATGTCTTTGGGGGAAACCGGAGCAAACCCACATAGTCACAGGGAGAACATGCAAACTCCACACAGAAAGGTCCTTGTCGGCCGCTGGGCTCGAACCCAGGACCTTCTTGCTATGAAGCGACAGTGCTAACCACTACACCACCATGCCACCCATGTTTGATTATTTACTTTGTTAATATTTGTACCTGTATACTCTTTGTTTGTTTTTCTTTTAAAATAAAATGTCCCTGGGTGCTGACATCTTACTCTCTCCAAGGTTCAAATATCGTGCTCTGAGTACAAATTACGTGAGAGAATCCGAGATTGTGACATCACTTACTCACCATATGACTTACCGAGGCTGAGATCTAGTGAATACATCGCTTCTAAATTCTTGTAAACAACCCTGAAAATGCCCGAGTGTCAAATATTTGGGTGTAAAAATATGACCGATCATTGAAACAATGAACACACACACACACGCAGTGAGCCGAAGGCAGTGACACCTGACACTGTCAAAATGCATTGTGTAGGTCACTCCTGATAGAAGGGGAAAAAAAAATCATGTGTGCTGGGGCAAAATACTACTTCCTCTCCCTCTGTGGAAAGATTAATATCCTCAACAACATTGGGAGAATAAAGAAAACATTTTAAATGCTAATATACTCAACAAAAATAAAAACTTTACACTCGTTTCAAAGTCAATAATTTGAACATTTTGGAAAATAGGTTTGAAATAACGATTGTATTCAATTATCTTGTCATTAAAGATGCTATAGCATACAGATCATGTTTGTCATGGAATCGGTTCCACCGGAAATGCGACGACAATGTCCATGATCAAAAACTGTGAGTCACAACTTAATGAAATCATGTCAATATCGGGTGTGTCCTCCATGGGCGTTCACAACTGCGATACAACGTCTCCTCATGGATTGGATGATGCGTCTGAACACAGCTTGGGGAATGCGCCGCCATATTTGTACCAACATGGCACCAAGCTCCTGCAAGTTCTGTGGAGGGTTCCTCACGGTCGGCTGTGGTGCCAGTTTGATGGAGATGTGGCTGGAGATTATGGATGGTCTGTCGACTGCATCCCATAACCCTTGCAACGTCAGTGACGGATGTTCCCGTATTCAGCATGCCAATGGCACGTTCACGCTGAATGTTTGACAGTCATGGCATTGCAAATTAACGAATAATTAACCATAAAACCTTGTTTTTCTGAGATGACACTCTACTCTGATACCGTGAGATCAATTGCACGTGTATCAATAGGTCACGTCACTTGTGTCACGTGGAAACGTGATTTTAGCATGCAGTGCTCTCACACGTGCTACGTAGGCCCGACCAGTAGAATGAATGTGTGACGTAATGCCCTTGACAATGCATTTAACCATAATCACAACAAGAACTCTTTCAAGAAAAGTTTCTAAACACTATTTGAAAAATAATGAGTGTCAAGTTTTTATTTTTTGCTGAGTATAGAAAATTACCCAGACGCTATTTCAATAAAGCACATCGGTAATCCTGTCATAATTAGTTGGAAACCCCCACCCCACCCCCATTCATATAAGTACCATATTGAGAGTAGAGTTCAGCTTGCACAGTGAGGATTTAATCGGCGTTCAGGCCTTCTACTCTGCCCCATTTAAAAGTTGTGCCCTCAGGGTGGAGTGTGCTGAAAACCGAGTTGTGTCTCAGGTGGGGTTTACATTAGACCATATCAGTGGATCATCAGATTAACGTTTTTAAAACGATTAACATGCACACAGCAACACCAATACACGATTCGCCTGCACACAGCAACGCCAATACACGGATACGCTCGGCTCCGCAGGCATCCTGCGCTCCAAATCACTCCGCCCTGAACAGCGAGTGCCCTCTGGAGGGTGCGCACTCCGGCCCTGCGCAGCTCACAGAGCGCGCGAGTGAAGTGCACGAGCAGTAATTCGGGACTGAGCCGCTGTGTGTGTGCTCTCAGTGCATGTCGGGTATGCGCGTCACTTACCACTTGCAAGTGGAAGGATGGCAAGCCTAAAGACAATCATAACTACACAATGGGCAGTATTTGCATCAGTATTTGCAGTATTTTCATACTTTTATACTCTTTAATGAAAGGTGATACAAGGCGGAAGTCCGCGCCGTTTTTCAGCAGTCGCGTCACATGACCAACGCCAGCGAATCAGGAAGGTGGATGTCACAGTGACGTTGTCCAATGGCGACGCCAGCTAGAGCTCAGCACAGCGTATCCGCGTATTCTCAATGTTTACACAGCACCGGACCAGACACGATCTGGATTGAATACGTGGACGCTGGCGGATTCCCGTTTCCCGGCGTTTCCAGGCGTTTTAATGTAAACGGACAGTGCATCCGCGAAGAAAACAAGACAGATACGGTCTTATGTAAACTTGGCCTCAGTTACGTCTAATTCTCAGCCCATTTTTATTGGTGATATTGACTTGAATTAATCCATTATCACAGTCTGACAGTTCGATGTTACACTGAACCATATGTTTTTTTTGGGCTGTAATTACATTCAATTAAACTATGGGATACTTCTGGAATAAATTATTTCAGTATAAATACGCAGGTGATTATAGAAAATCGCACGCGCTGATTGGTCGAGAAATTCAGACTATTTCTCCATAATTTCCTCAAGCGACTCAGCAAAATGGCGTCCAATCGCTTTGTCACTGTAAGTGAGGAAGAATTAGAAATGATGAAAGAAAATGCTGTTCCTAAAAGCACTAAAGATGCGACGAAGTTTGGTCTAAAACTATTCAAAGATAAGGCGGAATTATGTTTTTTTTTTATCTGTTTCAAAACAAAGTATTTTATATGACCTGGCGTAGATAAGTGACATAAGTCTGCACCGTGCCTTTATTACATTTGCATGCCACTTTTGAAATTTTAAATAAATCATTTTTGATACAATTTTTATTTTTTTAAATCCTCACTTGTGTGTATTTATGCTAAAATGGTTATCCGCCTCAGGCTCAGTGAATATCGGTGAATAATAACCTTGACTTTGTCTCATTTATTATTCACCAATATTCACTGAGCCTGAGGCGAATAATTGTTAATTGAGGCCAATATTAAATACCTAAATATAACATAATTTCAACAGAAAGTTGTTTTCAGAAAAGACAGCATCTTAATAAAGTGAGCTGTAAACATTGCTAAAAAGTACTCAGACAAGATGTCTTGTTTTTAAGTTAAATACACACACTGAGAAGATGATACTGAAATTCAGTGAATTTCCTAAAATCTGTGGCATTTTGAGGCACGTTATTCTGACCATAAAATTCTACTGATTTTTCCAACTAAATAAATAAATAATTGGAACAAAACTTATATTTGTATATCAGTAAAGAAAGCAACATACAATCCCAAAATCAAAACGTTGGGACAGTATGGAAAATGCAAATGTAAAAAAAAAAAGCAGTGATTTCGAAATTTACTTTTTTTTTTTTTAATTGCAGTCAGTATCAACACAAGATATTTCATGTTTTGTCTGGTCAACATCATTTAATGTGTTAATATACATCCATTCCTGCATTTCAGGCCTGTAACACGTCCCAAAATAAGTTGGGACGGAAGCAGTTTAGGGCGAGTAATGGGGTAAGACAATAAAATAATGATGTGATCTGAATCAGGTGATGTTAACAGGTTACTGCAATCATGATTTAGTACAAAAACATCATCCAGGAAAGGTATCGTCTTTGAAGAAGAAAGCTGAGCCAAGGATTGCAAGTCAATAAATTCATAAGAAAATATGCATGTAAATTTCACAACTTGTACCAGAGACTACTGATGTTTTAAGTTTGTTTGTTTTTGGGGTTTTTTTAGCAAAGGGTCACATATTCACTTTCTTTACTGTATTACTGTTTAATGCTCTTCACATTATTTTTTTCAAGGTAGAAACAAAATCACGTGTGTGTGTGTGTGTGTGTGTGTGTGTGTGTGTGTGTGTGTGTGTGTGTGTGTGTGTGTGTGTGTGTAAACAGTGGTGCTTGAAAGTTTGTTAACCCTTTATAATTTTCTATATTTCTGCATAAATATGACCTAAAACATCATCAGATTTTCACACAAGTACTAAAAGTAGATAAAGAGAACCCAGTTAAACAAATGAGACAAAAATATTATACTTGATCATTTATTTATTGAGGAAAATTATCCAATATTACATATCTGTGAGTGGCAAAAGTATGTGAACCTTTGCTTTCAGTATCTGGTGTGACCCCCTTGTGCAGCAATAACTGCAACTAAACGTTTCCGGTAACTGTTGATCAGTCCTGCACACCGGCTTGGAGGAATTTTAGCCCATTCCTCCATACAGAACAGCTTCAACTCTGGGATGTTGGTGGGTTTCCTCACATGAATTGCTTGCTTCAGGTCCTTCCACAACATTTTGATTGGATTAAGGTCAGGACTTTGACTTGGCCATTCCAAAACATTAACTCTATTCTTCTTTAACCATTCTTTGGTAGAATGACTTGTGTGCTTAGGGTCGTTGTCTTGCTGCATGACCCACCTTCTCTTGAGATTCAGTTCATGGACAGATGTCCTGACATTTTCCTTTAGAATTTGCTGGTATAATTCAGAATTCATTGTTCCATCAATGATGGCAAACCGTCCTGGCCCAGATGCAGCAAAACAGGCCCAAGCCATGATACTACAACCACCATGTTTCACAGATGGGATAAGGTTGTTATGCTGGAATGCAGTCTTTTCCTTTCACCAAAAATAACACTTCTCATTTAAACCAAAAAGTTCTATTTTGGTCTCATCCATCCACAAAATATTTTTCCAATAGCCTTCTGGCTTGTCCATGCGATCTTTAGCAAACTGCAGACGAGCAGCAATGTTCTTTTTGGAGAGCAGTGGCTTTCTCCTTGCAACCCTGCCATGCACACCATTGTTGTTCAGTGTTCTCCTGATGGTGGACTCATGAACATTAGCATTAGCCAATGTGAGAGAGACCTTCAGTTGCTTAGAAGTTACCCTGGGGTCCTTTGTGACCTCACTGACTATTACACGCCTTGCTCTTGGAGTGATCTTTGTTGGTCGACCACTCCTGGGGAGGGTAACAATGGTCTTGAATTTCCTCCATTTGTACACAATCTGTCTGATTGTGGATTGGTGGAGTCCAAACTCTTTAGAGATGGTTTTGTAGCCTTTTCCAGCCTGATGAGCATCAACAATGCTTTTTCTGAGGTCCTCAGAAATCTCTTTTGTTTGTGCCATGATACACTTCCACAAACGTGCATTGTGAAGATCAGACTTTGATAGATCCCTGTTCTTTAAATAAAACAGGGTGCCCACTCACACCTGATTGTCATCCCATTGATTGAAAACACCTGACTCTAATTTCACCTTCAAATTAACTGCTAATCCTAGACGTTCACATACTTTTGCCACTCACAGATACAGTATGTAATATTGGATCATTTTCCTCAATAAATAAATGAACAAGGATAATATTTTTGTCTCATTTGTTTAACTGGGTTCTGTTTAACTACTTTTAGGACTTGTTTGAAAATCTGATAATGTTTTAGGTCATGGGCGGCACGGTGGTGTAGTGGTTAGCGCTGTCGCCTCACAGCAAGAAGGTCCGAGTTCGAGCCCCGTGGCCGGCGAGGGCCTTTCTGTGCGGAGTTTGCATGTTCTCCCCGTGTCCGCGTGGGTTTCCTCCGGGTGCTCCGGTTTCCCCCACAGTCCAAAGACATGCAGGTTAGGTTAACTGGTGACTCTAAATCGACCGTAGGTGTGAATGTGAGTGTGAATGGTTGTCTGTGTCTATGTGTCAGCCCTGTGATGACCTGGCGACTTGTCCAGGGTGTACCCCACCTTTCGCCCGTAGTCAGCTGGGATAGGCTCCAGCTTGCCTGCGACCCTGTAGAAGGATAAAGCGGCTAGAGATAATGAGATGAGATGAGATGAGATTAATATATCGATGCCTGTGTTTATGTAAATGAGAAAGTAATTCTAATGTTTGTAAACAAATGAACTGATAATGTTTAACCTGTGTCAAAAAAATCTTTGTTCCACTTTCTACCCACTTTCTAAAGATTTTCGTAGATTGCATTTTGTAAATCATTTGTTGTTGTTTGTTTTAATTCCTAGTTTTGCAGTTTACCAATAAATGTTAACGGGCAATTGACATTGTAACCACGTGAAAATCCAGGTCAAAGGTCACATGTCATTCCTTCAACCAAAATATAAAATGTCTACTGATATGTAATATGTGGTAGATACTTACAGCAAACTGCAAAAAAAAAAAAGATTCTCAATGGAACAGAAAAATCTGAATATTTCAAGCATCTAATGCAGGGGTCACCAAACTACGGCCCGCGGGCCAGATCCGGCCCGCCACCCCCCTTTGACCGGCCCCCCAGCCCCTCTACCCCCCATCACTTGAACCGGCCCTATGAGGCAATCCCCAAAAGTGGTCATGGCCTATTTTTTTTAAATTGCTTTTTGGCAAATAATAACATGTCTGCATCTTGTATTTTGTTGATTTTATCAATTAAAATTGATATTTAGTTATAAAATGAACTATTCATATTTTCCGAATTTTCGTCATATGCTCGCGATCAAGCAGTGACAGGCAGCGCATGCGCAGAGAACTGTCAGTGTTCAAGACAGCAAAATGGCGAGCGGTCAGCGAAAAGCTGACAGAGAGTGCAGAGTTTTTAAAGAACAGTGGACCACCGATTATTTTTTCGTTCAGTGTAAGGACCGTGCAGTTTGTCTTGTATGTAAAGAAAGTGTGCCGGTTTTCAAAGAGTATAATCTGCGTCGTCACTACGAAACCCGCCACAAAGAGTATAATCTGCGTCGTCACTATGAAACCCGCCACAAAGCAGGGTTCGAATTATAAATTTGACCCTATGGGGGTCTCTATAAAAAAAAAAAAGCAATGCATACTCGCTCTCCTGGACCTGCGCACTGCAGTGCACAGCTTTCACACACAGGCGCGCGCATGCACGCACGCACGCACACACACGGTGTTGCGCATATATATATAGTTAAACAAATTATATATATATATATATATAATATATATATATATATATATATATATATATATATATATATATTGTTAAACAAAGGAAGATCGTTGTGAGATAGAGGACAAGTCTTCTTCG
Organism: Neoarius graeffei; assembly: GCF_027579695.1. Taxonomy (NCBI): domain Eukaryota; kingdom Metazoa; phylum Chordata; class Actinopteri; order Siluriformes; family Ariidae; genus Neoarius; species Neoarius graeffei. Next base: position 36,207,528 of record NC_083595.1, read on the forward strand.
GACTTAACTTCACATTCGATTTCGCAGGCTGCAAATTTCAGTTTGCGCGCATAGTGGTGTGGTGGTGAAGTACAGCCGTACATGTTGCGGTTTAATACACGTTCAATACAAAGTTATGGCTGCATGGTGATCGGAAATGAAATGAGTTTTATTTATATTTATATGGTGATATAGGCTATTCAAGCTTATTATGGTGATATATGACGTATTTGAGAGACTTCCACAGAAAATTAAGTTTGCTTCTTTCATGGGAGCCTGAGGGAATGGGAGCTCAGCTCCCATTGGCTCCCACGTAATTCGAACTATGCCACAAAGAGTATGCTAGTTTGCGAGGGCAAACAAGAGAAGACAGGATTCTGAGGATGAAATGCGGACTGGCTGCACAACAGAATGTATTCCTTCGCCAAACCCAGATCAACCAGGCTGCTGTCTGAGCTAGCTATAAGGTAGCTCACCTACTAGCTACCCATGGAAAGCCGTTTACTGATGGGGACTTTGTTAAAGTATGCATGCTTGCTGTGGCCGAGGAGGTGTGTCCCGACAAGAAGGATGCGCTCAATGCGGCGAGTCTCTCCGCACCTACTATGACCAGGCGAACCGAAGATTTGGGGGACAACGTGTATGACCAGCTGAATGAGAAAGTGTCAGAATTCGAGTTTTTTGCTTTGGCCATGGATGAGAGCAATGACGTGCAGGACACAGCACAACTGCTGTGATCTATTGCTCATATTATTATAATTTCACTGTTTTTTAAAATGTATTTATTTTATAGGCCTATTTATTTGACCTTTATTAAGTGCAATTATTATTAATATTATTAATAATATCAACAGGCTTACCTACAATTTATAATTTTCCACTCACCTTTGCCAGTGTCAATCACCTCAACTAGGCAGATGTTTCTTACCTTGACAGCTTTGATATTATTTTTATTAGAAAATAAATAAATGGAATATCAGTGGTATTTCAAATTAAAACAAAGTGTGAAGACTTGATTACTATTTTTGCAAACCACTAGTAAAGATAAACAAATATGTGCCAGGAATCAAGTGTTGATATAGTAGTATGGATATAGTAGTGTGGATATAGTAGTGGGGATGGCCATGCCAGGCTAGTAATCTCTACTACACAATGAGGCCTGCTGGTGGTCATATTTGTCTGGGTTATACAATTCTATGTGATATAGCTGACCCGACCCCGGCCCCCCATCACAGTCAGGAACGACAATGTGGCCCCCAGAGAAAAAAGTTTGGTGACCCCTGATCTAATGTTTTATTTGCTAGGAATTTAATTCTGGTCTAATTCTATTTATTGCAATAGGATTCTAAATAATCTCTAAGCATTCCATTCTATTATGAGTCAGAAATATCATGAAATATCAGTGAATTTGGTAAGTAAAAACATGTCCATGATCTTTCCACCGTGCTTACCTGCAATGATAACGTCCTGGTTTTCCTCAAATTGCTTATTGTGCTGAAAAAAATTCCACCTCAGGTAATGAGCTGCGTCATCAGACGATAAGATCAAAGGGCGAGGCGGGTCTTCTGGTTGATTAATTAACCAATAATAACTGTTGTAACTGAAACTCACCTTTGTAAAATTGTTTTTTATTGGTAAATCTGAAAAGGTGTCAATAATTATGGACTGTCGAGAATTGTTGCTGTCTCTCTCTGTGTGTGTATATATATATATATATATATATATATATATATATATATATATATATATATATATATATACACACAGGATAAGCATATACAGTACAATACAGTACTGTGCAAAAATCTTAGGCACCCTATTTTTTTAATATAAACTTTGTTTTATGACTTCTACATTATCGAGTACAAAAACACTTTAGCGTTCCAAATATTTTAGAGTTCCAGCACAAAATTAAATGTTACAGAAGAAAAAAGTTTGTATCTGAGCAGCATATTGCATAACACAGCACTTTTCAGAATATAAAAGAAAACATAATGAAGGCTCCTGGGTTTTCGTGCAAAATTAAGAAGCGAGTGTGACAGTCAAAGTGTCCAGAAGAACTGTGGCTGGTTCTGTAAGATGCTCAGTAAAACCTACAGCTCATTTCCACATAAAACTGCACTCATTGGACCTGAGACTACTAATTAATTTATTTATTTATTTATTTATTTATTTATTTATTTATTAAGCAAAGACCCTTTGCTTAATAAAAAAAATAAAAAACCAACTCACACCAATGATTGGCTTTGTTTCGTTTATTATGGCTTACTGCTTATAGTATTTTTTTTTATGTTGAAACATTTAATTTCATTATTTTAAGCCATTTTTGGTCTGCAGTATCTCTATACATGTGCCTAAGACTTTTCCACAGTACTGTGTGTACTGCAGAGGTGGACAAAGCACACTCACTCACTATCCGTTTACACCATTATGTTCCACCTGGGGGCGGGACAAAGCACACAACTTCATTACTTAAGTCAAAGTACAGATCCCACTGGTCAAATGTTACTCCGATACAAGTGAAAGTTGTCCAGTCTCTCATCTCATCTCATTATCTCTAGCCGCTTTATCCTGTTCTACAGGGTCGCGGGCAAGCTGGAGCCTATCCCAGCTGACTACGGGCGAAAGGCGGGGTACACCCTGGACAAGTCGCCAGGACTGAAGTACTTGCTTTTAAAAATACTAAAGTATTAAAAGTAAATTTTCTCACAACGCATCGTTGTATTATTGCCACAACGCTTACAATACCTAATGCCGCAACCAAAGACAGAAATGGTAATTCAGAAAATGAACGCATGCTGTGCCATCATGGTGGTTTAACATTAAGCTAGCTCATCAGTGAAACTCCACCTGACATGCTAGCAAACACTTTTCAAACTCGAAATCATATTGGGTATCTAATGCTACTAGAAAAGAAAGATTTCTACGTTGTTTATCTGGCAAGATTATGCTAAAACATATTTCTGAAAAGACTTCAGATAAGTGAACATTATTCATGTTGGCATAACTCCATTTTTACATGCTAACTAACAGTGTCCACGTTAACTAGCTATGTGTAAATGTTAGTCGTGGACAAGGCTATGGCAACTTGGTGGGTAAATCCATAGAAAGTCATTTGACTAACCAGACTGCACAGCAATGTTATCGCTAGCTCTAAAAGCACAGGCAACTTTGTTGCAAGCTTTCTCTTGGAATAAACCGTTTACATACTTCAATCTGCTTCCGCAGGTTGGACGGCGAGTTTTTGTAGGCCGTGATGTGGTAAGTTTTCAGCAAACAAAGCAAACATTTAAAACGAAATGAATCTTTATTCCTTTCAGAAAACTGATACATGGGTTTTAGGTAAAGCCATGGGTGCGTGCATTATTCCCCAGAAGAACCGCCACCTTCCATTCTGCCAACAACTGATCATGTTCAAATAACGCTGCTGAGAAATCATTGAACTTGATTTTATACAGTCTGTGGACATGACATGACCCTAGTGATTACTGATAGGCTGTCTCAGTGTCACCTGCAAAAAAAAAAAAACAATCACGTTTTAGAAAAAAAAAGAAAAAACATCCACTTTCAAAGTTTCTTCATAGTAACGAGTAATGAGGACCTTGACAGAAGGTGGAGTGAAAAGTATGATATCTGCCTTTCAAATGTAGTGAAGTTAGTCATAAGTTTCCAAAAAAAAACAATACTCTATAAAGTACAGATACTCAAAAAGTGTACTTAAGTACAGTACTCAAGTAAATGTACATCGTTACTGTCCACCTCTAGTATACTGTATATATAATTACAAAGAGATGTCCTGTGCACAGCCCTCTTCAAGTAATTTCACAGGTTTTCAATGAGATTGAGATCTGGTTTCTGATTAGGCCATTTCAAAACATTGATCTTTCATTGTTGACTTGGATTTGTACTTTGAGTTGTCACTCTGGTCATCAGGTGAAAATTTTCTTCATCTTCAGCTGTCTAACAAAGGCCTGCAGGTCTTGTGCCAACATAGATTGTTATTTAGATCTATCCATGATTCCCTCTATCTTGACTAGATCCCCAGTCTGAGCTTAAGAGAAGCAGCCTCGCTGTCAACACCATGCTTCATTGTGGGGACAAGTTCTTTGGGTGATAAGATGTCTTGTTTTTGCCACCCAATATATCTTTTAGAATTATGCCCAAAATGCTCTACTTTGGGGGGTGGCATGGTGGTGTAGTGGTTAGTGCTGTCGCCTCACAGCAAGAAGGTCCGGGGTTGAACCCCGTGGCCGACGAGGGCCTTTCTGTGCGGAGTTTGCATGTTCTCCCCGTGTCTGCGTGGGTTTCCTCCAGGTGCTCCGGTTTCCCCCACAGTCCAAAGACATGCAGGTTAGGTTAACTGGTGGCTCTAAGGCTACATCCACACGACAACGGCAACGAGATGTTATTTTTAAAAATATCGCGTCCACATGGGCAACGATCAGTAAAATATCAGGTCCATATGGCAACGCAACGCTTGCTGAAAACGATGCAATACACATGCCACACCTCTAGGGGCGCTGTAAGACGGTCCCATCGGAGACACCAGAACAATAGAAGAAGTAAGGACGCATGCGCATAAACTATTATGCGCGAGACTTCATATTAACCACAAAGTCAGAAAAATCTGTTCGTAAAATTACGTTATAATGACCAAATACAATGAAAAGTATTTTTCCAGTCTCACCTGTGAAAGGTAATCCCATGTGATCTCGTTTGGACGGTAAACCTGTTGGTGCAGTTAAACGCAGCACATGAATGAGGCATCTTTATTCTCCGCTTTGACCCATCCAATATGGCGGCGAGGATGACGTATGATTCTACGCGGAAGGCGGCGTCTTTAATGGTCCGGAATAAATTGAATGCTACACGTTGATGGATTAATTTGTTCTTCTACGCCCTTTTTGAGGAATGTATTGTAGGACTTAAACCAACATCTGAAGAGGTGAGGTCGCTCCTTTTTTTCCCTATTTTTGCTGGCGAGATTGACTCTGCCCTAAGTGCTATTCTCTCTCTCTCTCTCTCTCTCTCTCACTTTGCACCATTACACAATAAATATTCACAGTGAAAATATTTTGTAAGCGCGTTTCATGAACCAAGTTATAGGATTTGTTGACAACTCGCATCGAGTTCGTTACACTTCTACCCGGCGTGAAGCACTGACAGTCATGTGGTTGTGATGTCATCATAAACAAATCCGTTCTACTCATCCAGACGACTTCGCAACGGCGCCGTTGCCAGATCTTTCCACTCTGGAACCCGTTCTCAAAAGATTGCGTTTTGGGGCACCCAAAACGCCGGTGCCGTGTGGACGCCAGGCCGAAACGATAAACAATTGTATCGGATTCACCTGAATCCGTTGCCGTGTGGACAGGGCCTAAATTGACCGTAGGTGTGAATGTGAGTGTGAATGGTTGTCTGTGTCTATGTGTCAGCCCTGTGATGACCTGGCAACTTGTCCAGGGTGTACCCCGCCTTTCACCCGTAGTCAGCTGGGATAGGCTCCAGCTTGCCTGCGACCCTGTAGAACAGGATAAAGCGGCTAGAGATAATGAGATGAGATGTTCTACCTTGGTCCCATCAGACCACAACACATTTTCTCACATAATTTGGGGTGATTTCAGCAGGCTTGGATGTTTATTTGTTTCTTTATTTTTTCATGAAAAAAGGGCTTCTCCCTAGCCACCCTACCCAGCAGCCTGGATGTGAAGAATAAAAGGGACTGCTGTCATATGCAGGGAGTTACAAGTACATGGCAGATATTCCTGCAGCTCCTTTAATGTTGCTATAGGTCTCTTGGTAGCTGCCCTGATAAATTTTCTCCTGGTCCATTCTTCAGTGTTGGGGGGAGAGAATGTCCTGTTCTTGCTAATGTCACTCGCATACTCCATTTTCTCCACTTGTTGATGATGGCCTTCGCAGTGTTCCATGGTACATCTAATGTTTTTGAAAATTCCTTTGTACCCTTCTCCTCATCAAGACCTTTCAACAATGAGATCCTGTACATACTTTGTTAGCTGTTTGCAAACCATGGCTTATAACTAACGCTACGTTCACACTGCAAGGCTTAATGCTCAATTCCGATTTTTTTGTGAAATCCGATTTTTTTGTGAGGTCGTTCACATTAACAAATGTATGCGACTTGTATATGATCCTCAGTATGAACGAAAAGCGACCTAAAATTGTTCCGCATGCGCATTGCAGGATACGACGACGTCACACGCAGTGAGCATGGCCAGTGTTTACGGAAGTAAAACCGCCCGGTTGCAGTATGACCCATCCAATCTAGCTTGAATAGCTCATCATCTCATCATCTCTAGCCGCTTTATCCTTCTACAGGGTCGCAGGCAAGCTGGAGCCTATCCCAGCTGACTACGGGCGAAAGGCGGGGTACACCCTGGACAAGTCGCCAGGTCATCACAGGGCGGCTTGAATAGCTGTATCCCCCCAAATGGAAATCAGCTCCCTAACCTCTGCGTCCTTCCATTGAGAAGATTCAGAACCTTCACAGCCTGAAGCGTCCCTCGCATTGATGTCATTTATGCGCCATGTTGTTGTAACTTTTTTTGAGAGACCCGCCGCCTACTTCAGCGCAGAATAGTGACGTTTGTGGCTTGTTGATGACGTGTAAGTCGGATGAATGCGACCTGGCGGTTCAGACTGAAGTTGCATATGAAAAGAGCGGATAGGAATCGGAATTAGGACCACATATCCAAACGGCCTGGGTCGGATTTGAAAAAATCGGATCTGTGTCGTTCATATTGTCAATAAAAGATCGGATACAGGTCACATATAGGCGAAAAGATCGGATTTGAGTCACTTCAGCCTGCAGTGTGAACGTAGCCTAAGACTAGTGAGGAGTTATGGGCTCTCCAGAAAGTGGTGCAATTATCAGAGTGCATCATCCACACCAAGCTCCCTGACCTGCAATCTGTCTCCACCAAGCAGTGCCAGACCAAAGCCAGGAAGATAATGTAGGACCTCAGCCATCCCAGCCATGGACTCTTCTCTCTGTTGAGGTCAAGGAAGTGCTTTCGTTCCCTTAAGGCCAACACAGAGAGAATGAGGAGGAGCTTCTTCCCTCAGGCCATTTGGGTTCTTAATAAGGACAATAATGACCAACAATGGACAATAATGGACAACAATTAGATCTCATCACCACTTCACCCTCATTCCCCTCCATCTCTTACATCCTCTTCATGCAATCTCATCTAACCAAAGTGAAATATATATTCAACAATTATTCCACAAAATCGAGTCATACATGAGCTGATAGCCAACAAGGCAGGTAGCGCCTCATTGGCTATAACCCATGTATGACAAGATTGAGTGGAATAACTGTTTTATTCTATCCACATTCAGTGGATTTTGAGAAACAGAGCATTTTTATTTGTATTTTTTGCAAACGCTTTATAATTAGGCAGACTTCTTCAAAACATATCGATAGCTGAACAAATTGACTTTAGTGTTGTGTTTTTTAGAAAGTGCCATCTTGCTGTCTTGCCAACGTATAGAATAGCTTTAGACATTTATTTAATTCTTCCTTGGAAATTTGAGTTCTGTAATCTTCAAACTTCTTTGAGCTTTTGAACCAGCCTAAAACACATTCAACAAATTTTAATGCTTAAAGATGAAGAATGTAAACCAACCAGCAAAATGACAGTAGCAATTCGTGAAAAATGCTATAATAATAATAATAATAATAATAATAATAATAATAATTCTTGAAAAATAAAAAAGATATGTTCTTTCCTATCAAATACTTTCATTCCATAGTTTGATGCTTTTTTGTATTTGGGGGGGGTCGTTTTCGAGTAGAGTTTTTATTTCATCCTCGGTTGGTTCAGAGAAACACTCCACCATTTTGTTTTCTCTACTCATGTGTATGAGTTGATAGCATAGTAGTAGAGTAGCCAATCAGAGCACACGATTGCTCATATCCAGTGAATGTGGACAGAATATTTCAATATATTCATTCCAGTGTAATATATATTTCATTTTTTTCTCTTTAGTGCAATATATACTTATACATATTCTATATATTGTTTATTATGCAGTGTATGTTGTATGCATTGCAGAGCTATATAGATTTCTACATATTCTATATATTGTGTATGTTCTGCAGAGCATTCTCTCATCCATCCACCCATCCATTATCTGTAGCCGCTTATCCTGTTCTACAGGGTCGCAGGCAAGCTGGAGCCTATCCCAGCTGACTATGGGTGAGAGGCGGGGTACACCCTGGACAAGCCACCAGGTCATCGCAGGGCTGACACATAGACACAGACAACCATTCAAACAACCACACTCACATTCAGACCTACGGTCAATTTAGAGCCACTAGTTAACCTAACCTGCATGTCTTTGGACTGTGGGGGAAACCGGAGCACCCGGAGGAAACCCACGCGGACACGGGGAGAACATGCAAACTCCACACAGAAAGGCCCTCGCTGGCTACTGGGCCCGAACCCAGGACCTTCTTGCTGTGAGGCGACAGTGCTAACCACTACACCACCATGCTGCCGCATTCTATCATCACTTTTTTTTTATTCTATTTATTAAATTCTATTTCTGTTTTTACAACCCCCCCCCCCACACACACTCACTATCTTTATGACTTACTATCTTAACGACACTGAGCATTGCAGTAAGCATTTCACTGCATGTTGTTCTCTGTACGATTGTGTATGTGACAAATAAATTTGAATTACTGCTCATGTGTCCAAGCCAAGTATTCATGGTGACGTCAGAATTTATACAGTCATGAAAAAGCTGATTGAAACTTGCAAGGAAAAGGTAAGGGTTCACTTCCTCAGCACCAATGTATCATTCTGTAAAGCTACAAAAAAAAAAAAAACTGGTCATGGTGATAAGTGATCAGACGTGAGCCAGAATCTTGTGCAGTTTTCACAAATCAAGGCTTTAACACTGTTCTTTGACAAGGTGACAAGAATTACAGGGACCTCTGAATATCCAGGAAAGCTACTTAAACATTGCTGGTACATTATTCAGGAAAAGTTGTGCTTCCCTTGAGAGGTACTCAGGAGGCTCGAAGTGCAGACTGCTGGGGAAGGATCCTGGCCACTGTCAAGTATGTCTCCACTCATTCTGTAATGCCGAAATAGGGCAGGCTCATATCTTTTGTTTGTTTATTTATTTATTTTCTGTAGAAGGTGCATCAGGTGGTGGTCTTTGAATTAAAGATGGTTTTCTGTAAAAGCATAGAGCACAAATTCAGGTTCACTCTGAATAATGTTGTTATGCCCTGGAATCCCACCAGAGAACCAAACATGCTTAGCAGTGTCAGGTACGAGGTGGACGGATGTAAATGCAGGAGTATATTTATTTACAGTGTTAGAGATTATATACAAACGTGAAAACACACACAGGCAAACAATCCAAATCGGCAGGCTAAATCCAAAATGTTAATCAGGCAAAGGGTCTGGCGAGGCACAGACAGAATATCAAAGGCAGAGCGATAAACAAGAACGAGGACCAGGAAATAGGAAATCAGAAACAGGAAACAAGGCTTGGTAATGCGTGCTGACATAGCGTAATGCTTCACACCGATCATGCATCAGAACAGTCCTTAAATAGGTGCACATATAGCTCTTTAATTAAGTTTATGTGCATGTTGTTAACAGCACACAGGACTTACAAGCAGCACCAACACCGTCATACGGTATACAGTATATATATATATATATATCATCTCATCTCATTATCTCTAGCTGCTTTATCCTGTTCTACAGAGTCGCAGGCAAGCTGGAGCCTATCCCAGCTGACTATGGGCAAAAGGCGGGGTACACCCTGGACAAGTCGCCAGGTCATCACAGGGCTGACACATAGACACAGACAACCATTCACACCTACGGTCAATTTAGAGTCACTAGTTAACCTAACCTGCATGTCTTTGGACTGTGGGGGAAACCGGAGCACCCGGAGGAAACCCACGCGGACACGGGGAGAACATGCAAACTCCGCACAGAAAGGCCCTCGCCGGCCACGGGGCTCGAACCCGGACCTTCTTGCTGTGAGGCGACAGTGCTAACCACTACGCCGCCCATATATATATATATATATATATATATATATATATATATATATATATATATAATATATTAGTGCCTTGCAGAAGTATTTATCCCCCTTGGTGTTTGTCCTGTTTTGTCACATTACAAGCTGGAATTAAAATGGATTTTTGGAGGGTTTGATTTACGCAACATGCCTACCACTTTAAAGGTGCAAATTATATTTTTTTAGACATCATGTGACAGATCATGTGACACTTTGATTGCACACAGGTGGATTTTAATCAACTAATTACGTGACTTATGAAGTGAATTGATTGGACCAGGTCTTATTTAGGGGTTTCATATGAAAGGGGGTGAATACCTATGCACACTCCAGAGCTCTGTTTTTTCATCATAATTATTGTTTGTGTCACAATAAAAATAAAATTAAATTAAAAATCACCTTTAAAGTGGTAGGCGGGGTGGCATGGTGGTGTAGTGGTTAGCACTGTTGCCCTACGTTTACATGCACATAGAGAGAATCGAATTTCTGCCGTTGCTCGACTGAAATCGAAGTTCAAAATGCCATGTATACACCTTAATTCGGCTGAAATTGAACCGAACTTGATTTCTCGGAATCAAGCTACACGACCTAGTTTATGCGATTTCTGCCGAGCTACTTTGTGCATGTATACCCTATCGAGCTAGTTGTTGAGCTACTTCCGGAAGTGACGAGTGACGAGACCACAAGCGGGAAACACAACAGCCTCAGTCAGCATGACAACAGTAGTAGCGAGCAGCAGAAGAGGTCAGGAGGAACAAACGAAGAAGAGAAAATGGCGATGTAGAGCTCTCTGAAGTGTGGGTGGAGCACAGAGGACGGCAGGACAAAGCTTCTGGTACTAATAGGCTTTTTATTGTCAGACTTTTCAGTTTAACAGCCTACTTTTATTCTTGAGAGAAGCGCGCGCGCGCGCACGCACACACACACACACACACACACACACACGCACGCACGCACGCGCGCGCGCTGTGTTCTAGTCCCGGGATGAGCTGTCCCCTCTGCTCTCCCTCTGCCTCCTTAAATAGGGCGCGGTTACTGGGAAGACACACAAACACAGGTTAATTACCGTCAGGTGAAGTGATTCTGCCACTCACCTTCCCTGGCTCCGCCCTCCTGTCACAGACCGGCGCTTGACCACGCCCCCACTGCCACAGGCAAGCAGAAACGTGCACTTCTGGAGCAATGAGGAGACAGAGTTCATGCTCATTCAGCTTAAGGAGTTGAATATATTAAAATTCATGGACGGGAGAAAAACGCGCAATGGAGAACACGGAACTGATAACTTTGTTTACACTCTTGAATAGCTCTTCTTCATGACGACAACCGGAAGTGTACCAACACGATGGGGCGTGTAGCGCCACCTGTGGCTCGGGTGCACAATGCACCTCACACAATAGCACGATTTCATTGTGTGCATGTAGGATTGGATTTCTCTGGCACCCTGCTGGGACCTTCAGCTCGATTACCGACAGCAGCTCGATTTGGATGTGCATGTAAACATAGTCACAGCAAGAAGGTTCTGGATTCGAGCCCAGTGGCTGGTAAGGGCCTTTCTGTGTGGAGTTTGCATGTTCTATCCTTGTCTGTATGGGTTTCCTCTGGGTGTTCCAGTTTAGTCCAAAGACATGCAGGTTAGGCTAATACTGTAGGTGGCTCTAAATTGACCGTAGGTGTGAATGGTTGTTTTTCTCTATGTGTCAGCCCTGCGATAGCCTGGCGACTTGTCCAGGGTGTACCCCGCCTCTTGCCCATAGTCAGCTGGGATAGGCTCCAGTTTGCCTGCGACCCTTTAGAACAGGATAAGCGGCTACAGATAATGGATGGATGGATGGATGGATGGATGGATGGATGGAAGTGGAAGGCATGTTGTTTAAATCAAACCCTCCAAAAATCCATTTTAATTCCAGCTTGTAATGCGACAAAACAGGACAAACACCAAGGGGGATGAATACTTTTGCAAGACACTGTTCATAATGTACCATTTCTTCTAGCTCCTGTCTGCTTCTACTAAGTTCTAACTAAAAACTTTTTGTTTGAAGTAAACATTTAATTAAAAAAAAAAGGATGTAAAAACTACTCGTGAAAATCATTCAGTCCAATAATAAATCCATACATGGTCATGAATTCCAGTATTTAAAGGTGCCATGAAATGGTAAACTGTATTTACCTTGCCATAGTTGAAAAAGCAGAACTGACATAATGTGAAGCTCAAATACTGTTTTCTCCTCTTTCAAATGCAAATCATGCATATGCAACAGAGGGTGGTAATATGGGACAATTCCAAAATCCTGGAGTGTTTCGTAATAGTCCAGACTCATGAATAATCACGCCCCTAAAATTTGCATATTCCAGCCCATGTTCAAGTTCAGAGACTATTATTACCATAAACCTCCACAGCTGAAGCTTCAACAGTTCTGCAGGTATTCTAAAGAATGGGGGAAAAAAAAAACACTTGCACAAATACAATGACATTAAATGTGATTGGTGCACAAGTCATTGTTGATATAGATACAGAGCCAGCCGCTCCTGCTCTAACCAGAATCCTTTGTTCGGTCTGCACAGTGCACCGTCCACTTCATTAGCTCCACACGCCTGTAGGGAACCAGGACGCTGAGTCTGTGTAAAAATCAGTGTGCAGCAGTCCCTCAGAGATCTCTGTAATGTTGAGCTACAGCCTTATTTTGTCCATTTGCAAGGAAAACACAGCAAAGAAGGTCTCTGTGGATTACTTCATAGCTTAGCTTGCATCCTCTCCCTTGTTTTCTTTACGGCAACACCTTCCTCTCTTTCTGGACAGACCTCCTGGTGCTGACTCGCTCTTTTATGACGCTACCAAAGTCACTAAAGTTGGTAAAAACTTATTCACAACTTTGCCTGGTATTAAGAACTTACTCGTGGCTCCATGAACGATTTGCACTGGTGACTAAACTTAGAATAAAGTTAATAAAGATAAGTTAATAGTATAAATAGCAACAGTATGGAGAGCGCAGAGCTGCTGCGTCATGCTATGCAAACATTTCACTCCAGACAGTTTCTCAAACCTTGGCCAATACTAAGCAGGCTTCACCTAGGATTTCATGCTGAAGAGAGATGCAGCATCACAACCGGAACCTGTAAGGAGCCATGCTGTGTGATTTTTGTTCACTTTTTGACAGCTCAAGCCAGATCAAAGAAATAGCCTGTGTTGTTATCGAAGAAGGATCTTTGTTTGTCCTTTTGTCAAGTACATCTCTAATTTATCGGTTTATTCACCGAGACAGGACTCAGAAGCTAAATAGTTTTGTTGCTTTGAGACATATCCACTCTAACTCACTGTTTAGACATATTGCTGTGAGCTATCACCAGGGTTACCTGAATTATTATCTCATCTCATCTCATTATCTCTAGCCGCTTTATCCTGTTCTACAGGGTCGCAGGCAAGCTGGAGCCTATCCCAGCTGACTACGGGTGAAAGGCGGGGTACACCCTGGACAAGTCGCCAGGTCATCACAGGGCTGACACATAGACACAGACAACCATTCACATTCACACTCACACCTACGGTCAATTTAGAGTCACCAGTTACCCTAACCTGCATGTCTTTGGACTGTGGGGGAAACCAGAGCTCCAGTCCCATTTATGCCATTTTCACTAGTACACTGAGTTTCCATTTTCATCAAAATTGAGAAGGTTTAGCATCAACATAAAGCAGGATTTTTATTTTGAAGTTCCCGTCTCCTAGGTGGATCACCAATCAAGGATATAGAGCCACTCCTGCCCTTTTGGACTACATTTTGTCTGTCCTCTTACCCTCGACCTGTCTGGCTTGGGTGGCCCTACCAGGAGCTAAAGCTCCTGCCAGCATAGCTCTTGGGCTCATCAAGGTTCACAAGCATCCCCACCACGTCAAGGTAGTAGCCCAGGGGAGATGATTATTATTATTAGTAGTAGTAGTAGTTGGGCGACACGGTGGTGTAGTGGTTAGCGCTGTCGCCTCACAGCAAGCAGGTCCGGGTTCGAGCCCCATGGCCGACGAGGGCCTTTCTGTGCGGAGTTTGCATGTTCTCCCCGTGTCCGCGTGGGTTTCCTCCGGGTGCTCCGGTTTCCCCCACAGTCCAAAGACATGCAGATTAGGTTAACTGGTGACTCTAAATTGACCGTAGGTGTGAATGTGAGTGTGAATGGTTGTCTGTGTCTATGTGTCAGCCCTGTGATGACCTGGCGACTTGTCCAGGGTGTAGCCCGCCTTTCGCCCGTAGTCAGCTGGGATAGGCTCCAGCTTGCCTGCGACCCTGTAGAACAGGATAAAGCGGCTACAGATAATGAGATGAGATGAGATGAGATATATACAACCCTGGCCATCAGTGCCTGTGTGAGCCTGATTGGCTGAAAATCAGCCAATCAGAACAGAGTTCATCAACATATTAATGAACCCACCAAAACAAAAAAAGGGAGTATAGCTTGATGCATCTTAGGGTCAAATCATAAGGGATGTAAATGGGTGTGTAAAACTGCATCTGAACATTTTTACCCCCCACCCCATCAGCGTCGTCTTCTGTTGCTGGGTTTCACATGACGTCACATCTGCCTCATCAGTTATTCAAAACTTTAGCTGGTGGTCAACCAAAGCTCAGTTGACAAAGTGTTTGTACAGAGAAGGTGCATCGCTCGCATGAAAAATGCCTTACACTTGCATTGTTTTAGGTTGTTCGATTCGATCAAACCGTGAAACTGAAAAGTTTCTTCAGGGTTCCCCGTGAACTAATAAAAAAGTGTGAACAAACATTGGATTTCACAAAAAGATGTAGAGAAAGGTGGCTTTTGAACCTCTCACTGAAATTGAAGGGAACTGAGTTGAAGCACGCTCGAGTTTGCGGTGATCACTTGGTGAAAGGTTTGTATTTCCCTCTCAGCTATGTCCTTAGTGTTTTCCAAGTACTTTTCTTGCTATGTGTCATTATTTTACGGTACTTTTTTTATTCACGAAGTGCTAAAGTCCTCAGCTGTTTCTTTGTTTACTCCTCACTCACAAAGTCGATATGCATGAAGGTCGCGACAAAATTCTTCCCCAGCCGTACAGTTACAATGCGCCGTGATCACTTCTCCATCTTGTTTAACTAAGATCCAGGTCTTTAAAGGGGTTTCTGATGATCTTTGTGAATTATTTACCTGAGAGATAAGAGCCAACACAAGTGAGAATCAAACGAACTGTTGTTTGTTTACACTTGAACTTACAGTGCTTCGTTGTAAAGACTTGAATGAAAAGCTTAAAAAAAAACTTACTTACACGGGCAAAAACAATACAGGATTCATTCAGCAGCGACTTGATAGCGAGGTCCTTTACCCAGCCACATACAAAAAAGTTGTAAGCCTCCATACTCTTCCACGCTTTCATCTGTTTTGCGGTGTAGAAGGACGTCTGCAACACCAGATAGTTTGAGATGTCGGGGAACTCGACTGAAGGGTTGTTTTCGAGATCGTATGACACATCCTTCTTTCCCAGACTGTAGGGGTCGATTCCATCGCACATAGCAATCTTCTGAATATATTTAAAGCAAGCAGTGGCTTCTAGATTATGAGCATACTCTGATAAGTTATCGCTAGTTGTTTGCACTACAGCAGCCGTTTAGACCACCAGCTATTTCACTTCCGGTAAAACCGCTAAGAAAAGTCACGTGACTGAAACCCAGCAATTTAGACATCTGAGAAAATGTAAACATACTGAATAAAACATCCTATAGCACCTTTAATACTACATGTAGTCAACCATGGCATAAAATCTGCATTTGAAGATTGAGAAATGACCAGGCTCAGTTTTTCCAATCTTCAGCTGCCCAGTTCTGGTGTAATCGTGCCCGTTGTAACCTCAGACTCTGGTTCTTGGCTGATAGGAGTGCAACCTAAAGTGGTCTTCTGCTGTTATAACTCAGCTTCCTCAAGGTTCAGCATGTTGTCTGTTCTGAGATGCTTTTCTCCTCACTTTGGTTGTAAAGTGTGGCTGTTTAAGTTACTGTCATCTTCCTGTCAGTTCAAACCAGTCTAACCATTCTCCTCTGACCATCCCATCATGTCTGTTTCCTGACTATTTAATACCACAGCTTCATCTGTTCTTTGACCATGTGTTCTTGTTTACATTATGCTTTTTTTATAAATATATAAATATGCGTGTTTGTTATTTCTCTAAGAAAAAACGTTAGACCTATTATTTTCTAATATGAGAAAACTCCATTCTATTCTTTTCTATTGTAAGTGTTCAGAAAATCTTCATGTAACACATTTGATATGCAAATGATCACAATGATTTAATCAATATGCAAATCAGTTCTTGGAATAATCTGGCAACTTCTACAGACTTTTTTTTTCTCTAGCAAGTACTTTATCTTGGAAATGACAACATGGAGAAAAAAATGAACCTGGTCTTAAAACCAGAGAAAATGTATAGAAGTTTGCATCCAAGAAAATGCAGTTGGAGGGCAATGAACACGGAGAGCACTGCAGAGGGTGGCTGCTGGAGGAGTATAAATCACTGTTTACTGAAACGGACATTCCATGCTGCAATTCGTGATCCGTTCCAGTTCCTCAAGCAGGTAAACACCCGTGTCGGCTGACCCTCGTGTCTTCACTCCAGCTGGCTTCAACCTTTCAGCAGGTTGGCAGGTTGTGGTCTGTTGGACTGTGTCCATTACACTGATGAGAAATAAAAAATAGCCTGTGGTTGATTCATATAATTTAGACTGAAGAGGCTCTTGATTTCTTATGTTTTCTTTCTCCTCAGCCCCCCCCACATACACACACACACACTCACACAGAGAAAGAGAGAGAGGATTTGTCATTCTAACAGTCAGTCCAATTTGAGTTTGTAGTTTTCATTTTTTAGTTTCCCAAGTGATCTAGTTTCACCTCATTAGGCTAAATTCTACTGAAATATAATACTTTATTCAGACACACGGTATGTTAGAGATATTGTATTGGTTAGTAAACAGATGCACCTTATCTGAGCATGCTTGTTTGAGGAAAACGTGTTCCTTTTTTTCCAGCATCTAACAAGAAAATTATAAAATATATCTTCTTCTTTAGTGTTCTGCCTGAGGGCAGGTCCAGCTCTGACATCCATCAGAGTTTCTTGGGAACATTACAGTAGTGGTTTACTGTTACCTTCGACTGGATTATTATAGAGGTTTTCCCCTTTCAACCATTCACACACACATTCACACCTATGGGCAATTTACTGTAGCCAATTAACCTAACTGCATGTCTTTGGACTGTGAGGGAAACCGGAGCACCCAGAGGAAACCCACGCAGACACGGGGAGAACATGCAAACTCCACACAGAAAGCCCCCCGTCGGCTACCAGGCTCGAACCGAGAACCTTCTTGCTGTGAGGTGATAGTGCTAACCACTGTGCCACCCATGAAATATATAAGAGAAAGAATTAGGGTAAAAATAAACAAAACAAGGAAACAACAACAACAGCAACACTCCATCCTCACTTTAACCAGACAGACAGAAAATACAGCAGATAGACAAAGAAGAAAGAGCAGACATAATGTGGACTTATTTGTCTTGTGTCATAAATGTATATATGTTCCATCCCATCCATCCATCCATCCATCCATTATCCGTAACCGCTTATCCTGTGCAGGGTCGCAGGCAAGCTGGAGCCTATCCCAGCTGACTATGGGCAAAAGGCGGGGTACACCCTGGACAAGTCACCAGGTCATCACAGGGCTGACACATAGAGACACACAACCATTCACACTCACATTCACACCTACGGTCAATTTAGAGCCACCAGTTAACCTAACCTGTACGTCTTTGGGCTGTGGGGGAAACCGGAGCACCCGGAGGAAACCCACGCAGACACGGGGAGAACATGCAAACTCCACACAGAAAGACCCTTGTCGGCTGCCGGGGTCGAACCCAGAACCTTCTTGCTGTGAAGTGCTAACCATCCATCCATCCATCCATCCATACATACATACATACATACATACATACATTATCTGTAGCCGCTTATCCTGTTCTACAAGGTTGCAGGCAAGCTGGAGCCTATCCCAGCTAACTATGGGTGAGAGGCAGGGTACACCCTGGACAAGTCGCCAGGGCTGACACATATGCCGCTTTTCCACTACAAACACGGCTGAGTTGGGCTGAGCCGTGCCGTGCTGAGTTGGGCTGAGCCGTGCCATGCTGAGTTGGGCTGAGCCGTGCCGTGCTGAGTTGGGCTGAGTCGAGCTGAGCGGGGCTGTTGGAGTTGCATTTCAACTACAACCGCGCTGAACCGTGCTGGCTGGAAGTGGGTGGACACATTGGGTGGAGTTAGCGAAAGTGGGTGGACGTCACGTGATGTCGTTAAGCAGCGCAAACAGTGACATCAGTGACCTTTTAAGCGGTAGTCTCACGACCCGAATAGTAAACAATAAACATGGAGGACATGGAGTCGTTAGTGTTGCTGGTCTTGGTGCTGTGGCTTGTTGTCACCGACAACGCCAACAGATACTGGCAAGAGCGTATAGATGAAGCAAGGTGCATAAGGCTTCAGAAATTCTCGTAATTCGTAATTCTTCTTCTTCCGGGTTTACGGTGTTTACAGATCCCAGCGTGCTTGCGGGGCGTGTGTGGGCATGTGAGGACACTCCTCCTCACCAATCAGTACACAGGGGAGTGTCTGCTCACGCCCCCAGCCTCACTCGGCTCGCTTTGGCTCTCTTCAGCCCCACTCCAAAACCGTGCGAGTTTTAGGGGCTAAGCAGGGCTGAAGCGAGCCGAGTCGTGCTGTTCTTTGGTAGTCGAAACGCGAGCCGTGTTGGGCTGAAGTGAGCTGAAGCGAGCTGAAGTGAGCTGAAAAAGGGTAGTGGAAAAGGGCCAATAGACACAACCATTCACATTCACACCTACAGTCAATTTAGAGCCACCAGTTAACCTAACCTACATGTCTCCGGAGCACCCGGAAGTAACCCACGCAGACACGGGGAGAACATGCAAACTCCACACAGAAAGACCCTTGTCAGCTACCGGGCTCGAACCCAGAACCTTCTTGCTGTGAAGTGATAACCATCCATCCATCCATACATCCATTATCTGTAGCCGCTTATCCTGTTCTACAGGGTTGCAGGTAAGCTAGAGCCTATCCCAGCTGACTATGGGTGAGAGGCAGGGTACACCCTGGACAAGTCGCCAGGGCTGACACATAGACACAACCATTCACATTCACACCTACGGTCAATTTAGAAACCGGAGCACCCGGAGGAAACCCACGCAGACACGGGGAGAACATGCAAACCCCACACAGAAAGGCCCTTGTCGGCTACCGGGCTCGAACCCAGAACCTTCTTGCTGTGAGGCGACAGCGCTAACCACTCCACCACCATGCTGCACCTAAATAAAGCATGTTTTGGTCTATAGCAGAAGTCGGGTCTGTATTGAATGAGACAGTTTAATATCTCCAGACACCTAAAGTGAGCTGCTGCTGTTTTTCCCAGAGGATTCCCCGCGTGGTCTCTCTGTAGCCCCGCCCCCTGTGCTCAAGTCGCGCGCTGTCCGGTACGCTGTCGAAACTCAGCAGCTTTCACACACACACACACACGAGCGCGCGCGCGCTCTACTCGTAGCTGTGAGGCAGAGCGGCACCGGAGCAGCGCGCGCGCGGCTGAAGCCCAAAGTTCCGCTGCGTTTTCAATTAACGGAGTGAGATCAGAGCGGATAACTCGAGGACGCGCCACACCACGATGGACGGAAATGCTCATAGAAATGCTTTCTGACTGGGATTTTTGAACATGTTCATCATTTTAAGCGCTTTTTCTTGAGCCCGCAGAGCGCGGCACGAACCCCGAAAAAGAACCATCACCATGATCTGGGCTGTTTTGATCTCCTCCTGCATGACTTTTGTTTTGGGAAATAAGACAGACGAGCGCTCGTTGTTTTTCCACGGGCACGTGTTTGAAAACTCGCCACCGGGCTCGAGGGTGAACGGGCTCAGCATCCCGGCGAGGCGCATCGACGCGCAGCGCTGGTGCTCCGGCTCGGGCGCGTATCTGAAGTTACTCGGAGATGGAAGCGACGACTTTCGGGTTCTCGCGCACCACGGACGCGGGCACGTGCAGCTGAGAACAGCCAGCGTGTTGGACCGAGAAGCGCGCGCGGAGTACGTGCTGGATGTGGGCCTGTGCTGCACGAGCTGCGCTTCACCCGAACGCGTCGTGTCGCGCGTGGCATCCGTGCGCGTGGACGTCCTCGATACGAACGATCACGAGCCTGCCTTTCGGCACGCGGACGTCAGAATAACTCTCGATGATGCCACGGCGCTCAGATCGGTGGTTTACAAAGTGGCCGCAGAGGACACGGATAGCGGCAAGAACGCCGAGCTCATCTATTACGCGCTGCCGAGGAACGGGAGCTTCTACGTGGTGCCCAAAACGGGTGACGTTCTACTTGTGGACTCGATCCTCGGTCTGGCGTCGCCAATAAAGTTCTGCGTCTTTGCCAGAGACCGAGGATGGCCATCGCGCACAGGTCGCCACATGGAGGTGGAAATCAGTCCCCGGCAGTGGCCGGCCGCCTTCCCAGCATCCTCCCGACTCCTGAGAAAGTCCCGCTCGGTTCTGGAGCCCAGTGAGCCCGTGAGCGTCAGTGTGTCCGAAGACGCAGCCATTGGCTCTGTGATCATGAACCTGAACCCGGTCCGATTTCAGTCTGCGACTTTTGAGAGGCTTTACCCCGAAACCGAAAGCTCTCCGGTTACTGTCAGCAGAGACAGCGGGGAGTTGGTGATCTCGAGAAACCTGGACCGGGAGACCGAACCTGTAGTGGAGATTACTGTTAAAGTGCAGGATAAAAGAGGTAAAGCGCACACGCAGAGAAGTCTCTTTCCTCCATCATCGAGATCTCAGTGTGTGCGCCAGTTTCTCCCCCTCTTGCCCTGTCAATGCGCAAAACGCCACAGGGAACTCCCTGGTGTTTAATTACATCTCTTCTACAGCCGAATGAAACCAAACACACCTGAATCTATCCCCATGTATGTCCAGTTGGAAATGTTTGATCGAGAGTCGCATCCCCTGGTTTCATTTTATAATTGCACTGGTTTAATTAGGATCTCTTGACTTGTTTAGTATTTCCAGTGCATACTGCAGAAAGAGATAACTCACCGTTTTAATACAGCAATAAAATCACCATGCATTCATAATCTCAGAGTCGAGAAAATTAGTTTTCTTGCTTTGAGCAAAACCGACATGTTTGGGTTTCACAGCAAACATGTGGAAAGCATCATGCCAGGTTAATCAACACGCTCAGTGTAGAGCTTCAGACCTGTGAAGGCAAAAAAGGCAGGGGAGGAAGTCAGATGAAGTCACACATGCTGAGGACGATGCTCATTTGGGTTCACTGCATCGCACGGCACCAAGACGGGTTAACATTCCCATCCTTTCCAATAAAATCCCATTCTCGATTTGATAATGATATCAGAGCCCTGAGTATGGGCTATGAGTTACTGACATCCCAACAGGATCCGAGCCGAGTCTCTGCAAAGCTTCTGGTGTGTGCATGTGCATGGATCAGTTACGATTGCAACACAAAATAACAACACAAGTCAGTAGAGTCAGAAATATGTATTTAAAAAAAAGAAAGAAAATTGTCAGATTTACTCATAGTCCAACAAAAAGTTTCCTGATGCCTGTTGGAGGTAAGTAGCAGTAAAAATTACAAAATGGAGAAATAAAGGACTGTTATAGCTAGAGAAGATTTAGTATCTTCAAATCAGGTCCAAATTCGAGTAATTTTAGTCAGTCTGATCAAAAGTCTTTCCATGTTCTCCATTGATAAATAAATTAGATCTGTATATTGTATTGCTGAGCGATGACAATATAATACAGTATTGATATTGTGATAAATTACGTCACAATACACTTTTCTGAGATATTGGGATATATATATATATTTTTTTTTAAATTTATTAAATAATTAAACTTATTAGAAGGTGCTGATTTAATGTCAATATCCGTACATAATCTGTAAAATTGTACAATGTTAACATATTTACAGATTTAAAAAAAAATTCTTTCCAGTATTAAGCCTGAGTATGTAAATTTAAAATATAACTGAATGCAGTTTTAGACATTAAATAAAGCATCAAATGTTTTTTTTTTTTTTCTTAAGCAAGACAACTGTAGGGCTTGGAAATGTCTTGAAGAAACATAAGCTTTTTTTTTTTATATCACCCTGTATATAGCTAAAATGACTACATGTATTCTTGATTAAAATATCATAACTTCATAGTGTAACATAGTCATCTATAATTGATTCATACGATTAACATTAACTACAAGTTAATTCTAATTCATTATTCTGATTATTGAATGACATATTTTGAAGGACTCACTCTGACAGCCAGTATCAGCCTCAGCACTGTTACGCAGTGTTAGATCGGTACAGAGCATTCCTTTTATCACGATGGAGAGACAGTGAAGCTGAAATGTTCTTAAATTACTAAAGGGCATTTGATTACTGGTGAGCATGTAACCCTTTCATTCAAACTATATATATATATATATATATATATATATATATATATATATATATATATATATATATATATATGTAAGACCATCAAACTTCATTTATACAAAAGTTTAGCTGTCTGACGTTTGTGTAATTTGGGCTTTGGTAGACAACGTGTGCTTGGTCTATGTATTTTAGTTTCTCCTTCGAAGGCATTTTGGGGGAAAAAAGAATGAGGGCGTGTATAATCTCATCTTTCTTTTGCATTCTTTAAAGGAGAACTCATCTCATGTCATCTCATCATCTCTAGCCGCTTTATCCTGGTCTACAGGGTCGCAGGCAAGCTGGAGCCTATCCCAGCTGACTACGGGCGAAAGGCGGGGTACACCCTGGACAAGTCGCCAGGTCATCACAGGGCTGACACATAGACACAGACAACCATTCACACTCACATTCACACCTACGGTCAATTTAGAGTCACCAGTTAACCTAACCTGCATGTCTTTGGACTGTGGGGGAAACCGGAGCACCCGGAGGAAACCCACGCGGACACGGGGAGAACATGCAAACTCCACACAGAAAGGCCCTCGCCGGCCACGGGGCTCGAACCCGGACCTTCTTGCTGTGAGGTGACAGCGCTAACCACTACGCCACCGTGCCGCCCCTTAAAGGAGAACTGAACGCAAATTTTTTTATTATCAAAATTCTATTTATCTCATTTTATTAAATATAGGAATGCATTTTTGATTGTTATTTTGTCACTGCTATAGCAAGTTATGAGTGTTTGAAATACGCTATGTAATATATCAGTCCATATGTCAAAGCAGTGGCCGTAAACGAGATTTGTTGAGACCTGTGCGAGACATCGTAGGATGGAAGTAAAACGTACAGCGGAAATCAAAGTGACCGACATCTGCCAACGTTGTCAAAAGACGCGCGCGCCCTCTTTTGAATGCTGATGTAATCAAGCCGGAAGTTTTGTTTGTTTTGATAGCGATCAGGAAAGTTTGAAAAAAGTAGGCAGTCATCGTCATTTAAACTCATTTTTGTGCAATATTTCATTTCGAAAACAGTTTTCAAAATGGCGGCACTGACACCTGGCTGACACTTCACGTTTTGAAGTCTCGCACAAGTCTCGTGAAGATCGCGCGGATAAGCGACGCCTGCCGTGAACCAAATGAACTAAATTCAACATGGCTAAAAACCGAACAGGCCAATAAGTATATTTCATTGCAATTAGTTGCCAATACGAATCACAATATAAGGTTACTAAAACCGAAAACGTAATTGAATAACACATTAATTAAGAAATAAAGCAAGTTTAAAAATGACTTCCGTTCTCCTTTAAACCTACAAATGCATTTCACTTCACTTCAATGATGATGACTTGTCAGGGAGAAGAGCTGAAAAATATCAGCACAGATGTAAATCAAATCTAGGGGGTATTTCATTCTGTGTAATCACCTGACACATTTTTTTTTCTTTTTTACTGATAGGCTGCATGAATCTATAGTGTGAGCTAGAAAGAAATAAGCCCTGATGTCACTTCGTCATACAAGTCAGTGTATTTGTCTTTTGTCCATTGGTGGTGCTGTTGCACTTGAATCCAGAAACATCTAAATGAATTCACTTTAATAGGAAATCTGATGTGGATTTGTAAAATTAAACTGATATATTTATGTATTGTAGTCTCTTATAGACGGGAGCTTTGCCATGCTAGCTCATTTATACCAGCCTTTCCTGCTGCTGAGTGACCCTTAAAAATGGTGTAATAAACATACCTAACACTAGTAGCATTTTTGTACATGGTGATAGTTGTGAATATGATGCAGTGATATGGGCTTTAAAAATTATTATTATTATTATTATTATTATTATTATTATTATTATTGTCATGCTCTTCCTTACATACATGTCAACCTTTGGTTGAACAAACCTGTAGAACCAACCTCCAAAAACCTTATTTCCCTTATAAAATCCTTATAAGATGCAAAATAAAATAATTTACCTAAAATTTGAATGATAATTAAAAATATATCCCATTTACTTTTTATTCAATATTAATAACATTGGGCGGCACGGTGGTGTAGTGGTTAGCGCTGTCACCTCACAGCAAGAAGGTCTGGGTTCGAGCCCCGTGGCCGGCGAGGGCCTTTCTGTGTAGAGTTTGCATGTTCTCCCCGTGTCCGCGTGGGTTTCCTCCGGGTGCTCCGGTTTCCCCCACAGTCCAAAGACATGCAGGTTAGGTTAACTGGTGACTCTAAATTGACCGTAGGTGTGAATGTGAGTGTGAATGGTTGTCTGTGTCTATGTGTCAGCCCTGTGATGACCTGGCGACTTGTCCAGGGTGTACCCCGCCTTTCGCCCGTAGTCAGCTGGGATAGGCTCCAGCTTGCCTGCGACCCTGTAGACCAGGATAAAGCGGCTAGAGATAATGAGATGAGATGAATATAAAGTGCAATATCTCTCCTGCTGCCCCCCTTTTCCTTTTTTTTCTCCCCTCCTCTCTCTCCCCCCTTCCTCTCTTCCCCATATCTTATTCTTTTTATATTTGTATATGTAAATACTTAATTTATTTTAATTTATCTAGAAGTTTTTTCTCTATTTCTTTTCTCTGTTTATCTGTAATGTTGCTGCTGGAATCTTAATTTCCCTGAGGGAACCCTCCCAAAGGGATCAATAAAGTTTTATCTAATCTAATCTAATCTAATCTAATCTAATCTAATCTAATCTAACAGTAAACCTTCAAAATAAATACAAAACTCCAATGTTTGACAAAGACACAAAGTGTCACTCTAATGTTCTGAATTGTGCTCCATGGCAGCCTTGTTAGCGCTCTGCACCAATGCCTCACTAGGTTGCATGTTACATCAAGTGTCTGCCATTTCGATCGAAGTCATTCAGTCTGAAACCTTTCTTGACGAGCGGTATCCTCAATCTCTGACGAACTTAAAGTGCCATTCCACCACTGGATGTATTCTTTGGCATAAAATACAATATATTTTGACAACATATATAAATGGTATCACTAGATAGAGAAATCTTTTAGCTTCAAAATGATATATCAAACATAATTTTTTGACAACGACAAGTATATTAATTTTGCGACCAAAGTCATGTACCCTTTTAATTTCCACGCATGATGTCATCGGCAGGTTCCCCTTTTTGTGTACCACATGACGTGTGACGTGGCACATATTATCAGCAATGGCGGATAGAACGCGATAAAAATAATACCAATAAATCTAGCTAATACCAATAAATCTAGCTAACTGAAAGATTAACTCAAAATTTTTCGCAATTTTTTTGGCCCCCATATACGAGGAGAAATGACTCTCTCACTTTGGGGGTTTCCTGGTCTAAAAATAGACCGACACATGGTACACAAGAAGGGGAACCTGCCGATGACATCACGTTTCACTACCGCGCGGAAATTAAAAGGGTAGGTGACTTTGGTCGCAAAATTAATATACTTGTCGTTGTCAAAAAATTATGTTTGATATATCATTTTGAAGCTAAAAGATTTCTCTGTCTAGTCATGTTGTCATAAAATATATTGTATTTTATGCCAAAGAATACATCCAATGGTGGAATGGCACTTTAACTCTAATGATGTCTGAACTCGCTTCGATTCAAAATTAAGTAACAAATGTACCTCGCTTCTCTGCAGTATCAAACTGTATTTGACAGCGATTTGCTCTCAAATGTACACTTCCAGACACGCGCACATCGTTATACATTCGCTACTTCCGTAAAAGCGATAAATTAGTGCCAATGTTTGGTTGCGCGGCAAGTGTAACAATTTAACCTTAGCTAGGAGTCCAGTCTGTGAAATCTTAGCGCGAAGCTTGCTGCATGACCCGACACGAGAACCAATTAAGACTGACACTAATCCTGTCGCTCATGTCAGCGAAGCAGGAAGTTGTACAATCGATGTTTATCAGAGTCCAGCATTCGCACATGTGGTATGAGACAGGATTGGTCACAGTTTATTTTCTGAATAAACAATCATTTGACATTTGACTTTCGGTGAGAAATTCCTGTATAGATAAACATATACGGCCGTATAGGTTAATTTTCGTTGAAAATCCGTATGAATTAAGGCAAAACCGTATAACGTGACATGTATGTCCTTACTTAATAGCTCGTTGAACACTGGAAAGTTGACATGCCATGTCACAAAATGCCAAAAAAAATGTTTAAGTGATCAAGTGTGTAGGAATGGGACAGACCTCATGCCTAATGCATCTTGTAGCCGGAGTGTCTGAGCTTGTAGTCAACATGCTTTAGCTAAATAGCTTCAGTCAATATTTCAGACAAGAACCTGCATCGAACGGTACAAAGTGCACTGTGCACTTTACACTGCATGGCTCAAGATGTTTCAGCTTTTTTTTTTCCTTGCAGTAGATTAGTGAAGAAGTTTTGTATGTACAGTGCTTAACTAATAATTACACATGATGAATAAACCCACACCCTCTGTGGGTGCGGTGTATCCTAAATAGATTTAGCCAAGAATACAGTATGGGCTTTATTCATAAAAGTGCAGATTTTTTTTTTCATTAATGGTTACGTGGTATCTGCTTTTATGGGATCTGGATGAGAGATAAAGAGCTTTAAAGGAACAGTCCACCGTACTTCCATAATGAAATATGTTCTTTTCTTAATTGAGACGAGCTTATCCGTACCTCTCCGAGCTTTGCGCGACCTCCCAGTCAGTCAGACGCGCTGTTACTCCTGTTTACTCCTGTTAGCAATGTAGCTAGGCTCAGTATGGCCAATGGTATTTTTTGGGGCTGTAGTTAGATGCGACCAAACTCTTCCATGTTTTTCCTGTTTACATAGGTTTATATGACCAGTGACATGAAACAGAGTTCAGTTACACAAATTGAAACGTGGCGATTTTTTACACAGCAAATTCCTCAGTGTTGAATTAACACTTTCAGAGTTAATTTGTGTCCAGTTGGACCTATATAAACACAGTAGGGTGTTAAATCAACACTCTGGGTGTTAATTCAACACTGGGGATTTTGCTGTGTATGCTATGGAAAGTCCGCACTATAATGACAGGCGTACTAACACCTTCTGCGCGCTTCGACAGCGCATTGATACCTTCACTCAGGAGTGACGGTATCAATGCGCTGTCGAAGCGCGCAGAAGGTGTTAGTACGCCTGTCATTATAGTGCGGACTTTCCATAGCATAGAAAATCGCCACGTTTCCATTTTTTTAACTGAACTTGTTTCATGTCACTGGTCATATAAACCTATGTAAACAGGAAAAACGTGGAAGAGTTTGGTCGCATCTAACTACAGCCCCAAAAAATACCGTTGGCCATACTGAGCCTAGCTACATTGCTAACAGGAGTAAACAGGAGTAACAGCACGTCTGACTGACTGGGAGGTCGCGCAAAGCTCGGAGAGGTACGGATAAGCTCGTCTCAATTCAGAAAAGAACATATTTCATTATGGAAGTACGGTGGACTGTTCCTTTAAAGGAGAACTGAAGTCATTTTTAAACTTGCTTAATTTCTTAATTAACGTGTTATTCAATTACGTTTTCGGTTTTAGTAACCTTATATCGTGACTCGTATTGGCAACTAATTGCAATTAAATATTATACTCATCGGCCTATTCGGTTTTTAGCCATGTCGAACGTAGTTCGTTTGGTCCACGGCAGGCGTCGCTTATCCGCGCGATCTTCACGAGACTTGTGCGAGACTTCGAAACGTGACGTGTCAGCCAGGTGTCAGTGCCGCCATTTTGAAAACTGTTTTCCAAACGAAATATTGCACAAAAACGAGTTTAAATGACAATTACTGCCTACTTTTTTCAAACTTTCCTGATCGCTATCAAAACAAACAAAACTTCCGGCTTGATTACATCAGCATTCGAAAGAGGGCGCGCGCGTCTTTTGACAACGTTGGCAGATGTCGGTCACTTTGATTTCCGCTGTATGTTTTACTTCCATCCTACGATGTCTCGCACAGGTCTCAACGAATCTCGTTTACGGCCATTGCTTTGACATATGGACTGATATATTACATAGCATATTTCAAACACTCATAACTTGCTATAGCAGTGACAAAATAACAATCAAAAATGCATTCCGATATTTAATAAAATGAGATAAATAGAATTTTGATAATAAAAAATTTGCCTGCAGTTCTCCTTTAAAGTCTATATAGATGGATGGATGGTAACATGGTGGTATTTTGCGGTAACATTCTCTAAGTATTTCATTCCTTGCACTGTAAAAGTAGATATGAAGGACTGATGTTGCTGTAAAGGATGAGAAGTTGCTCCTCAGAAATCCTGGTCAGTTTAATCCTTTTCAAGTGGAAGATTCAGCCCGACCTTCCTTCATCTGCTCGCATTAGCTGTGTAATCCCATCTCATTCACTTTCTCATTTCGTGGAGTTAAGAGTGGCAGTGCAGTTAGCTGGAGGAAACTGCTGAATTTCTTCAGGAGAAGATAAGTGGTTTACTGTCTCGTATCCGAAAGGACCTCAGTCGGACGCTGGCGATAGGCAGTTTGTAAATTAATCGTTCGTTCAGAATGGCTCAATTAAGCAACTCAAGCTGGTTGATTTAAGTTTCCGCACAAAAACAGGCACTGTTTTTGTAGGCTGTTTTCTGAAAGGCTGATCTGTATATAGCATTTGACTCTTAATATTTCCATCAGTCCAGGGGGCTTCATTCCTTTTATAACATAACTGCAATGTGATACACATTAAAGACTGACAGTGTTCTTTAATACATGCATTTAATATTGTGGGCAGTCTGTGAAACAAGTTAGTTCTTGTTCCATTATCACTTGTGTTGTAATAGCTATAAATACCGTATGTAGCTGTTCCTGCAACAGCCTTTTTTAAAAATCTTTCTGAAAGTTAATATGACAAAAATGCAACTTATGTTACTGAGAACCCAGAAAGCCCTCTATCCTTAAGTTATAAGTTTACCTCATACCTTATACATACCTTATACAAAGCACTAAGACTGGAAACTCCTTCCATAAAAAAAAAAAAATCAACAATGGATGACAATTGCAACCATTTTGTTGAAATCTGTTTATGTAAAACATACCTGTGTAAGTTGTTATGATTAATGGGAACTGAAGGCAATTTTTTATCATCAAAATTCTATTTATCTCATTTTATTAAATATAGGAATGCATTTTTGATCACTATTTTGTCGCTGCTATAGCAAGTTATGAGTGTTTGAAATATGCTATGTAATATATCAGTCCATATGTCAAAGCAGTGGCGTAAATGAGATTCGTTGAGACCTGTGCGAGACATTGTAAGATGGAAATAAAACATACAGTGGAAATCAAAGCGACCAACATCTGCCAATGTTGTCAAAAGATGCGCACACCCTCTTTCGAATGCTGATGTAATCGAGCCGGAAGTTTTGTTTGTTTTGATAGCGATCAGGAAAGTTTGAAAAAAGTAGGCAGTAATCGTCATTTAAACTCATTTTTGTGCAATATTTCGTTTGAAAAACAGTTTTCAAAATGGCGGCACTGACACCTGGCTGACACTTAACGTTTCGAAGTCTTGCACAAGTCTTGTGAAGATCGCGCGGATAAGCGACGCCTGCCGTGGACCAAATGAACTACATTCAACATGGCTAAAAACCGAATAGGCCGATAAGTATAATATTTCACTGCAATTAGTTGCCAATACGAGTCACGATATAAGGTTACTAAAACCGAAAACGTCATTGAATAACACGTTAATTAAGAAATAAAGCAAGTTTAAAAATGACTTCAGTTCTCCTTTAAAACAACACCATATTAGACAAACACATTATCCATAAACCATGAAACAGGAATTACTTTCAGAGCTGCTGTTTTAGAAAGCAAATCAGCATGCTCGGACCAGTCACATTATGACAATTCAGCAGCTCTGTGGAATAAATATTATGAGCAGTTTTAATTGCATTGTGAATGGAATGTGTTTGTAGCGAGGCTATATTTTAAATGTCATTAGATTTAATTTATAAAGCAGGTTTAAATGTCCTGTTGGCCATACTGCTGTACAATATACTATATTAAAATATATACATGCGTACATGTCATACATACATATTCAATATAAATTTAATGATTCCCAAGGCTGTAGAATTAAAAAAAAATGTTTTGAGTTTTGACTTTAAAATGGACAGTGATGAAATCTGAGGTCTGCTGGTAGGCTTTTGCAAAACACAGTCACCATTTTTGTTTTAGTTGATATTGACGAAAAGACAATAATCGCATGGAAGGTGTCAAGACACATTATGTGTAGAACGTAATTGGAAGTCAGTCAATCTAGAGCTTCAAAGACAAACAAGTGTTATATTGAATCCTAAAATGAATAAAGGCCAAAGAAGGCATTAATATGATCTCTTTTATTTACATCAGAAAATAGACAAATTGTAGCATTTATGAACTAGAACAGATGACTGGCAAATACTGGCAAAAAATAAGATTTTTGATAATCTTATAAATAAATCTTATAAAAAAGATAAATGTTGACAAAAAATGCTGCTATGTTTGTTGTTGTTGTGAACGAGCGAGTCGCCAGAGGTCCATAACCAGGGTCCATAACTGGGGTCCATATCATAGGATACGGACCCGCTCGCCAGCCAATCAGAGAGCAGGATTTGATGGAAACTGGACCATGAAAAAAATAACAGGAATTATTATACATACAGGACACTTTTTGGATGGAATAAAAACATGTATTCTATTCCCTTCTAGCGGGTTTCATTCATTTGGTTCGATAGCATGCAATATTGTTAGCATATTGCTTATCCTAGATGGCATGGTGGTGTAGTGGTTAGCACTGTTGCCAAGAAGGTTCTGGGTTTGAGCCCAGCAGCCAACAAGGGCCTTTTTGTGCGGAGTTTGCATGTTCTCCCCGTGTCCGCATGGGTTTCCTCCGGGTGCTCCGGTTTCCCCACAGTCCAAAGGCATGCAGGTTAGGTTAACTGGTGACTCTAAATGTAGGTGTGAATGTGAGTGTGAATGGTTGTCTGTGTCTATGTGTCAGCCCTGTGATGACCTGGCGACTTGTCCAGGGTGTACCCTGCCTTTCGCCCGTAGTCAGCTGGGATAGGTTCCAGTTTGCCTGTGACCCTGTGCAGGATAAGCGGCTACAGGTAATGGATGGATGGATATCGCTTATCCTACATGTATTATGCCACTCTACTCAATGGAGAATGAGCATGCAATATTGTCACAATATTGCATGGTTGTCAAGACATCATGACATAGTGAATTGAAAATGCCATAAGTTACTTATTACACGTAAAACTTCCGTGCTAGCAAGCGACTGTGACAATTTGGTTAGTAACCCCCCGTTCTTAACATTTTGTAAAATCTATAATTGTTCCATCAAATAATTATATGTGTGTATTATAATAATAATAATAATAATAATATTGGCTGGCTTTTTTTGTGTTATATCTGATATATTCCATTTAGCTAGCATGATACTGAACCTGTCTTTGACTCGTTCAATATCATGCTCGCTGAATGGAATATATCTGATATACCACAAAAAAAGTCAGCCAATATTATTTAAATATGTCACTCAGATCTGCAATATATTTCAAATGAAAAATACGAGTTTTTTAACACGATAAGATGAACTTCGTATCTTCAAGCAAATGTGTGATTTTCTTTTTATTATATTGACACATTCACAAACAAAAAGGACCCAGATTTATCTGAACAATTAACTGATTTTCTCATGGGTGACATATATATATATGTTATTTACCAGCTGGGAGGTCCGTATCGTGAAATACCATGACCGAGGTCTTGAAAGTATTGACCGAGGCCCTCTGGGCCAAGGTTAGTATTCAAGGCCGAGGTCATGGTATTTCACCATACGGACTGACCTTAAGCTGGTAAATGATTTTTTTTTTCTTTACCAAATTCTAACAGAAAACGAGAGCGCCCGAAAGGGAAAACCGAGCCGAGCCGCCATTTTGAATCCTCATTCATGGCTGTAATGCAAATTGCTTCCTCCTCGGTATACAAGTGCACTTCCATGGCAGGAAAAAAACTACATTTTGCCACCTATGTAGTCCCCTATTTATACAAAATTGAGTCATTCAAGATTCAGCCATGTTTTTGCTTGGCGTTAGCAAGTTACAGGTTTTCGGCTTTCTCCTGAAATGTTTTCTTTTATTTCTTCTTCCTCAGAGTAGTAAAACTCGCTTTCGCTGTGAACACTGTCGTTATCGCTATCCATGATGTAAAATTAATGCTATTTTGAATCCTCATTCACGGCTGTAATGCAAATTGCTTCCTCCTCGGTATACAAGTGCACTTCCATGGCAGGAAAAAAACTACATTTTGCCACCTATGTAGTCCCTTATTTACACAAACTTGAGTCATTCAGGATTCAGCCATGTTTTTGCTTGGCGTTAGCAACAGTTACATGTTTTTAGCTTTCTCCTGAAATGTTTTATTTTATTTCTTCTTCCTCAGGGTAGTAAAACTCACTTTTGCTGTGAAGACTGTCGTTATCGCTATCCATGCTGTAAAATTAATGCTATTATGCTGAGAAATGCTGGCAAAAATTTATAAGATTTTTGATTAAAATCTTATAAATAAAGCTTGTAAAAAAGACAAATCTCATCTCATCTCATTATCTCTAGCCGCTTTATCCTTCTACAGGGTCGCAGGCAAGCTGGAGCCTATCCCAGCTGACTACGGGCGAAAGGCGGGGTACACCCTGGACAAGTCGCCAGGTCATCACAGGGCTGACACATAGACACAGACAACCATTCACACTCACATTCACACCTACGGTCAATTTAGAGTCACCAGTTAACCTAACCTGCATGTCTTTGGACTGTGGGGGAAACCGGAGCACCCGGAGGAAACCCACGCGGACACGGGGAGAACATGCAAACTCCACACAGAAAGGCCCTCGCCGGCCCCGGGGCTCGAACCCAGGACCTTCTTGCTGTGAGGCGACAGCGCTAACCACTACACCACCGTGCCGCCCAAAAAGACAAATGTTGACAAAAATTGCTACCATGTTTGTTGTTGTTGTGAATGAGCGAGTCACCAGAGGTCCGTAACTGGGGTCCGTACCATAGGATATGGACCCACTCGCCAGCCAATCAGAGTGCAGGATTTGATGGAAACCGGACCGCGAAAAAAATTAAAAAAATTATGTCATGGGTTTGGTTCTCAATGTCCCGGATGTAGCTCATATGAGAAATACAAGTGGTGAATTTTCCAGTAAAACACCCATGTCTATATATATATATATATATATATATATATATATATATATATATATATATATATTCAATTTCTGCTTGTAATATCATAATATATTTTAAACTGAAGCTACTTCTAGTGATAAAAATAGGCCAAAGTCATAGCTACGCATTATTTTAAAGGATAAATCGTGCATGGTTTGAATAATATAAGTAGCTGAAAGTGAGTCATTATGGCCATCAACACTGTTTAATTACCTGACTGTGCTTAGACTGTTATAGGCTACAAATATGTGATTTATTCAGCATGATTTCTTGTTGTTCATTAAGGCCTGTCTGAATGCAAGGCTCGCACATGTGCAGACAGCGAGGGTGTACACGCATAGGGCGCTTAATATAGTCAGTTTGTGTGTAATATGGTTTCACCTTTATGCTTTATGTCTCACTGAAGTGGAAACAATTCTAATGAAGAAAAATAGCTGGTCTAATAAAATTCAAGGCTGCACACTCTTCCTTCAAATACACACAACCACTATATAATGTTTAGTATATATAAAGCATCTATTTTGTCCAGAGAGCTAGAATCAGTAAGCTATGAATCTTTAATTATCCAATGAATCCATTGTAAACACATGGTCATATGAAATGAATAAAATCCATCAGAGTATTGTGAAGTATCTTGCAAAAAAAGTGGATAGTAAAGATACTCATAATGAATAATGTGCAATAATTGATTAGTTCATGTTTAATAAATAAATGTTCATGAAGCGTTCGTTATTAGCCTCAGACGCTGACACTCCACCTAGGACAGTGACAGTAACAGTGTCTGATACTTATTCTACACTTTTCTGGCTTCAAGCTTCAGAGTCGTGAAGACTGTCCATCTGTAATGTAAACACATACATGCACCAGTGTCTGACTGACAGACGAACACCATAATTCACTGAGTATTTGGAAAAAAGGTATTGGCTCAGCCAGTCACTGGATTGAAAACTAATTATGGTAACAGCAAAAACAAGGAGGTAGAGGTGAGTAGGCATGTCCCATATCCTTTTGTCATGGGGCTCTGGGAAAATCGATCAGTTGCAGCGTCAATTAAGTGGCCTGTTCATGTTAAAGCAGGTGGCCCTTGATCACATTTAGTGAAGAATGGTATCAGATTCCTTAGTCTAAGCTAGAAGTTTGGCTTGTGCATAATTATAAACTCAAAGGTCATAGATGTCATCTATGTTTTACCAAATTGGATTACAGTCAGTATTAAAAGTACATTGGGGAAAAGGTGCATTGCAGTTTTTGTTGTCTCTCTTGTCTGTCTATTCTTTCACTCTGTGTTTTCTGTAATAATAATAATAATAATAATAATAGGGCGGTATGGTGGTGTAGTGGTTAGCACTGTCGCCTCACAGCAAGAAGGTCCTGGGTTTGAGGGCCTTTCTGTGTGGAGTTTGCATGTTCTCCCCGTGTCCGCGTGGGTTTCCTCCGGGTGCTCCGGTTTCCCCCACAGTCCAAAGACATGCAGGTTAGGTTAACTGGTGACTCTAAATTGACCGTAGGTGTGAATGTGAGGGTGAATGGTTGTTTGTCTCTGTGTCAGCACTGCGATGATCTGGTGACTTGTCCAGGGTGTACCCCGCCTCTCACCCATAGTTAGCTGGGATAGGTTCCAGCTTGCCTGCGACCCTGTAGGACAGGATAAGCGGCTACAGATAATGGATGGATGATAATAATAATAATGATAATTAGTTCAACTTATATAGTACCTTTTTCACATCCAAGGTCACTTTACAATTACCAATGGAAAAAAAAGTAGTACTAACTGTAGTTAGAACATGAAATTATCAGGTTTAATGTCAATGTTACAAAATACATGAATGGTAAATTCTATATGACAATATAATTAAATAATATTGTTTGGCTTTAAGTAGTATATCAGATATATTCCATTCAGCTTGCATGATACTGAACAAGTCGAAGATGAGTAGCTGAATGGAATATATCTGATATATCACGAAAAAAGCCAGCCACTATAATCTCATCTCATTATCTGTAGCCGCTTTATCCTGTTCTACAGGGTCGCAGGCAAGCTGGAGCCTATCCCAGCTGACTACGGGCGAAAGGCAGGGTATACCCTGGGCAAGTCGCCAGGTCATCACAGGGCTGACACATAGACACAGACAACCATTCACACTCGCATTCACTTTAGAGTCACCAGTTAACCAGCCTGCATGTCTTTCGACTGTGGGGGAGACCGGAGCACCCGGAGGAAACCCACGCGGACACGGGGAGAACATGCAAACTCCACAAAGAAAGGTCCTCGTTGGCCACGGGGCTCGAACTCGGACCTTCTTGCTATGAGGCGACAGCGCTAACCACTACACCACCGTGCCGCCTGCCACTATTATTATTATTATTATTATTATCATCATCATTATTATTATTATTATACGTACACATTTGATGGAACAATTATAGATTTTACAAAAAGTTAAGAACAGGGTGGTAACTTACCAATATTTAATGTTGATTCTGATCGAATGTAATTCAGTGTTCTGTCAATCCAATGTACTGTACAAAGTCAAAGTTCTAACAATAAAAATGGTACAAGTCCAAAAAGCCTGAACAACAACCCAACTTATATACAAGCTATGTACAGGTTGACAGTTCAAGTTCAAAGTTACTTTTGGTCATTGTTAATTGTTACACTGCAGTTGTTCAAAACAAAAGGGCTTTGCTGAGTGAAGTCCACGAGTGAAATCCTCTTGTAAAAGTCTCCGTCATTTTTCCTCACCTCCAAGTAGAACTTTATATTTCCACTATTGCTCTCTTTTCCAGTTTTTCGATGTTTGTTGGTATGTTTTTCTCTTGTAAATATGTGTGAAGAATATCCAGTGAAGTTTTTGTAGCCTTTCGGGTGTTCAGCGCATCTTTCTCTTTATATCTTAAGCTTTGAATGAAGCAAACGGTGCGGCCATGTTTGTGAAGAAACTGTCAGTCACTCACTAGCATGGAAGTTTTACATCTCTGCTGTGTCTCTCTTCCAGTTTTTTGATGTCTGTTGGTATGTTTTTCTCTTGTAAATATGTGTGAAGAATATATAATGAAGTTTCTATTTCCTTCACTCCAGACCGCCAGGGCGGTGCTAAAAGCACTAGTGGAAGGATCTTTGCATCCGCACGTTTCAAGAGTCGCATACAAAAGTTGTCATCTCATGACGTATGACGTGCCTGCCTATATAAGGCAACATCCCACGTCATTTGGCCTCTTCTTTTTTCTCGTGTTGGAATCGCATCTTTTCTATTGGAATTGTGTTAACTGTGGGAATACCTGTGACAATCTACAGTGCAGCTCGTGACTGAAGAGGACTTCAGTGGGACTCGACTCCACGCGAACTGTTTGGTCGCTAAGGTAACTTGTTTTATGCATCGATAGTCACTGAATCTTGGCTGCCAAGTTTCCAGGGGCGGTTATTATATCGGTCTTGTCACAAACTGCTCGGTTGCCGGCAGTTTTGTCAGTGTTGAGCAAGTTAGCGAATTGGTTGCCAATAACGTTAACGTGTACTTACAACTTTACGTGAGCATCGGTTTTCTGGTTGCTAGTAAATCGTTGTCTGTAGTGGTAAAGTTGCGCTTGTGAACTCGCTAGCCTTGGTTGCCAGGCTAGCAAGCAGCGCTACACCTTGCTTCTTTTCTAAAAAAAAAAAATCGTGGGTGAGTAGACACTGAGATGGATTCAGTGAGGTGTTCCACTTGCCCCAATCTAATGGAGGTGCTGGATGCACATGATCGCTGTGCGGAGTGCCTTGGCATGCAACATCTAAGGGAGGCAATGTCTGATCCATGCCCTTCCTGTGCGTTAATGCCGCTTACTGTTAGACAGGCGCGGTTGGTTGGTGTGGAATGTGCGTCTAGCAGTTTTCTGCTCTTGGATTCTCAGACACAGCGTAAGCTTTCACCACCAGTGCATGCAAAACAGCACAAAAAATCTAAGTCTTCTGAGTTAGAGCGTAAAGTGGAACTGCTCTCATCTACAGTGGAGCATCTGCTGCTTCTGCTTGCAAGCCCCCCCCCACAGCAGGGGCACAGGTAGGTACTGTAGAGGAACAGCCTGCACCGCCTGCCTCCTTGTCGACCGTTGGCTCATGTTCTCAGCCACCTGACCAAGAGGAAGTGATGTCTGTGGCTGCCTCAGACACCTTTTTCAGTCAGCCTTCTTCCTCGGCGCAGCCACCAAGCGAAGTCCTGCCAGATGTTGAGCCCCGTGATTCGGGCAGTGATGTTACCTCTGGGCGATCTGGGGAGTCTGCTTCAGTGGTGGGTTCGGTGGAGGCCACACTGAAGGCTTTGCTTGCACGTTTGCAGTTGGACACCCCAGCGCCTCCTACCAGATCTGAGAACATGTTCCTGCGCCGTGTTCAGCATGCCTCTCTGGTAATTCCACAGTGTCATGACTTTACTTCTGTGGTGGCCTCTGCCCTGGAGGCTGCTACGAAACCTGCCCGTCCAGACCAGATGTCTCACATGCTTGCGGCGATGCAGGACCCCGGTGCTGTTGGCTTGGGTAGCATGCCAGTAGTTGAATCAAGCATTGCTTCGCTCATTGTGTCTCCCGATGAAGCACTTCAGGAGCAGGTGCGTTGCCCTAATGCTGAGTGCCGCCGCACAGACGAGCTACTTTCTCGTGCTTACAACTCTACTGCCTTTCTTGGCAGGGTGTCTAACTCGCTGGCACACATGCTTGTTATGCTGCACTCGACACTCAACACATCATTGGCAGACCCACTGGCGGCTGAGGTACTGGAACTTGCACTGCAGGCTATGGGTGTCATTGCCAACCAGTGTGGCACTACCTTGGGCACCTTGCTGCAAGCCCATCGGCAAGTGTGGCTGGCTCAATCGCCTCTACCAGAAGTATGCAGGAACAACCTGAGGCACCTCCCACTGGCATCTGGACAGGTCTTTGGGCCAGCAGCACAAGAGGCTGTTGACAGACGTGTGTCTGTTACAGAGTCTCGCTCCCGTCATGTGGGCGTAGCACCCACCTTCAGAGCTCCACCAAACCCTTCTGCCACACGCTTTAGGCATGTGGCCCCTAGAGCTGCACAAAGGTCTCCCCATCGACCCCAGCAGCAGGCCCCCAATCCCCCATCTCCCTCGGCCAGGCAGGGTGGCACTCAGCCACACATGAGTTTTCGCCCTTTTCAACAGACAGGTCCTCCCCGCAGTCATCGCACCCCCATCCCTTCCGAAAAACGTAGACAGGACCACTGACAGGTCAGGGCCAGTGGCAGGAGTTTTTACAGGCAGCCAGCTAGCGCGTTGGCACAAAATAACAACCAACCAATGGCTACTCACCACCCTTTCAGAAGGGTACTGCCTGCAATTCCGCCGCCGGCCATCAATGCATTCGGGTGTGAGGCAGACAGTTATAACCAATCCAAGACAGGCAGAAGCCTTGTCAAGAGAAGTTCAGTTGTTGCTACAAAAAGGAGCCATAGAGATGGTCGACCCCATTGTTCACCCAGGGGGTTTCTTTTCAGTTTATTTTCTCGTTCCAAAGAAAGACGGCGGGTTCAGGCCGATTTTAGATTTAAGAAGGTTAAACCGTTTCTTGAAGGTGCTTCCTTTTCGAATGCTACGAACAACAGATGTACTGCAAGCGGTCACAAACCAGGACTGGTTTGTGACCGTAGATCTCGAGGACGCCTATTTTCACATACCCATTGCCGTGGACCACAGGCGCTTCCTTCGTTTTTCGTTCATGGGAAAGATTTTTCAGCTCAGAGTTCTCCCCTTTGGACTTTCTCTGGCGCCAAGGGTGTTCTCGAAATGCATCCAAGTAGCACTAGAACCCCTTCAGAAGGAGGGTATAAGAGTCCCTTACTTGGACAACTGGCTTCTTTGTGCGGCATTGCCCGAACAGGCCAGGGAACATGCTCACCGGTTGCTACTACACATTACGGCTCTGGGGTTCAGGGTGAACCAGAGGAAGTGCAAACTGGTCCCAGTCCAGGCAACACATTTCATCGGCCTTGCCCTGGATTTGAACACTGTGCTGGCCAGTCCCACGCCAGACAGAATAAGTTCAATTCTCACTGGCGTGAACCACCTTCGTGTCAGGGGAACTCAGCGTTACGTTTCTCTCCTTCGGCTGTTGGGGAAACTCACAGCGGCCTCAGTAGTCATTCCTCTGGGTCTTCTGTGGCTAAGGGCTTTCCAGAGATGGCTTCTTCAACTGCGTCTGTGTCCAGTGCGAGACAGGCACATGATGGTGAGAATAACATGCCATTGCATGCTCACGCTAAGACCTTGGTCCCAGGCACACTTTCTCACTCGTGGAGTTCCACTTGGTCCCCCACCGGGACGGTGGGAGGTTATCCGGACAGATGCTTCCCTCATGGGTTGGGGTGGAGTCTGGCGTCAGCAAGGTGTGAATGGCACCTGGCCTGCTCCGTGGTGCACGTCCCACATCAACACACTGGAGTTGATGGCGGTGTTTCTGACGTTGCACCACTTTCAGGAAGTGCTGCGGGGCAAACATGTATTGGTACGTACAGACAATGTGGCAACTGTTTTCTATATCAATCATCAGGGGGGCACAAGGTCTGTAGCTGCGCTTCAGGTGGCTCACAGTCTCCTAGTATGGGCTCAGGACAACCTCCTTTCCATAAGGGCATCTTATCTACCTGGACGCCTAAACAGTGTGGCAGATGCTCTGTCACGCGCAAGGTGTCTCAAGGGGATTGGAAACTGCATGCAGACACAGTGGAACAGATCTGGTAAACCTATGGGAGAGCAACTGTGGACCTGTTTGCGAGCAGTCAGACAACTCATTGTCCGACATGGTTTTCCCTGGGAGAAGAAACGGCAGCGTTGGGCCAGGATGCTCTGGCCCACGACTGACCGTGGGCCATCCTTTATGCCTTTCCCCCTCTTCCACTGTTGTGGAGGACTCTCTGCTGTGTGCACGATCACGGTCACCATGTGCTATTGATAGCTCCTCATTGGCCATCCAGGCCATGGTTCCAGCTCCTGCTGTCACTACTAGTGGGACCCCCTTGTCAGCTGCCCAGCAGGCCCGACTTGCTGACGCAGATGGAGGGCAGGATTCAACACCCATGTCCCGAACGCCTGAAGCTCTGGGTGTGGCCCTTGGGGCCCCGGGGCTACTACTGGAGTGTTCAGAAGGGACCAGGAACACTGTGGTGAACGCACATGCAGAATCTACCCGACGCTTGTATGCAGGCAAGTGGAAGGTGTTCTGTGATTGGTGTGCAGAACGCAACATTGACCCCCTAAGCTGCTCTGTTCCACAGATTTTAGATTTCCTGCAGCACCTTTTAGAGCTTGGCAGGGCTGCATCTACACTTAAGGTGTATGTTGCAGCACTAACAGCCCACCGTTCAGAGGTTGGAGGTGTTTCACTTGGGTCCCACCGGCTGGTGGTAGCCTTTTTGAGAGGGGCAGTTCGTCTTAATCCTCCTCATTTTGTGCAGAGTCCGTCATGGGATCTGAACACTGTGCTCGAATCCCTTTGCTTGCCTCCTTATGAGCCCCTGGCAGCAGCTGACATTAAGTGGCTATCTGTTAAAACAGCTTTTCTCCTTGCCATCACAACAGCCCGGCGTGTGAGTGAGCTACATGCCCTCTCAGTGAGTACTGTTTGTCTTCGTTGGGGCCCTATGTTTGACAGTGTTTCATTGTGGCCTAACCCAGCTTTCCTCCCGAAAGTCTAATTTCCCCAGTTTAGCAACCAGCCGATTTTGCTGAGTACTATACCGGCGGACAGGACGGACTTGCTTGCTGAGTTGTGCCCTGTCAGGGCTCTGAGGTTTTATTTTGATAGGACGGCAGCCTTTCGTATGACAGACCAATTGCTTGTATGTTTTGGTGGCGCTCCGAGAGGAAGGCCT
The DNA here is from genome assembly GCF_027579695.1 of Neoarius graeffei. NCBI lineage: Eukaryota > Metazoa > Chordata > Actinopteri > Siluriformes > Ariidae > Neoarius > Neoarius graeffei. The sequence goes on from NC_083595.1 coordinate 36,249,188, forward strand.
CTGTCCAAGCAGCGGCTCTCCCTTTGGGTTGTGGAGGCAATCACCCATGCCTATGAATCTATGGGACGTACTGTGCCCTCTCCTGTCCGCTGCCATTCGACGCGTGCTCAGGCAACATCATGGGCAGCTCTCCGGGGTGTACCACTCTCTGACATTTGTGCTGCTGCAACTTGGTCCAATACATGTACATTTGCCTGGTACTACAGGCTAAATGTTGCGTCCATGCCATTGCTGTGTGCAGCTGTTCTTCCAAAAGGTGGTGATGCTCTTCTGAATTCCTCGTGACTGGGTTGGTATTCGTCTTCCACTAGTGCTTTTAGCACCGCCCTGGCGGTCTGGAGTGAAAGAAATAGAATGCTGGTTACGAATGTAACCGTGGTTCTATGACTAAGTGGAAGACCACCAGGGTCTTTGGTCACTCAGATTGCGCGAGAATGATCTTGAGGCCAAATGACGTGGGATGTTGCCTTATATAGGCAGGCACGTCATACGTCATGAGATGACAACTTTTGTATGCGACTCTCGAAACGCACGGATGCAAAGATCCTTCCACTAGTGCTTTTAGCACCGCCCTGGCGGTCTTCCACTTAGTCATAGAACCACGGTTACATTCGTAACCAGCGTTTGGTAGCCTTTCAGGTGTTCAGCATGTCTTTAGTTTCAGTTTTCAGTTTATTTATTTACTGCTTAAACCGACCACTGAATTAACCCCGTCTTCTCTTTCTCCTGACCGATAAAGAAATGATTGTGTGCATGCGCAACAGAAAAGTTTTGTCATTCGATCTTCACATGTGATGTTGTGTTGTCTTGACAACGTGCAATATAATAACAATATTGCATGCTCATTCTCTATTGGGGAGAGTGGTGTAATACATGGAGGATAATCGATATGATAATAATATTACATGCCATCAGTAAACCCACTGGAAGGGAACAGAATACATGTTTTATTCCATGGAAAAAGTGGCCCGTATGTATAATAATTGTTAATCTTATTACTGTTGTAAGTATTAATTTCTGTTCTTTATTCTTAATTCCTCCATATGGATGCTGGTTGATATTACGATCTGTTAATCATAGTCCTCTTTTTTATATTGTACCTGCATATGGTCATTCCAGTAAAGCTCAGTGAATTTAAAGGTACTGACTGCAAAGTTGAATTCTGGGCAAAAACGTTCTATTTCTACTGCTGTTGGAGTTTCAAGATATTTTACTTTGATTTGATTTGAAATTGAGGAGTGGCACTGCTGCACGCACCGTGTATCCTGTGTGTAAATGTTTTGCTGAGATTAAAAGCGTCCCGCATTTTACAATTCCGGAGATTGCCGAAGCAAGTGAGCAGCAATATCACATGACCACCGTGGGGCGTGTTTGACCTACTTTTCACCAAAACAAATCGGCATGGGCAAACATGACAGACTCTAAAAGGCAGCGGAAAAGAAAAGGAAAATATGAAAGTGAATCAGCTAGAAAGCATGCCAGAAAAGCAATGGAAACCAAAAGGCTGTCTGCAAGAATTTTCATGAAGGGATAGATCGACTGCTGGAATCGACTGAAGAATGATACAAGTGTGAAATCTGACACAACGCTTGTCTTAGATTGGCGAGTCTGAGTATGGAGTTATACACCTAATGTTTTGATCTACAGAGAAAGAAATGATAACACAAATGCAGTAACAGAGAAAATATTCATCTTTTGTTTCATGGATCTATTTGTGACTGTCAAGCACAAATTACATACCTGTGACTCAAAACTCTCTGAGGCTGATGTAGAGTCACGATGTTTTCCGCATGTCGCCATCTTGGTGTGACCCACTTCCATAGTTATGCTAATTAGTTCAAGCTTCTCGCATTCGGCTGTTTCCGTAGGGTCATACTATTTGGTTCCAAGAGGGAGGATATTCGGTCCCAAAATGGAGAAAAGCGACCCTTAGCACATCAAAAAATGATCACATGATATTGTTCTTGTGGGACATAGGAAAATTCCATGCACAATAAAAAAAAAAAAAATTATAAATTTCAGATGACTTTGCAGTCATCGCCTTTAATGGAATTGAATCGAGAAAGAGAGAGAGAGAGAGAGAGAGAGAGAGAGAAAGAATGTGCACAAGTGTGCATGTGATTATAAGATGTCTGCCCAGTAAGTACTACACCTACACACTAATCCCTGAGACCTGTTGTAATCATCTATAGTACATCCTGACCCATGTTCCTCTCTTTTCCTTTCTGTCTTTTAATCTGTCAGTGTGCCATTCTCTCTTGTTATCTCAAGGGATGCTATGAATGATGGGTTGCCAGTACCTCACAGTGGCACCTGTCAAAGCAGTGAGTGAAAGGTGTTGATTTGCATGACTCCAGTATATGTCCAACCAGCAGATCCTTCAATCACCCTGGCAGGCTACAGACAGTTTGCACAAGACAGCCTAACTAGTTTGATAAAACAGACACTGGAGTTTTCAACAAGAGGAAGGATCTGGATTACTGACACGGAGCATTGGAGCTTTCATTTGAAAACCTCACTGTTTGTCCAGGGCATGGGAACAGGCATCAGTGGTACAAATCTGTTAATCTGCTTGGCATAAGCCAAAGAATTATGAGAGCATATGGTGGGATCTTCTGTTAGGAAAGCAGAAGTGCTAAAGTGTATTCTGTGACTGAAAGGGTCATGTGGACATGTACAGATGGAGTCGATTACACATGCTTACACACAGTAATTCAAACTTGCTTCAGCTCCCTCACACACTCACATTTACAAAAACACAAGCGAACTAATGTCACACTAATAAACACACCAACAGAAGCACTAACCCCATGCAGCATATGTCCAGAAGTACAGTCACACCCCAACAGTCTCCTCTGTCCATCTTTATCTCTCTCTTTGCCAATCTATCTCTTTTGTCTCTGTTGGCATCATTAAAAAAGAGACAACATCAAGGCATTTTCCCCACATGGGATTTTCAGGAGGTGAGTTACTCATTGGGTGGCATGGTGGTGTAGTGGTTAGCACTGTTGCCTCACAGCAAGAAGGTTCTGTGTTCGAGCCCTGTGGCTGGCGAGGGCCTTTCTGTGTGGAGTTTGCATGTTCTCCCCATGTCTGTGTGGGTTTCCTCCGGGTGCTCCAGTTTCCCCCACAGTCCAAAGACATGCAGGTTAGGCTAATTGGTGGCTCTAAATTGACCGTAGGTGTGAGTGTGAATGCTTGTTTGTTGCTATGTCTCAGCCCTGTGATGACCTGGCGACTTGTCCAGGGTGTACCCCACCTCTCACCCATAGTCAGCTGGGATAGGCTCCAGCTTGCCTGCGGCCCTGCACAGGATAAGCGGTTAGGTATAATGGATGAATGAAGTTACAATAATGTGACAGTTTGCTGAGTGGGTATCATTAAATCGGTTAGCACGCCGAACTGCACAACTCCAAGGTTCCTGGTTTGATCGTGAGCTCAGTTTACTGTCTGTATGGGATTTCATATGGTCAAGATCATTTATCATTTCAACCACATAGAGTTGGTACAGTACACAGTTAAAACGAAACAACGTTTCTCCAGGACCGTGGTGCTACATTAAACATCACAGGAGTAAAAATACAACATAAAGTGCAAGAGTGTAGCGAGTGAAAACATAGCAGACAATAAACTACACAAGCAACATAAAGTGCAAACATCAACAACATAAAGCGCAGACAACAAGGACAGTGCAAAAACAACAACTAGCACAAACAACAGTATATTGCCAACCAGTACCTGTTACTGTTAATGTGCGGAAAGTTGAGTGTGCATATTGAGGTAGTGTGTGTAAAAAGGAACTAGATAGATACTGTGAATAAAGTCACAGTGATTTGCGCTACCTCTTACAAACCAGGACGTCTGGTCACCGTACCCTATAGATCCAGAATGGTAAGAGTTATAGAATGATGCTTAGTGAGGAAAAAAGCCCATTTTTCATGGGGCATTCTGGTTCGGTGATCCAGATCAGCACCAAAAATCATAGCAACTTAGTTCAGCCCAGAGGTATTCTTCATATGAAATTTGGTGATGGTTGGTTGAAAACCGAGGGAGAAATAAGTGATTGAAAAAGCCCATTTTTCCTGGATCATTCCTGCTTGGTGATCCTGATCAGCACCAAAAGTCTAACCATCCATCATCTGTAGCCGCTTATCCTGTTCTACAGGGTTGCAGGCAAGCTGAAGCCTATCCCAGCTGACTATGGGCGAGAAGCGGGATACACCCTGGACAAGCTGCCAGGTTATCGCAGGGCTGACACAGAGACAAACAACCATTCACACTCACATTCACACCTATGGTCAATTTAGGGCCACCAATTAACCTAACCTGCATATCTTTGGACTGTGGGGGAAACCGGAGCACCTGGAGGAAACCCACGCAGACACAGGGAGAACATGCAAACTTCACACAGAAAGGCCCTCGCCGGCCGCTGGGCTTGAACCCAGGATCTTCTTGCTGTGAGGCAACAGTGTTAACCAGTACACCACCGTGCCACCAGCACCAAAAGTCATAGGAAATTAATTCAGCCCAGATGCATTTTTCACGTGAAACTTGGTGATGGTTGGTTGAAAACTGATGGAGAAATAAGTGATTGAAAAAAAGCCCATTTTTCCTGGATCATTCCAGTTTGGTGATCCTGATCAGCACTAAAAGGCATAGGAAATTAATTGAGCCCCTAAGAACCAGGGTGGGCCATCCCACATTTTTTGATTTCGAGAAAGTTCAATAAAGTTTAAGTTTTGTTGCATCTCTGAACTACAGAATTTAACAAAAACTAGAATAGAAAGACATCACTAGTAAAGGTAAAATTTTTATGAATTACACTTATATGCCCCACCGCATAGACCCTCTAACTCATTTTTTTCAAAAATGTGGGATGGCCCACCCTGGTTCTTAGGGGCTGAATTCAGCCCAGAGGTATTCTTCATGTGAAATTTAGTGATGATTGGTTGAAAACTGGCGGAGAAATAAGTGATTGAAAAAAGCCTAATTTTCATGGATCATTTCAGTTCAGTGATCCAGATCAGCACCAAAAGTCATAGAAACTTAATTCAGCTCAGAGGTATTCTTCACGTGAAATTTGGTGATGATTGGTTGAAAACTGAGGGAAAATTAGCATCCTAAAAAATGTTAGGATAATAATAATAATTAATAATAAAGTAGAAAGATCCTGAGTGAGGGTAACAATTTGCACCAGCGCTGCTAGCGCAAATTAATAAATAAATGTGTGTGAGAAGCATTGTAAACATTGTAAAAGTGATAGTGTATTAATGTTCACTGTGCAAGACTGCAGTGGGAGTGGTGTGTTCAACAGTCCGTGTGTATCAGTTCAGTCCCTCAGAGTTGAGGAGTCGGATGGTGTGTGGATAGAAACTGTTACAAAGCCTGGCTGCGAAGGTCCAAATGCTTTGGTACCTTTATCCAGATGGCAGAAGGGTGAAGAGATTGTGTGAGGAGTGTGTGGGGTCGTCCACAATGCTGGTGGCTTTCTGGATGCAGCGTGTGGTGTAAATATTCTTGATGGAGGGAAAAGAGATTCCAGTCATCTTCTCAGCTGTCCTCACTATCCACTGGAGGGTCTTGCGATCTGAGACGGTGCAATTCCCAAACCAGACCATGATGCAGCTGCTTAGAATGTTCTCAATAGTCCCTCTGTAGAATATTCTGAAGAGGGGTAATGGGAGATGGGTTTTCCTCAGCCTTTGTCGGAAAGGTTCTCCAGGTTCTTTGGTTTTCTCCCACCTCAAAAAAACAAATACGCCAGTGTGTGGACCAGCGACACTAAATTTCCCCGAGTTGTGTGAGACTGTGGACATGTGTGTCTCTGACCTTGACGAGGATAAATAGCTTACTGAAGATGAAAGAATTAGTGAATGTTATGGACAATACTGACTGGTATCATGCAAATGAAATAGATGGACTCAATGAGAAGTTAATGAGTCAGAAAAATACAATTTGTAAGGATTAAGCCTTTTCAGGAATTGACTCTGGGTATTTTTATTTTTACACTTCGCTGAGTTAGAATGCTGAAGGTTGCAGTCTGGTTGTCTGTCTGCACTTCCATGTATAGCCTGCACACGTCCTTATGTCAGTTTACTACAGGAAAACGAGCTCTTGAGCACTGTGACATAATGACTTTTTAAAAAAATAAGATGTAACTGAATTAAAAGTATTTCCTGTATCCCATCTTTATAAAATGACTGAGTTTTGTTTGTAATAGAAATACCTTTGTGAGTTTGATGACAGGCTTTTGGAAAAAAACTGTCACAATTTCCCACTTTGCGTCACTGTTCACATGGTGATGTACAGGGCCCCATGTGCTCGTGTTTCTATTGTATTCCTGATTCCACCCCCATTCTGTAATTGGCTTGTTATCTGACTGTGTTCACCTGTTGTGTGCTAGTTCTTGATTGGTTTGTCTATGTATACCCTGTTGTATCACTGTATTGTTGCAAAATCTTATCAAGCATTTTTGCGTTGGGATTTTTCACCCTAATTTAGTCTTGGTCAATTCCCTTCCACTGAGTAGGTCTCCACTATCAGCTACCGACTGGGGAGGATCAAGGCTATTACGTGCTTCCTTTGAGTCAGCTGCGTCTTTTTCAACTGCTGTGTCACAGGGCAGTGTAACACCCTTGGAGGAAAGTTCTATCCAGCCCCTTCGACATGCATGAGCTCACAGACGCCTACAATGGCTAGTGTCTCTGTGACTGACAGGGGAGAGGCTAGGCCATACTTCCCACCCAAAAACCAGACCCAATTTTGCAATGTTGGAGTCCTTGGTATGTGGGGCTTACCATGCATGATCGTTGTTGTTAAGGCCAAGACTTGTTTTTCATACATCATTCTGCATTTTGCCTTTGAGCCTGGTTCCCGTTCTTCATTTCTGATTACGGACTGTGATGATTTCTTTTTGCCTACCCGTGTTTTGACCCCTGCTACGATTCCAATTCTTTGTTGGATCCAGGACATTTCCCTTCCATGCCAGCACAGGTCGCATTCCCCAGAATACTTGTGCAACCTTTAATCTTTAATGCAGCCTCCTCATTTTACTATATATAAACTTTTCACGGACATTCAGTCATTGCAAAGTCTTGCCAGTATCTTTTAAGCCTTGTATTGTCTTATTATTTCCAAAACGCTTGGACTTCTTGTTATGACAGAATCTGTTTTGACATTAACCAGTCTTAACCCTTAGAATCTGACGGACGCAGATTGCATCCAAATTCACAGCCCTTTTTCTCGGTTGAATTGCTCAAAAAATCTTGATTTATCAAATTTAATCATACTTACAATCTGCATACAGCTCTGTGTCCCCATTATTCTTGTTTAAATTACTCATGAACTCATCAGTGCATGGAGATGGAATACATATCACAAGAAAGAATGGGACTGGAGCTTTGTAATGATGCTATTCACATTTGTACAGGATTGAAGACAGATCAAAAGTCTGCAAAGTAATATTTTTTATGAATTTCACATTATGGTTTCTTGGTTGAAAAAGTCAGAAGTTCATATCACTTTACACTGTACACTGTAGCTACCACATACCATTTCTGATGCTGCTAATCGTTTCTCTGTGTGACAGAGACCTGTTGAGAAATCTGGTTTTAAATTTCAGGCACATACAATTACAAAATTATGAAATGAAAAGATATCTCTACTGCCAGCATTTTACAGTGCGATAAAGATTATTATTCTATCCACATCCACTGGATATGAGCAATCACATGCTCTGATTGGCTACTTTACTACTAGGATATCAGCTCATACACAGTGAGTAGAGAAAAAAATGGCAGCGCGCATCAAGTCAGATATATCACTTTGTTATCAAGTATTTAAAAGAAATAGAAATAGCTAAAAGAACAGTTTTTTTTTCCTTTCCCCCCCAATATCTCCTGTTCAGCACTCTAGCCCAGTCGGTGGTGATAAAGCACCTTTAAGTTGGTTTGCCAACCACCAAAAAAACCCTAAAGAGAAAGAAGAAGAAGAGAGAAGAAATGGTGGAGCGTGTTGCTGAACCAGCCAAAGATCAAATAAAAACTCTACTCGAAAACACGCCCCCCCCCAAAAAAAAAAAAATGGTATAAAAGTATTTGATGATAAGAACATTTTTATTTTTTCAAGAGTTATTATAGTATTTTTTACAAATTGCTTCTGTCATTTCGCCAGTTTGTTGACATTCTGAGCAGAAATTATTTTGTTGGACATTTTGTATAAAGTTTTTATTTATCAAATTTGCAAAAAATGCTCTGTTTCTCAAAATCCAGTGAATGTGGATAGAATAAAACAGTTATTCCACTCAATGTCATTGTACATGGCCTATATTCAACTCAGCTATCAGCTCATATACGACTCAATTGCGTGGAATAACTGGTAAATATATAACAAAGTATTACCCTATATAATGATGGAAGATTTGGATAGCATAGCCTGTAATGGGGAGAGGGGAAAAAACATACACACACACACACACACACACACACACATTTGTCTCACTATACTTGTGAGGACCTTCCATTGACATAATTATTATTGCAGTTAATTAATGCTGTGCCTGCACCTAAACCTAACCCTAACCTTAACCTCAGTAATGAAACGGAAACTTTTAGGCTTTTTTATTTATTTATTTATTTTTTTTTTTGTTAAAACACACACACACACACACACACACACACACACAACAACAACAGCAGCAATTTCCTTCTGGGGACCATCCAGATGTCCCCACAAGATCGAAATTGTCAGATTTTACTATCCTTGTGGGGACATTTGGTCCTCAGTAGGGTATAAAAACATGTGTACACACACACACACACACACAAACGTTCAGCCTTTTAACTCCAGTTTTGTGTGACACACCCATCTATCTGGTGATTGTCTGGTTTCCTTGACGACCACATCTGTGACAAGGCCAGGTTGCCATGACGAGGGCTGTTTGTGACAGTGATGGGCAAGAAGAGGCTGTGATCGATACACAGAAATTGTGTGTGTGTGTGTGTGTGAGAGAGAGAGTTGGAGCTCGTAACATTTAGCCAGGTCAATTCCCATCTTGCTCTTTGTCTCTCTATCTTTCTTTCTCTCACTCTCTCACGCACACACACACACACACACACACACACACACACACACAATCCATTACTGAGCATTTAGCCAGCTCAATACACACACAAATTTCCAGCAGTTTAGCCCAAAGCCTTCAGAGTGAGTGAGGCTGAAAGAATGGACAAGTGTGCCTCCTGCCTTTGCACTTATCTTTCTCCTTCATCTTTCTTCAAGCAGCATTCAGTGTTAATTGGAAGTTTGCGCTGCATGCCATCCTGTCTCCGTCACGTTAAAACCTGTCACCGCACTCAGGCCACTGACTATGGAGTTGTTTGTGGTTGTGTAGGCGGTTAATTTGTTTTATCAGTGCAGTTATGTAAGACGTCTGTTGCTGTGTGTGACTCTGTCACACGGGCGATTGCTCTAAGACAACGAGGGAGGCTCAGCCTCCTCTAAAAATGATGAACATCGTGTAGGATGAATTACGCTAGGCTTATGTTATAGCCAACCTTATAACATTGCTATTTCAGATCCAGAATCATAGAAATATATGTGCTCAACCCAACTACAGTGCGAAATCATTCCGTTATAATTTTCCCCAGTTCACCTAATGTGTGCGTGAGTTTTTCCCCCTCGTGACAGCGCGATGCAGCCCAGCCTCAGTGGACTTCAATGGCATTTGGGAGCTCTGCGCTTTTCAATATCAAAATGCAAGATGGTTATTGGACAAATACTGCGAAAATGCCCGCCCACGGACACCGAGCCGCACAGTGGGAGGGACATGGAAGTTTCTACGAGGAGACTGGTGATTGGTGAAAGTGGCCGGATATTTTCTTTGATTGACAGCTCGTTTCAAATATAGACAGGCAGCGGTGAATTTCAGTTCAGTCCCATGCAGATTCGCAAGTGGTTTGGTGTATTGGAAGAGATCAGCTTACATTTCGATTTCATTCATTACATACGGTTTCTACCAGCTTTTTTAGTTTGTATATATTTTCATTGTAAATAAAGTGTAAATATAGTGTTGTCAAGTTTGCTATCTTAGTTCCAGAAATTTCGTTTATTTGAGTGACTGAACTTGAACTTGAAGGGGGCTAGTCAGCTAGCAAGAAAGCTGCGCACGGATGCCGAGCATTGCTGATTTAATTTTGGCAAAGCCATTTGCCAGTCTTCCTTTCAAGGAAAAATTTTAATTAAAGAGCAGGGTAGACCAACGCCTCAAACTGACTTGGTGAAAAAGGTAGGGAATAATACTCGTTCCTTTCAGCTCTCCTGGTACGAGAAAGTGAATTGGCTAACAGCAAGTGACCCACATCAACAACAGTAAATAGGCTACTTTAGTAATATGTCATGGATGGACCAAAAATATAGAATCTATTTAAAATGTTTATGCTGAGTATATTATATTGGAATATATATTTTTCTGGATATGAATTAAACACAGCTACAATTTGGAAAACATTTTTAAACAAAAACACAGCCGAGAACATTTCACACTACAGACCTGGATTAAAAGTGAAGGGTTATCAAAATTGTCAATAAAACATTTCTCAGTCAAAATAAGTAAAATATAAGGAAAGTGTCATTGAATGAAATGTGTGGCACCCAGCTCTATGTTTGGCTCCCCAAGGTCAGTGCTTGTGCCTATTCCAGAACACTCTGCTGTTACTGCTGAGGTTCCTGACAAAGAGCTGCTTTCAATAATGATCAATTTTTAAACAACATGCCACAATTTTAAAATATAAAATGTTAAAATATACCCCCCCCACACACCACCATCATGTATATTGGACAGTAGGCTAATGGGCCAAAAGAACCTGTTATTTCACAGTTTGTGACCCTGCCAACAATCAGCCAGATCAGAGGCAAGAGTATGGGCAAAACTGATGTGTTTTTTCTTTTTAAATCTGGAAATATCGTAACCGACCAGCCTCCCCGTTTGAAAGACTTCCAGCCGCCACTGCTCTGTCAGTATCTCTGTTTTGTGTTCAGCTGCAATCATTTACAACAAAAGGGAGTGAGAGGAGTTGTCAAGAATGCTTGGCTGGATTAATTATCCAAAAATGCCTTTGTGTGTGTGTGTGTGTGTGTGTGTGTGTGTGTGTGTGTGTGTGTGTGTGTGTGTGTGTAAAAAAAAAACAGAGGTGTGAAAGAGCCGGGCAGACTAACAGTGTCAGTTTCTCCTTCCCACAAATCCTCTGTCTAACGTTCACAAATAATTTGAATAATTGTCCATTATTGCATTCATTATTAATTCTGAAAAAAATGTTCTCATTATTACCCACACATCCTTTCTTCTTCTCACAGTACTTTCTCTCTCTCTCTCTCTCTCTCTCTCTCATGCATTCCTCCTTCACTGATTGATTGTTTATCAAGCTGTCTGAAGTTGCCCTTTTGGCATGTCATCCAGTTTTCTGATGTCTTTCCCCCTCTGCCTTCTTTTCCCCTGCAGCTTTTTTCTCCTCCTGATTAGTTTGTATTCAATCTGGCTGACTGTGAAATAGGACATGACCAGTGTGTTGGCCAAGCGTTCTAATGGCCAGACTTAATCAAACAGACAAACAGGAGGAATGGAAGGCAGCCTGTGACCTTTCCAACATGGCATCCTTACCTCAGCTTTTCAGGAAGATAACCCAAACCTTTTCCTCTTTTAATAATGTTGACAAATGTATGCATGTGTGTGTGTGACTGCGTATGTGAGTTCAGTGCCATTTTCTAGCCGCACCTAATAGGCTATGTGCCCGTGAGTAGTTGTAGCTTGTGATAAGTAGAGGCACACATGCATGCATACACACACACACTTTTTTGTTACAGTAGAGTGGTGAGTAATGTGGCTTTTTCCACAATTCAGAATTAGTGCTCAACCTCTTTGTCTGAGCCACTATGGCTAATGGCTGTCCCATGACATTCATCATGTAAAGGCCGCGCGCGTGTGTGTGTGTGTGTGTGTGTGTGTGTGTGTGTGTGTGTGTGTGTGTGTGAGATGATTTGATGGGTTCAGAATTTCCCCTGACAGATTGGTCTGGGATCGAGCACTTGAGAGCACTGGCTGAAAATGATATGGCATTAGGAGCAAAACAGCTTTTTGGGTTGCACATTTGCAGATCCATCACAGACAATATGCCATTTTGATAAGTGTGTGTGTGTGTGTGCGCGTGCGCGCGCACATATGGCTGATAGTTTGTCCTAAATATATATGAATGTTTTGTCTGTGTGGAAGAATGCTGTTGTGAAATACAAACATGCAGCTTTAGTAAGTCATCTTACTGCTCAGACGAACACCTGTGGCCTCCTTTTCCAATATCTAACACCCCTCTCTCTCTCTCTCTGTCTTCCTCCCGTTGTTTCTACCTCTATAGTATCTCCAACTTTATGCCTTTCTCCCTTCATTCCTCAGTAGGTCCCTCTGCCTCGTTCTTTCTCTTTCAGCATTCATTCTCTGTCTCTCATTTCCAATAATCCCTTTTATATTCCATTATATTAACTTGGTGCATTTGAGCACATCTTTGCTTCAGCATCTCTGGCCATCTTTTCTGACCTTTGTGCAGTGTATTTCACACAAGATTTCACAGGTTGCATTGTGAACAACAGGAGAGCAATTGAGTGGAACCTTTAGTTCTGTTCAAAATGACTTCGAAAATTCAGCGGTGTAAAATGTGCAAGCCATTTTCGCATGCGAACTATTCAAATGGAGTAGACTTTCTGTGTGTTTTAAGCATCTTCCAGACATTTTTTTTTTACAATTATTTGCTTGTGCTGTCCTTCTGAACATGAACGTTACAGTTCAAGGCTTGCAATTACAAAGGGCTATTTAAAATGTCTTCACGTGTTCTACCTTTGCAAACAGGCCTCACTTATCAAACTTTTAGTAAAGTTGTGCGAGAGTGTTTTCGTTCACAAACCCGTACTTAAAATTCTAACGGGATTTAAAAACGTTTCGGTTATGCCGATCTTCTTATTACATGAGGATGTTGACAAATGCTGATCAAGCATAAATTCCGCAAGACATTCGTAGTATAGACACAGTTATTATACATACAGGACACTTTTTTGATGGAATAAAAACGTGCTCTATTCCCTTCTAGCAGGTTTCATTCATTTGGTGTGACAGCATGCAATATTGTTAGCATATCGCTTATCCTACGTGTATTACATCACTCTACCCAATGGAGAATGAGCCTTGAATATGGTTTACAATATTAAATGGTTGGGCCACACCAATTTAATTGGTTGGTTCTCGGATTTTTTCAGGAAAAATATTAAGCGAGCGAGCGAAATAAAAATAAAATTTAAAAAATGCTCTGATGGTAAAATTAACGGTGGAAATAGAGGGCTTTCATAATAGAGAAAGAAAACAAAGACAATATATTATTGTTACACATTTCATATGGCTCTTTTAATAGCTTATCTTCTTTCCACCCATATGCATTAAGGATAATTTAAAATAAAAGTCTGAAACAACAGTCTTCATTTTTTCCTTTTATTTGCGTAAACAAGCCCCCAAGGGGAACTCAGACAACTGTGCCTGACAAGTCAGAATGCCATCTCTCTGCACGTCTTTTATCAGGCAAACCAGTAAACAGAGAGGCTAAATAAACGATTGAATTACAGTCAATTGAACATCTACAATGCACAGAAAAAAATATTTGACCAGGAGTAGGCTACTTCTGATGGCTAAATACTTCGAATGATTTTTTGTTTGCCCCTCACATCAATCAGTGAAATATATAAATTAAACCCACCTCCACAGAGTTGTTGTCCAAGTTGGCACATCGCAGGGTAACAAACTCACAGCATCTTGAGTACAACTGTGCAAAGTTTTCCCCCTCTTGAATTTCGACACACCTGTCAAAGATTTTACGCTTTTGTTCGCTGGATATCCTAACGATCACAAACACAGGCTTTGCAGGATTCCCCTCCACAGGCATGTTTCTTCCATAAGTCTTTATCTAAAGTGAAAGGGGCGATTTGATTGGTTTTCGACGTCACGTGACCTCAACCTGCAGTCTTCAGTATTTTGAACCATCAGCTACAATGTTTTTCTGTTGGTGGGAGTTTGATTTCGATTTTTTTTTCATTTTGCATTTTCTTCAAGCGGCGATTCCGAGAACCAACTAATCGAATTGGTGCGGCCTTGTCAAGACAACATGACATCATACGTCAAAGCTGATGCGAATATTAAACATGAGAGTTTTCTGCTATCCATGCGCAGAAGCATTTCTTTGTTCGTTGGGAAAGAGAAAGACGCGTTGAACCAAAACTTCATTAGATATTCTTCATGCATATTTACAAGAGAAAAACCAGCGGACATCGAAAAACTGGAAAAGAGACACATTGGAGATGTAAAACTTCTGCACTAGCGAGTGACTGAGACAATTTGTAAACAAACATGGCCGCCAGGTTTGCTTCGTTAAATACAGAAGATTTTGAGAGAAATTTGAAAGAGAAAGATGCATTGAACACCTGAAAGGAATGTGTATAATAATAATAATAATAATAATAATAATAATAATAATAATAATAATATTGGCTGGCTTTTTTTCATGGTATATCAGATATATTCCATTCAGCTAGCATGCTATCAATCTCATTTTCAACTCATTCATTATCATGCTAGCTGAATGGAATATATCTGATATACCACTCAACGCCAGCCAATATTATTAAAATAATAACCGAGACAAAGTCAAGGTTATGATTCACCGATATTCACTGAGCCTGAGGTGGATAGTTGTTTTAGTATAAATACACAGGTAATTATTTTAAAAGATTGTTTTAAAAAAAGCATTTTTTTCACTCTTCAAAAGCAGCATGCAAAGACTTGCAGCATGTCCGCAGAGTTGTGTCACTTATCTACGGCGAGTCACATAAAATATTTTGTTTTGAAACAGATAAAATAAATCACAATCCCACCTTACCTTTCAATAGTTTTAGACCAAATTTCGTAGCACCTTTAGTGCTTTTAGGAACAGCATTTTCTTTCATCATTTCTAATTCTTCCTCACTTCCAGTGACAAAGCGATTGGCCGCCATTTTGCCGAGTCGCTCGAGGTGATTATCGAGAAATAATCCGAATTTCTCGACCAATCAGCACGTGCGATTTCCTGTAATCACCTCTGTATTTATGCTAAACACGATTATTTACATAAAGCGCCATAAAAGGTAAAGCTCACAGAGAGCTTAAAACCAAAAATAACAACTGATTAACAGTGCAGCTCAGCCACTGCAGCATGTCGGAAATGACTAAGTTTCAAAAACTTTACACTAAATTTGTGTGTGTAATTGAAAGAAAGAATTTGTGAACTTGTCAGCATAATTCCATTGTCAGATAGTGGAGACAGATGGAAGTGCAGTTTCTCTCATCTCATTATCTGTAGCCGCTTTATCCTGTTCTACAGGGTCGCAGGCGAGCTGGAGCCTATCCCAGCTGACTACGGGCGAAAGCTGGGGTACACCCTGGACAAATCGCCAGGTCATCACAGGGCTGACACATAGACACAGACAACCATTCACACTCACATTCACACCTACGGTCAATTTAGAGTCACCAGTTAACCTAACCTGCATGTCTTTGGACTGTGGGGAAAACCGGAGCACCCGGGGGAAACCCACGCGGACACGGGGAGAACATGCAAACTCCGCACAGAAAGGCCCTCGCCGGCCATGGGGCTCGGACCCGGACCTTCTTGCTGTGAGGCGACAGCGCTAACCACTACACCACCGTGCCGCCGGAAGTGCAGTTTCTTTATTACGAAAAATACAAATAAAACAGTGAGAATAATAATCATCTGTCGAGCAAAAGAAAATGAAGGGCAATGTGATCCAAAACACACAGTAGAATAAGCACTGTAGTGATACGGTAATACACTCCAAACACCTGAGACAGGAGTAAAGAAAATACATCACTTAAATAGAGATGCTAATTAAGCAAAACACATGCAAATGCTTTTCCAAACTGATTGGATTTTCCTGAATAGCACTTTTTTTTTTTGAGTGAACGCACCTGCAAGAAATTTACGAAGAAATTCAGCTTGGTAAACGTGACATAATGTTACCAGAGATGTTCAATACAAGAACACCAATAGAGTTATGATACTGTTACACACAGAGTATTAGCATGTTTACTTCCTTTCAACTTTAATTTACTACATTTTTGTAACTCTCCATCCACACTCATAGTTCTGTCGAGGGCACAGCAAGCATTTTTTCTTTCATTAGCCTGAGGCTGAGTTCCAAAACTATTTTTATCACACCACTGTCCATTTCTTGTCTTTCCTTAGGGGGAAACTAGCACCCACTATCTTAAGGGCTTTTCTGATTCCTTATCAGCTTAACTGAAGTTTTTTTAGTTGACCCTTGGAGGGATAAAGAGTTGTGTGAAAACACCTCAAGAGTGCTGGCGCTGAAGTTGCCCAAAAGGCATGGCAAAAATAAAAAAATAAAAAATTCAAATATAGCAAAAAGGTGGCAGCAACCTGCAAAATCACAAAAGGTCCAAACAAGTCAGACCAAATAACAGTACAGATAAAACCATGAATTTAAGAATATGCTATTACTGTACCTCTATCCATCCATTATCTATACGACTTATCCCTCAGGGTCACGGTGAAGCTGGAGCCAGGCTTGTAGTACTCGAGTCTGACTCGTGCCGTAATTTTAAGGACTTGTGACTTGACTTGGACTTGAGCACTGATGACTCGGACTCGTGCATTAATTGCATCCGGACTCGTAAATTGGAGACTAGGACTCGGATTTTTTTCTTTATTTTTTGTAACATGCCATAATAATTTAGGATAAGATATTTATATCTGGGGCGGCACGGTGGTGTAGTGGTTAGCGCTGTCGCCTCACAGTAAGAAGGTCCTGGGTTCGAGCCCCGGGGCCGGCGAGGGCCTTTCTATGCGGAGTTTGCATGTTCTCCCTGTGTCCACGTGGGTTTCCTCTGGGTGTTCCGGTTTCCCCCACAGTCCAAAGACATACAGGTTAGGTTAACTGGTGACTCTAAATTGACTGTAGGTGTGAATGGTTGTCTGTGTCTATGTGTCAGCCCTGTGATGACCTGGCGACTTGTCCAGGGTGTACCCCGCCTTTCGCCCGTAGTCAGCTGGGATAGGCTCCAGCTTGCCTGCGACCCTGTAGAAGGATAAAGCGGCTAGAGGTGATGTGATATTTATATCTACATTAATTTTTATACTCATTTTGTGCAAGAGAATGTTCATACCGTACGTCATGTTCAAGAACAAACTGATGTTAATGGCACTAAAATGCCTGGAGAGAAGCCCGTAGGATTGTCCACTTTGCTTATACACACTTCTCGTGCAGCAGGAAAAAATGCACTGCTATGTGTTCCATATGTAGAAAAACTATCGAGGAGATGACGGGGACAACCTCGAACTTCAATTGTCATTTGACAAGACTCCACCCGGAGAAGGAAGTGACACGCTACATTCATTGCTCTGTTGATGGCAGGGCTTGCTTGCTGACCGATGAACTAGCTAGTGTTAACCCTCTCTCATGTTATTTGCCCTGTTGATAGTGGGCGGGGCTTGCTGAGTGATGAACAAGCTTTTTATATGTAGCCTATTAACTAAAACAGGGCAGTCAAGCAGTAACGTTAGTCCAACACGGTAGGAGAGACGCTTTCACATAAAGGCAGCAACAACCACCATCAAATGGTGCGGATGGAGTCTTGTTCTTGGACTCAACTCGAGTCAATCATGGACTCGACTCAGACTTGACTCAAAATTTTCTTGAATGACTAGGACTTGGGGCGGCACGGTGGTGTAGTGGTTAGCGCTGTTGCCTCACAGCAAGAAGGTCCGGGTTCGAGCCCCGTGGCTGGCGAGGGCCTTTCTGTGTAGAGTTTGCATGTTCTCCCCGTGTCCGTGTGGGTTTCCTCCGGGTGCTCCGGTTTCCCCCACAGTCCAAAGACATGCAGGTTAGGTTAAATGGTGACTCTAAATTGACCGTAGGTGTGAATGTGAGTGTGAATGGTTGTCTGTGTCTATGTGTCAGCCCTGTGATGACCTGGCGACTTGTCCAGGGTGTACCCCGCCTTTCGCCCGTAGTCAGCTGGGATAGGCTCCAGCTTGCCTGCGACCCTGTAGAACAGGATAAAGCGGCTAGAGATAATGAGATGAGATGAGAGACTAGGACTTGACTCGGCCTTGAACACTGGGGACTCGAGACTGGACTCAGACTCGAGGTTTAGTGACTCGACTACAACACTGGCTGGAGCCAATCCCAACTGACTTCAGGCAAGAGTTGAGATACACCCTGGGCAGGTTGCCAGTCTATTGCAGGGCGAACACTATCCCCTTTTACACAGTCTGTTCACGGCAAGAATCTTGCACCTTTATTCTGCCTCGTGTTCTGTATAAAATGTCTGAATGGTCTGTGTTGTTCCACCTCTGAGCCAGAATGATTTGTTGTAACAGAGCTGGAATCAACATCTGTGTATCTGTGTAAAAGAGATAGCCAGTATGGCAGAGCAGGGGTATGATTTTTTATTTTTTTTTATATTTACATTCGTCTTTCTGACACCAGCACAAAATCAAACATCTTCGTCTACGGTGTCGAAGGTCGGTGCACTTTTCTGCCTCAAATCACTTCCTACTGTGCTTCTCTTAACTTTCTCCTCCAACATATTTCTGATCCCACAAACATGTTGCTTGCACAGGTCTCTCCACTTCTGTCTTCCTCTTTACCTCTCTCTCTCTCTCTGTTTACGAACGCAGTTTTATGTGACAGACTTTTTTCCCCTGAAAATCTGGCTTGGCTAAAGGATACACATGTATATGTAAGTATATATATATATATATATATATATATATATATATATATATATATATATATATACACATACATATATATATATATATATACACATACATATATATATATATATATATATATATATATATATATATATATATATACACATATATATATGAGAAAGAGAGAGACTGTTCATTCCCTTAAATGTGAATTATTTAATGGAACTGATTACATGTTGCATATGATACTCAGCAACTTTGCAGCAACAAGGCTGGGATATTGAGGTGTCTTCTTAACACCAATATTGCGGAATATCTCTGAAAAAGTGCTACTGAAGCAAACAGCCATTCACATTCATGTTGTTGCTGTGACGCTTATCACTGCACCACCATATTGATCCAGTATTACCTCTAAATGGATGGAAAACATTCATAATTTAATGTTGCTATGATACTAAAAATTATTGTCAGAGAATGAAGATAGCCGTTGATAGTGTCGAAACGCACGTACTATGGCACTCATTTGCTTTACAAAAATGTGTTTTGCTTTGGTCGAATTCCATTGAGAATTCCTCCTTTTTTGGAACAAACAAATACCTGAAATATAAAATAATTGATAGTGCATATGAAAAATGCTGTGGACGAAATGTCTTAACTATTGGATGAAAAGGCATTGGACGAAATGGTCATCAGACGAAATGACCTGGATTTGTACTCAATGGTCGGTAGAAGTGTCTTATCTTCAGAAAAGTCTGACTTTTTTAAATAATATGGGTCAAAACCACACATATCTATCTTCTCTTTGTATCAAATCTTCGCTCGACCGTTCAAATTGTGGTAATACTGAGAAAATTCAGCATTGTTTACAGACATGCTTTCAGCAGCTGCCATCCTAGTTGCTTTGTATATCCACCATCATGGCGGACGCTCATGACCTAGCACACTTTGATCACGTGGTTGCAAGTCATCTATACATGTGTTAACTATCTGAATATTTTGACCAGCTACAAATGGCTAACATAGCTGTTGGTTTTGCACAAATGTAGATTGATGGAGCACAGCATGAAAGCATTAGCAAAAATATGTACTTATTTTTCCCTTTACAAAATCCTATATAACTATCCTTGTTGTTATTGCAAACAAAATGTATTCTTGATGGAATTGATGTAAGCTATAGTGTTACTTACGGTTCACTAATGCTATATTAGATCTACTGCTTCAGCCAACTTTGCATTAGAGTCGCATGGCCACATTTCAGTAGTTCCAATATAACTTGAAAAGAAAGGAGAGGGGACACAATGTGTTCATGAAGCTTGGACAAAAACAAGTGAATAAAAAAATGCATCTGCTTGCTGAAAAAAGTGAAATGTGAATTGAGCTAAGATGCACTTGTAAGGAAAATATCGACTTTGGGATGGAGGGTGGAGGTGAAAGGGATGGAGGTGTTTGGGGAAGACACATCATTTCTAGAAGGCCCTGGATGTAGAAACTCTATGGAAACATAGGGCAAGTTATGGCCTAATGGTTAGAGAAGCAGCTTTGGAACCAAAAGGTTGTCAGTTCAATTCCCTGGACCAGCAGGAATGGCTGAAGTGCCCCTGAGCAAGGCACCTTATGCCCAAATGCTCCCAATGCTGCTCTGGGTATGTTGTATGTCACTCTGGATTAGACTGTCTGCTAAATGCTTGTAATGTAATATATCTCAAACATTCACTCATTCCAGCTTGTCCCACTTATGTGTGTGGGGTCACTGCCATGTGGACCCTATCGATCCACATGCCATATTAAATGGAGTGTAGTTTTATGCTGGATGCCCTTCCTGCTACAACTCTCCCATTTCTGGGCATGGGAAACAACCATTCATACCTATGGACAATTTAGAGTAGCCAGTTAACCTAATCTACATGTCTTTGGACTGTGGGGGAAACTGGAGCATCCAGAGGAAACCCATGCAGACACACACATTCAGAAAGGCCCTCGTCGGCCGCTGGGCTCAGTACTATATCAGATAGAAACTGGAGCAATCTACGATAGCCTGTTTGTGCCTCGCTCGACCTATTGCCTGTTTCACCATTTTACGATTTTGCCTGCCGTTCTGGATTGTTTACCTGTCTTTGCTTGTGTTAATAAACACAGTGGGTGGTAAAAGAGAGCAACTGGACTTGCTTGAAGATTCTTGAAGATGTTTCACCTCTCATCCAAAAGGCTTCTTCAGTTCTGTCTGACTAATAGGGAGTATCAGGTATTTATCCTCTCATGGATGAAAAGCAATCCTAAAGTGTCGTTGAGTCATCTTGTTGGTGTGGGTCACTGGGGGCTGGGTGTGAACGGCCTAGAGAGTCGTTGGGGTGATCAATGGGTTGTTGGTTCTCTGTCCTCCTGTGAGTCACTAAAAACAGCTGGGGTTTGGTGTGCATTCAGTTGTCTGGGAAGTGTGCCAAGGACTGCATTGTAGGTGGCTGATAAATGGTGTCTTAGACCACCACCTCTGGTCAGTGATGGCCGTTCCAAGTTGACAAACACACCTTCTGCACTTACATCCATCTCCCAACCATCTCTGACAGAATACTTTGTGCTCCCTGACAAAGAGAATGCACATTCACCTGTTCATACGTCAGCCACCATCAAATGGTGCGGTTGGAGTCTTGTTCTTGGACTCGACTCGAAATTTTTTTAATGACTTGGACTTGAACACTGGGGACTCGAGACTGGACTCAGACTCGAGGTTTAGTGACTCGACTACAACACTGATATGTGTGTGTGTGTGTGTGGGGGGGGGCGGCATGGTGGTGTAGTGGTTAGCACTGTCACCTCACAGCAAGAAGGTTCTGGTTTCAAGCCCAGTGGCTGACAGGGGCCTTTCTGTGTGGAGTTTGCATGTTCTCCCCGTGTTTGTGTGGGTTTCCTCCAGGTGCTCCGGTTTCCTCCACAGTCCAAAGGCATGCAGGTTAGGTTAATTGGTGGCTCTAAATTGACCGTAGGTGTGAATGCTAGTGTGAATGGTTGGTTGTGTCTATGTGTCAGCCCTGCAATGATTTGGCGACTTGTCCAGGGTGTACCCCGCCTCTCACCCATAGTCCATGGATTAAAGTTTTCCGTCGTGTGACGGATTTCCGTCAACTGAACTCTCCCAAGGCCAAATGTGAGGTTGGTGCTGATCCAAGGAGAATTAAAATGACGGGTGGTTGGATAGAGATTGGGTTATAACACTGATGTGTTGCAACACCATCAACTATCAGCAGGGTTTATTTAACTTTTTTGTTTTTGAGCCATGCTTTGTGTTGTTCATTTCCTATGTTTGATCATGTTTAAACGTTTGCTGTCTACGGTGCGGCATTAAAAAAACATGCGCTGTCAAAATTGGCAAAATACATTCCCATGTGCTTGGCGTGCTTGTGTCTGACCATTTCTGTTTTGTATTAAATTAAATCTTGCCAAAATGACTTAGTTCAAACCTGGACATATAGAAATAGAGCATGTTAAAAAATAAATAAATAAATAAACCCCGGAAAGCCCACTCCTCTGCTTCAGCCAGACTTGAAGACCCGACGGTGCAATGCTTGCAGACTGTCAGAAGTAATTAGACCTAAATTTATAGCTAACAAATCAGCAGACGCCCCAACAATTATTCTTTTCATTAGGCCAATGTGTAAGGTATGTTAGAACCGTGCCTTATAGCCTACGTTATATCACAATTTAAAGGACATTTGAGGAGTTGGAGGCTGCGAGCGCAATGATGTTCCGACATGCGCTAAACTTTATTCCCTGAAAATCATACACTAGCGTTCAATGCCCCAAACAGTCAAAATGTCTAGAAGACTACAGTTAAATAATAATCATTGCCTACTAAGTTAAATTACATCAAAACATCTGTTTCTGGCCTATGAAATGATGGAGGAAAATGAGAACGAACGCAAAGTAGATAGCAGCCAACTTCACGCGATCTTTTAGGTAACTTAACACTCGTGTTGGCCACAATATTTCTCTTAATAAAATCTTGAATTGTTTTTGAAGTCGTATTCAACACAAAGTGAGGTCAAATTATAATTTTAATTTAAGCGAGGATCCAAACTTTTTTCTATATTGACATCGAGCATAGAGGAACATGTCATTCTGCTTTCGGTTTCGGCAGCATGGATGTGCTTTACATGAAAGAAGGTGTAAAAAACAAGTGGAGGAGGGCTTGGCTGTACGAAATAGGTGAAAACGGAAAGCCATTTAGTTCATGGTGCAAAAAACTAAACATTCCAGGCGCTTGCATTTGTGTGGTTTGCCACAAAAAAATAATATACGGAAGAAATGGAAAGAAAGTGCAATAAATTGAATATATTAATCCATTAATTAATTGATAATAAAGTTATCAGTTCTAAGTTAACCATTCTCAGAATTTCATCGAAATCCACCCATAACCCCCTGTAGAATTTCATCGAAATCCACCCATAACACCCCCCCCATAAATTCATCTCATCTCGTTATCTCTAGCCGCTTTATCCTGTTCTGCAGGGTCGCAGGCAAGCTGGAGCCTATCCCAGCTGACTATGGGCGAAAGGCGGGGTACACCCTGGACAAGTCGCCAGGTCATCACAGGGCTGACACATAGACACAGACAACCATTCACACTCACATTCACACCTACGGTCAATTTAGAGTCACCAGTTAACCTAACCTGCATGTCTTTGGACTGTGGGGGAAACCGGAGCACCCGGAGGAAACCCACGCGGACACGGGGAGAACATGCAAACTCCACACAGAAAGGCCCTCGCCGGCTACGGGGCTCGAACCCGGACCTTCTTGCTGTGAGGTGACAGCGCTAACCACTACACCACCGTGCCGCCCCCCCCCCCGTAAATTTTCAGTCAAATAATTTTTTTTTGCTTTAATCCATGATAGTCAGCTGGGATAGGCTCCAGCTTGCCTGCAACCCTGTAGGACAGGATAAAGCGGCTAGAGATAATGAGATGAGATGTTCAGTGTATGGAATCAAAATGCCAAGATGTAGCATGTATTTAAAAAAAAAAAGCTGAATGAATCCAAGGAAAAATCTGTTTATCGTGCACCTTCTTGCAAAAGGAGTTACTTTATGGAAACCAGCATTTGGCATGCAGTAGAAACCATCAGGTGTCTCAGTGACTGAATTCTGACAACCAGCCAAAACATTTGCCCAAAATAGGATTTTTAACTTTTATAGTCTTGCCTAAGCTAGTGTCATGCAGTAGTCAGGTGGATCATGCCAATTTAACAAACATGCTAGTAATAACATTCAGTCTGCATAATGATGTCTGAAACCTTGCTAGCTAAGTGAGAGTCCTCATAAAGTACTCAAGTTCACACTTTGCTCAAGTTGTTATTTGACACAGAGAAAGAAACATATGTTTTTTATCAATTCAGTCTGTCATCAGATACCAGCTGTCAAATTACTCAAAGTGCCACAATCGTAATACATTTTTTAACCCTTTGATGCAAAGCATGGGTCAAAAGTGACCCGGCTGAGTTTTTATCTTCTATATCTTTGCAATAAATTAATTCCATCATTCAGTATTCAAGGTATTTCTCAATTAACTTGTTTTTGATCATCATACATCCTCATCTTATCTCATTATCTCTAGCCGCTTTATCCTTCTACAGGGTCGCAGGCAAGCTGGAGCCTATCCCAGCTGACTACGGGCGAAAGGCGGGGTACACCCTGGACAAGTCGCCAGGTCATCACAGGGCTGACACATAGACACAGACAACCATTCACACTCACATTCACACCTACGGTCAATTTAGAGTCACCAGTTAACCTAACCTGCATGTCTTTGGACTGTGGGGGAAACCGGAGCACCCGGAGGAAACCCACGCGGACACGGGGAGAACATGCAAACTCCGCACAGAAAGGCCCTCGCCGGCCCCGGGGCTCGAACCCAGGACCTTCTTGCTGTGAGGCGACAGCGCTAACCACTACACCACCGTGCCGCCCATCATACATCCTTATTTTATTTTTTCCTTTCTTACTTTTTGAATAAAAACCCTTTTTCTATCACTACCCTTCTAATGCACCACATGGGTCAAAAACGACCTGCATTCATTTTCCAGGTTATTTCATGTATGTCTGAGTGTTTCTATGATATACTTTTGAAATAAAATCATTTTGTCATTTACTTTTCCAAATATGCAGTAAATATCTTGTTTTTGTTTAGCACAAATCATCATTTTTATTTTTCCTTTCTTAAGTTATGAACAAGCACAGCTTTTGTAATTCTACATCATGTTTACACACATGGGTCAGAAACGACCCGCATGCATTTACTACAGCATTTGGTGGGAACTGTGAATTGTGCTTGTGTCAGACATTTCACAGCTCAGCACAGCGCCCTTTGCCCATCTAATACATGTAAGTAATGTTTTTCAATTGTTCTAACATTACCTTAGAAAAAAATTGATTATGTTTAGGTTACCTTGAGAGCAGTGGCGGCTGGTAGTCTTTCAAACAGGGGAGGCTGGTCGGTTACGATATTTCCAGATTTTAAAAGAAAAAACACATCAATTTTGCCCATACTCTTGCCTCTGATCTGGCTGATTGTTGGCAGGGTCACAAACTGTGAAATAACAGGTTCTTTTGGCCCATTAGCCTACTGTCCAATATACATGATGGTGGTGGTGTTGGGGGGGGGTATATTTTAACATTTTATATTTTAAAATTGTGGCATGTTGTTTAAAAATTGACCTCGGCTGTGTTTTTGTTTAAAAATGTTTTCCAAATTGTAGCAGTGTTTAATTCATATCCAGAAAAACATATATTCCAATATAATATACTCAGCATAAACATTTTAAATAGATTCTATATTTTTGGTCCATCCATGACATATTACTAAAGTAGCCTATTTACTGTTGTTGATGTGGGTCACTTGCTGTTAGCCAATTCACTTTCTCGTACCAGGAGAGCTGAAAGGAACGAGTATTATTCCCTACCTTTTTCACCAAGTCAATTTGAGGCGTTGGTCTACCCTGCTCTTTAATTTTAATTTTTCCCTCGAATGGAAGACTGGCAAATGGCTTCGCCAAAATTAAATCAGCAATGCTTGGCATCCGTGCGCAGCTTTCTTGCTAGCTGACTAGCCCCCTCAAGTTCAAGTTCAGTCACTCAAATAAACAAAATTTCTGGAACTAAGATAGCAAACTTGACAACACTATATTTACACTTTATTTACAATGAAAATATAAACAAACTAAAAAAGCTGGTAGAAACCGTATGTAATGAATGAAATCGAAATGTAAGCCGATCTCTTACAATACACCACAGCACTTGCGAATCCGCATGGGACTGAACTGATGTTGCCAGATACTGCTGACGTTATCCAGCCCAAAATATGTTCAAAACCCGCCAAAATGCACTTAAAACCGCCCAATCTGGCAACACTGTGCTGCCTGTCTATAGTTGAAACGAGCTTTCAATCAAATAAAATATCCGGCTGCTTTCACCAATCACCAGTCTCCTCGCGGAAACTGCCATGTCCCTCCCATGTGAGGCTCGGAGTCCGTAGGCGGGCATTTTCACAGTATTTGTCCAATAACCATCTTGCATTTTGAGATTGAAAAGCGCAGAGCTCCCAAATGCCGTTGAAGTCCATTGAGGCTGGGAGTCCCTGAGACTCCGTGGGCGGGCATTTTCGCAGTATTTGTCCAATAATCATCTTGCATTTTGAGATTGACAAGCACAAGCTCCCAATCCACTGAGGCTGGGCTGCATCGTGCTGTCACGAGGGGGAAAAACTCACGCACACATTAGGCGAACTGGGGAAAGTTATAACGGAATGATTTCGCACTGTAGTTGGGTTGAGCACATATATTTCTATGATTCTGGATCTGAAATAGCAATGTTATAAGGTCGGCTATAACATAAGCCTAGCGCAATTCATCCTACACGATGTTCGTCATTTTTAGAGGAGGCTGAGCCTCCCTCGTTGTCTTAGAGCAATCGCCCGTGCTTGAGAGTGAGTAGATTACTTGTCAGAAAGTTACAAGTAATTACTATTAGCTACCTAGCTGTTGACATATTCTACTTTAGTTAGGTAATTTTATTGTAGTTGGCTTAGCTAACTACATAGTTAATAAATAAATAACTGGCCCCATTCACTGCTAAAGTAATTACTTGAAACAAATTATTATTATAGTATTAATACATTTAATTTTAAATCACACTTGGATGACCCATGTGTAGTGATAAAAAGTATTTTTGTTCATAAAGTAGGAAAGAAAAAATTAAATTAATGATTTGTGGTAGGGCGGCACGGTGGTGTAGTGGTTAGCGCTGTCGCCTCACAGCAAGAAGGTCCTGGGTTCGAGCCCCGGGGCTGGCGAGGGCCTTTCTGTGTGGAGTTTGCATGTTCTCCCCGTGTCCGCGTGGGTTTCCTCCGGGTGCTCCGGTTTCCCCCACAGTCCAAAGACATGCAGGTTAGGTTAACTGGTGACTCTAAATTGACCGTAGGTGTGAATGTGAGTGTGAATGGTTGTCTGTGTCTATGTGTCAGCCCTGTGATGACCTGGCGACTTGTCCAGGGTGTACCCCGCCTTTCGCCCGTAGTCAGCTGGGATAGGCTCCAGCTTGCCTGCGACCCTGTAGAAGGATAAAGCGGCTTGAGATAATGAGATGAGATGAGATTTGTGGTAATTAAAAACAAGATATTTAAAGAATACTTGGAATAATCAATCATAAAATAAATTGATTTCAAAAGATAGAGCAAAGAAAAACTCAGTCAGCATGAAATAACCTGGAAAATGAATGCGGGTCATTTTTGACCCATGTTGTGCATTAGAAGGGGTGTGCATATGTTTTGCATCAAAGGGTTAATGCAACTTTCCAGACCAGAGTTACGATAGCTCGACTTGAAACATATTTCAGTTCAGGAAAGTTTTCAGAAGTATATCATCGGAAACATCAAAATTCCCTAAGTGAAAGATTTCCACAGGCTGCCACACTGATGTATAATAAAGTTTAACACAAGGCACTTGAATATGAAAAACTGTCCTTTTTCAAATAGTTTTCAGTGTCATGCTCTGCTTGCGTTTGCTACTGAAAGGTCTTGAAGCAGTAAGTGCAGATGAAATGATCCTCGTGTAGGAAGCGCTCAGGGGAAATGAACTGTCCTGAGCAGGCTTGCAACTAATGGGACTTGAGGATTTTCTTTATGAAATCACTGCAGTGCATTATCAGCCAGGGGACAGGACGGATGTAGCTGGGACCCTTCACTGTCAACTCAAAGAGACAGGGCTTCTGGCATTTCTTCCTGTCTCTTTGTAATCCCATTCTCTCATCTCTCACCATCTATTTATTTTGTTCTTTCTTTTGAATAAAACAAAATATAAAAGATGTGAGATATTTAAATCTTCCACCTGGTTTTCATTCTCTATCAGTCCTTTTCGTTTTTGTCCTGTAGGTTGTCCATTTTACGTTTTCGCATAAATAAATTCTCTCAGACTATTCAAATGAACATAATGCTTTTCTAAAAGCATTCCATAGACAGGATCATCACCATAATCCATCTCACTGGTTGGAAGAAGACACTTGGAGGAAGGGAGCCTATGTAAATGATATTGAGGCTGGAGATTACTCTGGCTATTGAGTGTGACCCTGGAGCATTCTGCTCACGTCACCCTCCTCCAACAGACCAAACTCATTCCTGATGAGGTTGAGAACTCAGGCTAATGCAGTCAGCGCCATGTGTTCATCTCCACAAAGAGCCGAACCAGTCGTGTCAGCTATGACTATCTAGAACACTCAATATATGCGTCGTTTTTCCAAAGATGCACTGCTTATTTGACAAGCCAGGATTTATATGATCACCCAAAAGGGCATTTCAAACATTCTTGACATGCATTTTCAGAATCAGTTGGTTATTCGGTTGTTTGTGTTAAACATTAGACCACAGAGGATGTGTGATGGATATTAGATTGACACAACTAACAGCAAACCATTGTGCTAAATGTCCATCAGAGCTCCTCTTCAGTCAGTACTCACAGAGGTAATCCTCCAGTGTGGAGTCAGAAAGCTCAGCACTCTCACACACTGAAAACTCTCGAAACGGAAATATATTTTCCAGCATCATCACACCAAACTAGTGTTGTAGTCAAGACCAGCTTATCCGAGACGAAGTCATGTCCAAGACCAAGACTTTGAGGGGTTGAGATCAAACCCTCAAAACCAAGGCAGGGCAAGCCCGAGTCAAGACCAAGACGAGACCAGTGTGTGTGACGGGGCGGGGGAGGGGCGATGGCCGTTAACAGGAAGAAAAATTTTAAATTAGCAATGACTCACGTTATTGGTCGCATTTGAAGCAGGACATTTTACATCCAATCACAGTAACGATGTTAACCAATAAATCAGACAATGCATAGGCAATTTAGGCTACATCCACACGACAACGGCAACGAGATGTTATTTAAAAATATATCGCGTCCAAATGGGCAACAATCAGTAAAATATCAGGTCCATATGGCAACGCAACGCTTGCTGAAAACGATGCAATACACATGCCACACCTCTAGGGGCGCTGTAAGACGGTCCGTTCAGAGACACCAGAACAATAGAAGAAGTAAGGACGCATGCGCATAAACTATTATGCGCGAGACTTCATATTAGCCACAAAGTCAGGAAAATCTGTTCGTAAAATTACATTATAATGACCAAATACAATGAAAAGTATTTTTCCAGTCTCACCTGTGAAAGGTAATCCCATGTGATCTCGTTTGGATGGCAAACCTGTTGGTACAGTTAAACGCAGCTAATCTTTATTCTCCGCTTTGACCTATCCAATATGGCGGCAAGGATGACGTATGATTCTACGTGGAAGGCGGCGTCTTTAATGGTCCGGAATAAATTGAATACTACACGTTGATGGATTAATTTGTTGTTTCTCACCTGTGAAAGGTAATCCCATGTGATCTCGTTTGGACGGTAAACCTGTTGGTACAGTTAAAGGCAGCGCATGAATCTTTATTCTCCGCTTTGACCTATCCAATATGGCGGCGAGGATGACGTATGATTCTACGCGGAAGGCGGCGTCTTTAATGGTCCGGAATAAATTGAATGCTACATGTTGATGGATTAATTTGCTCCTCTACGCCCTTTTTGAGGAATGTATTGTAGGACTAAAACCAACATCTGAAGAGGTGAGATTGCTCCTTTTTTTTCCCTATTTTTGCTGGCGGGATTGACTCTGCCCTAAGGGCAGAGTCTCTCTCTCTCTCTCTCTCTCTCTCTCTCTCTCACTTTGCACCATTACACAATAAATATTCACAGTGAAAATATTTTGTAAGCGCGTTTCATGAACCAAGTTATAGGATTTGTTGACAACTCGCATCGCATCGCAATGAGAAGGTCATTGGCACTACTGGTGTTAAGAATCAGACCGTTTCATAAATTAATATTTTGCTGTAGAGCTGCAGTGTTCGTACAATTGCATGTTTTTGTTTCACTATTACTGTCACTATTCTGCTTCTTGCATTACTACTGTGAACTAACACTGAACATAATAATAATAATAATAATAATAATATCCAAGCTCGTGTTTCACTCTCACTAGTGCTCTGTAAGGCTTTTTCCTGGTGATATTCGTTACACTTCTACCCGGCGTGAAGCACTCACAGTCATGTGGTTGTGACTTCATCGTAAACAAATCCGTTCTACTCATCCATACGACTTCACAACGGCAACGTTGCCAGATCTTTCCACTCTGGAACCCGTTCTCAAAAAGATTGCGTTTTGGGCACCCAAAACGCCGGTGCCGTGTGGACGCCAGGCCTAAACGATAAGCAATTGTATCGGAGTCACCTGAATCCGTTGCCGTGTGGACAGGGCCTTAGTGAAATCCCTGCAGTTGTGGTTTTGACTGGTCTTGAAATAAAATCCCAAGTCCTTTATCTCTGAGACCGAAACAAGACCAAGTAGAAATGCGGTCAATTCCAAGACGAGACTGAGACGTTCAAAAGTGGTCTCGAGACCAAAACCAGTCTCAAGTACTACAACATGACACCAAACACACAGTATTTCCCAGTGATAAAAAAAAAAAACTTCACATAATTTACTAATCATTATTTTTCCCTATGTATTCTTTACAACCTCAAAATACGATTTATTAAAAGGGGCCTGCTGAAGTCTTTTATTATCAGCAAATATATATTTTGTTGCAATTTTGCATGTTCACCGGAATGAAAATGCAATCAGTTTGCATTTACATACACACATTTCTGCTTAAAAGTGCAAAATACAGGGTGTAGACAGTGTCATTACTGTACACTGTAGATACACTTAACAGTTATTCCACGAAATTGAGTCTTACTGTACATGAGCTGATAGCCGATGAGGCGCGTAGCACTGAGCTGGCTATAAGCCATGTACGATGAGATTGAGTGGAATAACTGTTTTATTCTATCCACATTCACTGGGTTTTGAGAAACAGAGCATTTTTATTTTTATCCATCCATTATCCATAGCCACTTATTCTGTGCAGGGTCACAGGCAAGCTGGAGCCTATCCCAGCTGACTTTGGGCGAGAGGCGGGGTACACCCTGGACAAGTCGCCAGATCATCACAGGGCTGACGCATAGAGACAAACAACCATTCACACTCACATCTACAGTCCATTTAGAGCCACCAATTAACCTAACCTGCATGTCTTTGGACTGTGGGGGAAACCAGAGCACCTGGATGAAACCCACGCAGACACGGGGAGAACATGCAAACTCCACACAGAAAGGTCCCTGTCGACCACTGGGCTCAAACCCAGAACCTTCTTGCTGTGAGGCATCAGCACTAACCACTACACTACCGTGCCGCCCATTTTTATTTTTTGCAAATTCGATAAATAAAAACTTTATACAAAACGTCCAACAAAATAATTTCTGCTTAGAATGTAAACAAACTGGTGAAATTACAGTAGAAATTTGTGAAAAATGCGATAATAATAATTCTTTAAAAAAACCATATGTCCTGAGCATAAAATACTTTTATTCCATATTTTGTTGCTTTTTTTTTGTATTTTTGGGGGTTTTGTTTTCAAGTAGAGTTTTTATTTCATCCTCAGTTGTTTCAGCAACACGCTCCGCCATTTTCTTCTTCTTCTTCTTCTTCTTTAGGGTTTTTTGGTGGTTGGCAAACCAAATTAAAGGTGCATTACTGCCACCAACTGGGCTGGAGTGTGGATCAGGAGACATTGGGAGGGGGGAAAACCTATATTCTTTTAGCTATTTCTGTTTCTTTTAAATACTTGACAACAAAGTGATATGTCTGACTTGATGCTCTCCACCATTTTGTTTTTCTCTACTCACGGTGTATGAGCTGATATCCTTGTAGTAGAGTAGCCAATCAGAGTGCGCGATTGCTCATAACCAGTGAATGTGGATAGAATAAAGAGAGATGGATGGAAGATAAATAAGATAGATAGAGTACTTTTTTATCCCCAAAGGGAAATGTCATTGTTAGAGCAGCTATCACATACAGTAATCAACAAAAGACACACTTAGTTTACAAAAAACACACAGTGAGGCGTGTGTGTGTGTGTGTGTGTGTGTGTGTGTGTGTGTGTGTGTGTGTGTGAGAGAGAGAGAGAATCACCCAATATAGATAGTGTGTATATATGTTACCTATCTCCTGCGCGCCCTGTGGCACATAAGGCCTCCACAGAGTTCCTCCACTCTTTCTTGTTGCCAGCGCTCCTACGAACATGATCCCATGACCTCCATCCTGCTGTTTTCATCTCCTTCTCTACGGTGCGCCTCCATGTTGTTTTAGGGCGCCCTCGTTTTCGTCTCCCTTCTGGTGCCCATGTTAGTGCTGTGTTGTTGTTATTTCCGCCGCACATTCCAGTTACCGATCTTAGTGTTTTTCCTCGGGTGTACCAGTTGACTGTTCAGCCTGAGGGGGTCCTGTCGGCTTTGTCCCTCCTGCGTCATAGGCTCTCCTTTGTCCGGACGAGTAGCCACTGAACATCCGAGATTGAATGAATTCTCTCTGCTTCTGGTTTCGGTAATAAAGTGGTTTTACAGTAGCGGGATATTAGCCCACTGACCAACCCCCAACCTGGAGGACCAGCGAATCACTTTTTGTCTGGCTCCTATCCTTCGACCTTCTCGGCATGGGTGACCCTACCAGGAGTTCAAGAACTCCAGCCGATATAGCTCTAGGGGTCACAGGAGCACGCAAGCCGTACCACCACGAGCAAGGTAGTGATCGAACAGTACGGAGTGTGTGTATATATATACACATAGGAAAAAAAGGGTGAGACTAAATCACATGCTGCTACCAGAGGGAAAGTTAGTCTGGAGTGCTGATGAAAAAGCTGATCTGCCTGTCTTTTATCCCCCAAATACAACGTAGACCATCACCAACCAAATACCACTTTTTTCTTTTTTTTTTCAGAGAATCATCACTGTGACATTTCAGAAAATCACAACTGTTAAGTTGTCCCCTAACTTTCAAAACAACTCCAAGACATCAGTCTCCTGACAAAAAAAAAAAAAAAAAGACTGTTAGATATGAGTCCAGCATTTACTGAACATTGTGTTTGTTTCGACATTAATTAGTCACACTCAAGTATTCACGTTAATTTAGTCCCTGGGCCTCTGTTAAATCATCTGGCGTTTTGCATAGGCTAAATGTCACATCTGTAGCTGCTTATTACCAATCTGTTTAAGTGCATGAGATAAGAATGCTTATGTTTGCAGGAAAAAAAAAATTATATATATATATATATATATATATATATATATATATTGGTGAGAGCCTTTAGCATTTCAAAAGATTCTCATCCATTAGTGTAGTTTGTGTACAGTATCTGTAGATGGATTTGTTTAGTTCAGGAAAAATATTGAGATTTCAGTTTTTTATTTATTTACTTTTTTTTTCCCTCTTTACCTCACGATGGCCTTGATCATGTGAATGTGATTTGTGTTTTGTGTATTTTGGGTTCTGCCGTGTTCAGTATATTGTTGCAGATTTGACAGCGCTGAGCTCTCCAAGATGTGAAAATCAGAATTAATCTTGGATCAGGAGACAGCGCCTTTCCCCCTGGCCCATTTCTCACATATGGCACACTTTTCTCCACAAGCACTGTGAAAAATAATTCATTGGCAAGTAAAATATCTTTAATACGGGTAGAAGCAACTAACACAATCTCTCATCTCATTATCTCTAGCCGCTTTATCCTGTTCTACAGGGTCGCAGGCAAGCTGGAGCCTATCCCAGCTGACTACGGGCGAAAGGCGGGGTACACAAGTCGCCAGGTCATCACAGGGCTGACACATAGACGCAGACAACCATTCACACTCACATTCACACCTACGGTCAATTTAGAGTCACCAGTTAACCTAACCTGCATGTCTTTGGACTGTGGGGGAAACCGGAGCACCCGGAGGAAACCCACGCGGACACGGGGAGAACATGCAAACTCCACACAGAAAGGCCCTCGCCGGCCCCGGGGCTCGAACCCAGGACCTTCTTGCTGTGAGGCGACAGCGCTAACCACTACACCACCGTGCCACCCAAACATAATCTTTATGTAAGGTTATTATTTCTGTTCTTGATATGTTTTACTTAATTTCAGGTATGACATTGTCTTGTTCTATTTCGCTCATTTCAAGTGTTTATTTCAGACTTTTCCCTTTGAAATTAGTAAATAGATCTAAAAAAAAAGCTTTAATTTTGATGTGCTATCAACTCATAATGATCTACTGTATATTAGATAATGTTTCCTTTATTCAAGATCTTTACTTGCTAAAATGTAGTGTTTTTGCAGTCCGTGTTCTAATATATATATTTTTTAAAAAAGTATTAAAGCTGTAACCAATGATCAGCTTCTGTTTTTCCTCTGTGAAGATCCATCTGGCATATAAAGCACTGGGCTAATTAACAATTATTCCATGAAATCGAGTCATACATGAGCTGATGGCCAATGAGGTGCATAGCACCGAGCTGGCTATAAGCCATGTACGACAAGATTGAGTGTAATAAATGTTTTATTCTATCCGCATTCACTGGCTTTTGAGAAACAGAGGATTTTTATTTTTATTTTTTGCAAATCCGATGAATAAAAACTTCATACAAAATCATTTCCGCTTAGGCGGACTTCTTAAAAACCTATCAATGGTTGCACAAATTGACTTTAGTGTTGTTATTTTTTTATAGAAAGTGTCATCTTGTTGTTGTGCCAAGGTATAGAATAGCTTTATACATTTATTTAATTCTTTCTTGGACATTTCAGTTCTGTAATTTTCAAACTTCTTTGAGCTTTTGAACCAGTCTAAAAAAAATCAACAAATTTTAATGCTTAAAGTCGAAGAATGTAAACAAACCGGCAAAATTACAGAAGCAAATTTGTGAAAAATGCTATAATAATAATTCTTCTCATCTCATTATCTCTAGCCGCTTTATCCTTCTACAGGGTCGCAGGCAAGCTGGAGCCTATCCCAGCTGACTACGGGCGAAAGGCGGGGTACACCCTGGACAAGTCGC
This sequence comes from Neoarius graeffei, assembly GCF_027579695.1. Classification (NCBI taxonomy): domain Eukaryota; kingdom Metazoa; phylum Chordata; class Actinopteri; order Siluriformes; family Ariidae; genus Neoarius; species Neoarius graeffei. The sequence goes on from NC_083595.1 coordinate 36,284,495, forward strand.
CAGGTCATCACAGGGCTGACACATAGACACAGACAACCATTCACACTCACATTCACACCTACGCTCAATTTAGAGTCACCAGTTAACCTAACCTGCATGTCTTTGGACTGTGGGGGAAACCGGAGCACCCGGAGGAAACCCACGCGGACACGGGGAGAACATGCAAACTCCGCACAGAAAGGCCCTCGCCGGCCACGGGGCTCGAACCCGGACCTTCTTGCTGTGAGGCAACAGCGCTAACCACTACACCACTGTGCCGCCTAATAATAATTCTTGAAAAATAAAAAAAAAGATATGTTCTTACCATCAAATACTTTCATTCCATATTTTATTAGGTTTGTATTTTTTTGGGGGGTCTTGTTTTTGAGTAGAATTTTTATTTCATCCTCGGTTGGGTCAGCAACATGCTCCACCATTTTGTTTTTCTCTACTCATGGTATATGAGTTGATATCCTAGTAGCAGAGTAGCCAATCAGAGTGCGCAATTGCTCATATCCAATGAATGTGGATAAAATAATAATATATCTACTATTGTTCACATTGATGACGTGAGTCAGAATAAGACAGCTTTTTTCACACAGCAGATTTTGCTCCCTCTTTATACAGTATCCCCACTTGTCCACATTCCCATCGCCTCCTCTTTTGTTCATCTTACTTCTAGTCGCTATCTTTCCGCCACTCAACTCTCTTTTCTGAATTCGCCCAGCGTCTGAAAAAGTTTGTTTTATCTTCTTCATTTTCATCTTTGAAATGAAATTCATCTCATCTATGACAAGTTTTTTTTCTTTATCCAGTCCTAATTTCTTGATAGCTAATACTTTCCTTGCAACTTTTGTTCATCTTGTTCTCTTGACTTTTAATCTCATCTTTCTTCTGTTTACTCTTTCACTTATTGAACTTGCACTTCGCAAATAAAAGGTAGTCGAGACTGATGTCGTACATGTTTTCATGGTGTAGCTGCTCAATTTGAAGCCTCGTTCTCTCTGCATGTGTTCTCGTCTCTATCCCGACATTTCAGGAAGATTATTACTTGACGTGTTCAGCTATTAAAAGAACAAAGGAGAAAAAGTCAGATTTTTTTTTAAATAGCCAAAAAATGCTTAATACATTAAAAAGAAATACTGATTAATTTAGAGCCACTTTTGAAATGTTAATGAAATTAAACTATGCAATTGTGTCCTCTTCTGAGAATCAGTGAACCCTATGGTGTGCATGGTCTATTCAGTACACAATATTAATTGAAATATGTTCTTAGATCATTTTAACACACTCCCTTTCAACTAGCCGGCAATAGAAAGCTAAACAATATAGAATATGGGAAGCCAGTAGTTGTTAGAGCATGGCATGTTTTATACATGGCTCTGTAGTGTCTAGTTAGGAAGAAGGAAAAAAAAGAAAGAAAGAAATACGACACAGATAGACTGAGACAAGACGAGCTACGTTATGAGAGCATATTTACTGATTTGACAAATTTACTAATCTGAAAAATAGTGATATCAGGGAGCATTCTTTTCCCTTAAGTCATCCTGAAAAACACACACACAAGACGGGAGAGGTCTTTTCTAGGACGACACCATTCCATCCACAGGACAGAAGGGCGTCCTGAAGGATTTGATGAGGATGAAAACGATCGTAAATAATATGTTATTGCCTCTGCTCCAAAGAGAAATACACAAGTGTCCCCTCTGTGTTTCTCTCTGTGTGTGTTTTGACTGTTTTCTATACTGTAGAAAAATAGTGAAGACATTAAGACTATGAAATAACATATGGCGCATATTTGGAATTATGTGGTAAAGCAAAATAGTGTGAAAAAAACAAAATATGTTTTATATTTTAGAGTTTTCAAAATAACCACCTTTCAATTTGATGACGCTTTGCACATTACTGACATTATCTTAACTGTTAATTGCCAAGTCAAGTCAAGTCAAGTTTATTTGTATAGCGCTTTGAACAACAGACATTGTCGCAAAGTAGCTTTATAGAAAATTAAAGACTTTAAACATGAGCTAATTTTATCCCTAATTTATCCCTAATGGGCCGCACCAATTCGATTAGTTGGTTCTCGGAATCGCCGCTTGAAGAAAATGAAAAATGAAAAAAAAAATCGAAATCAAACTCCGACCAACAGAAAAACATCGTGGTTGATGGTTCAAAATACTGAAGACTGCAGGTTGAGGTCACGTGACATCAAAAACCAATCAAATCGCCCCTTTCACTTTAGATAAAGACTTGTGGAAGAAACATGCCTGTGGAGGGGAATCCTGCAAAGCCTGTGTTTGTGATCGTTAGGATATTCAGCGAACAGAAGCGTAAAATCTTTGACAGGTGTGTCGAAATTCAAGAGGGGGAAAACTTTGCACAGTCGTACTCAAGATGCCGTGAGCTTGTTACCCTGCGATGTGCCAACTTGGACAACAACTCTGTGGAGGTGGGTTTGATTTATATATTTCACTGATTGATGTGAGGGGCAAACAAAAAAATCATTCGAAGTATTTAGCCATCAGAAGTAGCCTACTCCTGGTCAAATCTTTTTTTCTGTGCATTGTAGATGTTCAATTGACTGTAATTCAGTCGTTTATTTAGCCTCTCTGTTTACTGGTTTGCCTGATAAAAGACATGCAGCCAGAGCTAGCCCTGCTGACAAGGACAATACATGACACAAATTTACTGTAGACCTACTGGGTTTATTCCCTTGTTCATTTTTTCTGGGTAGCATCCCTCTTGAGCAGGGCTGCCGACCGTTATGTAGTGAGCGTGAGACACACGCGTATGACTGCCCTCTCATGCCCTCACGCAACACACCTCCTGTTTCTCATGCAAAAAAATCTGCTCTTACTCTAGCCCGATTCACCTAACTGCACGTTGATGAATATTCATCTCGGTTAAATTGATCGCGGAGTTTTAGTCACATAGGCTACCGTCCGCATATCTGGTGAAACAGCGCGATCTTGTCGTTCTAATGCTATTAGTCACCCGTGGTGAAAGTTACAGTCTTCACATAAATGCTGTGAATACAACATCCATATCTTTCAGGGTGAAAAATTCTGCCAAAAGATGGCATTCTGACTTGTCAGGCACAGTTGTTTGAGTTCCCCTTGGGGGCTTGTTTACACAAATAAAAGGAAAAAATGAAGACTGTTGTTTCAGACTTTTATTTTCAATTATCCTTAATGCATATGGGTGGAAATAAGATAAGCTATTAAAAGAGCCATATGAAACAGGGGTCGAAATTAAGCGTGTACCGACGGACACGGGCAAGAATAAAATTATCACTAGTTGTCCGTCGGACAACTGTGTTTGAATGTCTGTTTTACCAAGAAAAATTAAGTTGTTGTGATTCCTAACAGAAACAGAACGAAAACTTTATTTTTCCCGTCTTCTCTTTCGTTTGTCCTTGACTTTGGTTCGTTGCGGTAGTTGACGCTTCCATTCGCGAGATGGCGCTACATGGTATTATGATTATTCACATGAGGCGCCACTGTCACGTAGGCTAGAACGAACGAAGCGTCTTTTTGGACTGATTTTTAATTCTGATTTGATCAGTTACACTTGACCATGATGACATGATGTTTTCTGACTGTTTAACATGTTTAATAGACGATACTAGTAGTTATAGCTAGTTGTTTTACTGTTCATCATGATGAAATAAACACCAAACACATATGAGTGTTATAACTTTATTTCTATCAATCAGTAATCAAACAATGGCAAAACAAGTTGAAATATTTTATTGCATACTCTATAATATACATACAGACTGCTTTTTAAGATTTTTTTTTTTGGGGGGGGGGCTTTTTTCACTGGATAGGACAGTGTAGAGACAGGAAATGAGCAGGAAAGAGACACAGGGAGGGATCGGGAAATGACCTCAGGTCGGAATCGAACCCAGGTCCCTGGATTCATGGTATGGCGTCTTATCCACCTGAGCCATGACACCCCCATCCAGATTGCTTTTTAAGCAAATTACTTACCCAGTCAACCTGCAAAAAAGTAGGGCAACTGATACATGCATGTGGGCAAGTAAATTTTTGGGGTTGGTTGCCCTGAGGGCAAGTACATTCAAAAGTTAATTTCGACCCCTGTGAAATGTGTAACAATAACGTATTGTCTTTGTTTTGTTTCTCTATTATGAAAGCCCTCTATTTCCACCGCTAATTTTACAATCAGAGCATTTTTTAAATTTTATTTTTATTTCGCTCGCTCGCTTCATATTTTTCCTGAAAAAATCCAAGAACCAACTAATTAAATTGGTGTGGCCTTATAAATAACTCGTTTCTATAACTGTGTCCTATAGAGTCACAGAGTATAACTGTGTAACCAGGAAAATTATTATGGTTTTAACATGAAGTCTGTTTTGTTGAAGTTATAAACTGTTTATTGATGGAGACTTGAGTGCAAAACTGTTCATGACAACAGCAGTCCAAAAGTTAGAAAGTCAACTGTAGTTCTCAGATATAAATATGTTACCGTAAGTGTCCAGAGCGTCTTCCAAGTGCAACTTTCGGCTGTTCATATGGGGCCGTCCTCCACAGGAACGAAGTGATGAAACTCCAGTCAGACGTAGGGCATCAGGATGGATCAGGCAGGTCCGAGGAACAGAAGAGGACAGTCTTACTGGTGTCTCAGGATCAACATGTAACTCAACAGACAGGGACAGACAGAGGGAAGAGAAAGGGGGAAAGAGTATCTTGTATAGATGACTTGCAACCACGTGATCAAAGTGTGCTAGGTCATGAGCGTCCACCATGATGGTGGATATACAAAGCAACTAGGATGGCAACCGCTGAAAGCATGTCTGTAAACAATGCTGAATTTTCTCAGTATTACCATGATTTGAACGATCACGTGAAGATTCGATACAAAGAGAAGATAGATATGTGTGGTTTTGACCCATATTATTTCAAAAGGCGGCACGGTGGTGTAGTGGTTAGCGCTGTCGCCTCACAGCAAGAAGGTCCAAGTTCGAGCCCCATGGCCGGCGAGGGCCTTTCTGTGTGGAGTTCGCATGTTCTCCCTGTGTCCGCGTGGGTTTCCTCTGGGTACTCTGGTTTCCCCCACAGTCCAAAGACATGCAGGTTAGGTTAACTGGTGACTCTAAATTGACCGTAGGTGTGAATGTGAGTGTGAATGGTTGTCTGTGTCTATGTGTCAGCCCTGCGATGACCTGGTGACTTGTCCAGGGTGTACCCTGCCTTTCACCCGTAGTCAGCTGGGATAGGCTCCAGCTTGCCCGCGACCCTGTAGAAGGATAAAGCGGCTAGGGATAATCAGATGAGATGAGATTATTTCAAAAAGTCAGACTTTTCTGAAGATAAGACGCTTCTACCGACCATCGAGTACCCAGATATCACGTTCTATCTCGTTTGGCTGGCGAAGAATCAAGTCCGACCTTGGACAAAACAGAGCCCATTTTCTGAGTGGCTGCCTAGTCTGGATTGCTTCTATCATATAATTTTGCTGGCGCTCCTAGAAGTGAAAATGGTAATACTTCGGTTAAAATTATAACAATCACCGAGTGAACCACGACAAGAGAACACTCATTTTATAGCAAAATTCTAGCAACACAAAATAGAATTCTTCCATTATATTATCGAGAAAGCTTTTGAATCTCACCTGAGATAAAAGGATTACTGCAAACACGAGCTGTTTTGGTTTTAGCCTTGGTTCGATCAGCCCTGCCGTTGTTGTTCAGCCGTGCTCTTCTCCTCTCCGTACTAAGCCTCAAAGCTTCCTCGCCCTTGTTCCAAATCACGGACGGAATTCTAAAAAATCAGAACGTGTCACGGTCACGAGTACTGTTGTGACCACAACCATATACTGTACATTCCTCGACATCTGGTGACTGTTTTGAAGAAGGCGGAAGTTTCTCGCCGAAACTGTCAACAAGGTAACATCTTAAAAATCCTTGTCTTAAGAAACGAACTTAAAGAATAGCTTTAATAGTTAGACATAATGAACTTTCACTACATACATATACTGTACAGCACAAAGATATGGCAAAGCTAAAAGAACATTTAAAGCAGTAGAAAAAACAAAGAGAGTTGCGCATGCATAACTGTGTTTTGTATGGAATGTTGCTTGACCCCGCATTTGTATATCCACCAACATGGCCGACATCCGGGTTTCTATTTTGCTTTGACGTCACTTGCAAGTCCAGGATATATTGTATAGCGTGTATATTATATATTGTTCAATTGTAGAAAGTCAGAGGAGACACGTCTCTGTCTTGCTCTTTGGAGCAGAGGCCATTACATATTATTGATGCTCATTTTCATCATCATCAAATCATCGTTCAGTAAGCCCTTCTGTCCTGTGGATGGAACGGTGTTGTCCTCAAAAAGACCTCTCCCATCTGAAGAGAAATGTTTCAGCATAGGATAAAGGTGATCAGTCATTGGAGCTGCATTGATTTGCAGTCTTCCCTCGAAGGGGACAAGAGGAGGCAAACCATGCCAGCAAAATGAATAATCTCTCCGAAAATGAATATATTTGCTAACCAGAAATGAATCAAATGGCAAATGCGGAAGCATTACACGCACAGAGCTGCCCCCCAAACTCAAAGCAGCATAAAATAAACCTGGGAGCAGTCTGGAATAAAATAGTCTTGTGTCTCTAAAAATATACCACTAAATATGTCATGTTTTATAAGAGAAGCACCTCACAGACCTGGCTTGTAACACCAACTCCCACATTCACTCAGGCTGAATACTCGCCACAAGGGGATCAAATTCAAGGACTTTCATAACAGGTCTGTCTCGGCTTTAATTCATAATACTGCCCAAAAAAAAAGCCTACGCAATGTCACTTTGTCATTAGGGCAAATTGGTTAGATCAACATAGCGGGGGTGGAGAGTAATAAGCTTTCTAAAAATGACAAATTGTTCTGTTGATCATTTATCTAAACAGCTGCTAAAAAGCACCCTGCCAGCATGCTAATTCAATTTAACAATATGGTCATTACCCTAAAATGGCAATGGCTAAGCTTGAAACAATATCACTATCAGGTAAATGTCTTTTTTTTTTAAATTGCATCACACCTCTTCTGCTAATTAAATTCATTTAAGCTTTGGTTCTTCCTTATTTGTTTCAGTATACAAAGCACTTAGGGTTTAGAGCAATTTCAATCCTCAATGCAGACGTTTTAAAAGTCAGCAACTCTTAATTGCAAATTAAACTGCAAATCCATTTGTCAAACTAATCTTACCAAACCTAAGTTGACCTGACAAATATGCAAAACTCAGCTAAGAACTAATGTGGCATTAAAAAGAATCGAAACAGTATTAATCGGAGCCACGTCAGCCTGCCTGGAAGAAAATATCACGCAAATAAACAAATTGAGCTAAAAGTCGGTCTTTATGTCCGTCCTTTATATATATATAAAAAATAGCTGCATGTTGAATTTGTTCTTCACGACATAACCACAAAAATGATAAAAATAGACGGGATTTTTTTTTTTGTCAGGGAGGCCGCCATAACTCCGTCGTGCGTGATGTCATTTCTCGCGAGCACAACGGAGGTGTCCAAGTGCATGCTACTGTATACTAGTGTCAGGTGGGCGAAGTATTCTGCCAGGATTTGTGTGAGACGGATATAAATGCAGAAGATCTTTATTATACAGAAAAGTGCAAACAGGCAAACCATCCAAATCAGCAGGCATACTGTCTATCGTGAACGGAAAAACACGCAAAAGGTCAAGTGAGGCACAAACAGAATATCGTAGACAGAAGCAGGGTCAAAAACTAGGAACATGAAACAGGAAATTGGTCAGGAAACAAGGATCGGTAATGTGTCACAACAACGCAATACTTCGCAAAGTAAGTCTGCATTCTGAGTCCTTATTTAGGCATGCTGATTGCACCTTAATCCCATGCAGGTTTATGTCATTCGCAGCGTGTGCGTGAGTCATTTTGGAGCATGCGTTGTCCAGGGCGCACCTGGGAGTCCTTCTGTTGTGACAGATAGACTATAGTATAATATTATGGTCTAGCATGACTTCTCGGTCAATTTGTTTGCATTTCTCCACAAAAATTATGGCAGTGCAGCATTAGAAAAGGACTCAAAATACAGTAGTGGCTAGTTTATTGCCTGTTTATTATTATTTTTTTTAAATTACCTGCTTATCTTCCATCTGTTTGATGTGTGACACGGTATGCTGTCATGCGGAATCCTACGTCACGCAGCGTCATTCTCATTTTTGTCTCCTAATATAACCATGTATCTGCCTAATCTGGTATGACCACACCCGGGGAAATGGTCCAACAGACTGATGTTACAACTTTAACATGTTTTTTTAAGCTAAATTCCGCTTTTTTCGTCTAGAACATCTTGTATTAATGTATAATGATGACATTTCATAACCCTGTAATTTCAAAATTTCCTGGTTAATTGCTTTAAGGTATGTATAAGATAAGATCCCTGACAAAATGAAAGCACATTATCTGAGGTTTCTTCTGTGGAAAGAATTCGTGTTCTCTTGTTCTGAAGTGTCAGTGGTTCTTGCATCCAAAAGCTGCACCTTGTGCTGGGATTTTCACAAAAACGATCTCTCTAGATGAAATTTAAATCTGTAAAAACGGGGGCAGTCACCACATTCACTTCACCCCATTTAAATCTGAAAAGTCTCATCTCATCTCATTATCTCTAGCCGCTTTATCCTGTTCTACAGGGTCGCAGGCAAGCTGGAGCCTATCCCAGCTGACTACGGGCGAAAGGCGGGGTACACCCTGGACAAGTCGCCAGGTCATCACAGGGCTAAATCTGAAAAGTCACCCCCATAAAGAGACATTAATCTTACTCTGAAGCACCATATATCTGTGATGAATCTGCTCAACTCTCCGGAGACCTCCTTTTTACTGGCATTAAAGATGAATGTATTCACCAATAGGTCTACTGGAATTTGAAGCAACATGCCTTCTGACACTTCGTCATGCCCACTCAATAAACCATGGCACATCATCTACCTTGATGGAAAGAGGACCAAGTGCTCTACAACAGATAACACTGTCCAGTAGCTGAACCTAATTTCCGGTGTTAACATGTCATGTAAGCACCTTTAACAGAAATACAACTAGCTTCAAGCTTATAAATGTAAGCTAAGGAAAAAAAAAAAGCTAACTCACAACACGGAGCAATTATACCGGCTAGCTAGCAGGTCTATGATTATAACGGTTATCAATGATACGGCTTCTTCTTTGGAACAAGTAAAGTAAATTACCATAGAAAGAAAATAATCACCTTCTGGTATGGAATCAGGGACCAAACACCAGACACTTCTACAGAAAACACTTCTAGTTTTGTTCATTAGGAAAAGTTGTGTTATTGATATAATATAGACGCACCCAAATGTCAAGGACTGAACAGCAAGGCAAGAGGACACAGGAGCGTTTGGTTCGAAAGGCAGGGTTTTATTCACCCAAAAGCATTGAAAAAGTTTACAAAGACCAAAATTAATAATAACTTTGCTTATAAAAGAGCGCAACAGACTATAACTTGATTTGAGACACAGCCATCTGCCATAGCGTGAACTGAACAAAACTAACCTCCCACAATGAGGCAAAAGAGAACATATATAGTGACTGGGCCAAACCAAATAACACAGACGGGGTAAACAAAAATAAACACTGACTAAACAGAGACAAACTAAAACTAGCTCAAGCCAAAATCCCCCTCGGGCACATGATGAGACATGGTATGGCCTAATGAGCACGCTCCAAGATTTAGGTCTCCTCAACCCTTAGCCATGCCTTTTGCCCAGCCAGGAAGGATCCGCCCCCAATGCTCAAGGTAACTCAAAGAAAGCTTAAACAAAGAAACACATGATTCGTGACAAACATAGCTTTCGCAACCCTACAGTGTTAAAATGTGTGCATGCCATGTAAAACAATGTAAGGTTAAAGCAAATACATTGTGAATCAAACAAACTGTGTTGTGTTAATTAATTGAGTATGATCATATAGATATAGTGGGCCGTGACATTTTTTTCAAGTTTGAAGCCAAAGTTCAGGATGTTGTAGTGTCCCAAATCCGGTAGCTGGTTCGCTGTATACTTTTCAAGTGGAATAAATACATTTGTGGGTAAATTTTTGTCACATTTAACTAGCGTGCGCAGACAGAGAGTGCAGCAGGCTGAATAAATAAATACAATTGTGGATAAATTATATGGATCTGTGATACCTGCTGGAAGAGAAGAGCAAGGAGGATTGAGAATCGAGCAGCTGTGGTTTGTTTACACCCAATACTAAAACTTGTAGCGTCCTAGCAGCCTTCTCAAAGATGCATACAAAAAGCCCAGAAGCTCCTATTTACCCGGGCAAAAATGATACAGGATTTATCTTGTAGTGTTCTGACCACCAGATCTTTAACCCAGCCACATATAAAAAGTTGTTCGTCTCTATGCTCTTCCAGGTTTTCATCTGTTTGTCCTTGTTGAACGATGTCTGCAGCACCAGGTAGTTTGAGACGTCAGGGAACTCAACGAATGGATAATTTTCCAACTCATAATGAATGAATGAATGAATGAATGAATGAATAACTTTATTTAAACATAAGTTGATCAGCAGAGCTGATGGGGTCGTGCATGTACAGATACAAATAATTACAAATACAAAAGACTAAAAATATACACAATCTTTAAAAAAACTTATCTGATTATCTGTTAACTATCGTCACATTAAGTTGATTAATAGTATGCATAACTGTTGTCTTGTATTTAGTTCCGGCAATAATAGGATCAAAATGTATTCTGCTTATGTCAAATTTAGCGATTACATTTTTCTTTCATAGAAAAAAATCCTGGGTGGCACGGTGGTGTAGTGGTTAGCGCTGCCGCCTCACATCAAGAAGGTCCGGGTTCGAGCCCCGTGGCTGGCAAGGGCCTTTCTGTGTGGCGTTTGCATGTTGTCCGCGTGGGTTTCCTCTGGGCGCTCCGGTTTCCCCACACAGTCCAAAGACATGCAGGTTAGGTTAACTGGTGACTCTAAATTGACCGTAGGTGTGAATGGTTGTCTGTGTCTATGTGTCAGCCCTGTGATGACCTGGCGACTTGTCCAGGGTGTACCCCGCCTTTCGCCCATAGTCAGCTGGGATAGGCTCCAGCTTGCCTGCGACCCTGTAAAACAGGATAAAGCGGCTAGAGGTAATGAGAAAAAAATCCTTCTTTGTTAGCGTGTAAGGATCTAATCCCATTGAGTGGTTTCTATATCCACTTCTTTTGAGTGTACTTCTTGGTTTTAATAACTTGCTTGTTTGCTGAACACAAACATGGCAATTAGTTCTTGTGTTAATGGACCAGACTCCACTTTTGGATCATTAATCCCTTTTGACTGAGAATGCCCTGCATGCATGGGTTTATGTTGGCTTCTGGCACATCCATACGGTTTTAAATACAATACCTACAATTAAAAGCAGATTGTTTGTATTGCATTTATTTAAATTCCCATCTGTAACAGGGAATGATGTTGCGTCCCATTAATACACGTTACAATAGGTTATTAGATTCTAATAGAATAGATAAGCCAAAATAATTGGGGATCTTTTTTAATGGGCCTCGACTCGTTACAAGTATGAATAGGCGGGCCTTGAAGCAGAAAAGGTTGAGAACCCCTGATATAGATGACTGTAAATGAAAGACTGTGCAGCAAACTAATAAGGTGCAAAGGTAGAATGTGGGCTGTTATTACCCTGTGTGGCTGTGGCCATCACACCAAACATGAACATAGTATTTGGAACAAACAGATGAAGTGTTCGAAATGGATACAAGTACAGATAAATAGGATTCACACTATTTGTGCATCGGGACTGTGATCTCAGGGGAAGCACCTAAAAGTCATGCAAATGGGAGGTTTTTACATTCATAAAGCTCACATGACAATGACCACATTCATTACGTTGTCCTTATTAACTGCCTGGTCAGCATCGGTGTGGTTTATTTATCTTTTGGGAAATAGAAACAACAAAATGATTTAGAAATCATTGCAAGCAGGTACAAACATAACATACTGTAATAACTCACGCACATCTCGAGTTGAGGCCAATTATGCACTTGAGTGACAGAGCAATTCACAGGCCATACTGACATTGCTTTCAGGATTTGTCCAGACCCACTTCAGGGTTCAATCTGAAGATGTGCACAGATCTGAATAATTTTTATACATACAGGACACTTTTTCGATGGAATAAAAACGTGTTCTATTCCCTTCTAGTGGGTTTCATTCATATGGTTTGATAGCATGCAATATTGTTAGCATATCGCTTATCCTACATGTATTACGTCACTCGACCCAATGGAGAATAAGCATTGAATATGGTTTACGATATTGCATGGTTGTCAAGACAACATGACATCACACGTCGGAGACGTAAAACTTCCGCGCTAGTGAGCGACTGTGGCAATTTGTAAACAAATATGGCCACCACGTTTTCTTCGTTAAATATGGAAGATTTTGAGAGAATTTCGAAAAAGAAAGACATGTTGAACACCTGAAAGGAATGTGTATGTATAATAATAATAATAATAATAATAATAATAATGGCTGCCTTGTTTTCATGGTATATCAGATATATTCCATTCAGCTAGCATGATATTGAACTCGTCTTCGGCTCATTCAGTATCATGCTAGCTGAATGGAATATATCTGATATACCACTCAACGCCAGCCAATGTTATTTAAATATTTGGAACACTAAACAGGCACAGATAGTGACATTGAACTATACTCCTAAAATCATCTTATACCATCAACTGTATAAACATGGACAGCATATCATCTCGAAAAGTGAAGCCACCACATATATTGCGCCCCTGCTGGCTGTTTTCAGTACATCTTTTAGCCCATCCCCCTGCGTTTCAATGATAAAATTGCCTATTTTACATGTCACTTTTCTCATCTGAACTGTCTTTCCATTTACAGTATCTAATTCAGACAGATAGTTTTCCTTGTGCTGGTCTTTTTTTTCCCCAGAAATTTGCTTTCAACATGTTATTCTGCTTGTACTATAAAAGAATGGTCAGAGCAGATGAGTTCAAATATCTGGGGTCAGCTGTACAAAGTAATGGTAAGTGCAGAAGAGAACTGAAGAAGAGCATGCAAACAGGTTGGAATTGATGGAGGACAGTGTCAGGAGTGATTTGGCACCAAAGATTGCCAGCAAGAGTGAAGAGAAAGTCTATAAAACAGTAGTAAGAGCAGCGATGGTGTATGGTTTGGAGACCGTGGCACTGACAAAAAGACAGAAGGCTGAACTGGAGATGGAGCTGAAGATGTTGAGATTTTCACTGGGAGTGACACAGTTGGACAGGATGAGAAATAAGTATATTAGAGGGACAGGACATGTAGGATGGCTTGGAGACAAAATGAGAGAGGTGAGATTGAGATGGTTTGGACACGTACAGAGGAGAGATCCAGGGTATACTGGGAAAAGAATGCTGGAGGTAGAGTTGCCGAGTAGAAGGAAAAAAATAGGAAGAGCAAAGATGAAATTTATGGCTGTGGTGAAGGAGGAAAAGAGGATGGCTGGTGTGAGAGAAGAAAGTATGGAGGACAGGAGGAGATGGAGGGACATTATCTGCTGTGGTGACCCCTAACGGGAATAGCCGGAAGAAGAAGACGACTATAAAATAAGAAGACAAAGATACACTTGAGGTGACTGACAACCTTGGCCAGAAGGAATCAACTGTAGCCAGCCAGCTAACTTCACCACAGAACTTAGTGTCTCTTACTTCCTTATTTGAACTGTTCTGGACACATACACTAATACGAACTGTTTCTGAACTATTTCTGTTCAAAATGTTTGAACCAGGGCAGCATGGTGGCGTAGTGGTTGGCACTGTTGCCTCACAACAAGAAGATTCTGGGTTCAAGCACAGGGGCCTTTCTGTGCGGAGTTTGTATGTTCTCTGTGTGTCCACAGTCCAAAAATGCAGGTTAGGTTAATTGGTGACTCTAAATTGACCGTAGGTGTGAATGTGAGTGTGAATGGTTGTTTGTCTCTATGTGTCAGCCCTGCGATGATCTGGCAACTTGTCCAGGGTGTACCCTGCCTCTCGCCCACAGTCAGCTGGGATAGGCTCCAGCTTGCCTGTGACCCTGTAGAACAGGATAAGTGGTTATGGATAATGGATGGATGGATGTTTGAAACATCAAGAGGTTTAAAAGGGGAAAAAAAGAAGCTAGATTATTTGTGCTAGCTTAATCATGCTAACCATATAACTGCCATGATATCAGTATTTTTTTCAGGATTGACATTCAGCCAGCTATTGAAATTGGCAGGATTAGATCTCCTCACCCCTCTACCATGTGCTTGATGTTTATCAACAGTGGAGCCGGAGCAGAGCTGTCCTTTCAGCACCACAGTTGCAGGGAGATCGGGGTGCTGTCCTTTCAGCACCACCACGGCAGCATGGCGTGCTGTTCTGCGCTAGGGCCACTGGGCTGCCATCATCACACCAGTTTTAGTGCTGTGTTTTATTGATCCATGTAAATTGCACGGAGTGATGGTGATCAACTGATCTACGTTCTTATGATTTTGCTGTACTGAATGAACGAACGTAGATGGAGTTAGCACATAACTGCTAACGTGGCATCAGGATGATCTATGAATATGGAGATTATCTAATCCTTTGAGTTCGCGTGTGTGTGTAAAATCAGTCCAACAATACAAATCTGTCGCATCCATTTCAGAAAAAAATGAAAAGAAATGCAAATGCTTCCAAAGCAAAGAAAAAAACACTCAAGTAGCCAAGGTACCAAGTATTGTTTAATTTGAAAAAAAAGAAAAAAAAAACAGTCATTTGATTTTATTTGCATTAGCAGTGACTGCAGCATGTTTTTACATTTTAATACCCTTTTTCTTGCTGAGCTTGTGATTTTTTTTAAATAGTTATGTTCTACAGAGGGTGGCACGGTGGTGTAGTGGTTATCACTGTCACCTCACAGCAAGAAGGTTCTGGGTTCGAGCCCAGTGGCCGACGAGGGCCTTTCTGTGTTGAGTTTGCATGTTCTCCCCATATCTGTGTGGGTTTCCTCCAGGTGCTCCGGTTTCCCCCACAGTCCAAAGACATGCAGGTTAGGCTAATTGGTGGCTCTAAATTGACCGTAGGTTTTGAATGTGAGTGGAATGGTTGTTTGTCTCTCTGTGTCAGCCCTCCGATGATCTGGTGACTTGTCCAGGGTGTAAACTGCTTCTCACCCATTGTCAGCTGGGATAGGCTCCAGCTTGCCTGTGACCCTGCACAGGATAAGCGGTTACGGATAATGGATGGATGGTTGTTCTACAGTTATAGAAATATGTGAAAGACGTGGCCACACAATGCAGCTGTCAAGCACAGAGTTTGTCAGAAAAGAATGTAGTTGTGTGGATGGAATGGTGTCAGAAAACATTTGGTTTTATTAAGCTCTTGGCACTGAGTCCCCACTGCGAATAAAACTCGGGAAAATCTTAGTCAGCATCATTACTCTTTTCATGACTCAGAAAAAGTGATGGACACTGTTTCAGTCTGACAGTACCGAAAATAGATGTTTCTTGTGCACAATATGTAGTACATGTAGATGTAGGAAGATATACAACAAACATGTAGATGTAAGAAGATAAACATCATCGTGGTCACTACCGAACCCGATCCAGGATTGAGGCGATCCATGTTTGGTTGACTTGGTCAAAATTGTAGCAGTAGGGTGGCCAGTTCCTTTTTGCACACTCACACGTTCACACCTATGGGCAATTTAGAGTAGCCAGTTCACATAACTGCATGTCTTTGGACTGTGGGGGAAACCAGAGCACCAGGAGGAAACCCACACAGACACGGGGAGAACATGCAAACTCCACACAGAAAGGCCCCCGTCGACCACTGAGCTCGAACCCAGAACCTTCTTGCTGTGAGGCGACAGTGCTAACCACTACACCACCGTGCCACCCCAAGAAGCTAGACAAGATATTGTAAATTAGTAAATGTTGATGACTTGCAAGAAAGTGGAGGCAATGTGGTCTACACTGATCTAAAGTGCCTTGCATAACTATAAGGGTCACAGTGTTTGTGACAAATTGGAATAGCTTTGAAACAAAATAAGTTGGTTAAAATGCAGACAGGGTGGCACGGTGGTGTAGTGGTTAGCGCTGTCGCCTCACAGCAAGAAGGTCCGGGTTCGAGCCCCGTGGCCGGCGAGGGCCTTTCTGTGCGGAGTTTGCATGTTCTCCCCGTGTCCGCGTGGGTTTCCTCCGGGTGCTCCGGTTTCCCCCACAGTCCAAAGACATGCAGGTTAGGTTAACTGGTGACTCTAAATTGACCGTAGGTGTGAGTGTGAATGGTTGTCTTTGTCTATGTGTCAGCCCTGTGATGACCTGGCGACTTGTCCAGGGTGTACCCCGCCTTTCGCCCATAGTCAGTTGGGATAGGCTCCAGCTTGCCTGCGACCCTGTAGAACAGGATAAAGCGGCTAGAGATAATGAGATGAGATGAAAATGCAGACACTTTGCAAAAAAAAAAAAATTTAAAAAGTTTCCCTTTTCAAAGCGCAAACATTTTGGGGTTGGTTTTGGCTCTTTTGTGTGTATTTTCAGATGGAGCTCAGGTAGAAGTTTCACTGAGAACTGGCAACCTTGTACACCACTGAAAGCCTGGCCAGAGGGCTAATGTTTAATTAACAATGTTTAATTCTGGTACATTCAAATGCAAAGCTTTTGTTTCATTATATCCTGAATGATGTCTGAATAGAGCACACATTGGAACAGGGTAGCTCTTCGGTAACAGAATTACATTCACAGCAAAATGTGGTAACTTTTTTTAGTTGCAGTACTCAAGATCCATCCATCCATCATCTGTAGCTGCTTATCCTGTACAGGGTCGCAGGCAAGCTGGAGCCTATCCCAGCTAACTATGGGTGAGAGATGGGGTACACCCTGGACAAGTCGCCAGGTCATCACAGGACTGATACATAGACACAAACAACCATTCACACTCACACTGACACCTATGGTCAATTTAGAGTCACCAGTTAACCTAACCTGCATGTCTTTGGACTGTGGGGGAAACCGGAGCACCCGGAGGAAACCCACGCGGACACGGGGAGAACATGCAAACTCCACACAGAAAGGCCCTCGCCGGCCACGGGGCTCAAACCCAGGACCTTCTTGCTGTGAGGCGACAGTGCTAACCACTACACCACCGTGCCGCCCAGTACTCAAGATAATGGTATTAAATCTCATCTCATCTCATTATCTCTAGCCGCTTTATCCTTCTACAGGGTCGCAGGCGAGCTGGAGCCTATCCCAGCTGACTACGGGCGAAAGGCGGGGTACACCCTGGACAAATCGCCAGGTCATCACAGGGCCGACACATAGACACAGACAACCATTCACACTCACATTCACACCTACGGTCAATTTAGAGTCACCAGTTAACCTAACCTGCATGTCTTTGGACTGTGGGGGAAACCGGAGCACCCGGAGGAAACCCACGCAGACACGGGGAGAACATGCAAACTCCACACAGAAAGGCCCTCACCGGCCACGGGGCTCGAACCCGGACCTTCTTGCTGTGAGGCGACAGCACTAACCACTACACCACCGTGCCGCCCAGTACTCAAGATAATGGTATTAAATAAAAAATAAATAAATAAATCACACTGTATGGGGTATCTTTTGACCCTAAAAAAGCATAGAAAAATTGATTAATTCTGAACGCAAAATCTTTTATGAGGAAAGTAAAGTCAGTAAGGGAATTATGTCAGGAACAAAAAAAAAAGAACTTTCATTTCTTAAAATTCAAACCAAGATTTCTCTGAAGCAACATTGCTTTAACTGTGGTGATGATTTTCAGTATATTTTGCCTTGAATTCCATACTTCAGCAATATCACTGAGCTGACAAGTGAAGGCAGTCTTAATAATTTCATAATTTCGGCTTCTCTGCTGAAGAATTGCCCAACATTGTCATTATCAGGTTTAAATTATTGTACTTTTATAATTGTCAATGTTTTAATCAATTGGCAATGGAAACCATCCATCCGTCCATTATCCTTAATCGCTTATCCTGTACAGGGTCGCGGGCAGAATTCAGAATTCAGCATCCAAGCTGGAGCCTATCCCAGCTGACTATGGGCGAAAGGCGGGGTACACCCTGGACAAGTCACCAGGTCATCACAGGGCTGACACATAGACACAGACAACCATTCACACTCACATTCACACCTATGGTCAATTTAGAGCTACCAGTTAACCTAACCTGCATGTCTTTGGACTGTGGGGGAAACCGGAGCACCCGGAGGAAACCCACGCAGACACGGGGAGAACATGCAAACTCCACACAGAAAGGCCCTCACCGGCCACGGGGCTCGAACCCGGACCTTCTTGCTGTGAGGCGACAGCACTAACCACTACACCACCGTGCCGCCCCCGCTGCCTTTTATTAAATCAAATTTGAGACTTTTAATTTGATTTCTTTCAGCATGACCGCAATGCATGATGGGATATATTGCTTGGTTAGTGACCCTCGGTTGTACACTACTTTTTGTGATGCATTGTGGGATACTTTGAGTGCACTATATATGGTGTAATAATTCTCACTATTGTTTCGGACAGCATTTCAAAATGGCGTCCCCACTAGAAAGTGAGCGATTTCAGACACAGGGCTTGAGACAAATAACCATTCATGCTCAATTTAGAGCCACCAGTTAACCCAGTCCTTCTCAAATAGTGGGGTGCGCCCCCTGGGGGAGGGCGCAGTACGATGCCCGGGGGGGGGGGGCGTGTGACCCCGGGGATAATGCTTTTGCCGTACTAGAATAAAGTGTGGCGGCACGGTGGTATAGTGGTTAGCGCTGTCGCCTCACAGCAAGAAGGTCCTGGGTTCAAGCCCCTGGGCCGGCAAGGGCCTTTCTGTGCAGAGTTTTCATGTTCTCCCCGTGTCCGCATGGGTTTCCTCCGGGTGCTCCGGTTTCCCCCACAGTCCAAAGACATGCAGGTTAGGTTAACTGGTGACTCTAAATTGACCGTAGGTGTGAATGGTTGTCTGTGTCGATGACCTGGCGACTTGTCCAGGGTGTACCCCGCCTTTCGCCCGTAGTCAGCTGGGATAGGCTCCAGCTTGCCTGCGACCCTGTAGAAGGATAAAGCGGCTAGAGATAATGAGATGAGATGAGAATAAAGTGTAATTGCACATCCACTACAGTAGGTGGCAGTGGCGCGCTCATTGTCAGGGTGTGCGCGGGGAGTATTAGCGCTATGGGGTAGGGTTTTTTTGCGTACACACAGCACAGAGCAGGAGATATGAAGTGCAGTGAACACACATTGATTTTATTTAGTTTTATATATTGTTCTCCTGAGTTAATGTTGCTGATCAGTTTGAATTTATTATTATTTATTGATTTTATTTAATTTTATTTTTGAGTATCAAATGGGGCACGCCCCACTATTTGAAAAGGACCGAATTAGTTGGTTAAAAAATGTTTATAGTTTAAATGTTTTTTTTTTTTTATTTTGCAAATTGCAAGCACTTTGATGGACTTTAAATCTTTTCTGTTACAGACTAAAAAACAATTTTAATAAAGTTATTATTTGTTGTAAGTTGATCTATATTTCTTTTTTCTTTTTTTGTTTTCTTTAATGTTAATAAGGATACAATGTTACGCAGAGGTGTACTTATATTATAAGTACACCTAACACCATTGTTACTTAACAATTTTATAGACAAATTATACTATTTATAGTCGCGGCGGAGAGTGGAGGGGTGCGAAATGTTTTCTTCTTCCTGGGGGGTGTAACAGAAAATAATTGAGCAGCACTGTTAACCTAAATGTCTTTGGGGGAAACCCACACAGAACATGCAAACTCCATACAGAAAGACCCCGTCGGCCACTGGGCTCGAACCCAGAACCTTCTTGCTGTGAGGTGACAGTGTTATCCACTACACCACTGTACCACCACAATGGAAACCCAAGGCACATATTCCAGCACTGCTAATTGTCTTCTATCGCTAATGAAACACATGAAGACATCACCATATCATATTGTATTGTTTTGTATCAGATTTGAACGTGAAATGTGTAAATCAGTGTCTGCTTTATTTTGGAAAGCCACACGCAAAACCTTCACATGGTCTGTCCGAACCCAGGGCGGATTTTGGAACAATTTTTCTTGAAGTCCCATTTTTTACGATAATTAGCAGTTCACAGCGTGTTCTAGCTGAGGTCTAGAAAAAGTGCAGTTCAAAGGCAGATGATGAACACGTCTGAGCTGTGAGTCCTCATTAGCATCGGCTTGCCTCTTCGTTAGCACCATGTGTTCTTTGTGTTTTGGACAGTTGGGTTTCTGTGATCTATAAGAAGAGTCTTTAGTTCTGCTAATCAAATGAATCAAAAGAAGGTTGCGTGAGTGTGAGTGAAAAGGCTAGCAGGTGAGTGGTGTCTGTGTCTCTCCATAGTAGGACTTTGAGATTTTAAAATAGAAACGTTGCTTTTGTTTTAATTGTGGCTTTGTCAGTGCATCTCAGCCAGTTCTGTGTGTTTCAAATTAAATTAGGAGTATATAGTAAATCGTGTCCTAAATTCATCTTTTTCACTTCAACCCCCAAATCCCAATTTCGTGTTCCCTTCTACGTTTTTTTTTTTCTGCTATCAGTTAATTACACCCGTTGCATTGAGGGAATGGTGTGTGATTAGGATGTGTTTAGCTGTCACATGAGCTTTTGTACAGGTCCAGCAAGCCAATTAGCCGCTGCCGATAATTAGTGTCCCGGCTGGATGGGCGCATCAGGTGGCATGAATTAGGACAAGCTATGGGTTGGCACCCTATTATGTCTTCTGCTTTAGGGGATAGACAGATCACAGCATGCTTCGTTTCTACTCCTTCACATTTCCCCTCAGTGTGTCAGCTGCAGTGATCAGTGGCAGGTTAAGGCAACGCTTAGCTAGATTCATCAGTGACTTCGACAGAACTGCAAACTCAATTTTTTAATGAACACATCCCTGTCCCGTAATTTTCAGGCTCCCTGCTGTCCCTGGGCCAACTCTGGATGGATGATGAATCCTTTTTGTGTTACTGAAACTACAGCTAGGTTACTCTGAGGTTCATTAGTTTAAACTGTATCACATGTTCTGCAGGTTTTTATCCTTTTTTTTAACTTATGTATGTACTTTATTCTTGCATGAAGAAATCTTTGCATGCTGATGATGCACCAGTTAAGTTTATGGTTTGTCCAATTTCACCAGACAGATATGCATATGGCACGTGGTGTTACCAGCAGTAATACAGTAAGAAAATAGTTATGTTGTTTCCTTATGATTGGTGCTACTCATTAAATCAACCATGCCAGTGCAAGAACTCGACACAGAATTTCATTCTAAAATAAATATTGGATGCAATTAAAGATCAAATGCTAATTATAGAAACTGCTGAACGTTTTCAGGATGGAGTGTATATGATATTTTTCCAACGTTTTAATTCTGTTATTTGAAGTTACTTTCCATCAACTCTTTTTTTTTTTCTGTTAAGAGACTAAATCAGATTAAAATGTCAGTGCGGTATGGTGGTGTAGTGGTTAGCACTGTCGCCTCACAGCAAGAAGGTTCTGGGTTTGAGCCCGGTGGCCAACGGGGGACTTTCTGTGTGGAGTTTGCATGTTGTCTGTGTGGGTTTCCTCTATAGTCCAAAGATATGTGGTTAAGTTAACATGGGGCAGCCATGGGCTGAAGTGCCCTTGAGTAAGGCACCGAACCCTCAACTGCTTCCCGGGTGCTGTAGCATAGCTGCCCACTGCTATGTGTATGTGTGTGGGCTCATTGCTCACTTGTTTGTGTACATGTGTGTCAGTGGCGGCTGGTAGTCTTTCAAACAGGGGAGGCTGGTCGGTTACGATATTTCCAGATTTTAAAAGAAAAAACACATCAGTTTTGCCCATACTCTTGCCTCTGATCTGGCTGATTGTTGGCAGGGTCACAAACTGTGAAATAACAGGTTCTTTTGGCCCATTAGCCTACTGTCCAATATACATGATGGTGGTGTTGGGGGGGTATATTTTAATATTTTATATTTTAAAATTGTGGCATGTTGTTTAAAAATTGATCATTATTGAAAGCAGCTCTTTGTCAGGAACCTCAGCAGTAACAGCAGAGTGTTCTGGAATAGGCACAAGCACTGACCTTGGGGAGCCAAACATAGAGCTGGGTGCCACACATTTCATTCAATGACACTTTCCCTATATTTTACTTATTTTGACTGAGAAATGTTTTATTGACAATTTTGATAACCCTTCACTTTTAATCCAGGTCTGTAGTGTGAAATGTTCTCGGCTGTGTTTTTGTTTAAAAATGTTTTCCAAATTGTAGCTGTGTTTAATTCATATCCAGAAAAATATATATTCCAATATAATATACTCAGCATAAACATTTTAAATAGATTCTATATTTTTGGTCCATCCATGACATATTACTAAAGTAGCCTATTTACTGTTGTTGATGTGGGTCACTTGCTGTTAGCCAATTCACTTTCTCATACCAGGAGAGCTGAAAGGAACGAGTATTATTCCCTACCTTTTTCACCAAGTCAGTTTGAGGCGTTGGTCTACCCTGCTCTTTAATTAAAATTTTTCCTTGAAAGGAAGACTGGCAAATGGCTTTGCCAAAATTAAATCAGCAATGCTCGGCATCCGTGCGCAGCTTTCTTGCTAGCTGACTAGCCCCCTTCAAGTTCAAGTTCAGTCACTCAAATAAACGAAATTTCTGGAACTAAGATAGCAAACTTGACAACACTATATTTACACTTTATTTACAATGAAAATATATACAAACTAAAAAAGCTGGTAGAAACCGTATGTAATGAATGAAATCGAAATGTAAGCTGATCTCTTACAATACACCACAGCACTTGCGAATCCGCATGGGACTGAACTGAAATTCACCACTGCCTGTTTATATTTGAAACGAGCTGTCAATCAAATAAAATATCCGGCCGCTTTCACTAATCACCAGTCTCCTTGCGGAAACTGCCATGTCCCTCCCATGTGAGGCTCGGAGTCCGTGGGCGGGCGTTTTCGCAGTATTTGTCCAATAACCATCTTGCATTTTGAGATTGAAAAGCGCATAGCTCCCAAATGCCATTGAAGTCCACTGAGGCTGGGCTGCATCGTGTTGTCACGAGGGGGAAAAACTCACGCGCACATTAGGCGAACTGGGGAAAGTTATAACGGAATGATTTCGCACTGTAGTTGGGTTGAGCACATATATTTCTATGATTCTGGATCTGAAATAGCAATGTTATAAGGTCGGCTATAACATAAGCCTAGCGCAATTCATCCTACACGATGTTCGTCATTTTTAGAGGAGGCTGAGCCTCCCTCGTTGTCTTAGAGCAATCGCCCGTGATGTGTGTTTTCACTGCTTCAGATGGGTGAAATGCAGAGAGGAATTTCACTGTGCTTGAGTGTGCATGTGACAAAGGCTTCTTTGGATTAAAATGGTGGCGAGACAATAGTTGGTTATTATCTGATATCATAAATAATATCACATGATATCATATAATAACAGAGTGTTCCTCGAAAGGAAAAGTCAAAACAGTACATGACATTTTCTTTCTGCAGCATTAAACTCGTACACTGTGTTGCCACGTATAATCTAAATTCATGACAACTTGATCAACTCATGATGCAGTTTGCATATGTCAGAAATAGAGGTGTTGCTCTCACACATGGGCAAACCAAAGGGGAAAGATCATCTTTGCAGTACGTGTTAGATTGTTAAAACGTACAAGATTTGCTTACAATAAGCACACTGGAAGCAGTGTTCATTTTCACTCGAGGTGAGCAGGTGGTTCATGGTTCTCACCTCAAACGCAGCACCAATTTTCTCTCATCCCCAGTGGAGCCAGAGTTGCAGAATGTGCTGGACTCAGAGAGGGCACATTTGCGTTTGCTGATGGAAAATGATTGTTTTGCACTGGGGCGTGGAGATGTAGTGCAGGGCTGGTGCACTATGGCTGGAGTGGAGATGATGAAAACTATTTATTATCACTGACGCCTTTCGGCTTTTGTATACATATCCACCCCTCAGTAAACATTTCCACATTTGGTAATGTTTGCAGGAGTGAATACTTGGGCTTCGTGGTTGCTGAACTGCTCAACCCCCCCTCCCCCCTTTTTTTAAACCAAATCACTTAATTTCAGTGGACAACTTCTTTTAGGTAGAGACGTAGCTGTGACATATGCATTTCTGTACGTTTTTTTTTAAATAATGGATTTAATTAATGGTGCTGTTAGATGTTCAAAGCTTGGGATATCTTTTCATAACCAAACCCTGATTGATCCTTTGTCTTGGTCATGTTTTGATAGCGTCTTCATGATGCTTTTGATATGTTCTTCCATAAACTCTGGAGTTTTCCCGGAACAGGTATATGAATGAGATCACGTCACAATTTAACTGCGCACAAATACTCTCATCTCATCTCTCATTATCTCTAGCCGCTTTATCCTTCTACAGGGTTGCAGGCAAGCTGGAGCCTATCCCAGCTGACTATGGGCGAAAGGCGGGGTACACCCTGGACAAGTCGCCAGGTCATCACAGGGCTGACACATAGACACAGACAACCATTCACACTCACATTCACACCTACGGTCAATTTAGAGTCACCAGTTAACCTAACCTGCATGTCTTTGGACTGTGGGGGAAACCGGAGCACCCAGAGGAAACCCACGCGGACACGGGGAGAACATGCAAACTCCACACAGAAAGGCCCTCGCCGGCCCCGGGGCTCGAACCTAGGACCTTCTTGCTGTGAGGCGACAGCGCTAACCACTACACCATCGTGCCACCGCACAAATACTCTATTCAACTAATTATGTAACTTCTGATGGCAGTTGTACAGAACTAATGTGCAGCAATGGGAGTAAATACTTGTGAAATCCCAACTTTTTACTCTTATTTCTTTATAAATAATTTTTTAAAGTACTTAGTATTAGAGGGACAGGACATGTAGGATGGCTTGGAGACAAAATGAGAGGTGAGATTGAGATGGTTTGGACACGTACAGAGGAGAGATCCAGGATATATTTGGAAAAGAATGCTGGAGATGGAGTTGCCAGGTAGAAGGAAAAAAGAGGAAGACCAAAGATAAGATTTATGGATGTGATGAAGGAGGACATGAGGACGATTGGTGTGAGAGAAAATGATACAGAGGACAGGAGGAGATGGAGGGACATTATCCGCTGTGGTGACCCCTAACAAGAACAGCCAGAAGAAGAAGACTTTGATTTTTCATTCCACTTCAAATTTATGGGCTGTTTTGTGAATGTTCATTATATATCCATCCATTATCCGTAACCGCTTATCCTGTTCAGGGTCGTGGGCAAGGTGGAGCCTATCCCAGCTGACTATGGGTGAGAGGCGGGGTACAACCTGGACAAGTCGCTAGATCATTGCAGGGCCGACACATAGAGACAAACAACCAGTCACACTCACATTCACACCTACGGTCAATTTAGAGCCACCAATTAGCCTAACCTGCATGTCTTTGGACTGTGGGGGAAACCGGAGCACCCGGAGGAAACCCACACGGACACGGGGAGAACATGCAAACTCCACACAGAAAGGCCCTCGTCGACCGCTGGGCTCAAACCCAGGACCTTCTTGCTGTGAGGCGACTGTGCTAACCATTACACCACCATGCCGCCCTTCGTATAATGTGTGTTAATTTCAGTTCCACTCCAAAATATGGAGTAGATACTTTATGGGGGGGGGATACTTTTATGCAAGGTACTATATATACAGTGCCTAGCAAACGTATTCATTCAGAGACACAGTTGCGCACACTAATGCATCAGTCTTTGTACAATGAGCCCTGCCTAGCTTGCAGCATCTAAAGACTTGATTAGATCACAGATCTTTGCTTTTAATGAAACTATTCATCAAAGCCACCCAGCTGAGCCCACCTCAGGTGTGTGTGTGTGTATATGTGTTTGTGCATTGGACATGCCAACGAGTATTACAGCAAGCCACAGAGCATCATAAAGAGTCATCGATCAATGACGGACAGCTTAACAGCTTGTGAATGCTTGGATGGACTCCTTAAAGGGCTGAGCTGGAGGCAGAGGTTCGTCTTTGGCCTTTATCTCCAGGGAGCGTTTAGGACACTGCTTATTACTCTAATGCATTTACCTAACTTTGAATTTGCTGTGTGGGTGTGTGGGTGCATGGATGTGTGTGCATGTGGTCAGGGGAAACTTTCTCACTCGACTGTTGCATAAAAGAGCAGCTGCTTTAATTTCTATCTTTGGTGCTGGTTTTATTTATCGCATTGTGCCTTTCTCTGTCTCTCATACTCTCTGGCATGTTCGCAGTTACAGTGATTTCTTTTGCCAAGTCATTTTCTGCCTGTTTCTGAACTTCTTTTACAGTCCAAACTCCTCCATGGTCTGTGTCTAGTTCCCTTATCCCTGCGTGTGTGTGCATATGTCACAAGGTTTTTTGTTTCTTTTTTTCCCCCTCTGTGAGGCTGATAAGGCTGATTTAGTGTCTGATGGGGAGTATGCCCTGTAGGTTCAGTGCCGACAATCTTTTTAACAGGTCACCAATAGCGTATGTGACAGAGGAAACTCATTAATGAGCCACGGAGCCAGGATTTCTACCGGTGGTACTGAATCAAGAAGCAGGACTGTTCTCTCTGTAGCTAACTGTAAGAGTGTTGAAAATAACTGATGACTCCTCGTATGTGCACACAAACACGCTGCATACCATAATAAGCAGAGCCGAGGAGCATACGAGTCCAGAGATGAGAAACTCAAATGCTGATTGAGTTAGAGGGGAGAGAGAGAGAGAGAGAGAGAGAGAAAGGAGAACATCGCAGTTGCATTATTAATGCCCGTTGCTGTGGTGAAAATAGAAGACTGCAGGGGCAGGAAGGCTACACTTGTCGAGGGCATAATTGGGTGAACATCCCACTAGACACTGATCACGCTGACAAGAACGGACCATATGGGCTCATGGGCAAAGATAAGAGACATGTTATGTGAGCTGTGCTTCTAATGACATCCACATGAGGGATCACGATTGGTCTTACAGTGGATACACTGGGATGAGTCCCAGTTCTAATCTGCATCACTTTCCTCTGATATTCAGAAACTCCAAAATATCTAGATCTCTGGATCTAAATCTCCTGCAGCAGTGTTTTTGGAGTACTCATTGCCCAATCTAATGTAAATCTAATCTAAAATGTGTAGTGGCCTGGGAAACCTGTCCAATGTCACTGAGGCTGAATTCTGGCAAACAGACAAAGGATGGGTTTTGATCAATTTTTATTAACTTTGTAAAGTTGAAATTACACCTACACGGCCTGCTAAACATGATGGATAAGGAGTGAGTTTAAAATGCTTTACCTTAACTTGTGGTTGAAATCAGTGTTTAATTTGTGCAGGATCATTCTGGAACATGATTTCTGGTATATGATCTCATGGTGTTTATGTGGATCGGGTACATCTGTGGCTTTTTTCCCCCTCTAATACAAATCAATCAATCAATCAATCAATAATTAACTACTTATTAACTGAGCGCCGAGGTCTTGACAGTACGGCTCGGTCCGTACAAAATGTCTGATATTTTTCCATAAAGACCGAGCAAGCGAGGTTAATAGAGTTTATTATATGGCTTTTTTTATTTCTCAGATTAAAATAGACAGTCATTATAATGAGGTGTGACGCTGCTTTCAGTCATGTCATGTTTGTAGCGAAGTTGAGTCACGCACGCTGAATAAACGGCTTGCGAGTTCAAAACTGAATTTCTATTAGCGGTTAGCGGTTTCTGAATGCTCTTTACTGCTCATTTCTTGAATAACTCGGTGACTATTGTTTGTCTTTTGTGTTTCAGCCGTTTTTGATTGTTTTGATTCCCAATTCATCTTTTTTGTCATTTTGATTTTGGTTTGTTTTTTGCAACATTGAAAGTCAGCAGCTTGGAAAGAAAGTCCGTAATCGCCCACGGGAATTACAGGAAAATTCTGCCCACCAGAGAACCAATCAGAGCACACAATTTTACTGGAAGTAGCTCGTACCATATAAAATAATAATATAATCATTTTATATTATGCCTGTGAGACGTGTACAGGAGACACGAGAAGCAGCTTGAACCAGTTCCACCTCAGATGTCTCCACAACCTCGTCAAGATCCACTGGCAGGACAAAGTACCAGACATTGAGGTCCTGAGTAGAGCAGGCCCGACCAGCATCACCACCATCAGGCACAAGGCACAGCTCAGATGGGCAGGCCATGTCACTCACATGCCAGACGACCGCATCCCCAAACAGCTCCTCTACGCAGAACTCTGCCATGGCAAGCACTCTGTCGGTGGCCAGAGAAAGTGCTTCAAGGACAATCTGAAAGTCTCCCTGAAAGACTTCTCACTTGACATCAAGTCCTGGGAGTCTCTGGCAGCAGAATGACCAGCCTGGTGCGGTCTCATTTGGCAAGGAGCTAAAGCAGCAGAAGAGCGACACACCCCCATGGCTGTTGAGAAGCAGCAATTTCGCAAGGCGAGAGCATCCAGCACCCCCTGCATTCCACCCACCCACTGGTGCCCTACCTATGGGAGAGGGTTCCTCACCCAGATTGGTCTTATCAGCCATTTTTGGGTCCACAGCAGATCGACTTCAACCTAACCAGTGGACATGGTCATCCTGGGAAACCGAAGGACGAACAACAATAATCATTTTAACAAATGATGATTCTTTCTCACCTCCCTCCCAAAAAATGCAGTCAGCTAGTTTCTATATTGAGCCGTTTCTAAGTTGGCTGCTTGCTTTATCAGTCAGACACTGACTTTGTGATCATTTCATAAAGCATGAACCCTAACCCTCCAGAGAAAAGGAAAGTGAGTGAAATATGATAACTGGGTCAGAAAAATTAAGTTGTACACAGGTTGCATGACTCGTACAGTTTACTAGTTCACCAGTAATAAAAAAAAAAACACTAAGTAAATTAGTCAACTAGTCATCTTTTCCACAGTTAAAGCAAAAACTCCTTTAAGACATTGCTATTTGAGGCTGTTTTATTTGTGAAGTTGGATATTGCACCAGCAAGGAATGTGTCAAACCATATTTCAGTAAACAGCCTTAAATAAACAGGCTACAAATGACCAGCTTCACTCCTTTTTAGATTACACTGTTAATAATGAAAAGGCAAAGTAATAAATCTGTGTGTCTTATTACACTATTAAAGGACACACCAGCTCTAAAATGAACTCCTGCTGCAACATGGCCAAGCCTCATCCTGAAACTGCAGTGTGGAAGCTCATGTCCTGCTTACAGCACAATAACCTTCCTTGGATGAATGTTTTTTTCTTCTGTGTTCAACTCAGTAGTGTCTGAAAACGAATGTAGAAAATCTCTATTCCATTATAGGCATTTAGCAGACACTCTTATCCAGAGCGACATACAACAGGACCCTAGCCAGGAAGCAGTTGGGCTCCCTTGCTCAAGGGCACTTCAGCCATCCCTGCTGGTCCAGGGAATCAAACCGATAACCATTTGGTCCCAAAGCTGCTTCTCTAACCTTTAGGCCATGGTTTTCCCTATCAGCTGATATGTCTATGCAACACTGCTTTCATTTGAATTTTAGCATTTATGTAGGCGTGTTAGATGTATTTAACAGTTATTCCACAAAATCGAGTTGTACATGAGCTGATAGCTGATGAGGCGCATAGCACCGAGTTGACGATAAGCCATGTACAACGAGATTGAGTGGAATAACTGTTTTATTCTGTCCACATTCACTGGATTTTGAGAAATGGAGAATTTTTATTTTTTGCAAATTCAATAAATAAAAAAAACTTTATACAAAACGCCCGACAAAATCATTTCCGCTTAGAATGTAAACAAACCGACAAAATGACAAGAGCACTTTGTGAAAAATGCTATAATAATAATTCTTGAAAAATAATTTAAAAAAAAACATATGTTCTTACCATCAAATGCTCATCTCATCTCATTATCTCTAGCCGCTTTATCCTGTTCTACAGGGTCGCAGGCAAGCTGAAGCCTATCCCAGCTGACTACGGGCGAAAGGCGGGGTACACCCTGGACAAGTCGCCAGGTCATCACAGGGCTGACACATAGACACAGACAACCATTCACACTCACATTCACACCTACGGTCAATTTAGAGTCACCAGTTAACCTAACCTGCATGTCTTTGGACTGTGGGGGAAACCGGAGCACCCGGAGGAAACCCACGCGGACACGGGGAGAACATGCAAACTCCACACAGAAAGGCCCTCGCCGGCCACGGGGCTTGAACCCGGACCTTCTTGCTGTGAGGCAATAGCGCTAACCACTACGCCACCGTGCCGCCTGGGACAAAGTACAAATTGTAAATAAAAACGGAATGCAATAATTTACAAATCTCAAAAACTGATATTGTATTCACAATAGAACATAGACAACATATCAAATGTTGAAAGTGAGACATTTTGAAATTTCATGCCAAATATTGGCTCATTTGAAATTTCATGACAGCAACACATCTCTAAAAAGTTGGGACAGGGGCAATAAGAGGCTGGAAAAGTTAAAGGTACAAAAAAGGAACAGCTGGAGGACCAAATTGCAACTCATTAGGTCAATTGGCAATAGGTCATTAATATGACTGGGTATAAAAAGAGCATCTTGGAGTGGCAGCGGCTCTCAGAAGTAAAGATGGGAAGAGGATCACCAATCCCCTTAATTCTGCGCCAACAAATAGTGGAGCAATATCAGAAAGGAGTTCGACAGTGTAAAATTGCAAAGAGTTTGAACATATCATCTACAGTGCATAATATCATCAAAAGATTCAGAGAATCTGGAAGAATCTCTGTGTGTAAGGGTCAAGGCCTGAAAACCATACTGGGTGCTCGTGATCTTCGGGCCCTTAGATGGCACTGCATCACATACAGGCGTGCTTCTGTATTGGAAATCACAAAATGGGCTCGGGAATATTTCCAGAGAACATTATCTGTGAACACAATTCACCGTGCCATCCGCCGTTCCCAGCTAAAACTCTATAGTTCAGAGAAGAAGCCGTATCTAAACATGATCCAGAAGTGCAGACGTCTTCTCTGGGCCAAGGCTCATTTAAAATGGACTGTGGCAAAGTGGAAAACTGTTCTGTGGTCAGATGAATCAAAATTTGAAGTTCTTTATGGAAATCAGGGACGCTGTGTCATTCGGACTAAAGAGGAGAAGGACGACCCAAGTTGTTATCAGCACTCAGTTCAGAAGCCTGCATCTCTGATGGTATGGGGTTGCATTAGTGCGTGTGGCATGGGCAGCTTACACATCTGGAAAGACACCATCAATGCTGAAAGGTATATCCAGGTTCTAGAGCAACATATGCTCCCATCCAGACGACGTCTCTTTCAGGGAAGAGCTTGCATTTTCCAACATGACAATGCCAAACCACATACTGCATCAATTACAGCATCATGGCTGTGTAGAAGAAGGGTCTGGGTACTGAACTGGCCAGCCTGCAGTCCAGATCTTTCACCCATAGAAAACATTTGGCGCATCATAAAATGGAAGATACGACTAAAAAGACCTAAGACAGTTGAGCAACTAGAATCCTACATTAGACAAGAATGGGTTAACATTCCTGTCCCTAAACTTGAGCAACTTGTCTCCTCAGTCCCCAGACGTTTACAGACTGTTGTAAAGAGAAAAGGGGATGTCTCACAGTGGTAAACATGACCTTGTCCCAACTTTTTTGAGAAGTGTTGTTGTCATGAAATTTAAAATCACCTAATTTTTCTCTTTAAATGATACATTTTCTCAGTTTAAACATTTGATATGTCATCTATGTTCTATTCTGAATAAAATATGGAATTTTGAAACTTCTACATCATTGCATTCCATTTTTATTTACAATTGTACTTTGTCCCAACTTTTTTGGAATCGGGGTTGTGTGTATATGACCTGGCGATTTGTCCAGGGTGTACCCCACCTCTCGCTCATAGTTAGCTGGGATAGGCTCCAGCTTGCCTGCGACCCTGTAGGACAGGATGAGCAGCTACAGATTATATATATATATATATATATATATATATATATATATATATATATATATATATATATATATATATACACACACATTTTTTTGGGGGGGGGATTATTTCTTCTTTAGGATTTTATGGTGGTTGGCAAACCAACTTAAAGGTGCATTACTGCCACCGACTGGGCTGGAGTGTAGAACAGGAGATGGGGGGGGCTATATTCTTTTAGCTATTTGTTTCTTTTAAATTCTTGATAATTTTTGAGGTTTTGCTTTTGAGTAGAGTTTTTATTTCATCCTCAGTTGGTTCAGCAGCACGCTCTGCCATTTTGTTTTTCTCTCCTCACGGTATACGAGCTGATAGCCTAGTCGTAGAATAGCCAGTCAGACCACGCAATTGCTTGTATCCAGTGAATCTGGATCGAATAAAACTAGATACATATCTAAAGTGGCACTTGAGACGGTTTAAATATTTTTTCTAAATATTTAATCACGGGCGGCACGGTGGTGTAGTGGTTAGCGCTGTCGCCTCACAGCAAGAAGGTCCTGGGTTTGAGCCCCGGGGCCGGCAAGGGCCTTTCTGTGTGGAGTTTGCATGTTCTCCGCGTGGGTTTCCTCCGGGTGCTCCGGTTTCCCCCACAGTCCAAAGACATGCAGGTTAGGTTAATTGGTGACTCTAAACTGACCGTAGGTGTGAATGTGAGTGTGAATGGTTGTCTGTGTCTATGTGTCAGCCCTGTGATGACCTGGCGACTTGTCCAGGGTGTACCCCGCCTTTCGCCCGTAGTCAGCTGGGATAGGCTCCAGCTTGCCTGCGACCCTGTAGAAGGATAAAGCGGCTAGAGATAATGAGATGAGATGAGATATTTAATCACATATCGCAGATAATGAGACTATAGAAGGATGACGCATGAAGAAGAAACACAAAAGGGGTATGGAGAAAGCCAGAAAAGCAGACAGAGAGACAAAGATGGTGGAACAGGGATGTGTATGTGATCGAGGATGTGTGAAAGGAATGTGTGATGGCCATTCCGAGATGCATGAAATGCTGCTAATCCTGCTATTCTTGCAAACTGGGTGTGAAGTAAGCAACTAACTGAGTGAGTCACATGGAGCAAAGGTCCAAGAAGAAGAGATGGCATCTCTCTCCCTCTCTTTCGCTATCTCTCTCTGTTTTATGCCACTTTGTGTATATTTTGTCACACTGAGTCATTTTAATTGCACGACTGAAATCAACATAAACCCTTCAGGGTGTTACAGATTGGCTGTTTCGCAATTAATTTTGTTACTTTTTCACAAGTCTGCTCCTTCCTTCTACTCACAAGCTTCCTGTTGCTATTTTTTCCCCCCTTCACTTTTATGACTTTTGCTTGATTCAATCGCACTCAGTAACAGGGTACACTACTGGCTAGCTGGGTGTTGGCAGAAATCACATTTGGCTGATTATTTGTTCCTCTTCAGACTTCCACAGCTTTCTGCAGCAGCCTGTGAAATCAAACACTTAACCTCTACAAACCACAAAAACACAACTGAATGCATACGTTCATACCTTTACTTACACAGCTGGTCTCACTCCAGCGCTGTCTGGTGATATACTGTGTACATCGGTCTACTTTAGGACACTTGAAATTACTTCTAAACTGATATTTCCCTTCCCTTTCAAACCTTTAAGTGTACTGTTAACAGGGAAAATAAATTAAAAAATAAACTAGACTGTCAGTGATGGTGTAGCTCACTCCGGTCCTGTCTAGTCCAGAAGGAACGATCTAAAGTGGGCTACTTTGCACAATAAATGTTGCAAGCTATATACACTATATACACCCTAGGAATACCGACCTATTTGCCAGAAAGAATCCAAAACGGCGAGGAATTGACTGAGTAGAAGAGATTTTTGTTGAACTGCTCATTAAGGCTTAATTAGTCCATAACTGCATTAATAATTGTAATTAAGTAAATCTGGGTAGAAGTTATATGCACCCTAGGTACCCCTACCTTCATGCCAGAAAGAATGAAAATCGGTGAAGCATTGAGGGAGAAGAAGCGATTTGTGTGGAAACTGCTCGTTAGGGCTTAATTACTCCATATCTTCATTATTAATTGCAATTATGCAAATTTGGGTAGAAGCCATATGCATCCCAGGCAGACCTACCTTCCTGCCAAAAAGAATAAAAATCGGTGAAGAATTGAGAGAGAAGGAGCAATTTTCGTGAAATGTAGACAATGCCAGATGAACAATGGACGATGGACAACACATGATGGCATAAGCTCATGGCCTGTCAGCCGGATGAGCTAATAATTCAATGCAATACATGTGCATCAGGGTAAATCTGTGTAACATATTACATTCGTTAAGGACATCCCAATTTTTAAAAAATGCACTTGACCTGGTGGCTTTGCCAAAATCATTGATTCTGGAACTGAGACTGTGCAGCAAGACAGCTTATGTCCTTCACAGAGCCCTCTGTATAGCTCATTGGCTGGCCTTCCTTGAATGGAAGATGCGATGTCCAAAACAGAAGGGAGGTTTTTCCAGACTGTTAATGACCCAGGAGCTAAACCGCCATCTACTCCAGCCTCAGTAGCATCTCAATCAGCTTCTGTCAGCTGGCATGCCCTGCTCTAAACCAGCCGAGTGGGACTGGGTAGTGACATGCAACCCATGGCACTGAATGTGTTCTTTCATACAGCACTGGTCATGACTGAATTCTTTATGCCCCTGATATATTGTGGTATATTCTGTGCCATTGATATACTGTGTGTGTGTGTGTGTGTGTGTGTGTGTGTGTGTGTGTGTGTGTGTGTATACAGTGGTGCTTGAAAATTTGTGAACCCTTTAGAATTTTATATATTTCTGCAAAAATATGACCTAAAAGATCAGATTTTCACACCACACAAGTCCTAAAAGTAGATAAAGAGAACCCAGTTAAACAAATGAGACAAAAATATTATACTTGGTCATTTATTTATTGAGGAAAATGATCCAATGTTACATCTATGAGTGGCAAAAGTATGTGAACCTTTGCTTTCAGTATCTGGTGTGATCCCCTTGTGCAGCAATAACTGCAACTAAACGTTTCCGGTAACTGTTGATCAGTCCTGCACACCGGCTTGGAGGAATTTTAGCCCATTCCTCCGTACAGAACAGCTTCAACTCTGGGATGTTGGTGGGTTTCCTCACATGAACTGCTCGCTTCAGGTCCTTCCACAACATTTCGATCGGATTAAGGTCAGGACTTTGACTTGGCCATTGCAAAACATTAACTTTATTCTTCTTTAACCATTCTGTGGTGCAGTAGAACAACTTGTATGCTTAAGGTCATTGTCTTGCTGCATGACCCACCTTCATTTGAGATTCAGTTCATGGACAGATGTCCTGACATTTTCCTTTAGAATTCGCTGGTATAATTCAGAATTCATTGTTCCATCAATGATGGCAAGCCGTCCTGGCCCAGATGCAGCAAAACAGGCCCAAACCATGATACTACCACCACCATGTTTCACAGATGGGATAAGGTTCTTATGCTGGAATGCAGTGTTTTCCTTTCTCCAAACATAACGCTTCTCATTTAAACCAAAAAGTTCTATTTTGGTCTCATCCGTCCACAAAACATTTTTCCAACAGCCTTCTGGCTTGTCCATGTGATATTTACCAAACTGCAGATGAGCAGCAATGTTCTTTTTGGAAAGCAGTGGCTTTCTCCTTGCAATCCTACCATGCACACCATTGTTGTTCAGTGTTCTCCTGACTCATGAACATTAACATTAGCCAGTGTGAGAGAGGCCTTCAATTGCTTAGAAGTTACCCTGAGTTCCTTTGTGATCTCGCCAACTATTACACGCACAGGCGTAACTTTAATAAAGACAGGTGGGGACATGTCCCCACCAACTTTGACAGGGCAAGGGACAGTCCCCACCAACATTTCACGCCTTTTCCGAACGTTTAGAGACACGCGCGACTGTTTTCCCCTGTTTTATCCCATGAATGACAAGCCCCGCTGTTGCCGCCGCTTAGCTGCTGTTTTGAGAGCTGTAACCTGATTGACGGCAGCTCTCTGCTATGTGTGTAGCAACCAACGACTCATTGGTAGCAACGTCTAGAACTATTGGTATTCTAGTTCTACATAACGCGTGTGGTGTTGAATGGTGATGGCAGGTTAGCGGTGGTGTCATGTCGGAAAAAATGCCAGTTGATATCCGGAGATTTTTTCCGAAAACAATCAAATGTAAGTAATGATGTCATATTGCCTCGTTATAACAAAATATTATAGCATTTCACTGACTTTAGTTCTCCTTTCTTATTGTTGTTATTGTCTTATTATGTTGAGATGTTCGTTTCTTTTTTAAATGTTTTAAATTTTGTAATAATTTGAATTGAATTGTTTGACTTGCAAATACATTTTGTGGTTTGCACAAATTACACAGATTATAAAATCACCTAGATTTCCTTTATATGTAAGATTATATTATTAATTTGTGCCTTGTTGAAACTGCTACACCTGTTTCTTCCCAGACCTGGTGTAATCCTGGTTTAGTCCAGGTATAATCTAGTTTATTATTATATTAATTCTAGTTTAGTTTGCTCTTGTTTGTGGTTTAGCCTTGGTTTAGTCCTGATGTGATCCGTGTTTGCCCTGGCTGAAACATTGAAGTTCTGGTTTAGACCTGGCTCGTGTATAGTCCTGGTTTAGTTTTGAGTAGTCCTGTTTATGTGCTATCCCTTACCCCTTAGTTTGTATCTGTTTTGACTGAGCATTGTTGGTGGCCCTATTGTTTTTTTGTAACACTAGAATCAACAATAAAAAGATGGCAATGAATGTTTTAAGATGATACTGTTTATTGTGTATTTTTTCATAGCGGTTGTACTGCAGGACACAAGTCCTTCCACAGAATCTAGTAATAATGTGTAATGTGTATATAGTTCATATGTAAAGTATGTTCAATCAACCAGTGTGCAAGAGAGTATTTGGTAGGTGTATTTTACCACCTTTTACCCATCAGAGTGCATCAGATTGCTTTATTTATGTGTGAAGATTCACAAAATTTTCTGGGGCAGGATCCCCCCCAGTTCTACATTTGTTTGGTCCATCATGTTTCCAGCCTTTCACTGCATACCCATTGACAGCCTGCCCTGAAATGGTTTTCATAAAAGTAGTGAGGCCATAGTACGCATCTCAAAATGCATCAAAATTAAGCCTTAAAACGGGATCTTTCTAAATTTTCTCCAGGGGGACCATGCCCCCTGACCCCCCTTGAAGGGAAGTATCGTGCCTGGAAATGTCCCCACCAACTTTGAACACAAAGTTACGCCCTTGATTACACGCCTTGCTCTTGGAGTGATCTTTGTTGGTCGACCACTCCTGGGGAGGGTAACAATGGTCTTGAATTTCCTCCATTTGTACACAATCTGTCTGACTGTGGATTGGTGGAGTCCAAACTCTTTAGAGGTGGTTTTGTAACCTTTTCCAGCCTGATGAGCAACAACGCTTTTTCTGAGCTCCTCAGAAATCTCCTTTGTTCGTGCCATGATACACTTCCACACACATGTATTGTGAAGATCAGACTTTGATAGATTCCTGTTCTTTAAAAAAAAAAAAACAGGGTGCCCACTCACACCTGATTGTCATCCCATTGATTGAAAACACCTGACTCCAGTTTCACCTTCAAATTAACTGCTAATCCTAGAAGTTCACATATACTTTTGCCACTCACAAATATGTAATATTGGATCATTTTCCTCAATAAATAAATGACCAAGGATAATATTTTTTGTCTCATTTGTTTAACTGGGTTCTCTTTATCTACTTTTAGGACTTGTGTGAAAATCTGATGATCTTTTAGGTCATATTTTTGCAGAAATATAGAAAATTATATATATATATATATATATATATATATATATATATATATATATATATATATATATATAGTGGTCTATTTCTGTACATGTGTACTTGCTCCTAACCGTTATCACCAGCCAAGGCTGTTCACTTAACTGTGCTGTTGCTCTTCTGTGTCCGTGTGGACATGTGATTGAGAAGAGGCAGATGAGCTCCATTTGCAGAATGTCTGCTTCGCCAATGGAAAGCTAGTCCACTTACTGCATATGAGTCAATTCCACAGACTGGTAGTAGGGCTCAATCAGTGCACCAGGAAAAGTGCAGGAGCAAGGTGGAATAAAAACAGATAGCAACTATTTTTATGCACCACAAATTAGAAAAGAATGCACTTGAGATAGAGGAGAGAAAAAAAATCCCAACATGACCTGATGTTTTTTGCTGTAAATGAGGTTTAGTGCTACACACTCTTACCCCTTTTCGGCCAGTGGGGAATGGGTTCTTCAACTGGTTCTGTTCAGGATTTTTTGAACCTTGGTGCCAGCTAGTGAACCAGCCCATGTTTTCACCAGAACCATTCTAATCAAGGCTACGTCATGAATGAACGGCATTGCACAGTTCACAATGGGAATAAACCAGAGTAGCAAGGTCGTGGTGTGCATTAATTACCTGCAAGATTTTGTCCTGTTATTATCCCCAGCCCAAACGAAGTTTTGTGGGGGATATAGAAACGGGTTCCGTCCAGCTGTCCGTCCGTCTGGTCATGTTTTTGTTTCTGGGCCATATCTTTAAAACTACTGAAGATATCTTCATGAAACTTTGTATACATATCAAGCAACATGTGAACTGGTGCATTTTGCTATTTTGGATTTTTTTTAAAAACATTTTTCAAATATTTGCATAAAAAAATAGATTATGACTTAGTTTCTAAGCGCAATGTTCATTTCCGGAGCATATATCCAAAACTTATTAATGATATGGATTTAAAACTTGGTATACATGTTAACAAGGTGATGTAGATGTGCCTATTCATACTAAGAAATTTGAGAAATTTTAATTTTTCATGTTTCCATGGAAACAATTTCAGACTTAGTCTCTCAGGTTAGTCTTAAAGGTAGGTTTTGTTTCTGGAGCAGAACTTGAAAACTATGAGTGGTATGGTCTTGAAAGTTGCTATATGCGTTGATTAAGTAATGTACTATATGCGCCTTTTGATACTAAGAAATGAGAGAAATTTTAATTTTTAGCTCACCTGGATGAAAGGTCTGGTGGACTTATGCCATGGGCTGCTGAGGTCAGTGTAAAGAGGTAGGGTTGGTTTCCTGCAGCAGAACTTGAAAAATGTGACAAATAATGTCTTGAAACTTGGTATATAGTTGGTATATAGGGCGGGGGATATAGATGACTCTGTCTTCTTGTTGCAGATTTAGTTTTTGGTCCTTTTTTTTTCTGAAGATGTATCCTTTTCCATTGCATTCTCCATTTCTGCACTCTGCTTCCTCTCCAAACTAATGACACACCCACTGATGCCATCATGGTTCGCGCAGGAAAAAACAAATATATTTAGGTTACATCTGGGAACCAATTTTTCAGGTTCCGAACCAAATTATTTTTGGTTGAAATTCTCTGATTGGTTCAAAATATGGTGTGTGTGAACCTTAACTATGAATGCTTATCCACTAAACCCTAAGAAAAGCAGGATTTTCATGTTTTTTTTTCTTTTTTTTGTGTGTGCTTTCTGTCATGTAAAAGCCACTTAAAATAGCATTCTGTGACACACCAGGACAGAAGTAGCAGTAATTTGGTTTGCTTGGGCATACGAGATATACTGTATCACCACATTTAAGCTACTGTAAAATATTGTGACATTTTTCATATTTGTGTCAGATATGAGCACATTATAAGGAAAAACTCATCCAGTGTCACTGTGCATGAGTTTTAGCAAACAGCCAAAAAAGATTAAAAGTCAAAATTGGCCACAATTGTGTCCGTACAGATCAATTTTAAGAAACCGTTATTATATTTCACCAAAAGGACATGAAAAGACTTTATTTACTTTTTAATTTTGCCTGCAATTATGGTAAAAACAGTCTGTCTAAAGATGTATAAACGCTTGCTAGCTAAGTGTTTCCTCAAACAATTAATACCAGGTTTGATGAAGTTGTTGGATCACTACTTGCCATGGCAAACTCGACATAAGCTTAAATTTGTAATCAGGTGCCAGGTGTCAAAATGTCAGACTCTTTAAATGCATTTTTTTTTTCTTTTTTACCTTTTCACTTTTGGAGATGGTCAGATTTTTAAAATGCTTTTAAAATTGTCTTTGTGGTTGAGATACATGAAAAAGAGAAACATATTTCAGCTCAGCAAACCCCGTAGATGTAGTAAAAATATAAAAATGTCACCATCTGGAAGGTTTTCCCAGATTATCACAACACTTAGTGTCCTCCATGATTTTTGGCACCGATTGCAAAGCTTAGTAAAAAAGGTTAGAAAAAATTAATCTTTTGGTGAAGTCACTTCATCTCATACTGAAAAAAGAGAAAAATCCAACCTCTAATTGAAATACATTTATTCAAAAAAAAAAAACAAATCTCTCATCCCTCTCTTGGGCATTAAAACAGAACTGAGTTTCTCCTATAACATTTTATAAGGTTGGAGATACAAAGCAGGGCATCTGAGACCATTCCTCTTTACACAATCTCTCCAGATCATCCAGGGTCCTCGGCCCTCTCTTGTGCTTCTACTCTTCAGCTCTTCACAGGTTTTCACTGGGGTTCAGGTCAAGGGATTGAGATGTTCATGGCAGAAGTTTGATTCTGTGGTCAGCTAACCGTTTTTGTGTTGATTTGGACATATGCTTCAGATCATTGTCCTGCTGGAAAATCTAGTGACGACCCAGTTTTAGTTTCCTGGCAAAGGCAGCCAGATTCTGATTTAAAATGTCCTGGTATTTCATGGCGTCCATGATGCCATGTGCCCAAAGAAGGTTTCCAGGGCCTTTGGAGGAAAAACAGCCCCACAACATCAAAGAACCTCCACCATATTTTACAGTTGAGATCGGGTTCTTTTCATTATAGCTGTCCTTCTATTTACACCAAACTCATCTTGAGTGTTTATTGCCAAAATGCTCCACATTTTTGTTACATCAGACCAGAGAACATGGTTTCAGTCAAAGCTGTCGTAGGGTTTCG
Organism: Neoarius graeffei; assembly: GCF_027579695.1. Classification (NCBI taxonomy): domain Eukaryota; kingdom Metazoa; phylum Chordata; class Actinopteri; order Siluriformes; family Ariidae; genus Neoarius; species Neoarius graeffei. The sequence goes on from NC_083595.1 coordinate 36,325,506, forward strand.
CAAATGTCAGGCGCTTATGTTTGTGGTTAATTGGCAGAAAAGGCCTTTTTCTTGTATACCTTTCAAATAACCTGTTGGCATGGAGGTGGCATCTAATGGTGGTTTTGGAGACTTGGAAACCCCCAAGATTTTACTTTTTCTTGTAATTCACCAACAGTGATCCTTGGGGATTTATTTTTTGCCTCTCTTACCATCCTCATCAATGTACATGGGGGCAAAATAAACTTGGCTCCTCTTCTATGCAAATTTATAACAGTTCCAGTTGCTGTCCACTTTTTTGTTGTTGCCCTAACAGTAGAAACTGACATTTTAAGGCAAATAGCTATTTTTTGTAACCATTCCCTGACTTATGAAGGTCAACACACTTCTTCATTTCGTTTGCGTGTTCTCTTATCTTTTCCATGTTGATGGATGACTAACCTTGTGTCCGAAATTACTCCCTATTCACTATATAGGGCACTACTATATAGTGGGGACGCCATTTTGTAGTGCTGTCCGAAACCTTAGTGAGGATTATTTACACCCTATATAGTGGACTCAAAGTATCCCATAGTGCATCACGAAAAGTAGTGTAGAACTGATGGTCACTAAGCAAGCAATATTTCCCATCATGCATTGTGGTTGCGCTGAAAGAAATCAGATTAAAAGTCTGAAATTTGTTTTAATAAAAGGCAGCGGCAAAGAAGAAAGTATTCAGCCTTCATTTAAAAAAAAACCCTGAAAGATGCAGGTACTGTGTATTGATTAATGTGGGAAATGTGCTTAGTATAATATGTCTCATCTCATTATCTCTAGCCGCTTTATCCTTCTACAGGGTTGCAGGCAAGCTGGAGCCTATCCCAGCTGACTATGGGCGAGAGGCGGGGTACACCCTGGACAAGTCGCCAGGTCATCACAGGGCTGACACATAGACACAGACAACCATTCACACCTACAGTCAATTTAGAGTCACCAGTTAACCTAACCTGTATGTCTTTGGACTGTGGGGGAAACCGGAGCACCCAGAGGAAACCCACGCGGACACGGGGAGAACATGCAAACTCCACACAGAAAGGCCCTTGCCGGCCACGGGGCTCGAACCCGGACCTTCTTGCTGTGAGGCGACAGCGCTAACCACTACACCACCGTGCCGCCCCAGTATAATATGTATTTATTACAAAAATAAATGCATGTATTTATGATTTTGAAAACTACCAGCCAGCTGATATAGTACATTTTAATTGTGCGACAGTAATGACGTAAATACCAGCGTGACGGACTAGTGTCCGAAAGCTTCTTTTTTTTTCATTTTACCAATGAGCTCACTATATAGTCCTCTATATAGCAATTCCCTATATAGGGAGTACGGAGTAGTGAACGAGTGAGCAATTTCGGACACAGAGTAAAGGAATTTGGTCTCTGTGTCACCTCATATTTGTTCCCCAGTTAATCAGGAGGTCATGGATTACAGCTTAAAAGTTCCTACACACTCCAATCAACTCAAAAATACTGTACAATTTAAATGGGAAACATGCTTCAGTTGCATTGTGTTCACTATCATTTCCAGTGGTGCCAATAATAGTGACGTGTTTTTGTTGAAAATAATTATTTCTTGATGAGGGATTTGGTTTTCTCTGAATACATTTTCAATTAAAGGTTGCATTTTTCTCATTTTTTTCAGTGTGTAATGAAGCGACTTCACCAAAAGATGGATTTTTTTCTAACCCTTTTAACTGATCTTTACAAGATAGGGGGTGCCAATAATCATGGAAGGCACTGTATTTATTTTGTGTAGCTCAGTACAGTGTTGATTTTTCTCTTTTAAATCCTTCTGTACAAAACCAGGGACTGGTTCAATACCTGGTAGCTTGAGATTTGACGATTTCAGTTCATACTGGGTTTGCTTTTATGAACATGTTCATTAAGTCAGTGTAACTAATGCAGCAACGACTTTTTTTTTTTAATTCAGTCTTCCTGAGTACTTGCATACAAAGCCAAAAATGGGCCACTGTCTCTCTAGCTGACGGCAATGATCAAACCCTGCACTGTGCTTCCACAATTATGGCTTGGCTCAAACCATCAGTGATCAAGACTGACGATTCTTTCTTGTACTTACTGATGCCTCTGCGGTGAGACGAACATTTTTGTTTATAGCTGTGTAACTCAAATGCCATACTGTGAACATAAACCTAAATATGACTGTAAAAGCTGTAATGAATATCATCTGCATTGCAGCTTAGTGCATGAATAAATACTTTATATCCAAGCCTCAAATAAACATCTGCAGATGTTAGTCCATAAAATTAAGTGTACATTGCTGTGAGATTATAGTCACATTTTAACAGAGCCTAGAGGTTTGAGAATTATCGTGCATTTGGTGTGATGTTGCTTGTTCTTTTTTTAAGATATTTTTGGGGGGCTTTTTTTCACCTTTATTGGATAGGACAGTGTAGAGACAGGAAATGAGCAGGAGAGAGAGACGGGGAGGGATCGGGAAATGACCTCGGGTCGGAATCGAACCCGGGTCCCCGGATTTATGGTATGGTGCCTTATCCACAACGCTCCCAGGTGTTGCTTGTTCTAATATCTTTCTTTCAGAGAGTCTTTATAGTGGTTCAGGAAATATGCACTGAATTTGTCTGAGCAAAATGGACCACAGAGCAGCAACAGGTTTCAGCTTGGTGATATTCGAATTGCTGCTGTTGAATCGGTGACTACAGGAGCCTTAGCTCACCCTGGACACACTTGCATAAACATACGTGCTTTCCCATGACTAAATGTTTTACTCTAGCTGACATGGTGCAGCTAAATGCCTGTCATCGATTGGTCCCCGTTGCTTGTGTTCACTTCAGTAACGGGCAGCTACATCAGGGAAAAGGCTGTGATCGATCCAAGCCAGGGAGCGTGGCAGTCAGACCAGGCATGAGCTCTAAGTGTAGAGGATTGTACTGATTGTATGACTGCTTCTCTTTAGGAGGCCAAGTGAGCCAGTGTGCACACTGGGGTCAACAAACAAACTGAACAAGGAGCCGTCACCAAGAGCTGGCGGGACGACAACAAGGATAAATAACACAGTGAGGGATTTTCTAACCAGCCCTGGGAGTTCCTTTCAGGACTAATTTGAAATGAAAGAAATCTCTCGGTTTATTCATGACATGCATTTTAAGCACATTCTTCAGCAAATGTCATGGTGGTTCAGTCTAAAAACTAGCTTATAATTCATGCATAAGAACATTTTGTAGGGGCGGCACGGTGGTGTAGTGGTTAGCGCTGTTGCCTCACAGAAAGAAGGTCCGGGTTCGAGCCCTGTGGCCGGCGATGGCCTTTCTGTGCGGGGTTTGCACGTTCTGCGTGGGTTTCCTCCGGGTGCTCCGGTTTCCCCCACAGTCCAAAGACATGCAGGTTAGGTTAACTGGTGACTCTAAATTGACCGTAGGTGTGAATGGTTGTCTGTGTCTATGTGTCAGCCCTGTGATGACCTGGCGACTTGTCCAGGGTGTACCCCGCCTTTCGCCCGTAGTCAGCTGGGATAGGCTCCAGCTTGCCTGCGACCTTGTAGAACAGGATAAAGTAGCTAGAGGTGATGAGATGAGAACATTTTGTATTACGAAATGAGAAAATGAAGTGCTTTGTTGAAGTGCAGTCCTCTTTCAAAAAAGCAATAGTCTGGGGAAAGAACAAAACTAAAACGCAAATTGTCGATTAAGCACATCTACCTTATTGACTATCTTATCTAAACTTGATGTTTTCATTAGGTATACCTCATATTTAACCGTTATTCCACAAAATCGAGTCGTACATGAGCTGTACAGTCTAAGCCCTGTACGATGAGATTGAGTGGAATAACCATTTTATTCTATCCACATTCACTGGATTTTAAGAAACGGAGCATTTTTATTTTTATTTTTTGCAAATTTGATAAAAACTTCATACAAAACGTCCGACAAAATCATTTATGCTTAAAATGTAAACAAATCGGCGAAATGACAGGAGCAATTTGTGAAAAAAATGCTATAATAATTCTTGGGGGAAAAAAAAGATACGTTCTTACCATCAAATACTTTTATTCCAAATTTGTTGCTTTTTTGTGTATTTTTGGGGGTTTTGTTTTCAAGTAGTTTTTTTTTATTTCATTCTCGGTTGGTTCAGCAACGTGCTCTACCATTTTGTTTTTCTCTACTCACAGTATATGAGCCGATATCCTAGTAGTAGAGTAACCAATCAGAGCACGCGATTGCTCATATCCAGTGAATGTGGCTAGAATAATATTCAGTGGCAACATTCAGCACACACCCAGTGAAGGTGTGTACCAAATAACAGTAAGAAAACAACAAGGCAACATAATGAATGATCAGCAGCCCTGTATCTATTTCCAAGGCAGAAAAACAACTTTTCCATCTTTTCTTTTTAATTGGCTCACAAGAATGAGATTCATGAATTCACAGGTCAAAATGTACCTTGATAAAATTGGAGCGAAGCTAAAGTAATATCCTTCACGTCATGCACCTTGTGTCCTTTCCCCATTCTGTTAAATGGCTTGTCAACCTGGAAAATTGATCTGACAAATGCTTTATCAATACTCATATCATTAATTGCTTCATGTTGAGTATAAATCAGTTTATCAATCCCAATACACCTTACATTCATGTTCTGTACTCAATGACCCACATTAACTGCTATCAAAAACCAAAGCAGGTGTCATTGAGCTCACTGACCCGGACACACGGTTATGCTGGATATTTGGACACCATGTTTTATTATCTACTTGAGTAGTCATGTCAGAGGACACTTCTCTGCAACATGAGCTACACTTTGAAACAGCTGCATGCTAATGGGAGCAGATATTCAACCAGATATTTGGTGTCTCGAAGAGTTTAGGTCAGGATCAAAAAAGCATCCATGAAAAGAACAGTTATAGCCATGGTGATGGACATGCCCACTGAATGTGAAACAGAGAAAGAGAAACATCACGATAAGAGACATTTTGGCGTACCTGGATTATACAGATGATTATTGTTTTGCAGCGCAGTATTCTCTGGTGGGTGTTGATTCATTTTCGAATATGTTATTGGTGCTATAGTAAGAACTAATTCAGAGAGATATGGAAAAGTTTTCTGGAAGGACGTGTTTATTTAACATTTATGGAAGGAGTCCTCAGTGTCCATGCATTGCCATGATCAACGGTGGTGTAGTGGTTAGCACTGTCGCCTCACAGCAAGAAGGTTCTGGGTTCAAGCCAAGTGGCCGACGGGGGCCTTTCTGTGTGGAGTTTGCATGTTCTCCCCGTGTCTGCGTGGGTTTCCTCTGGGTGCTCCGGTTTCCATAGGGGGCGGCTTTGGACTGAAGTGCCCTTGAGCAAGGCACCTGCTCCCCGGGTGCTATAGCATAGCTGCCCACTGCTCTGGGTATGTGTGTGCATGTATGTGTTCCCTGCTTCAGATGGATGCTGAGAAGAATTTTACTGTGCTTAAGTGTGATAAAGGTGTTATTGTTCTCATCAAAAATATAGATATCAAAAATATGATATCGATCATTTATTTTTAGGGTTTTTTGTCAACAAGATGCCAATAACACCATGGAGACACAACATCAGTGTTTTATTTTGAATTCATAATTTATGTAGTGACTTGCTGCTATGATGGGATGAACACAGACATGGACTCAATGGGATAAAGTGGTAAATGTGCTTTTATTTAGAATCAGTGTGTGTGAGAGAGAGAGAGTACAAAGCGAGTGAGGTACTCCGAGCCAGTCGTCTCAGTGCTGATAGTTGTAGTGTCAGTGTCAGTCTGGCTGGTCGCAGGTGGCTCAAGTGGAGTAGGTCGAGATCCCTGTAGCCTAGCACTCTCTGTGGAGCATGAGAAATTGAGGAAGGCAGTATGCTGTCTTCTCCATTATCGGCTGAGTTTCCTGGAAGAAAACGAGAAAGATGCAGCAGTTAGAATGCCATGCTGCAACTCACCTAACCTGTGGTGGTGGTGGTGGTCGCGCCTTCTTTTTCGCATGTCCGACCTGAATCCAATCTTCCTGTACATGTTTGACTGTACATGTTATACTGTATACTACAAGTGATGAGATTCAATCTGTGTGTCCATGTGGCAGTCCTCCTTTTCAGTCTTATTCAGATTAGTGGCTATAGTAATGACATTGACCCTAGAAGAAGTAATGAAATTACACCTGAAAGTAGAAGTCATTGACACAAAAAACAAAAAGAGGGGAATTACCGTAAATGAGTTTACTTATTTACCACATGGAGCTGCAGTGCAGGTTTTGTAAAAAAAAATAAAATAACAAGGCATATAGTGGTTAGCACTGTCGCCTCACAGCAAGAAGGTTTTGGGTTTGAGCCCAGTAGCCGACAGGGGCCTTTCTGTGTGGAGTTTGCATGTTCTCCCCGTGTCTGTGTGGGTTTCCTCCAGGTGCTCTGGTTTCCCCCACAGTCCAAACACATGCGGTTAGGTTAACTGGCGACTCTAAATTGTCCAGAGGTGTGAATGTGCGTATGAATGATTGAGAGGAGAAAACCTCTATAGTAATCCAGTAGAAGGCAATAGGAAACCACTACTGTAATTCTTCCCTAGAGACTTTGATGGCTGAAGCAGTCAGAGCAGCCACATAGATAGATAGATAGATAGATAGATAGATAGATAGATAGATAGATAGATAGATAGATAGATGTTTGTCTGCTCCACTTTGTTTCATGCACGAACAAACTAAGTGTTTCCTGGACGTGTGATGTAAAAGTGAACTTTACGTGGCGTCAGAGTTTTTTTAAAAAATGATGAAATGTGATCAGAGCAGTCAGACCTAAACGGATTTGCAAAAAAAAAAGTGATTGGAGTCATATTTGCAACTGCATCAAAATAGGAATGGGGCTTGAAATGGATTTGTAAAAATGGGATCTTGTGATTTTTGGCTGTTCAGACTTGCTGCATTTGATCAGATTGTAATCGGATAGACACATAAATTGGATTTTTGATAGACGGTCTGAATATAGCCTTAGATTCTCCTGGTTTCTCAAGGAGGGTGAGGAGAGGCACGGCTTTAGCCAAGGCTGGTTTGTCTTCTCCTCCCTGGAGTCATGTGCTCTCCAGCTGTCCACAACATACAGTGCTGCTTGAAAGTTTGTGAACCCTTTAGAATTTTCTATATTTCTGCATAAATATGACCTAAAACAACATCAGATTTTCACACAAGCCCTAAAAGTAGATAAAGAGAACCCAGTTAAACAAATGAGACAAAAATATTATACTTGGTAATTTATTTATTGAAGAAAATGATCCAATATTACATATCTGTGAGTGGCAAAAGTATGTGAACCTTTGCTTTCAGTATCTGGTGTGACCCCCTTGTGCAGCAATAACTGCAACTAAACGTTTCCGGTAACTGTTGATCAGTCCTGCACACTGGCTTGGAGGAATTTTAGCCCATTCCTCCATACAGAACAGCTTCAACTCTGGGATGTTGGTGGGTTTCCTCACATGAACTGCTCGCTTCAGGTCCTTCCACAACATTTCGATTGGATTAAGGTCAGGACTTTGACTTGGCCATTCCAAAACATTAACTTTATTCTTCTTTAACCATTCTTTGGTAGAACGACTTGTGTGCTTAGGGTCGTTGTCTTGCTGCATGACTCACCTTCTCTTGAGATTCAGTTCATGGACAGATGTTCTGACATTTTCCTTTAGAATTTGCTGGTATAATTCAGAATTCATTGTTCCATCAATGATGGCAAGCCCTCCTGGCCCAGATGCAGCAAAACAGGCCCAAACCATGATACTACCACCACCATGTTTCACAGATGGGATAAAGTTCTTATGCTGGAATGCAGTGTTTTCCTTTCTCCAAACATAACGCTTCTCATTTAAACCAAAAAGTTATATTTTGGTCTCATCCGTCCACAAAACATCTTTCCAATAGCCTTCTGGCTTGTCCACATGTACTTTAGCAAACTGCAGATGAGCAGCAATGTTCTTTTTGGAGAGCAGTGGCTTTCTCTTTGCAACCCTGCCATGCACACCATTGTTGTTCAGTGTTCTCCTGATGGTGGACTCATGAACATTAACATTAGCCAATGTGAGAGAGGCCTTCAGTTGCTTAGAAGTTACCCTGGGGTCCTTTGTGACCTCACCAACTATTACACGCCTTGCTCTTGGAGTGATCTTTGTTGGTCGACCACTCCTGGGGAGGGTAACAATGGTCTTGAATTTCCTCCATTTGTACACAATCTGTCTGACTGTGGATTGGTGGAGTCCAAACTCTTTAGAGATGGTTTTGTAACCTTTTCCAGCCTGATGAGCATCAACAGCGCTTTTTCTGAGGTCCTCAGAAATCTCCTTTGTTCGTGCCATGATACACTTCCACAAACAGGTGTTGTGAAGATCAGACTTTGATAGATCCCTGTTCTTTAAATAAAACAGGGTGCCCACTCACACCTGATTGTCATCCCATTGATTGAAAACACCTGACTCTAATTTCACCTTCAAATTAACTGCTAATCCTAGAAGTTCACATACTTTTGCCACTCACAGATATGTAATAATGGATCATTTTCCTCAATAAATAAATGACCAAGTATAATATTTTTGTCTTGTTTGTTTAACTGGGTTCTCTTTATCTACTTTTAGGACTTGTGTGAAAATCTGATGTTGTTTTAGGTCATATTTACGCAGAAACATAGAAAATTCTAAAGGGTTCACAAACTTTCAAGCACCACTGTAGGTGCTGAACAGGAGCTGTCCGTTCAGCACCCGAGGAGCGTGAGGAGTGATGAGCCGTTTGTGCAGAGGGTATTTAGAGCCACCATTACTGTTCGCAACCCATAATATCATTGATCCTGATATGGGTGTATATAGCTGCATACGCTGTGCAGGTTGATCCTTTAGACATGTGATTGTTCCTGTAGTATATGCACAGTTAAGCCAGTGTATTCCACTGATAAGAATTTATCTCTTAAGAGCATGAGAAGATCTTTGGTTTAGACAGGATAAAATAAGTGAAATCAATCAGGCAGCTGATTGATACACACTGAGCCCACATTTCTGAACAGTGTTTATTTGGTAAAGTCCACTGATAAGAATTTATCTCTTAAGAGCATGAGAAGATCTTTGGTTTAGACAGGATAAAATAAGTGAAATCAATCAGGCAGCTGATTGATACACACTGAGCCCACATTTCTGAACAGTGTTTATTTGGTAAAGTCCCCCCCCCCAGCTGTCAGCCATTGTAGTTCTCCTTCCAAATCCGTTCCAAACAGAAGTTATAGTTTTCACTCCTTACAAATCCTTTCCACAGTTATGGCATAAAAGTCCTTGAATATAACAACGACCCAATTATGTTACACACTGGGCCTTCAAATTATTAATACCTTTTAAGAGGATTAGAGATGTGTAATATGCATGGCTTGTGCATACATTGCATGTTTGTGGGTTGTTGGTTTTTTTAGGAAAATATGGGTGATTTTTGTTGGCCAAGGTTTAGAAATGTTTTGTTGCAGGGCTTGATGGCTTTCTAATTCTCCTTCACCAGCTGCTGTTAATCGTGAGGTTGTTCTCAACCATGAAATACAGCTTACACACAAGCCCACATTTAAAAGTAAGGGGTGATCAGTTGCAGGGACTGATCCAGACTGATGCAACTGATGCATGTCCATTGGTCAGAAATATACATGCACCACTTGGAATCGTTTGTTTACTTTACCGCTAGCCGGCTACATGGGCTGGAGCCATGTTCAACCAACAGACCAATGGTTCAGGATCTGACAACCTGTGGTAAGCAGTGATGCTTACCTGACCTCATTACCTGTATTCTTACCATGCTTTGTATAGCATGACCTGAGACAAAGAATCTAGGTCAAACCAATATGCTCCATAAAGAGGTCGAAATTAGAAATTCGCTGCGAATAACGGGCCAAGCCACGGTTATAGTGGGCCATGCCTGGGTTGTTTTGAAAGGTCTTGGAGGAGAAGGACGTGCATGTATAGTTTGGCGGGGCTAGGACTTTTGGTGGCTGATTTATGAATTTTTAAATCCCGGCGTGTGCATGTGGCTGGAACCAGGGCTCATATTAAAGTTTTCGGCGAGCCGTGCTCGCACAGGGCTTCAGGGGCAAATAACGGGCCAATCTGCGGTCAGAGCGGGCCGTGGCTGCCCTCTTCAGAAAGGGTTCGGTGTGCTCTACGCCCCTGTGAAAATCCATAGCGATCTGGTAAAATTAGTGAAAATATTTCTGCAATTGTGCATCTGTCAGTTTCTTGGGCTGGATCCATCCCTGTCAGTTTGACACATTATCACTTAAAAGTCAACATAAGTTTAAATAAAATGTCAGTAAAAGATCCATCCATTATTCGTAACCGCTTATCCTGTGCAGGATCATGGGTAAGCTGGAGCCTATCCCAGCTGACTATGGGCGAGAGGCGGGGTACACCCTGGACAAGTCACCAGGTCATCTCAGAGCTGACACATAGAGACAAACAACCATTCAAACACGCACACATTCACACCTACGGTCAATTTAGAGCCACCAATTAGCCTAACCTGCATAAGTTCAAATCCTACCGTGTATTAGTGAGCTGATGGACATTGCAATTTTAAAAGAGAGACTTTTTTTGTGTGTTTTCTGCGTTCCCTCCCCCCAGATTATTCTTACTAGTTCCTACCCACTAGCTAACTCTTATTGTTCTATAACTCCTATTAAAGGAAAACTACCAACTGGGGAGGGTGAAGACTGTCATGTGCTTCCTCCAAGACATGTGGCAGCATAACACACTTGATGAAACGCACCATCTGCCCTCTTCCACATACATGAGCTCACAGATGCCCATGATTGGCTCTCGTCTCTGTGATATTGTAACAGTGGACAGAAAGGATGCCATCCATCCCACCCAGAGAGCACAGCCAATTTTACTCTCTTTACTTCCAGACACTGTAGTTTTGTTTTTTTCTGTAAATTTACAATTAAGTATTTTCAGCAGCTTTGCCTGCAAAGTCGTCTTTTTACAGGACTACTACTGTAATCAACAATGTACAGTATAGTCTGATTATTACCAAATACGAGGGTAAGTCAAAAAGTTCTAAGATGTTATAATTTCAAAAGGAATTCAAAAGAATTTAAAAAAAAAGAATACAAAGAAGGAATTATCTGATGGAAACACTGCTTGCAGAAGTGTTTAGACTTAAAGGAACAGTCCACCGTACTTCCATAATGAAATATGTTCTTCTCTGAATTGAGACGAGCTGATCCGTACCTCTCCGAGCTTTGTGCGACCTCCCAGTCAGTCAGACGCGCTGTTACTCCTGTTAGCAATGTAGCTAGGCTCAGCATGGCCAATGGTATTTTTTGGGGCTGTAGTTAGATGTGACCAAACTCTTCCACATTTTTCCTGTTTACATAGGTTTATATGACCAGTGACATGAAACAAAGTTCAGTTACACAAATTGAAACGTGGCGATTTTCTATGCTATGGAAAGTCCGCACTATAATGATAGGCGTACTAACACCTTCTGCGCGCTTCGACAGCACATTGATACCTTCACTCAGGAGTGTAGTGGTTAGCACTGTTGCCTCACAGCAAGAAGGTTCTGGGTTCGAGCCTAGCAGCCGGCGAGGGCCTTTCTGTGTGGAGTTTGCATGTTCTCCCCGTGTCCGCGTGGGTTTCCTCCGGGTGCTCCGGTTTCCCCCACAGTCCAAAGACATGCAGGTTAGGCTCTAAATTGGCCTTAGGTGTGAATGGTTGTGTGTCTCTATTGGCCCTTTTCCACTACCCTTTTTCAGCTCACTTCAGCTCGCTTCAGCCCGACACGGTTCGCGTTTCGACTACCAAAAACCAGCACGACTCGGCTCGCTTCAGCCCTGCTTAGCCCCTAAAACTCGTACCGTTTTGGAGTAGGGCTGAAGCGAGCCAAAGCGAGCCGAGTGAGGTTGGGGGCGTGAGCAGACACTCCCCTGTGCACTGATTGGTGAGGAGTGTCCTCACATGCCCACACACGCCCCGCGAGCGCGCTGGGATCTGTAAACACCGCAAACCCAGAAGAAGAAGAATTACGAGAATTTCTGAAGCCTTATGCGCCTCGCCTCATCTATACGCTCTTGCCAGTATCTGTCCGCGTTGTCGGTGACAACAAGCCACAGCACCAAGACCAGCAACACTAACGACTCCATGTCCTCCATGTTTATTGTTTACTATTTGGGTCGTGAGACTACCGCTTAAAAGCTCACTGATGTCACTGTTTGCGCTGCTTAACGACATCACCTGACGTCCACCCACTTTCGCTAACTCCACCCAATGTGTCCACCCACTTCCAGCCAGCACGGTTCAGCGCGGTTGTAGTCGAAATGCAACTCCAACAGCCCCGCTCAGCCCGACTCAGCATGGCACGGCTCAGCCCGACTCAGCCGCGTTTGTAGTGGAAAAGCGGCATATGTGTCAGTCTTGTGATGACCTGGTGACTTGTCCAGGGTGTACCCCGCCTCTCGCCCATAGTCAGCTGGGATAGGCTCCAGCTTGCCTGCGACCCTGCACAGGATAAGCAGTTATAGATAATGGATGGATGGTTCTATAAAGGATGATATATTTTGCCATATAACATGAAATATCAAAGTTACTAGGTGAAGAATTTAGAACAGAGTGAATAGTGTGCTCGGGACTTTGCTCAAAAGGTCAAACCTTTCATAGAAACAATGTAGAAATACACACAAAAAAGTATCTTACCGTGTTAATATTCACACAAACAATTATTTATCTGTCTTTTCACACTCAAGTCCATTTTTCCTCATCACTGGCAAAATAAAGATTATTCAGGCAAAAAAAAAAGGATCTTCTCATGCAACATCATCCTTTTATCCTCCATCACAGACAAGCTGCTGCTGTAAAAGCAAACTGAAGCTCAGAAAAGCTTAAAGACTACACACAAATTTAAATAATTAGTTGTGGGTTCTGTTCATTAAGGCGCACAGAGTCAGAATAAAAAGTCTCAGAATGAAAGTGAACGCGACACACGCTCACCAGAGCTGAGGATCAAACCAGCAATCTCTCATCTCTGAGACAGTGCCATTAATCACTGCACTACCCAAACATATGCATGACCAAGCAATGAAATCACATTCTAATGAGAAACTACACATTTTCTTTTACATCTGAAAACGACCTCATGTTCCTTTTTTTTTGAGTGTCCAGTCATACAGAAGAAGATAAATAAATGAGTTAGCTTCTGTAGCACTCACTAGTCAGGTAGCCAGTTTAGCTACAATTAATGTGCCTTGTACCTACTTTTCAACTTCTGTATGGCTGTAATTTCATCAAAGTCAAAGTCCTTCCCACGCCTTACAGTACCTGGTATTCCTAGGCAGTCTCCCACTCAAGTACTAACCAGGCCCAACCTGTATGTGGCGCATCGGGCGGCGCCGATCTCCATTTCCGTAGCCCTCGGCCTCTCGCCTATTACATAGCTAGGGTTACAGTGGGGGGCTAGTCCTCTGGTAACCACGAGAGTTTAACTCCCCATGCACATCTGTATTGCAGCGTGCCTTGCCAGATGGCGGTAGGTACCATTTTTATGATGGTCTTTGGTATGACCCGACCATGAATAGAACTCCCGATCTCCCGATCGAGAGGCGAACACGCTACCACTAGGCGGTCTGTAATTTCATAGCGGAGACTAATTTAAGGTTTAACGATTGTACAGATGACCTCACAATCAAAAACAAGCGTCTTGATAACCAAACAAATAACACCATCACCCGTGGACTCGCTCTTACCCCGGCTACATCGTGCCCCCACAGGATGGGGCCAACCTGGCAACCCTTCCACCACCACCATGCTTTCTCAGTGAAGCACACCCTGAAAGGGCAGGTCAATTAGCACATGAATAAAAAATTTAAAAGTAAGAACCTTTTGATTTCATAAAACCGGTGACATTTAGTTCCCTTTGAAATTTGGTCATTGTGATATATGTTTATTTCTGTGTCTGGGAAGTTATTTAATTTGAGGAGATTCCTGAGCAAATAATGTGCATGAAATTGCTCACTTTGCACAGTCAAGCAGACAGGAAGTCCGTACAGGTTTACCTTGACCGTGCACTGACAGTTCCATCATTCTGTCGCTAAACGAACAGCTGATCACACCGAGGTGCTCGCTGAGCACCGATATTTATTAGTTTGGTCCTGCGTTTCCTTTCCTTCACAACATAACGTCTTTTCTTGCTTTCCATTACTGTAGTCGGTCTTTCACGTTTCATTCTTGTCCTCCATTTTCCTCTCCCATTTCAAATTTGTATCCCGCAATGCCTTGTGTGAACAGGGAAAGCCCACCACGTGATGCATGATGTAGTATCTTGTATTGTGTCACGGTGAAGCAAGAAATAATCGTGGAGAATTTAGGGTCACATGGCTCTAAATTCATTAATTATTCTATTGAAAAAAAAATGAATAAAATTTGGAAGTTTGTGATTCAAATTCAGTAGCTTTCGGTTCACTAAACAAAAATAATTGGGTGTCGGGAGATTCTTTGTATGACCTACAGTTGAAAAATCTGAAAGTCAGTCAACCTTTAAGTTCGGCATTTGTATTTATTGAGATTTGACATTTACACAGAAACACATGATTTACATTTACAAATGATGAGTAATTTTCAAGTCAGTTCAATTTTGAGAAAAATAATGTGAAGGAACAGAGCACTTTTTTTTGCATGAATTTATCTCTAAATGTATGGAAATTGTGCTAATTGCTGAAAAAAATAAATGTCATCCATAAAATATTAAACGATGTTTACAAATGCCCAGAAAAAAATCATGATACTATTTTAAACCTTTATTATTCCTGTAACCTGTCAAATCAGCTAACTATAGTTATAGTTATAATATGGCTGAGTATGTATAAATAAACAAGAGTCATCAGGAGATGACACATCCCTCTCAGCCCCCACTCCGAATTTTCCGAAGTTGAATTGGTTGGCATGGAAATATGGAAAAAATAAAAATTACAGAAATCCCAAAATGTCAAAAGGTACAACTCTTCTAGTCACTAAACATAACTGCGAGGTTTCATGAAAAAAAAAATCCAAATAGTTTTTGAGTTATGATCCGGAAACTAAAATGTTTACAGACGGACAGAGCGATAGCTATATCCCCCCACATTATATTCCAGAGGCTGGGGCAGAAGTTCAACTCCACGTCCACGTCGTCCCCTGGCGGGCAGCGTATCAAAGTAAGGGACTGCCAGCCAAGGTGAAGTATGGTGGGGACTTTGTGTGCACTGGCGCCGCCACGGTAGCCGTGAAGGCTTGGCTGGAATCCCGAAACAATGTGGCCAATGGACCTCTGGCACCCTGCTCCACAAGGGAACCAGCATCAGTGGTGCAGTTCCTCACCGGCCCGATCGTCTCGCCCTATGGCCTGCCATCGGATCACCTCTGTAGAGTCAAGTGGTGCAGGCAGGAATTGCGCAAGCTCGCCACCACCTCATCTCATCTCATCTCATCTCATCTCATCTCATCTCATCTCATCTCATTATCTCTAGCCGCTTTATCCTGTTCTACAGGGTCGCAGGCAAGCTGGAGCCTATCCCAGCTGACTACGGGCAAAAGGCGGGGTACACCCTGGACAAGTCGCCAGGTCATCACAGGGCTGACACATAGAGTAGACACAGACAACCATTCACACTCACATTCACACCTACGGTCAATTTAGAGTCGCCAGTTAACCTAACCTGCATGTCTTTGGACTGTGGGGGAAACCGGAGCACCCGGAGGAAACCCACGCGGACACGGGGAGAACATGCAAACTCCACACAGAAAGGCCCTCGCTGGCCACGGGGCTCGAACCCGGACTTTCTTGCTGTGAGATGATAGCGCTAACCACTACACCACCGTGCCGCCCTCGCCACCACCATTATCAACGAATCTTCACGCAGGCTTTCTCATCTATATTCCGGGGGGGATAATAAATCAATGAATGAATTAATGAATAAATAAACAAGCAAACACAGAAAGAAAGAAAGAAAGAAAGAAAGAAAGAAAGAAAGAAAGAAAGAAAGAAAGAAAAAGCTTTGCTGTATGAATGATAAATGATTAACGTGCTCATTCTAGCATGCTTTTGTCATTCACAGAGATTTGGAAATGAAGATAAATAATAAACACTGCCAATTAACTTTACTCTACCAAGATAGCTCAAAGGACCTTTAATTAATTAAAAATATTGGGTGTTGACCCGTCATCTTGTTTAATTTGCAGTCTCTTTTCATAAATATGAGCATCAAAAGCTTTTTTCTAAAATCAGGTCAACATTAGCAGCGTCTGTCATGTCTTGCCAAAAGCAGCTAAGCTGAATCTGATGAAGGAAGTGACATCGAGCTCGACTTATTAACAACACGTTTCAGAAATGAACGCAAATAAACAAATTGTATACTTCAAGTTGATTTTCTCTGTTTATACTGTAAATTACACCTCCTTCGGTCTCCAAGCGAGTCCAGCTGCTGTGGATATGTTGCAGTTTGAGATGTCAGTCATGTTCATTCCCTATTTCATGATTGACAGCTGGTTACAAGGTTCTAGCCCTTTGAGAGATCTACCAATCATCATAAACAGAAGCCATGCATTCAGGTGGGACAGACGCAGCATGCACTGTCTAACAAATGTTGAGGTTTTTTTTTTTTTTGTGCAAAACACGCACCTGCTGATACTCCATCCACTCCCAGTAAAGCCCGTGTGTCCGGCCAGGACTCGACATGATGCGTTAAAAGCCAGTAATTGTCGTCTAATATCGATTCTCATTAAAACAGTAACTGTACGAACACGTAACACACACTAATTGATGCACGAGCTTCGCTGAGTGTGTATTAGTTGTGTGTTGGGGGCTTCAAAGGGGTTTTTAACGCAGGCTGCACTGTGCATTGGAAGGAGTTTTAATTGAATGAATAAACTGAGATATTACAGTGAGATATTTGTTCACTGGATTCATTAAAATATTGAGTTCGACGAAGAGTGATGAATAATATAGACGTATTGGTAAACATTTCATTGCCATGGTTTAATGCGATTTTAGGGGAAGCCTGAAGCAATCGCTTGTGGTTTGTATTCATAATGCAAAAACGGTGATTATTATTCCTGTTTCAGTGAATGCAAGTGTAATATAAGGGATATAAACAGTCTAAAGGCTGCATGGTTGTTTAGTGGATAGCACTGTCACCTCATAGATGTTCTTTCTGTATCTGTATGGGTTCCTACTGGTTTCTCTGGATTCACTTCCTCATCAAATAAACAAATAAATGAATGAATGAGGGCGGCACGGTGGTGTAGTGGTTAGCGCTGTCACCTCACAGCAAGACGGTCCGGGTTCGAGCCCCGGGGCCGGCGAGGGCCTTTCTGTGCGGAGTTTGCATGTTCTCCCCGTGTCCGCGTGGGTTTCCTCCGGGTGCTCCGGTTTCCCCCACAGTCCAAAGACATGCAGGTTAGGTTAACTGGTGACTCTAAATTGACCGTAGGTGTGAATGTGAGTGTGAATGGTTGTCTGTGTCTATGTGTTAGCCTGGCGACTTGTCCAGGGTGTACCCCGCCTTTCGCCCGTAGTCAGCTGGGATAGGCTCCAGCTTGCCTGCGACCCTGTAGAAGGATAAAGCGGCTAGAGATAATGAATGAATGAATGAATGAATCCAGGTAAGTGGATTGATGACTCTGACTTGCCCACTAGGTAAGTAAGTGTGTGTGTGTGTGTGTGTGTGTGTGATGTACTGGAGTCCCATCCACGGTCTAGTCCCACCTCATTGCCCGTGTTCCTGAGATAGACTCCAGATTCACTGTCCAGGATAACTCATTTACTGAAGATCAATGAATGAAGAGCATTAAAACAATGAGGGCAATAACCTCATTCATTCCTTGATACAGTTAGCAGAGTAAAACTTTTCAATAAAAACCTACATTCAGCAAGTTAATTTTGATCACTAAAAGTGCAAATGTTAGATTATCCATCCATTATCTGTAGCCGCTTATCCTGTTCTACAGGGGTGCAGGCAAGCGGGAGCCTATCCCAACTGACTATGGGCGAGAGGCAGGGTACACCCTGGACAAGTCGCCAGATCATCACAGGGCCGAGACAGAGCGACAAACAACCATTCGCACTCACATTCACACCTACGGTCAATTTAGAGTCACCAGTTAACCTAACCTGCATGTCTTTGGACTGTGGGGGAAACCGGAGCACCCAGAGGAAACCCACGCGGAGAACATGCAAACTCCACACAGAAAGGCCCTCGCCGGCCACGGGGCTCGAACCCGGACCTTCTTGCTGTGAGGCGACAGCGCTAACCACTACACCACCGTGCCGCCCAATGCTAGATTAGTTATCTAGAAACAGCTTAATGTGCTGAAAATTAGGCCCGATATTTCCACTCTAAGGGTTCATAAGTAGAGAAGTTTGTTTTTGTTCCTTTTTAAAGGATCACCAAATGTCTTTCGTTTTATAAAAATACATCCGAAATGGGATTCACCAGTCTGTCACAGGACACCACACACGCATTCATTCACACACTCATTCACACCTGAGAAGAAGTTAGAGTCGTGAAGCTACACACCTGCTGGCGTGTTTTTGTGGGAGAAAACTGGACAAGCCTGAGCAAGGGTGGGTTTTTTTTTGGTCTTTATATGAATTTCTTGTTTGGATTCCATTAGCAGAATTGCATTAGCATCCCCATATCTTACATCCTCTTCATGTAAATTCATCTCACGAAAGTATAGTATATACACTACATTTCTATACCAATCATATCTTTGTGCAACCTACTTATAGTGCAATGTACATTTCAATAGATTCATTACAGTGCAATATAATTCTTGTGTGCAATATATATTCTGTATATTCTACAGTGTATGTATATTGCAGAGATATATTAATACAGGGTGTTTCAAAAAATTTGAGATTACTTGAGATGTAAATATCCCAGAAACTACATATTCGAGGCAAATGAAACTGAACAGGCTTACTGTTGAACAATATAAGATTTATTCCTCAAAATCTGAATGAGAAATTCAAAAGGTATGTGGATTCCATGAACGATTTCACAAATTTTCAATATTCGTGCCGCCTGAGACACACACACACAGGCAGCCTTCCTCTTTAAACTTTTTGTGCCGTGTCCAAATCTGCACTGCAGTTGGTGCATTTTTAGAGAATTCGCTCATAAATGCACGCTGCACAGTCTTGTTCGAGTGTGTTCGAGCATCCTCTAACACACAAAACACCTTTTCTTTTCCGGTGAACGGCATTTCCATACCTAAAAAGATAAAAGCAAACAACATTAAACATAAAATTTTGACCTGTTTCCACACACGCTGTTAAAATTTGAGGTCAATTGAAAGAGAATTGGCAAAGTTATTAGATTGTGAAATGATATCAAATTTCTTGAAACACCCTGTGTGCGTGTGTGTATATAAAATATATTTTTTTCATTCATTCTATCCACATTTACTGGATATGAGCAATCACATGCTCTGATTGGCTACTCTACTACTAGGATATCAGCTCATATACCGTGAGTAGAGAAAAACAAAATGGCGGAGCATGTTGCTGAACCAACTGAGGACAAAATAAAAAGTCCACTCGAAAACAAAACCCCAAAAAATACAAAAAAAGCAACAAGATATGGAATGAAAGTATTTGATGGTAAGAAGAATTATTGCATTTTTCACAAATTGCTACTGTCATTTTGCCAGTTTGTTTACATTCTAAGCGGAAATTATTTTGTCGGACGTTTTGTATGAAGTTTTTGTTTATCGAATTTGCAAGAAATAAAAATGCTCTTTCTCAAAATCCAGTGAATGTGGATAGAATAAAAGTTATTCCACTCAGTCTTGTCATACATGGCTTATAGCCAACTCAGTGCTACGTACCTTGTCGGCTATTGGCTCATGTATGACTCGATTTCGCGAAATAACTGTTAAATGTATATACATTCTGTATATTGTGTATATTCTACAGAGCAGTCCATCATATATTTTTTAATATCCTCATTTTTAAAAAAATCTATTTACTATATTCTATTTTACTCCCGTTCCTTTTTACCCCCCCCCCCCCCCCCCAACTATCTTCATGACCTACGGAGTATTTCAATAAGCACTTCAGTGCATGTCGTGTGATATATATATTTGTGTGTGTGTGTGTGTGTGTGTGTGTGTGTGTGTGTATATTCATTCAGGCTGGCCAGAAATCTTATTAATAATTCTCAGTAAAATTAATATCCATGTTATTCAATATTGGTATTTATTATTATTATTATTATTATTATTATTATTATTTTTATTATTATTATTATTATTATTATTATTATTATACAGTATGTATTTCCTGATACTCAGGCTTTCCCCATTTTTTCCCCAATTTGTTCACCAGCCACATATCATATGGCAGCTTCCAACCAAGGAGAGTGAAAGCTAACACATGTTTCCACTGAGACACTTGAACCAACCAACTGTTATTGTTGTTAGCCGAACTGCTGCTCATGCCGCGTCACAAGGCAGTATAACCCACTGGGTACCATCTGCCCTCTTCTGCATACGTGAGTTCATAGAGTCCCACAACTGCCAAGTGTCACTGTGATTGACAGGAGAGAGAGTATGCCATCCCTCCCACCCAGAGAGCACAACCAATTTCACTCTGTTGACCCTCGGCCACGGATGGCTGTATATCAGCGTCGCCTGGAGTATAGGGTGAACTTGGGCATATTAATAAATAAATGAATTTGGCATCCATAATTTTAACTGTCTTAATAGTCATCAACGATAGCATGTACCGTTCTGTGCAAAAGTCTTAGGCACATGTAAAAAAAAAAAAATGCTGTAGACCAAAAATGGCTTAAAAATAATGACATGAAATGTTTCAACATTAAAAAAAAATACTATAAACAGTAGCATTAAGCCATAATAAATGAAACAAAGTCAATATTTGGTGTGAGACGACCCTTTGCTTAAAAAAAAAAATAGTAGTCTCAGGTACAGTGAGTGCAGTTTTATGTGGAAATGAGCTGTAGGTTTTACTGAGCATCTTACAGAACCAGCCCCAGTTCTTCTGGACACTTTGACTGTCACACTCGCTTCTTCATTTTGCACCAAAACCCAGCAGCCTTCATTATGTTTTCTTTTTCAGTCTGAAAAGTGGTCTCTTATGACATACAAACTTTTTTTTTTTTTCTGTAACACTTAATTTTGTGCTGGAAAAAAAAAAAAAACGAACATTTGGACTCCAAAATGTTTTTGTACTGACTCGATAATGTACAAGTCATAAAATAGAAATCTGGGCGGCACAGTGGTGTAGTGGTTAGCGCTGTCGCCTCACAGCAAGAAGGTCCGGGTTCGAGCCCCGTGGCTGACGAGGGCCTTTCTGTGCGGAGTTTGCATGTTCTCCCCGTGTCCGCGTGGGTTTCCTCCGGGTGCTCCGGTTTCCCCCACAGTCCAAAGACATGCAGGTTAGGTTAACTGGTGACTCTAAATTGACCGTAGGTGTGAATGTGAGTGTGAATGGTTGTCTGTATCTATGTGTCAGCCCTGTGATGACCTGGCGACTTGTCCAGGGTGTACCCCGCCTTTCGCCCGTAGTCAGCTGGGATAGGCTCCAGCTTGCCTGCGACCCTGTAGAAGGATAAAGCGGCTAGAGATAATGAGATGAGATGAGATAAAATAGAAATCTATAACAAAGTTTGTATGGGTAAAAAAAATAGGGTGCCGAAGACTTTTGCACAGTACTGGCTGTTGAAAACATGAGGTAGAATAGTAATGAAAAAGCAGGCCTCAACGTTAACTTTTGACACCTTTTGCCCTGCAGGGTAAATGGCCTCAAAAATTTTTTGCCCCCTTGAACTTCCTTTTGCCCTAAAATTTAGTGGTATTTCGGCAAGTTTTCAAGTACAAAGCAATACTGATATGTTTTCTAGGGGTATAATTGAGTTATTTCAACAAAAGTACATGGTTTTTTTTAAACAACATTTATTTTTAAAAACAGCATTTATTTCTGCAACAGAAGAACAAGACAAGCCCTGAAAACATGAAACGTAAATTAATATCATCTATGTAAGACTTACACACGGTACTAGTATGTAATACGTCTTTTTATATACAGTTTAGGACACAAAACACACTTGTTTTGCCTAGAACAATGACTAGCAATATCGCAAAGATGAATTAAAAAACTAAAAACATTATAAAACAGGAGTCTGTACTGCAGTACTGTCTTATCATTCAGTTTGCTGTTGCATTTAGGAGGAAATTAAACAACCTTGATAGTGTGGTTTACTATCTCATCTCATCTCCTTCTACAGGGTCGCAGGCAAGCTGGAGCCTATCCCAGCTGACTACGGGCGAAAGGCGGGGTACACCCTGGACAAGTCGCCAGGTCATCACAGGGCTGACACATAGACACAGACAACCATTCACACTCATATTCACACCTACGGTCAATTTAGAGTCACCAGTTAATCTAACCTGCATGTCTTTGGACTGTGGGGAAACCGGAGCACCCGGAGAACATGCAAACTCCACACAGAAAGGCCCTCGCCGGCCCCGGGGCTCGAACCCAGGACCTTCTTGCTGTGAGGCGACAGCGCTAACCACTACACCACCGTGTCGCCCGTGGTTTACTATTTGAGACATAAAAGCATGTCTTTCCATTCACTGAATGTACTTACCACTAGCTTTTTTACATATATATGTGGACGTCCTGAAGTCAACCCGGGAAAATGTAGAGGGCACCAGCGGCCACTCGTAGTGATGGAAAGCACAAATGTGCAAGCATGCCTGAAGTGAGCCAATCAGAATCGCCGTTACAAATCGGGAAGAACAAAACAAAACGGTGATCACAGGGGAGGCAAGGATGCTGGTTAAAGGAGAACTGAAGTCATTTTTAAACTTGCATTATTTATTAATTAATGTGTTATTCAATTACGTTTTCGGTTTTAGTAACCTTATATCGTGACTCGTATTGGCAACTAATTGCAATTAAATATTATGCTTATCGGCCTATTCGGTTTTTAGCCGTGTTGAATGTAGTTCATTTGGTCCACAGCAGGCGTCACTTATCCGCGCGATCTTCACGAGACTTATGCGAGACTTCGAAACATGAAGTGTCAGCCAGGTGTCAGTGCTGCCATTTTGAAAACTGTTTTCCAAACGAAATGTCACACAGAAGCAAGTTTAAATGACGATTACTGCCTACTTTTTTCAAACTTTCCTGATTGCTATCAAAACAAACAAAACTTCCAGCTTGATTACATCAACATTTGAAAGAGGGCGCGCGCGTCTTTTGACAACGTTGGCAGATGTTGGTCACTTTGATTTCCGCTGTACGTTGTACTTCCGTCCTATGACGTCTCGCACAGGTCTCAACAAATCTCATTTACAGCCATTGCTTTGACATACGGACTGATATATTACATAGCGTATTTCAAACGCTCATAACTTGCTATAGCAGTGACAAAATAGCCATCAAAAATGCATTCCTATATTTAATAACATGAGAAGTAGAATTTTGATAATAAAAAATTTGCCTTCAGTTCTCCTTTAATACGTCTTGTTTTTTGTAATGTACTCACTCAAAAATCATTTTTGTGCTTAAAGAAGCTGACCATAGGTGTACCCGAACGGGCCTCAGTCGCTAAAATATTTCTGCTCGAGCGTCTTGGTTGGGCAAATCGGGCATTCGGGCAATGCCTGGCGTTGAGGCTTGAAAAGTGAATGAACTTCTATTTAAACCAAACATAAGCTGTGATCAAAGAACAGCAAATAATGTTATAATTGCCAAGCAATTTTCAACCACGTATGATGACGTATGATTGAACCAGTTCCACAATGCAGAGGATGTGTAGAATATTCACAATCATGTATTCTCTGTATAATTATAAGCCAGCTACGTAGCTACTCTGAATACATTTCTTCTTTTACTTCGCTTATTGAGTAAGAGTTGCACAGAACTATCTCGCAGGACAAAATAGAAATGTTTAAGCTTCTGATAATATCGATTCTTTTTTATGATGATGATCAAAGTCAGAGGGTGTCCAAAGTCAGTCCTCAAGGCCAAATGCAACCCGTAGACAGATATTAATTGGCCTGAAGCTTCACTCTTAGAATGTATGATAGGTGGCCCACTGGCCAATACGTTGCAATTTCTCCTTTCACCTGACTGTGGCAGTAGGCGGTGTTACATTATATTAAGGCAGCATGGTGGTGTAGTGGTTAGCAAGAAGGTTCTGGGTTCAAGCCCAGTGGCTGACGGGGGCCTTTCTGTGTGGAGTTTGCATGTTCTCCTCATGTCTGCATGGGTTTCCTCTGGGTGCTCCGGTTTCCTCCACAGTCCAAAGACATGCAGGTTAGGTTAATTGGTGGCTCTAAATTGACTGTAGGTGTGAATGGTTGTTTGTCTTGATGTGTCAGCCCTGCAATGATCTGGTGACTTGTTCAGGGTGTACCCCGCCTCTCGCCCATAGTCAGCTGGGATAGGCTCCATGATAAGCGGTTACAGATAATGGATTGATGGACGGACATTACATTAATGGCATTTAGCATACGCTCTTATCCAGAGCAGAGGGAATCAAACCAGCAACCTTCTGGTCCCAAAGCTGATCCTCTAACCATTGTGCTAACATTGTTCAAATGCACGAGGCATTTTTTTCTCTGATTACACTTGTAAATTAGTTTACACAGCATTTAGTTATGGCTCCAGAAAAAAGTTGTGTGAGAAGGGAAATTTTCAAAACAGTAGTAAACCACTTAGCATGGAAAACCTTTCATGAATTTTTGAAAGAGTAGTTAATTAAAGTGGATTTACAACCAAGCGTTAAAAATGACAAATTCATAAAAAAAAATAGTATTAATGAAAAAGAAAATGTTTGGACGCCCCGATTTAAGTAGAGGAACCAATTAAAGCTGCTTCTTGTCCAGCACTATAAACATCTTAAATGCTTTAAAGATAAAGCTGTTTATGATGATAAGTAGCGTAATACGTATAACACTCACCAGACAACCCATCAAACATTTTTAGAAATGAGAATGAACACTGCATGCATGTAGTTTATCCAGTTTGTGTTATTTTAATTGTAAAAGAAGATGATCCAGAATTGATTGCAGTGGTGAAGTGAGGGTGATGTGCAATTACACGCGTGGATGATTTTCAGTATCTTGCTGCAGATGTGCGAAGATGCACATCGATCACACACACGCAAAAAATAAAAAATGCATACACATACGGTATGAACAAGTGATCAGCATTGAAGGAAGTGTGTAGAATGCCTCATTGGGTATAAGACACATACGGACGTGGAATATAATAGTGCTGGTTTGAGTGTGAAGTAGCACATAGATGGATAGCTAGAGAGATGGATGGATGGATGGATAGATAAACACAGAGAAAGAGGAGGTAATAAATAAACCGTGAGTGTGTCTGTGAGGACTTTTCATTGCTTTCTGTAGCATGTCAAGAAAGACAATTCTGTTCTTGACGAGACCGAACAGTGTAATTTGGCTCCTACACGCTGAGATTACAGAGCAGAACTCGCAGTATTCTGGCACCGAGCTCTGCCCTATTTGTATTCCTTTCTGCCCTCAATGAAAGTATTGTTTTAAAGCTCAGGGAGTTCACATGACCTACAGTGGACAAAGTCAGTCGGCTGTCCTTGCATTTGCTTCTTTTTTTCAGCATTTTATCTTATTGCATCAATATTTTCCTCATTTGTCATCGCTGTTTCTGGAGGCCCAGCCCCTCTTCCTCATTCTTTTATCTTCTTGTCAATGGAATGGCTTTATTAAATGCTGTCTTAGGATTGTGGACAGCTCAAACAAATTACATGAAATTATATTATAACCCTGATCTCGGTACTCTCTCTGCATTATCTGGGATTTGGGCCTGAGAAGAAACAAACAAAAGGAAATGCTTGGTAAGATCAACCATTAGTGAATGATGTAATCATCTCTGTTAATGACTAGCTCTAAGTTGATTTTCTCATCTTATGATGCACACCTTAGCGTAGTCTATGTCCCTTAATTGTCAACGATTTCTAGAAATGAGCAAAGATTTGAAAGCACGGACAAATCTGTGCTACACTGATGAATCAGATTGAGCAGCCCATGGATACACGCTCATGCCTGCTCATTGTGTCTGATGTATAGGCTATATCCGTAAGACATGCGTCAATTTACCCACATGTGCATTTAATTTACGTGAAACCCAGTCCCGTATTTATGCAGGCATTTTGATAGAGAGATAATAAAAGGAAAGTGTGTCCAGCATGCTGTAGTTATCCACTATCCAATGGAACCAAGTTACAGTTAATCAAGAGGGAAAATACTAACTTTATTTCAGTGAAGGGTGCCGAAAATAGTCAAACATAAAATAATTTTAGATGCTACAAATAAATTAATCATATGGACTCTTTTAGGCATTTCTGGATAGTTATGGAAGTGTATAATAAAATCTATTAAGTTTTTAAGATAGTAGACAAGGTGTGGTGCCTGTAGTTTGATCCTGAGCTCAGGTTACCGTCTGCACGTTCTCCCCATGTCCATGTATGTTTCCTCCAAGTTCTCATAGCATTAGATGGATTGGCTAAGCTAAATTTCCACTCGGTGTGAATATGGTGTTCTACACTGTAAAAAAAGAATAGTCGAGAATACTTGAAATTTCAAGGCAACCGTCTGCATTAAGAATTTTATGTTTTGCCAACGATGTATGCCCATGATAATCCAAACTATGATAACACTGTTATCTTTATTAAGAATTCTTAATTAAGTCAATTTTCAATTCCTCATTCTGCCAACATAGATTTCTCTTTTTGCTGAACAGTGGCATTCACAGTAGTACAAAAAGGCAATTGAGGTTATCACAATTTTTTTTTGATATTTTTTTGGGGCTTTTTTTACCTTTATTTGGATAGGACAGTGTAGAGACAGGAAATGAGCAGGAGAGAGAGACAGATCAGGAAATGACCTCAGGTCGGAATCAAACCCGGGTCCCCAGATTTATGGTATGGCGCCTTATCCACCTGAGCCACGACAACACGAACTTCAACTGGAGAGAGAACCACATTGCCCAGCCCTTGCATTTGGGAGAGGAAACCCCGTGTCTTGGTCATTAAGAGCATGCACTGAATAAACACCTGTGGCAATTATGTATTTTCAATTCAGATTATTCACTATTGCATATTTACACATCATTGAGGTGCACCCTATCAGTTTGATGTGGATTTTTCTGTTCGTTAATAATTATTCGTATTTTCCTGTCCATTCAATTGTGAATATGGAATTACTTGAACAAAGCGTAATTCTATTTTTTAGAATTATCCACATCAAGAAAAATCCACATCAAACTGATAGGGTGCACCTCAATGATGTGTAAATATACAATAGTGAATAATCTGAATTGAAAATACATAATTGCCACAGGTGTTTATTCAGCGCATGCTCTAAATGACCAAGACACGTGGGTTCCTCTCCCAAATGCAAGGGCTGGGCAATGTGGTTCTCTCTCCGGTTGAAGTTCATGTTGTCGTGGCTCAGGTGGATAAGGCGCCATACCATAAATCTGGGGGCCTGGGTTTGATTCTGACCTGAGGTCATTTCCTGATCTCTCTTTCCTGTCTCTACACTGTCCTATCCAAATAAAGGTAAAAAAAGCCCCCAAAAAAAATTTGTGATAACCTCAACTGCCTTTTTGTACTACTGTGAATGCCACTGTTCAGCAAAAAGAGAAATCTATGTTAGCAGAATGAAGAATTGAAAATTGACTTAATTAAGAATTCTTAATAAAGATAACAGTGTTATCATAGTTTGGATTATCATGGGCACATTGTTGGCAAAACATAAAATTATTAATGCAGACTGTTGCCTTGAAATTTCAAGTATTCTCAACTATTCTTTTTTACAGTGTGGGATGGACCAGTGTCGCATTCAGGGTGTTTGTTCACTGAGCACCTAGAGGATAGATATGAATATGGGATAGGCTTCAGATCCACCCTGACCAGAATAAATAAGTTAATGAAGATGATTGAATAAATGAAAAAGAAAATATTT
The DNA here is from genome assembly GCF_027579695.1 of Neoarius graeffei. NCBI lineage: Eukaryota > Metazoa > Chordata > Actinopteri > Siluriformes > Ariidae > Neoarius > Neoarius graeffei. Next base: position 36,353,519 of record NC_083595.1, read on the forward strand.
AACAGTTTTTCCATGAAATCAAGTCATACGAGCTGATATGCACCTCATCAGCTATAAGCCATGTACGACAAGATTGAGTGGAATAATTGTTTTATTCTATCCATATTCACTGGATTTTGAGAAACAGAGCATTTTTCTTTTTTGCAAATTAGATAAATAAATACTTTATCCAAAATGTCCGACAAAATAATTTCCGCTTCGGCAGACTTCTTAAAAACCTATCGATGGCTGCACAAATTGACTTTAGTGTTGTTGTTGTTTTTTGTAGAAAGTGCCATCTTGCTGTCATCTCAAGGTATAGAATAGCTTTAGACATTTATTTCATTCTTCCTTGGACATTTCAGTGATGTCATTTTCAAACTTCTTTAAGCTTTTGAACCAGGCTAAAAAAAATTCAACAAATTTTAAAGCTTAAAGATGAAGAATGTAAACAAACTGGTGAAATGACAGGGGCAATTTGTGAAAAATGCTATAATAGTAATTCTTGAAAAAAAAAAAAAGATGCGTTCTTACCATTATGTACTTTCATTCCATATTTTGTTGCTTTTTTTTTGGGGGGGGGGGGGTGTTTGCTTTCGAGTAGAGTATTTATTTCATGCTCAGTTGGTTCAGTAAAACGCTCAGTAAAACGCTCCACCATTTTGTTTTTCTCTACTCACTGTATATGAGCCGATAGCTTTCTCTGCAGGTCAGAGAAAACTCGGCCGAGCACAATCCCCAGGCAGTGCCGCTAGCGTTAGAGATGGACTAACATCAGCCCGCCCTCCCATGATGAAGGGTTATGTGATTTTATTGTTTTTACACAAAATATTGATGCTTTTCTGACCGGAGATCTGGCTGCTGTGGAATTCTTAATGATGCCCAGAAAGCATTTGAACGCATTGGAGTAGAGCAGCCAATCAGAGTGCGCGATTACTCATAGCCAGTGAATGTGGATAGAATAATAGAAAATATCACAAGCCGGTCCAAATAAAAATAATGATGGGAGCAGGTGGGATTGTAATTTTAAATAATAATAGCTGGGATAGGCTCCAGCTTGCCTGCGGCCCTGTAGAACAGGATAAAGCGGCTAGAGATAAGGAGATGAGATGAGATAATAATAATAAGTTTAATTTATATATCACCTTTCTTACACCTAAGGTCACTTTACAGTTGCAAAAACAAACAGGAAAAAAAAAGAAAAAGTCCTCTGAAAGTGGTCAGGATGTAACTCCAGTGGTGCAGCTGCTCACAGTCCCACCAAAAGACACACAAATGTATGTCTTTCCACACTGCCTAGACAGCTGCTGCAATGCCACCGGGCAACAGCGCTCAGAACACCACGCCATAGATCCACGATTTGAGCAAAGAAACATTGCTGCACAGAGCGCTGGGCAACCCTGATGTTGACTAAAGCAACAAGCACACGGCAGTCCATTGCAAGCAGAACACGCATCACTCATGGAGGGCCAAGGCTTGGGGAAACTGACGCTCAAGACTGGGTCTGGAGCTACGCTACAACCGGCTGCAGAATGTCCAAACAGAGAACAAACATCAAATCATACAAACACAGAAAGAAAAATAAAAAGCTCTGATGAGAAGCAGGAGCCAAGACGTGCACAGCGTACTCTCAACCGAAAACTGAAGTTGAAATTTCGAGTCACCAATTGGGCAAACTTTCTGTGGGAATTGGCCAGAATTCTTTCATGAGCATGGCAGGAGTGCGATTTAAAATGCACATCTCTATAGTGGGGCGGCATGGTAGTGTAGTGATTAGCACTGTCACCTCACAGCAAGAAGGTTCTGGGTTCAAGCCCAGCAGCCGACGAGGGCCTTTGTGTGTGGAGTTTACCGTACATGTTCTCCCCGTGTCTGCATGGGTTTCCTCCGGGTGCTCCGGTTTCCCCCACAGTCCAAAGACATGCAGATTCAGTTAATTGGTGGCTCTAAATTGGCCGTAGGTGTGAATGTGAGTGTAAATGGTTGTTTGCCTCTGTGTGTCAGCCCTGTGGCGATCCGGCGACTTGTCTGGGGTGTACCCCACCTCTCGCCCATAGTCAGCTGGGATAGGCTCCAGCTTGCCCGCAATCCTGCACAGGATAAGTGGTTATGGATAACGGATGGCTCTCTACAGTGGGCAGTTTGTGCGGAATTTATTTCATTAAAACACAATCCCATTTGAACATAAGCGAAACTGAATGTCTCTGTTAATTAAAATGATTGTACGTTTCTTTCTACTGAAAATTGTACTATTGCAATACTTACAAGCTGCTATTTTGACCGATTTAAAAATAACAAGCTTTTCAGCCAGACATTAACAAATCAGTAATCAGCTTTTATTTCCACTGAAACTAATGAACCACACTTTGTGGCACTTCTGTTGGACTACTTGTCCAGCCAAACTGTGCTGCTCCTAAAGATTTAATACCTCCACTTTAATCACATCACATCTGTCTTCCTGAGCCTTGATCGACTTCACTTCCCGTACAGAATAAAATGTTACCACGGCCCGTGACCTGAGATATCCAACCCAATCTAACAATTACATCTTTAATTTAGAGAGTGAACTCGATTGTGAGGCTGGGTCGCTGCATTAGATGTGTCTCTTGAAACATTCTGTGTTTCAGTAGAGAAATGTTCCAGGTAGGAAGAAATAAGCATTTTTCATGTAATTGAATTAGCTATATGCCTTCAAATGCTTTCTGGGCATCATTAAGAATTCCACAGCAGCCAGACCTCCGGTCAGAAAAGCATCAATATCTTGTGTAAAAACAATAAAATCACATAACCCTTCATCATGGGAGGGCGGGCTGATGTTAGTCCATCTCTAACGCTAGCGGCACTGCTTGGGGATTGTGCTCGGCCGAGTTTTCTCTGACCTGCAGCCTCTAGATGTCTCATTACAACCCTGTTTCCAATAACTCCATTGCATCATTCCACATATCTATGCCTCGGACTATCCCGCTAGAGGCTAATCTCTTATTGAGACTAATGGTAGAATTAGCATCTGTGAGGCTGAATGGGACACGATAGTACATCTCGCTGACAGTTATATGACTTGACTGCACTGAGGCAGAGTGTGTGTGAGAGAGCGAGAGAGAGTCTATACTTTGCTTTTGCTTCCCACTGCCCCAAAGGAGACACTGCCTTTGAGTTAGAGAGCGAGGAGAGAAAAATAAAAACACAAGGATATGAAACAAAAATCTCTGGGCTGTACTCACACTCTGCTCAGTTTCCCTGCTTGTTTTGTTCCAGCATGGTTTTTATTATTATTATTATTATTATTTTCAATTTTTTTATTATTATTATTATTATTTCTCACAATTTGGCTCTCTGCGTCTGCATGTCCTGCTGATTTCCTACCGTTTATTGTTTCAGTAATTTTGGGACATTGGGGTGAGCTGGGCTCCTTGAGGCTCATGAGGCTTTTGCAACTTGATTGCTTTCTTTTTCTCACATGTATGAAGAAGGGATTAAAGCAAGACCATTCTTCCCATAAAAAGATTGGTAAAGAAATGCAGATTGGGATAGTGTGTATACGTGTTTGTGTGTGTGTGTGCTGTATTAGCCTGGGTAAGCTGGAATGCTTTGATAGCACAATGATCGCCCGAGTCCTCAGCTGCAGCTGCCTTAGCGTGTTAGTTGATCCAGCGCCAAGCAATATTGCCAGAACAGAGGAGCAACTCAAGACCTCTGGCTAGCTGCCTGTTCACACTCCGTCTCTCTCTTTTTTTTCCCTCTATCTGTGCTTCAGTATCTGCTCAGGATGCTTTTCTTTTTAAGGGCTGCCGGATCACGAGGCAGCATACGCAGACCTGACACGCTTCAGAGTGCACTAAGCTGGATTTACAGCATATTTCGGGAAACGCATTTCAAAGTTGCAAAAGATAATCTGCACTTTTAATGCCGGAGTTTGTGTATATGTGACAAAGAGACAATTTACAAATCTGTTTGCACGATACAGTACCAGGTTTTTAAAAGCAGTTTGCCAGCCTCTTGGGAACTTTCGAAATAATTCCAAATAATGCTTCGTGCCTCTTTCTGTTGCGTTTGCTTTCCTTTTCCATTTGTGTTTAAAATATGGCAGAACCCACTTAACCAGCTAGCAGCCTCTGACACCACACATCAGATAAAAAGAGCGGATGAGTGCGTGCTCATTTTCAGCTCTGCTCTCAATGCCGATTTTTCATTAGGTTCAGAAGAAGATTCAAATCTGCAGTGACCATAATAGGTCCTGATGTCAATGCCATTACTCTTGAGGATTCTGAATAGCATGTTGTCTTGCAAAAAGATGTTATGAGAGAGACCAATTTCAAGGGTTTTTTTTTTTTCTGAGATTTTATGGCAATGACCTGACTGTTTGAAATTATGAACAAATACACTACCGTTCAAAAGTTTGGGGTCACTTTGAAATGTCCTTATTTTTGAAAGAAAAGCACTGTTCTTTTCAATGAAGATCACTTTAAACTAATCAGAAATCCACTCTATACATTGCTAATGTGGTAAATGACTATTCTAGCTGCAAATGTCTGGTTTTTGGTGCAATATCTTCATAGGTGTATAGCGGCCCATTTCCAGCAACTCTCACTCCAGTGTTCTAATGGTACAATGTGTTTGCTCATTGCCTCAGAAGGCTAATGGATGATTAGAAAACCCTTGTACAATCATGTTAGCACAGCTGAAAACAGTTGAGCTCTTTAGAGAAGCTATAAAACTGACCTTCCTTTGAGCAGATTGAGTTTCTGGAGCATCACATTTGTGGGGTCGATTAAATGCTCAAAATGGCCAGAAAAATGTCTTGACTATATTTTCTATTCATTTTACAACTTATGGTGGTAAATAAAAGTGTGACTTTTCATGGAAAACACAAAATTGTCTGGGTGACCCCGAACTTTTGAACGGTAGTGTATGTAAGTGAATTAAGTATAAATATAAATTAAACACAGTTGGTCTTGTTTTACATAAGCGTGAGTGTTTGGTGTGATAAGTGAGCTTTTCAGTATAATGAACTATTTGGACGTCCCCCAAGGAGTTCATTGTAGCCGAGTTGCAGTGTATATTGGCCCTTTTCCACTACCCTTTTTCAGCTCACTTCAGCTCGCTTCAGCCCGACACGGCTCGCGTTTCGACTACCAAAGAACAGCACGACTCAGCTCGCTTCAGCCCTGCTTAGCACCCAAAACTCGCACCGCTTTGGAGTGGGGCTGAAGCGAGCCAAAGCGAGCCGAGTGAGGCTGGGGGCGTGAGCAGACACTCCCCTGTGCACTGATTGGTGAGGAGGAGTGTCCTCACATGCCCACACACGCCCCGCGAGCACGCTGGGATCTGTAAACACCGTAAACCCGGAAGAAGAAGAATTACGAATTACGAGAATTTCTGAAGCCTTATGCGCCTCGCCTCATCTATACGCTCTTGCCAGTATCTGTTGGCGTTGTCGGTGACAACAAGCCACAGCACCAAGACCAGCAACACTAACGACTCCATGTCCTTCATGTTTATTGTTTACTATCCGGGTCGTGAGACTACCACTTAAAAGCTCACTGATGTCACTGTTTGCACTGCTTAACGACATCACGTGACGTCCACCCACTTTCGCTAACTCCACCCAATGTGTCCACCCACTTCCAGCCAGCACGGTTCAGCGCGGTTGTAGTCGAAATGCAACTTCAATAGCCCCGCTCAGCTCGACTTAGCCCAACTCAGAACGGCACGGCTCAGCCCGACTCAGCCGCTTTTGTAGTGGAAAAGCGGCACAAGTTAGTGACAGAGTTTCTTAAAAAAAACAAGGCAATTAATATGTTTACCTTATACATCATTATACAGTTGGTCACTTATGCAAAAGAATGTGTTTCTTTTTCCTCTCATGCCACAAAAATAACTATCCTATAATTCAGTGTGTATGGTTTTCCTTTTTGCTGCTTCCCAAATAAGATGAAATACTGTACATTTGAAATATAAACATACTGTACACAGTGTCTACTGAAAGCATACTTGCCAACTTTTCAAAATTCTCATGGGGGAGAAAAGTGAACAACACTTTCAATTGGACGAGGGTATGATGCGTGGTTGAAACGATAAAAACAGTGGATCCCAATTAATTGCAAACCATTTCAGATTTATACAATTAAAGAGTTTTTGAATTGTTGATTTTGTTCTATCAATTACCATAGGTTATGGGATTCATGTATCAGGCATGAAAGAGCTCAGAGTGAAAAATCTGAAATACCGTAATACTCATCTTGAATTTTAATATAATAACAACGAAAGGGAAGTCTTAAATCAGATTTTTAGCTGAAAAATCTCATGCCTGAATATTGTATACATACAGAGACCCAGAGAAAATAACACAAGTGATGCTTTAGAAGAATGTTTATAATTTCACTTGTAAACTTTCACTTAAAACTTTCAAACATAAATTCAAAATAGCACTAAGAATAAAATTTCTGCGACACAACTGCAAAAAAGAAATTCTCAAGAGTTAAAAACATTTCAATATGGTAAATATATTTCGTTTAGACAGAGGTGCAGATCCTACTGTATATACAATTTAATTATATTTCTTACTACAAAAAAATACAAAACATAATATAAATCTTAAGTTAATTTCAATGTCTCATAAGTACTTGTTACATACACACGTGCAAATGATCAACTATTTTTAATTAAAAAATAGCATTAAGAATTTACATAAAAGGGTGTGAATGACCTATTGTAGTTTTGAAGAACATGAAATTTACCTGCTTTTGCCCCACCATAAGATTGGGATAAATTAATCGCTTTGTAGTCTTACCATGCAAAATGCGTTGGTCTGGCTGGTCGAACATTTGCTTATCCATGGAAATTCATTCTCCCATGCAACCTGGTATTTGCATTCATATTTTCGCCGTTTGGTATTTGGTTTAGTGGCCATGATGAATGACTGCTTGTAAAAAAATGTCGGACAGCCTGGGTGAATCCTACATTATGGAAGTGACTGTCGTTCTGTTCGTTGATTGGTTAAAAATCAGTTGACATCAGCAGTGTTTCTCATACGATTCTGATTGGACATAATCGGGAGTATTTTTAACTTGGCGGTAGGGATTTCCCAAAACCGAGAGATTATCCAGTTTTTAACAAATACGATCGGGAGGTGGGAGACGGAGGCTAAAATCGGGAGCCTCCTGCCGAAATCAGGAGGGTTGGCAAGTATGTAAAAGTCAACACATCCATGTTAAAATAGTATTTTTTTGGGATGCAAAAAATAAAACGAAAATAAATATCTAATCATTTTCCAACTATAAAATCATATTGTCACTAACAAAATTCATGTAAAAAAACCAAAACAAGACGTTTTAGTGGAAAATTAAATAAAAGAAACCATGAATAAATACATGGCGGCACGGTGGCGTAGTGGTTAGCGCTGTCGCCTCACAGCAAGAAGGTCCAGGTTCGAGCCCTGTGGCCGGTGAGGGCCTTTCTGTGCGGAGTTTGCATGTTCTCCCCGTGTCCACATGGGTTTCCTCCGGGTGCTCCGGTTTCCCCACAGTCCAAAGACATGCAGGTTAGGTTAACTGGTGACTCTAAATTGACCGTAGGTGTGAATGAGTGTGAATGGTTGTCTGTGTCTATGTGTCAGCCCTGTGATGACCTGGCGACTTGTCCAGGGTGTACCCCGCCTTTCGCCCGTAGTCAGCTGGGATAGGCTCCAGCTTGCCTGCGACCCTGTAGAACAGGTTAAAGCGGCTAGAGATAATGAGATGAATAAATACTTTGTTAAAGCAGTGTTTGCTTGTTATACAGCACTCAGTCTTTTTGGGTAAGAGTTTACCATCTTAGCACGTCTTGATTTACCAATTTTATTCCACTTTTCCTTCCACACATGCTCCAAGTCTATCAAATTGTCAAGAGATCTAATGTTTACAACCCTATCAAAGTCATTCCACAGGATTTCAATAGGATTTAGATCTGGACTATGACTGGGCCATTCCAAAAATGCTGATCATCTTCTGAAGCCATTCTTTTCTTGAATTGGATTTGTGCTTTGGGTCATTGTCATGCTGGAAGGTAACATTTTTAGCTCATCTGGCCATAAGGCTGACGAGCTATTGCCATGGCGTGGCGTCCGTTGTCCGTTCGTCGTCTGTCCGTTGTCCACAATTCAGTTCAATCTCCTCCGTCAGTTCTCCACAAATTTCCGTTCCAATTGTTTTGTTTGAAAGAACTCATCACTCCACACAAAACTCATCACTTGGTCATTGTTTTGTTAGTCGTTTTTTGATAAGTTAGGGTTTTTTTTTTGCTAACAAGTTAGTAATTAGGCTAACTTAACGAATTTTCCAGGCGTTTCATGGGAATTGTATCTCCTCTCTCATTTCTCATCTGATTCCAGTTCTGATCAATGTTTTGGGTCGATCTTCCCTTGAGGAACAAAACATGGTCGTTTGTTTCTTGATTCTCCTGTTGTAAACAATTTGTTTACAAGACGTTTTAGTGGAAAATTAAATAAAAGAAACCATGAATAAATACATGGCGGCAATAAATACAATTTGTTTACAACTTCATTTTCAGTTAAATTGTAATATCCTCCCTCAGTTCTCAATGGATTTCAGTTCTGATTGTTTTGCTTGAAAGAACTAGACCCCTGGCGACTTATCCAGGGTGTACCCCGCCTTTCACCCGTAGTCAGCTGGGATAGGCTCCAGCTTGCCTGCGACCCTGTAGAACAGGATAAAGCGGCTATACTGTAGATGATATGATATGAGATGAGAACTAGACCTTCTGCACAAAACTTGGTCATTGTATTGTCAAATTTGTGCTAACAAACTGCTAATGAGATCAACTTCATGACTTTTGGGACTTCTCATTAGAATTGTATCTCCTCTCACAGTTCTCACCCACCCAATTTCAGTTCTGATTGATGTTTTGGGTAGATCTTCCCTCGGGGAATAAAACTTGGTCGTTTGTTTGTTGATTTTCTTGTTGTAAACAATTTGTTTACAACTTTTGTTTATTTTCAGTTAAAGTGTATCTCCTCCCTCAGTTCTCAATGGATTTCAGTTCTGATTGTTTTATTTGAAAGAACTAGAACTTCTGCATAACACTTGATCATTGTATTGTCAATTTTTTTTTGCTAACAAATTAGTAATTAGGTCAACTTCACAAATTTTCTTCTGACTACAATTGTATCTCCTCTCTCATTTATCATGCAAATTCCGTTCTGATTGATGTTTTGGGTAGATCTTCCCTTGGGGAACAAAATGTAGTCCTTTTGTTGATTTTTCTGTTGCAAACAATGTGTTGTGGAGGTTGGTCCTCTCTCACATTTCAGTTCTGTTTGCTGTTTTGGTAGTCATGATTGTTTTGTTGGCAGGCCAGATGAGCTACTACGTCCTTGACGTTCTGGTTCTGCTGTCTAACAGATGCCTTCAGTGTTTGTGCCAAAATAGATTGGCATTTGGAGCTATCCATGATTCTCTCTACCTTGACGTGAGCCCCAGTCCAAGCTGAAGAGAAGTAGCCTTGGAGAATGTCTTACATTTATACGATTCTACCACCACCATGCTTCCCTGTGGATATCAAGCTCCTTGGGTGACAATTTTTTTTCTTCCTTTTTTTCCTCCCCCATGAGAAAGGGCTTCCATTTAGCCACATTACCCCAGAACCCAAACATATGAACAATACGAGAGATTGTTGTCACATGCAGGGAGTGACCAGTTTATGCCATATATTCCTGCATCAATATGTTTAATATTACTGAAGATCTCTTGGCAGCTTCCCTAATAAGTTTTCTTCTTGTCCCTTTGTCAATTTTGGAGAGATACCCAGTTCTAGGTAATGTCACTGTGCTGCTCCATTTTCTCCACTTGCTGTTGGTGGTCGTCACTGCGTTCCAGGGTTTATGTAATGTTTTGGACTTTTTACCCCTCCCTTGATTGCTACCTTTTAACAATGAGATCCTCTCCATGCTTTTTAAGCTGTTTGTGGACCATTCAGCATTTGGATCAAAACAGAAAAATGTCAAGAAAATCCTATAAAAAGAGCTGATTTATTTGAGGTTAATGAGAATGACAGGTATATGATAATTACATTTGAACAGGAGTTTGAATTTGGTGAGTTTTGAGCACAGTCTCATAAAAGGGTGAACATACTTGTGTAACCATGTTATTATAAGTGTTTTCTCTCCCTAAACTGTGATTTTTTTTTTTTACTTGAAATGTGTTGCTTGCTATATCATGTAAAAGGTGACATATCTTAGTTTAAAACACTGCAGTTTGAACAGTGGACTTTTTATATCCACTGGATTTAGTAGTAGTAATGGGGAGAATAGGTATGAGTTTCAGATTTCCAAAACTGGACATGAGATATACAGAATATCTGTTTTTATTCTACCCACATTCACTGGATATGAGCAATTGCATGATCTTGATTGGCTACTCTACTACTAGGCTATCAGCTATACCGTGAGTAGAGAAAAACAAAATGGCAGAGCGCATCAAGTCAGATACATCACTTTATTAAGTATTTAAAAGAAACAGAAATAGCTAAAAGAAGATAGTGTCATTAATAAATAAATAAATTTCGGGCAGCACGGTGGTGTAGTGGTTAGCGCTGTCGCCTCACAGCAAGAAGGTCCAGGTTCGAGCCCCGTGGTAAGAACATATCTTTTTTATTATTATTATTATTCAAGAATTTTTATTATAGCATTTTCCCCAAATTGTTACTGTTATTTCGCCAGTTTGTTTACATTCTAAGTGGAAATGATTTTGTATGAAGTTTTTATTAATTGAATTTGCAAAAAATAAATAAAAATGCTCCATTTTTCAAAATCCAGTGAATGTGGATAGAATAAAACAGTTATTCCACTCAGTCTCGTCGTACGTGGCTTATAGCCGGCTCAGCGCTACGTGCCTCGTCGGTTATCAGGTCATGCATGACTCGATTTTGTGAAATAACTTAAATAGGAATGTTTCCGTGTCTTCCCAAGCATATCTGTAATTATTATTGGTTAAACAGCAATTACAGATAAGGTTTGTAAACAGTTATCAACAGTTACCTTCACAACTTTAACTTCTTTTCTCAAGAAAATTTGTAAAACTAAAAAAAAAAAAAAAAAAAAGAGTTAACTTATTAATTGTATAATGGATAGAGAGTCTCTTGTAAACAACAACAATGTGGTTTCACCTTCAATGCCGTTGTAGTTGAGAAATTATATACTGTATCTCACTCACTCTTTTGCTGTGTTCACACTTATACTGGTACGATAGTGGTATAACTGTATCAATACAAAGTATACCGGTACAGTTTAGTGCATCTGTCCACACTAGCGAGAAATGTTTGCGGTTTTCTTTCACGGTAGTTGAAATGCGCATGCGCGAAATGTTTCCGTGGTTACCGAGTAACTTCCTTCCGAGAATATATGGCATCCGTTATTTCGAGATCTCGAGAAAACAAAACAATTATTCCGTGATCTCGAGAAAACAAAACAATTATTTCATGATCTCAGCTGGGCCAGTCTTCTGCGGAGGTGCCGCGGACTAATTTTGAAATTATCCCTTATTAAAAGACTTAATGCAATCTCTCCCTGTGTCAACCCCTGATCAAAATATTGCCTTATTAGGTGATCGATTATTCCAGACATTCTAATGACCAAAGTTGCATCTATACAGAATGAGAAATAGCCCCAAAGTCAGCATATCACAAGTCTCTTGGCGCACCTGAATGAACCATTTCTCAGCTGTTTACTTGAGATCATGAAATAATTTTTTTGTTTTCTCGAGATCTCGAAATAACGGTTTTGTTTTCTCGAGATTTCGAATTAGTTGTGTTGTTTTCTCGAGATCCTGAATTAATTATGTCGTTATCTCGGGATAACAATGTGAATAAAAAAAGGATTATATGAAGGGCCTCTCTCGGCTTCCGCACGGATGAAACAATGTGTGTGTGCTTTTTGTTGTCAATGTACAGTCTGTATTTCTGGTGGTCATTTATTCAGTCGAATCGTATAAAACGCGCGAGGCAGTTGAGAAAGAAACAAACGAATCTCCGTTCTTCACTAGTTTATTCAGCGAAGACATCAATTGAGGTGTGTGACTTTGCACATGCGCATTATATTTGTATCGATACAGAACCGCTTCATCTGTCCACACTACAGCGAAGCGCTACAGTACCGATCCTGTACCGGTACGAAACCCATACATTTGTGGGTTTCGTACCGATGCAGTTATACCGCTACAGTACCGGTATAGTTGCTAGTGTGGACAGGTGTTGCGGTACGAAAGTAGTTTCGTATCGGTACAAAATCCCTAGTGTGGACAGGGTATTTATGTACTAGGCCAGTGCAGGGATGTGTCCTGAATACACTGAAAGTAATGGTGACAATAACATTTATATGTCAGCTGGCGAAAATTTAGATGAAACTTGTCACATGCTCACAGGTGTTATGTCTGGGATGCTTGCGCCTGACACATGCAAGTGCAAGACATGACAGAAAAGAAGAAAGAGTTAGAAATGTAAAAATGTTCATTAGTTTGGCTTCTTCTCTTCACATGCTGTAAGCATGTTTTTATCTTGCTGCCAGTGATGGCTCACTTGTTATTGCAGCTGATTCGTGTAAAGGTTCTTCTAGGGCTTGTTCCGATCTGAGACAGCCGGTGTGAGTGGTGCTAATTCTATGAATAATGACTGTCCTGTGACAAAGCACAAGAAATCAAAGTATTTCTTACAACTACAGGAGGATAAAACCTGAAATTAAATCAAGACCATCTTCAGGCATTAAAGTTTCTGACTAAGGACTCTTAAAGGAGAACAACAGAAAAACTACCAGACTGATTTTCTGTTGTGTCAGCAGGTGCAGGCACTTCCAGACGTAGTTGCAGGGGAGAGCGGGTGCATCACAAACTAGCAGCCAAATCCAAAACGTGAGCCAGGAAGCAAGGTCAGGTACAGGCAGAGGGTCGGTCGATCAGCAAACAGGATGTCAGAAGAAAACAACTAACTTGGAGTCTGAGTATAAACAAAAGCAGGGTCAATGTCATGGAAGATAGTCCGGGAAACAGAACAGTTTGGTATGATCAGGTACAGAGACATGGAATAGGTTATATGGTTGTGGTCCTTAAATAGCATGACTGATTAGGTGTGATGAGGAACAGGTGTCAAGTCAAGTCAAAGTCCCTTCTACGCCAGGATCTGGTCTTCCCAGGCAGTCTCCTGTCCCAGTACTAACCAGCTCTTTGAGGCGCATGGATCTCCGTTTCTGTAGCCTCTCGCCTATTACATAGCTAGGGTTACAGTCTGGAGCTAGTCCTCTGGTAACCACGAGAGTTTGACTCCCTACTCACGTGCCTTACCAGATGGCAGTAGGTACCATTTTTTATGATAGTCTTTGGTATGACCCGACCACGAGTAGAACTCGCGATCTCCCAGTCGAGAAGCGGACACGCTAACCACTAGGCCAGCTCGCGGTTGAGGAACAGGTGTGGTGGTAATTAAAATTTGGGAGAAGGAGGGCGCTGTGGCACTTAGGAATTGCAGTCCATTGCGGCCATGTTTGAAGGCTGCCACAAACTGGCGCTATTCGTGACATGTTGTTTTGGTCACTTGGTCATTTTGGTCATTTGACAATTCCAACCCACTCCTAGCTCTCCATGTCAAGCATCAACTCCCAAACAAGGATAGTGAAGGCTACCACATGCTTCCTTGAGGACACATCTTTCCAAACTGCTGCTGCTTATGCTACGTCACCAGCTTCTGTATACATGAGCTCACAAATACTCACAGTTTGCTAGAGTCAATCTGAATGACAGGGGAGAGAGTAATATCCATCCCACCTACCAAGAGAGTCAATTCCTCTGTGTTGGACTGCCGGCCATGGGTGGCTATAGATTCAAGCTCATGATCTCCCAGGATCGTGTGAGCTTCCTCTTGGGAGCCTGAACACATGCATCCTAACTATTCCATTTATTATATCAATGACCTTGAGGACGAAAGCAGTTTTGTTCTGTCTGACAGTCTGGTTTCACACACAACCATGTTCATTCTTCATATGTCTAATGTGTTCCCATGTTTTGGGAATTGTTTTGTCATATCAAACCAGTGGTGTTGCTGGTAAATCACAGATAATTAGCATAATCATGACTATGTATTCATTTGTAGATTCATAGCCCTTCTGCTTGCTCCATATAACCTCATGACTAATGACTGTCCCGTGAATAGCAACAACAGTAAATCTCAGTATTAATTAAAAGTACAGTAGGTCAGGAGCACACTGTCCCAGTGAAGCTGTTTAATGGATACCCAAGTCATAACAATTGAGCACTGCTGAACATGAGGTTCCAACTATTTCAATTATACAGATGGTCATAATCATCTGTAGACAGTTGAATCTGTAGCTATTGGCATTACATTTGAAATAAGTCCTGAAAGCACTGCATTTTATCTTGTTAACTTGTAAGCTAACTAAGATATTTAACTCGCATTCTAAATCGGTGTTGTAGTCGAGTCACTAAACCTCAAGTCCGAGTCCAGTCTCAAGTCCCCAGTGTTCAAGTCTGAGTCAAGTCCAAGTCATGAAAGAAAATTTCAAGTTGAGTCCAATTCACTATTGATCTGAGTCGAGTCCGAGAACAAGACTCCAACCATACTATTTGACGGTGGCTGTTACTGCCTTTATGTGAAACCGTCTCTGCTACTGTGTTGGACTAACGTTACTGCTCGACTGCCCCATTTTAGTTAATAGGCTACAGATAAAAAGCTTGTTCATTGCTCAGCAAGCCCCACCCACTATCAATAGGGCAATGAACATAGCGTGTCACTTACTTCTCTGGGTGGAGTCTTGCCAAATGACGATCGAAGTTTGAGGTTGTCCCCGTCGTCTCCTTGATAGTTCTTCTACATATGGAACACATAGCAGTGCATTTTTTCCTAATGCACGAGAAGTCTGTCTCAGCAAAGCGGACAATCCTGGGGCATTCTTTCCAGGTGTTTTAGCGCCATTAGCGTTAGTTTGTTCCTGAACATGGCGTATGAACAGGTGAATGTGCATTCTCTTGCACAAAATTAGTATAAAAAATAATGTAGATATAAATATCTTATGCCAAATTATTATGATGTTACAAAAAAATAAAGAAAAAATCTGAGTCCTCATCTCCAGTTTGAGTCCGAATGCAGTTAATGCACGACTCCAAGTTCAAATCCGAGTCATCAGTGCTCAAGTCACGAGTCAGACTCGAGTACTACAAGCCTGCTGTAAATGAACCTTAGTCTCAGAAGGTGTTTAGATGAAAAGCCACATGGAATTCCGTCAAGTCTTTAATATAAGATTAGGGGGTGTAAGAACAAAACAAAACATGCTATTCCTTTAAATATTTAAATTAGTTCCATAAAATGTGACATAATAATGAGAAGTGTGTGAAGCCTTCCCGAGTGAAAGTGATGCACAGTTAATAATGGGTACATCATCAAATAAGTCAGGGGTGTCAAACCTGATCCATAAAGGGCCGTGTGGCTGCAGGTTTTCATTCCAGCCATGCAGCAGCACCCTGATTTGGCTTATTCAATCAACTGACACACCCACCCTTTAATCAAGGGTGGGTGTGGCTGCAAGTATTTGACTGTGTGAAGACAGTTCAGTTGATTGAATGAGCCAAGTCAGGTGTGCTGCTGCATGGCTGGAATGAAAACCTGCAGCCACAAGGCCCTTTATGGATCAGGTTTGACACCTCTGAAATAAGTGATATTACCCTCAGGCTATTTGGATAGTTTTCATCCTCGTCACTTTGCAGGGTTCAAACTTGAGTAAGAATATGATAAAAAAATGTTTTAACATCTCTGTCACATACTTTCATGATTGAACTGCTTTGTTGTACATCTTCTGACAGTGTGGAACAAAGCTGAATTTCAATACCATATTAAAGAGTTTTATATGCACAGGCGGCACGGTGGTGTAGTGGTTAGCGCTGTTGCCTCACAGCAAGAAGGTCCGGGTTTGAGCCCCGTGGCCAGCGAGGGCCTTTCTGTGCGGAGTTTGCATGTTCTCCCCGTGTCCGCGTGGGTTTCCTCCGGGTGCTCCGGTTTCCCCCACAGTCCAAAGACATGCAGGTTAGGTTAACTGGTGACTCTAAATTGACCGTAGGTGTGAATGTGAGTGTGAATGGTTGTCTGTGTCTATGTGTCAGCCCTGTGATGACCTGGCGACTTGTCCAGGGTGTACCCCGCCTTTCGCCCGTAGTCAGCTGGGATAGGCTCCAGCTTACCTGTGACCCTGTAGAACAGGATAAAGCAGCTAGAGATAATGAGATGAGATGAGATATGCACAATCATTTGAGTTTGTAAAGAAAATGTCATCAGCTTTACACAGTTATTACAGAGCATTTCTTTGTGTCACATACTGTATAAATAACAGACAGACCTTCACAGCATCGACACTATAATAACTTAGAGGTTTTCACTGTGGTGGACATGCCACATAAGTCTAATAATAAACCATTAAATCAATCAGTCAATCAATCTAGGGTTTGTTTCTCTCCTGGGGAGGAACCTCTCCCCAGCCTGCCTCCAGCCATCCTGATCGCGGGCCAACCTAGTCCACATTGGTCCCGGAAGTTTGTCCGTCCATCTCATTTTTGGCTCCCCTCTTGGTCTTGTCCACCTCCATGGTGTCCATTCTGTCACTCTAGCAGTCCACCTGTTATCTGTCAGTCTGACTGCATGTCCTGCCCAGTGATATAATGATTTTCCGATGACATTGATAATGTCCACCACTCCTGTTTTGTGTCTTATCCATGTGTTGCTTTTCTTGTCTCTTAGCATTATCCCTAACATAATGCGTTTCATCTTTCTTTGTGCTACTGCCAGATCTCCATTTGAGCATTTGTTAGGGCCCAAGTTTCGCTCCCAAAGGTCATCACGGGTAGGAGGTATTCATTCAAAACTTTTCTTTTTATTCTCAGACTCACTTTTTGATTTTTTATGCTATTATTCACTTTGCCAAAAGCTGTCCAACCTACCACAATTCGTCTCTTGATTTCAGGCACCATTAAATATGTACTGGTATTTAACAAAGGAAAGCGTATGATAATTTCATTAAGCTTTCTGTAAGAAGACATTTATTTAATTAATATTCATGGAACGAGTCTCAGGTGTTAGCAATTTGTAAAACAGGTAAAGCCTTCAGGAAAGTAGAGTTGTGTTTTGTTTTCTTGGTAAAATGATACGCTAAAGGATGGCGAAGGAATGATTGTTCATAACAGCTAAAAAAAAACTTACTTTGTAGTACTTTTCATATATTTTCACTACTTTTCATCGACATTCCACAACATTTAAATTTAACTATAAATGGAAATGAGCAGAGTGCTGAGGAAATGTTTTAAGACATGCTTTCATCTGAAAATTCAGTCATGTATTATCCTATAACAATAAATATGTAATGATAAAATTCCAAAGTATTGTGCAATATTTTTTTTTCTTTTCTAAAAATGGAAGTACAATGGTAGTTCAACTAAATTTCACTGAAATAGCTGACAGACTCACTGAAGGACATAAAATGCCCAACATATTATATCCATCCATCCATCCATCCATCCATTATCCCTAACCGCTTATCCTGTGCAGGGTCATGGGCAAGCTGGAGTCTATCCCATGGCAGAGAGGCAGGGTACACCTTGGACAAGTCGCCAGATCATCACAGGGCAAACACATGGAGACAAACAACCATTCACACCTACGGTCAATTTAGAGCCTTCAGTTAGCCTAACCTGCATGTCTTTGGACTGTGGGGGAAACCGGAGCACCCTGAGGAAACCCACGCAGACACGGAGAGAACATGCAAACTCCACACAGAAAGGTCTAAGTTGGCCACAAGGTTCGAAACCAGAACCTTCCTGCTGTGAGGTGATAATACTTTTCATTATGGTATATTTTAAGAGTATATTAAATACATGGCTAGAAAAGTATTTTTGAAAAAAAAAAAAAGGTAATTGGGGGAATAGACAATGTACCATAACTCCTGACACACACACAAAAAAAAAACCCTGACAGTAAGTTAGCAAGTTTCCTGGCTTAAGTTGCCAATCTTTATTCATTTTAACCTGCTGCGTTTTTTTTTCCTCTGTTAACTATAGAATGTTTTTTTAAACAGTAAACAAACAAACAAATAAATAAATAAATAAATAATAGCAATATCTAGGGCAGCATGGTGGTGTAGTGGTTAGCGCTGTCGCCTCACAGCAAGAAGGTTCTGGGTTCGAGCCCTGTGGCCGGCGAGGGCCTTTCTGTGTGGAGTTTGCATGTTGTCCGCGTGGGTTTCCTCCGGGTGCTCCGGTTTCCCCCACAGTCCAAAGACATGCAGGTTAGGTTAACTGGTGACTCTAAATCAGGGGTGTCAAACCTGATCCATAAAGGGCCGTGTGGCTGCAGGTTTTCATTCCAGCCATGCAGCAGCACCCTGATTTGGCTTATTCAATCAACTGACACACCCACCCTTTAATCAAGGGTGGGTGTGGCTGCAAGTATTTGACTGTGTGAAGACAGTTCAGTTGATTGAATGAGCCAAGTCAGGTGTGCTGCTGCATGGCTGGAATGAAAACCTGCAGCCACACGGCCCTTTATGGATCAGGTTTGACACCCCTGCTCTAAATTGACCGTAGGTGTGAATGGTTGTCTGTGTCTATGTGTCAGCCCTGTGATGACCTGGCGACTTGTCCAGGGTGTACCCCGCCTTTCGCCCGTAGTCAGCTGGGATAGGCTCCAGCTTGCCTGCGACCCTGTAGAAGGATAAAGCGGCTACAGATAATGAGATGAGATGAGCAATATCTAGAGCTTGCTAAGCATTTCAATCAAAATGAATTAAAAACTCTCTCGGTTCTTGCCATCATTTTATATGAAAATAATTAAAGCGAGACGGCCTTTCGATTTCATAAAATCGGTGAAATTTACTCCCCTCTGAAATTTGGTCATTGTGATGTATACTTCTGTAATATCACAAAATATCAGGCCATTCTGTGGCTGGGAAATGATTTAATTTGAGAAGATTCCCGAGCAAATAATGTGCATGAAATCGCTCACTTTGCGCAGTCAAGCAGACAGAGGAAGTCTGTGTGTGTGTGTGCGCATGCGCAGGTTTACCTTTGACCGTGCACTGACAGTTACATCATTCTGTCGCTAAACGAACAGCTGATCACACCGAGGTGCTCGCTGAACACCGATATTTATTAGTTTGGTCCTGCGTTTCCTTTCCTTCACAACATAACATCTTTTCTTCTCGCTTTCCGTTACTGTAGTCAGTCTTTCACGTTTCATTCGCACGCTCACGTCCTCCGTTTTTCTCTCCTGTTTCAAATTTGTATCCCACAATGCCTTGCGCGAACGGGGAAAGCCCACCACGTGATGCATGATATAGTATCTTGAATTGGGTCATGGTGAAGCAGGAAAAAATAGGCGAGAATTTAGGGCCACGTTTAGGCCTAATTGTTCTATTTAAATAAATAAATTAATTAAATTGGAAGTCTGTGATTCAAATTCAGTAGCTTTCAGTCCACTAAAAATAATTGGGTGTCAGGGAAAATTCTCTTTATGACCTACACTTGAAAAATCTGAAAGGCAGGCTACCTTTAACCAGCTCTATGATTCGATTAAAAATTGTATAGTGTTTTGTACACTCGCTTGCTTAAAAGCTAAAATGTCTTCATCATTTCAGTGTACTTTAATTAGTGTTTTGGTAATTACTTTCTGTTTCACCCAAAATAATTACACAAAACTTTTAGAGTTTGTACCAGACACTCACTTGGTTAATAATGAGCACTTCAGGGACTGCAAAAGAAAACATTACTAAAAACCTACCATTCAATACCCTTCAAATAAAGCTACATTCTGTGGGCTAAACATTTGTAATATGGAGTATATCAACAGATAATATTATTACTACATTTTATTTGTGACCCTAAAATCTGCCACCTCCCACCACCACCACACACATCTACCGTTTGTATGCCAATAATATTGACATCCACATTCATTTTCAGGCTATAAAGCTTTGCCAGCTTGGGCAGGAGAAGACAGAAGAGCTACCAACATCCATTGTGTTTAGTGAGCGCTAATTAATGTTACCATCTGATACTACCTGGAGAATTAAGGCGGCTGCGAGAACAACACACACACACATATACATATATATATATATATATATATATATATATGGGCGGCACGGTGGTGTAGTGGTTAGCGCTGTCGCCTCACAGCAAGAAGGTCCGGGTTCGAGCCCCATGGCCGGCGAGGGCCTTTCTGTGTGGAGTTTGCATGTTCTCCCCGTGTCCGCGTGGGTTTCCTCCGGGTGCTCCGGTTTCCCCCACAGTCCAAAGACATGCAGGTTAGGTTAACTGGTGACTCTAAATTGAGCGTAGGTGTGAATGTGAGTGTGAATGGTTGTCTGTGTCTATGTGTCAGCCCTGTGATGACCTGGCGACTTGTCCAGGGTGTACCCCGCCTTTCGCCCGTAGTCAGCTGGGATAGGCTCCAGCTTGCCTGCGACCCTGTAGAACAGGATAAAGCGGCTAGAGATAATGAGATGAGATTTTATATATATATATATATATATATATATATATTTTATATCACTAACTCTTACTGTGTAAACTATTTACTGGACTTCTTACCATGTTCATAAGCTCAACTTCATATTGAGCCATGCCAATATCGAGCTGATGTCTCAGGAGGTTACATTTTCTGCAAGAAATTCAGCTTCCCCTGTCAGGTATCTGCCTAGACCATGTGTGAGGTTGTATCTTGAGTGACAGTGACTGCTCGGACTGCTGTCTTAAATTGGGACTTAAGCATGGCGCCTGGTTTCCTGTGAGTCTGCTGTAATTGAATCCGCAATGCCTAAACCTCATGTGTATGGCTGCTGTCAGAAAGCAGTATGTTTGGGTGTGTGTGTGTGTGTGTGTGTGTGTGTGTGTGTTTGTATGTGTTTGGGTTGTAAGTGGAGATGACTCTGGGAGGTCCCAGCGGTGCTTTAGGCCTACTGTTCCCGAAAGTGCTTGAGGTTTTTCACTCTGTTGTTCTTTACTGTGCACATGCCAGTAGTGATGGTCTCCATGGGGTTGATTGCATACTGAGTGCTAGCGTTGTGTTCCACAATATACCGAGCGAAATCCTTTATCTGTTCATTTATGCAACGACTCAGATTGTGCTGATGTTGCTTCATGGCGCTGCTTCAAAAGATCACCAGAATTTATTAGAAAATTATGTTAATAATCCACTGAACGGCAGACTATTTGTGCTTTGAGATGTTCAGGATAGACTATTTGTGAGCTATTCAAACTGATATTAACCAAATCCATATTATTCTTAAGAAAATAATTCATATTGTTCGGGAATGTGTGAACATATTTTAAAATGGTACTGTAGGTCTAACCAGATTCTAGAATGGCCATGATTTATGCAGACAAAGATCTCTGTTACTTTCACAGTGTGATCGGTATTTCTGAATCGAGCAGGGAAATATTGATATTGACTTGCAAGACTGCATGCAGTAATTTAGCTCTAACCAGCTCCATCCAGAATCATACTGTACAGTATATCTGTTCGATTTTTTCTACCATGTGTCACGAGAATGTGGATTATTTAGACCTTTTGGTCTGTAGTGATGGACGTTAAAGGTTTTTTTTTTTTTTTTAGGCTTATTAACTGCATTAGTGCTGTATATAAACTTTAGTTTAGCTAGTTGCTTCAGTTGAGCTGTTTTTCAGGTCTTTTACTTTCTTTTCATTTCTTTACTTTCTTTAACTTTCCACTTCGTCATGCCAAAGGATTACTGACAGCTAATGCTCATCAGGGTCAAAATGTTTTATCATAAGACAAGATGATCAGTCACAGTAACTATGTGCATCACTCTATTCAAGATCCGTGTCTTTCCTTTAACCAATTACTCTGAGTCAGTTCATCTGATCAACCCAAAATCGCTTGATACATTTATGATGGCATTGCCATGTCGCTATCCAGAGTTACTTACTACATGTGAAGTTGAAGGTGCAGAAAGAAAAACAAAAAGTAGCTATCAATTCCTTAAAGATTTTTAACCAGAAATACCAGAAAGTGCTAGAGTTAAACGTTAAACTTGTTGCTTAAATAATTATCCAAGTAATACATAAGACAAACAGTAAAGAAAAAGGTCATTTCAAACCTCATTGCTTAAACTATCTTACAAACAAGTTCAGGAATCCAAGGAGAAAAAAAAATACAAAGATGAACAGAGCAAAAAAAGGGCAATCTCAAACCTCAGTGCATCAAATTAAATTAAAAACCAAGAAGTAATGCAATAAAGCAATCAACTCAAGAAAAGTACAGAGAAAATACAGGTGTAATCCTAGACATTGTCTGAAAAGGAAGGTGTTTAGACGTGTGGAAGGCCCAGAGATGCACCGAGTCTCAGATTGTGTAGATAATGTTCTAAAGAAGCCTGGAATGGAGGAGGAAAAAAGCAACAACATGATTTCTGAAATTGATTCTTAGCGCAGCAGGAAGTCAGTGGACTGACCTCAACAGGATGAGAGCTACTCATATCTTTCAAAGCACTATTTGAATAATATTTGCCTGTATCTGCTGCATTGTGTGTGTGTGTGTTAGTGGATGTAAAGACACTGAGTTACACTTGCTACAGCTGTCATGTACTGTTACATTTCAAATTTAAACATCATTTAATAGTACTGTCACCTCACAGCAAGAAGGTTCTGGGTTTGAGCCCAGTGGCCGATGGGGGCCTTTCTGTGCGGAGTTTGCATGTTCTCCCCGTGTCTGTGTGGGTTTCCTCCGGGCGCTCCAGTTTCCCCCACAATCCAAAGACATGCAGGTTAGGCTAATTGGTGGCTCTAAATTGACCGTGGGTGTGAATGGTTGTTTGTCTCTATGTGTCAGCCCTGCGATGACCTGGTGACTTGTCCAGGGTGTACCCCATCTCTCACCCATAGTTGGCTGGGATAGGCTCCAGCTTGACTGTGACCCTGCACAGGCTAAAGGCCTCTGCATGCTCTTGCGACAAGGCTTTCACAGATAGCTTTTCGCAGACAGTTGTAATTTATCGTTGAGCGGGGAGTAATAGGCGTGCGCGATGTTATTCACTGCCACAACGCAAGGGGGTGCGAAGTCGCGAAATCGCTAGGAGTAGTTGGTGGGTGTGGTTAGTGGAGTGTTTATCCTCCAGTTACTTATAATGACTAGAACTGGAGTCGTATAGATGTACGTACTTCCTCACTTCCTCGATCAACCGCTCTTCATGCTGCTCCATCTTCGCTCGTGTTTTTAAAAATGGCGGTCGTGAAAACAAACCAAACCGGGAAAGTAGGGAAGCAGAAGTGCGTGTACAGCGGATGTAGAGTGGCCCAATCAGAGCCCTCTTGTCTGCGAGGCTTCTGCGGTGGTCACAATTTTTGGGAGGTGCGCACAGAGCGTCTGTGAAGGTGGGGGGGCTACGCAGACACTGTCTGCGACGCTATCTGCGAGGACTGGGTTGTCAGCATAAATTGGCCTTAAGCGGTTATGGATAATAATAATAATAATAATAATAAGTTAAATTTATATAGCACCTTTATCAATACCCAAGGTTGCTTTACAATTACCGGTATAAGTAAAGGGAGGGAAAAAAAAAAGTCCACCAAATAAAGGTCAGGATGTCATTCCAATGGTGTAGCAGCCACAGTCCCACCAAAAGGTGCACGAAAACAAGTCCCACACCGCCAGCACAGCCACCAAGATGCAGCTGGGCAATACCGCGCAGAACACTGTGCCATGGATCCACAAAACAAGCACAGAAACACCGCCGTACAGAGCGCTGAACAACCCCGATGTTAAAATGAGCAATGAGCTCACTGCAAGTCCATAGCGAGGAGCACAAGCATCACCCACGGCAAACCAAGGCCTGGAGGTAACCGACGCTCAAAACTGGGTCCGGAGCTACACCACAACCGGCGGACAAAACACTCAAACAAAAAACAAACATCAAACTACACAAACACAAAAAAGAAAAAAACCAAAAGAGAAAATTAAATAAAATGAGAAGCAGCAGCCAGAATGCGCACGGCGTACTGTCAACCGGAAACGGAAAACTGATAATGGATGGATGGACATCATTTAATATCAAAACACCTTCATGAGGTTGTGAGTTGTGGCTTGTTTAAGTTAACTGTTAGCAGTTAACATTTAGGCGGCTGAGTATAAATGATGAGGGACAAAAATCATTTCACACTTGCCTAAGCCATCATTTTCCTATGGGGGAGAGAAACTTGTCCTCCTTGAAGCGATAATTAAAGCTTAATCAGTCTCAAATTTCATCCTGTTTTGTCTTTCTTGTCAAACCTCAACCATCGAGGTAAACCACTGTAAAAGATGCATCAAGAATAGGGTGACCAGACGTCCCGGTTTTACCGGGACAGTCCCGATTTGGGGTTGTGTGTCCTGAGTCCCGACAAAAGTCTGTCGGGACACGGATATGTCCTGGTTTTCGCCACTCGCGACGTTTGCGACTGAGCAGCGTAGGAATCATTAGCAGAGAAATGTCTGCATTTACTATTTTGATGAATTGACAGGAATCGCAAACTTTCCTGGTTACTGCCCCCTGGCCCTGTGGCATGGGTGTTTATTTAGCCGCATTATTCCAGACAACAGAACGTGTTGCCATGCAACAATAAAATAAACATTAACTGGCGCGAATATTCTTTGTCTAGCAGCTAGCAGCAGTAATGCCGCAGCAATTATGCCAAAAAGAAAATGTACCTTTTCCAAAGATTTACAGGGCACCTACCTCTTCCTCCGAGAGGTGCGGAACAATGCGCACGAAGCCTACTGCACACACTGTAAGTGTTTTGTTCTTGTACTGAGTTGGGTAGCCTATGCTGCAAATGCTGTGCGCTCCTGTGGGGACTTTCCTCGGGCTGTCGCCCCTCTCCTCCTTTACTGCTGTTTTGTTTGAGTGTATATTTACGGAAGCCGCGAGACCCTTCATATACTCTTTTTTTTATTCACCTTGTTATCCCGAGATAATGACATAATTAATTCAGGATCTCGAGAAAACGACACAACTAATTCGAGATCTCGAGAAAACAAAACAATTATTTCATGATCTCAGCTGGATCACTGTATCTCCGTCGGTATACTGCAAAACCCGATAAGGTCACTGAGCTCAAAAATTTTATTGAAACCGATTACGTAAAAATTTTTGGGGTAAGTAACTTAAATTTTTTAAGGTAAGATTTCTTAAAAATTACAATTAAGTGTAACTATAGTGTAATTTTTAAGAAATCTTACCTTAAAAAATTTAAGTTACTTACCTCAAAAATTTTTACGTAATCGGTTTCAATAAAATTTTTGACCTCAGTGACCTTATCGGGTTTTGCAGTGTAGAGACGAAGCCGGGCCAGTCTTCTGCGGAGGTGCCGCGGACTAATTTTGAAATTATCCCTTATTAAAAGACTTAATGCAATCTCTCCCTGTGTCAACCCCTGATCAAAATATTGCCTTATTAGGTGATCGATTATTCCAGACATTCTAATGACCAAAGTTGCGTCTATACAGAATGAGAAATAGCCCCAAAGTCAGCATATCACATGAACCATTTCTCAGCTGTTTACTCGAGATCATGAAATAATTGTTTTGTTTTCTCGAGATCTCGGAATAACGGTTTTGTTTTCTCGAGATCTCGAATTAGTTGTGTTGTTTTCTCGAGATCCTGAATTAATTATGTCGTTATCTCAGAATAACAAGGTGAATAAAAAAAAAGGATTCTGTTTAACATACCATTCTGACAGTTTGGCCATATTGCTGTGTTGAACAGCTTGTTGCACCTTCCATTAAAGTGTTCACTTTTGTATACAACTTCTTGCTTTATTCATCCAGTTGTGGGGAATGGTTAGTAAGGTTGATTCTGACCTAGACTATGTTGAGGTCACATATCTACTTTTGAAAGGGCTGATGACACGAACATGACTCTATGCAATTTCTTAAATAAACTATACAACATGGCAAACATGTTAGATTTCTGTTATAATTACGTGAAAAGAAGCTGTTGTTACGCAAATATCCAACTTTTAATTGCACAGCGCAAGAAAACTGGGTCCGTGGCTCGCGGCCATGTTGTGACATCAGTGGGAGAACACGCTGCGGTTCACTGGCTGTTCTACTCTGGTTCTACTCAATGGAAATGGCGCATGAAAACGCCGGTGAACTCTCTAGTGCTAGCTCTTCCTCTTCTGGGAGTCTAGAATTGTGTTGATCTCTTCCGAATAGAATCTATGATAGCCTACCCTCTTTACCCTTTGCCTCTCGTTGCTAGGCGGCAGTTACATGAAAGCCACAAGCTTTCACAAGCAAATACATGACTGATATCACGCCGACTTTATGATTACATTTATGATTATCATGTAGAATCTATAGCTCTACGTGCCTTTATCTTATGTCATTTCACAACACATGTTCTGACAGGAGGACTGTCTTTGGATCCGGCATAGCTACTAGTAGACCCCCTCCGGAATACTGGCAGTGTTGCCAGATTGGGAGGAATCCCGCCCAGTTGGGCGGTTTCAAGTGCATTTTGGTGGGTTTTGAACATATTTTGGGCTGGAAAACATCAGCAGTATCTGTTGCCAGATACTGCTGATGTTTTCCAGCCCAAAATATGTTCAAAACCCACCAAAATGCACTTGAAACTGCTCAACTGGGCGGGAAACCTCCCAGTCTGGCAACACTGTGTAGGCACTGCTGATGGTAGTAACACACGTTTGTGCTGAACTGAACACCCAAGAGATTCTTTTAAGCTGGGAAGGGTGTCAAAACAATCCAAATCGAATTGTTCAGAGCACAGGACGGATGTTGGTGAGGGCTCCCACTTGTCACGAGTGCGCCTGACTTGCTTCACCCACTTCGCATGCAGCTCGGGATCTCTGGGAAACTTGAATAAACTTGCCCCATCCTTGTGGGTTTTGGAGCAAAAGCCGGCAACACAACGCGAAGGCATAATAACTAATATATATATATATATATATATATATATATATATATATAATGACAAACTGAACACCTGTCACATCAACAACAAACTGGTAAGTTAGGAGGAAGGTTCTTTCGCTGATGTCATATAGCTCCTCCTCCTCTTTCGTCTCCTGGGTGCTGCAGCCCTGTCAAATTTGCCCAAATAGCCGCGTTTTTTATCATAACTTGTAAAATAGGCGCCTTCGTGAATTAATATATGGATCATCGGGAATTACTTTTTATGTTATAAAACATCGCCAAAGATGTCAAAAACGTGTCATCAGCACTTTAAGTTCATGCTATAGTGCATACAATTTTAGAGATATAGCCTACATGTGCATATGCATTCTTCTTGGTGTTCTCACAAACAGGTGAAATAAATCAGTTTAAATTTGGCCTATGGACATAGCCTGGCCTATTCTCAGCCATTACAAAATCTGTTGTCTGACCATAATTTAACTGATCTGTATACTACTATGCTACTAAATAACAAAATGCCTGTTTTATTCCATGTGAGATGTTGATAAATGTGAGCTTCAAAAAAATGATAAGAGCGCCTCTCTGAGTGTCACGTTTACGTAAAAAAAAAAGGTGTGGGTGCATGAGCATGGTCGCGCGTAAAAGTGTCCCGGTTTCAGACTAGGGAAATCTGGTCACCCTAATCAAGAAGCCTCTCAGTTTGTGCAGACATTAGCACCAAACCATGACGTTTACTGTGACACTGGTCTTAAATAACTGCACAGCAACATGTTAGCAGTGAAACAGATTGCCATGACATGCTGACAAGGCTGTTCCATTTGGCTTTAAAATGATACGTCTTTGCAAATCTGCATCTGGAAAAAAAAAATCCTGTTTTAAAGCTTTTAGAAATACAGCTAATCCACAGCAAGCACATTTTAATAACTTGTCACACTGTCAGACCTATTACTCATGTGCTGCATCTGTATCAGAGAAAAATCAATAATCTTGGTTCATCTTTTGTTTGGTTTGGTTTGATTCAGAGCTGGGTCGATTCAGATTTGAATTGTTTTCTCACTACAACTGAAGTTAGAGTTTGCTTGGAAGCAGACCAAGACAATTGTTTTGCTCTTTCACCTACTCAGAAGAACTGGACTGATGGAGAAAACGCACCAGGGTATCATTAAGAAGGACTGAGCAATGCATATGTTGAAATTGTGCTTAGTGCAACTACCAGAGAGTTCTGAACCTGCTGACGGACACAAACACACTTTTCCTTATTTACTGATAACACACTTTCCTTCAACTGTGCCCTACATTCTTGGGACTGCTACTGTACGAAATAAACCCAAGCTTAATTATTATTATTAAGAATCAGATATGAACCCTAGCACTATGGCTACCAGAAACATTGGAAAACTAGAAAAAAAACAATATATTTTTGAAGCTGGCAGTATGGTGGTGTAGTGGTTAGCACTGTCGCCTCACAGCAAGAAGGTCCTGGGTTCGAGCCCAGCGGCCGGCGAGGGCCTTTCTATGTGGAGTTTGCATGTTCTCCCCGTGTCTGTGTGGGTTTCCTCCGGGTGCTCCGGTTTCCCCCACAGTCCAAAGACGTGCAGGTTAGGCTAATTGGTGGCTCTAAATTGACCGTAGGTGTGAGTGTGAGTGGTTGTTTGTGTCTATATGTCAGCCTTGTGATAACCTGGTGACTTGTCCAGGGTGTACCCCGCCTCTCGCCTATAGTCAGCTGGGATAGGCTCCAGCTTGCCTGTGACCCTGTAGAGCAGGATAAGTGGCTGCAGATAATGGATGGATGGATGGATTTTTGAAGCTGCCCATGATAATGAACTTGTTTCAATTCCAAAAATACATTGGTCAGCCATCATTTTAAAACCACCTGCCTGGTATTGTGTAGGTCCATCTTGTGCCACAAAAACAGCTCTGACCCACTGAGGCATGAATTCAACAAGACCTCTGTAGGTGTGCTGTAGTATCTGGCACCAAGACATTAGCACCAGATCTTTTAAGTCCTGTAAGATGTGAGGTGGGGCCTCCATGGATTGGACTTGTTTGTCCAGTACATCCCATATATGCTCAATCCGATTGAGATCTGGGCAATTTGGAGGCCAAGTCAACACCCTGAACTCTTTGTCAGATTCCTCAAACCATTCCTGAACAATTTTTGAAGTGCAGTATCCTGCTGAAAGAGGCCACTGCTATTAGGGAATACCATTGCCATGAAGTACTTGGTCTATTACAATGTTTAGTTCGGTGGTGTGTGTCAAATAAACATCAACATGAATGCCAGGACCCAAGGTTTCCTAGTAGAACATTGCCCAGAACATCACACTACCTTTGTTGACTTGTCTTTTTCCCATAGTGCATCCTGGCGCCATCTCTTCCCCAGGTACAGTAAGCGATGTACACGCACCCAGCCATGTGCATGATGTAAATGAAAATGTGATTCATCAGACCAGGCCACCACCTTCCATTGCTCCATGGTCCACTTCTGATGCTCACGTGTCCATTGTACTGCAGGTGCTTTCGGTGGTGGATAGGAGTCGACATGGGCACTCTGACTGGTCTTCGGCTACGCAGCCCCATATGCAGCAATCTGTGATGCACTGTGTTCTGATACCTTTCTATCATAGCCAGCATTCACTTTTTCAACAAGTTCTGCTACAGTAACACTTCTGTGTGATCAAAACAGATGGGCTAGCCTTCATTCCCAGTGTGCATCAGTGAGCCTTGGGTGCCCATGACCCTGTCACTGGTTTACCGGTTGTCCTTCTTTGGACTACTTTTGGTAGATACTAACCACTGCATACCAGAACCACCCCACAAGGTCTACTGTTTTGGAGATACTCTGACCCAGTCATCAAGCCACACAATTTGGCCCTTGTCAAATTTGCTCAGATCTTTACGCTTCCCCATTTTTTCCTGCTTCCAACACATCAACTTCAAGAACTGAGTCTTCACTTGCTGACACATATACCCCACCCCTTGACCGGTGCCATTGCAATGAGATAATTAATGTTATTCACTTCATCTCTGACTGGTTTTAATGTTATGGCTGATCAGTGTATAAAGAAGTGTAAACTACTAGCCTAATTTAAACCACTGTGACCCTGACCTGACAGTTACTAAGGAGGAATAAATAATACTGTAAATGCATTGTGCACTTTTTTTTTCTGCAAGCTTTATATCTGACCACTTACTTGCACCCTCTCTTGGCTGGCTCCATCTCATCCTAAATTGGAGAAATGAGAGGCGGCTTTAACCACAGATTGCCATGCAGCTCTGTCCTTGGCAGCATTATGCAATTCATGCTCATTGAGTTGAATTTCTTGGTTGACACCCTTGGCGATATACTGCAGATAGCTGGATTTCTGCCATCCTTTGCTTCGCTGGCCATGTTGTTGAACATGCAGGCAAAAAAAACCAAAACACATAAAAGGAAAGACCTCACACTTGTGTAGATGGATGGATGAATGGATGGATGGATGGCTCAATCGATCGACTTTATTGATCCCTACTGGAAAATTTGGAAACTTCTAATAAGACTATAAGACACTTTTGTTTTTACACTCACATGTCTCTCATGTCTGCAGTTTGGGTAATTGTTGCTCGTTCAAAAATCAATAGCATTGGCACTTGTTAGACAGCTCTGTTGATTGCTATACATGTGCGATTGGTAACAGCCTTTCACTTGCGACTCATGCTTGACTTTTTATTGAAAAGCACATCGCAGAAGGTGTACAAAGTGCAGCTTCACTATTGATTGAGCAAAAATAAAGCTTCACACCGCAATGAGTGAATCATGACATTTTCATTGATTTCATCGACTCTCTTCCTCTCTCTTTCTGTCTCTCACTCGCAGCCTCCTCGCTTTCTCTCTCTATCTGGCTGTGGGTGAATGAGTCCTACTATCAGGCTACTAATTTTGACGGAGCACAATAATTGATTCCATGCTCCAGTACCATGTTCTCTATCCACCTCCATGCTGATTAAGGTTTCCGGAGTCAGACTAATGAGAATGTGCTTTGTACAAATCATACAGTTATTAGCCATTCTGTGATGTCAGAAAGGACATAAATTTAATCAAGGTATCATTTTCTTATTTTTTACTTGCACGTTTCTCCCTGTCGGGTAAAGATATGATAGTACCAAAGTGAAACAAACAGATTATAAAACAACATTACAGTATGTTTGTGAGACAAATTATGACTTGCTCCGGGGAACGTGTGTTTTGTTTTTCTAAAACAGCGCCAATGTAATTTTCAATAAGTTTCTCTCTTCCAAAATTTGAAAATATAACAAATAAGTGCTGCTCATTGCTATGAGGAGAGCATTTAATTTTGTATTTCTTATGTCTTGTGTAGAAATTGCACTTGATGGAAGTCTTTCCAAAGCTACTTAGTTTTCATATGCCTCCGCACATTTTTATAACTTTTCTTGGCTGCTATTTTGTCACTTAGCATAGCCTTCATTTCCAAATGAGGTGTTGAGCATTCCAAGTCAATTTTTTCCTCCTCAAATTGACTTCAAAGCTACATGGATAATCCTCTCTTCCTGCATTCGCCCCTCACATTATTAATCCTGATAGTAATCCGTTTAGGAGCTTTCACACGTTACAGTTTATTGGCATTGTGTTTGAGCAGAAAGCGAGACAGAGCTCTTTCTAGCTGCTTCTTCACCACCAGCCATTTCACCACCACTAGAATTCGACACATCTTGCCCCCCTTTCCTATTTATTTAAAGTACAAAAAATATTGAATGAGTAAGCCTCTCCTAATCTGGCATCTCCCAGCTGTTAAAAAATGAGACTGCTATAGGTTAATGAAGTTTCTCTGTTGCAGCAAATTTCTACGTACGTCTTGCAGAAGGCATCCTGCTGGTGTGGTGAAGACTTTGAAATTTTAAGTCTTAATTGTCATCCTGTTGGCTTACAGGTGGAAAAACTGGCAAATACATAGCTGAGAGGGTTTTTTTTCCCCCCTCCACTGTCATTTTCAAACTAAGCTTGGGGTTACATTAACTAAGCTTACATGCTGAAAAACAACAGCTTGCCTAACAGATTCTTCTAGAGATCTGATTGCAATCAAAATTTTACTGTTATATAATGGTGCCTGCCTGTAATTTAGCTCACCGGGACAAGAGGCATTTTAATCAGCATTTCAGCCACACCAATAAAGTAAACGTTCCCGAGAAAGACACCTTGAAACAGATATGTGCAGTTTACTAATTACTTAGACGCATACCATGCTTGTCCAAATATAAATAACCCTTGTGGCTATAATAATAAATTGAAAATAGAAGGCTGGATATGCATCCTGGCGTTATAGGAGCATCTTTTAAATAAGATGGTTATTAAATTAGGGCGGCATGGTGGTGTAGTGGTTAGCACTGTCGCCTCACAGCAAGAAGGTTCTGGGTTCGAGCCCAGTGACTGACGAGGGCCTTTTCTGTGTGGAGTTTGCATGTTCTCCCCGTGTCTGTGTGGGTTTCCTCCAGGTGCTCAGGTTTACCTTACAGTCCAAGGACATGCAGGTTAGGTTAATTGGTGGCTCTAAATTGACCGTAGGTGTGAATGGTTGTCTGTCTCTATGTGTCAGCCCTGCGATGACCTGGCGACTTGTCCAGGGTGTACCCCGCCTCTCGCCTATAGTCAGCTGGGATAGGCTCCAGCTTGCCCACGACCCTGCACAGGATAAGCAGTTAGGGATATTGGATGGACGGTTATTAAAGAAAGAAAGAAAGAAAGAAAGAGGCTGACCTTGCCTACTTTAGACATAAATCCAGATACAAATATTTTGAGCTCTGTGATGTTCATTCTTTGGGGTCGAAGATGACCATGACTTCAATTTTGTAGGTGGCGGCTTTGGGTCCAGAGGTGACTGATGAGGCCAATTCAGGCTTTGAAAGTACGCCCACATGTCGGGCATGCATGGGTAGGTGCTATAGTGGGGGTGGCGGAAGTTTGAGCCGACTATCGAGTTGCGCAGCCGTCAGCCTCACTCTCTTGTCTCGTCACTCTAGGACCTCTAACTGGGTCCAGGGGCAAGACAGAATCAAGACAACTGGAGGTAGGTCAGGATGCAATGGATGGCCAACAGTGTTCTACCGGTACGTGTTGCACTGTGCCCTGATCACACAAATGCTTTGCTCTGGGTCCACCTTCCTGCCCGTTGAACCACCAGGTGGTGGTCTCCTCTGCGCAATCTGCCAAGTCCAGTCTTCAGTCATAACCCTGACCAGGGGGAGTAAGTGGTTGCTCGTGCTTGCTCAAGGCACCACCTCAGGCTACTGGAGGGAAGGAGACGCCTTACTACTCCATTGCATGGCGGTCAAGGATGGCACATGCTCACTGCCCTATTTTTCTATTTTTGAGCACTAAAAACATACTGATAGTGGTATTGTGTTGCACCTCTAGTGCAAGTCTGTTTTAAACTGTCATCTGTGAAGTTAAACCAAGTGTAAGCCCTGTTGCTGAAACATTGAGATATTGTAATTGGATGAGGCATATTTTTATACCTTTACACATATTTTTTACTGAAGTACAGAAGTAACTCCAAAAACATTCCAGAGCACATATTTTGCTATAGCGCTCAAGCCGTCATTTGTTGCTGCAGTTATCGGAAGTGGTATTAGACGCCCTCTTAGTTGCTCATTACTAATCCTTCCAGGATTATCTGTTTTATAAATTAAGCATCCTGGCTTTCAACAAGGTCATGTGGAAAGCTTCTTTTCAATCCTTCCAGCATAATGTCCACTAAGTTGCATGATTTCATTCCATTTGATGACCCAGTGAAAAACCATAGTGCTCTGATAGGATGCGATCTGTGTGGTGTTAATACCCCTGCTTGAAAATGGGTAGATTAAGTGTAGGAACAGATTTTCTTTAGCCTGATTTTGTGGCTGATATGACAGTGGCGGTATCAGGGCGAGATCAAAGCAAAGTGGATGACTGCTGCTCAATGCATGCTGGGTGGAATTATGACTTTGACGGATAAACTGTGCTTTAATGAAGAACATGAAGGTGATGAAGGGCAGGTGGTTGCATGAGACTTGCTTTCTAGGGCCACATGATACTTGTCCTAAAGTCTATTAAGGTTTTTTTTTTTTTTTTAATGTTCATTGTACAACCCCGATTCCAAAAAAGTTGGGACAAAGTACAATTGTAAATAAAAATGGAATGCAATGATGTGGAAGTTTCAAAATTCCATATTTTATTCACAATAGAACATAGATGACATATCAAATGTTTAAACTGAGAAAATGTATCATTTAAAGAGAAAAATTAGGTGATTTTAAATTTCATGACAACAACACATCTCAAAAAAGTTGGGACAAGGCCATGTTTACCACTGAGACATCCCCTTTTCTCTTTACAACAGTCTGTAAACGTCTGGGGACTGAGGAGACAAGTTGCTCAAGTTTAGGGATAGGAATGTTAACCCATTCTTGTCTAATGTAGGATTCTAGTCGCTCAGCTGTCTTAGGTCTTTTTTGCCGTATCTTCCGTTTTATGATGCGCCAAATGTTTTCTATGGGTGAAAGATCTGGACTGCAGGCTGGCAAGTTCAGTACCCGGACCCTTCTTCTACGCAGCCATGATGCTGTAATTGATGCAGTATGTGGTTTGGCATTGTCATGTTGGAAAATGCAAGGCCTTCCCTGAAAGAGACGTCATCTGGATGGGAGCATATGTTGCTCTAGAACCTGGATATACCTTTCAGCATTGATGGTGTCTTTCCAGATGTGTAAGCTGCCCATGCCACACGCACTAATGCAACCCCATACCATCAGAGATGCAGGCTTCTGAACTGAGCGCTGATAACAACTTGGGTCATCCTTCTCCTCTTTATTCCGAATGACACGGCGTCCCTGATTTCCATAAAGAACTTCAAATTTTGATTCGTCTGACCACAGAACAGTTTTCCACTTTGACACAGTCCATTTTAAATGAGCCTTGGCCCAGAGAAGACGTCTGCGCTTCTGGATCATGTTTAGATACGGCTTCTTCTTTGAACTATAGAGTTTTAGCTGGCAACGGCGGATGGCACGGTGAATTGTGTTCACAGATAATGTTCTCTGGAAATATTCCTGAGCCCATTTTGTGACTTCCAATACAGAAGCATGCCTGTATGTGATGCAGTGCCATCTAAGGGCCCGAAGATCACGGGCACCCGGTATGGTTTTCCGGCCTTGACCCTTATGCACAGGGATTCTTCCAGATTCTCTGAATCTTTTGATGATATTATGCACTGTAGATGATGATATGTTCAAACTCTTTGCAATTTTACACTGTCGAACTCCTTTCTGATATTGCTCCACTATTTGTCGGCACAGAATTAGGGGGATTGGTGATCCTCTTCCCATCTTTACTTCTGAGAGCCGCTGCCATTCCAAGATGCTCTTTTTATACCCAGTCATGTTAATGACCTATTGCCAATTAACCTAATGAGTTGCAATTTGGTCCTCCAGCTGTTCCTTTTTTGTACCTTTAACTTTTCCAGCCTCTTATTGCCCCTGTCCCAACTTTTTAGAGATGTGTTGCTGTCATGAAATTTCAAATGAGCCAATATTTGGCATGAAATTTCAAAATGTCTCACTTTCGACATTTGATATGTTGTCTATGTTCTATTGTGAATACAATATCAGTTTCTGAGATTTGTAAATTATTGCAATCCGTTTTTATTTACAATTTGTACTTTGTCCCAACTTTTTTGGAATCGGGGTTGTACGTACTTACAGCATTTATGGGTATTAGGGTAGTTAGGTTCATAGTGATTAAAAAAGTAACATAAGTTATACATACTTCTCTGTCAACCTTCCAGTATCCTTGCATTTCCTGACTTCACATTGTATAATTGCAGCCACTTTGAACCACGCTTAAAGGCAGATAGGAAGCTACATTAGCGATTTATACATTTTTAAGCTCATGTTTCCAGCTCATATTACTCTATTGGGTCCATGCCGCATTTCCCCTGAATAGCAAACATGGAAAAGAGAAAAATTATTTTTAAAAAAACCTTCATTCAAACCAAAAAACTAAACTTGTGCTTCTCTCAATTGCCCTTTTGTGTAATTTGTGCTTTGATTACACACTGTGTGCTTGCTCAGTCTGTCAACTTTTAGTTTAATGCACTTTAGCAAAAAATGATAGCATAAATAATCCACTTCATTTACCGGTACATTCATTACGCCCATGACTGAGTCTGTAACACACCTACTGCGGAACGCCTACTGGTACGCCTACTATACTGCAGAAACGTCACTGAAACACACTGAAAGATATTAGCCCATATGGAGAATAAATCTAGGGAGTGTGTCACTCTGTGTAATCACCTTACACAATTGTCACTGATAGGCTGTGTGAGTCTACAGCATAGGGCTCGTTACAGTCAGCCCACAGTATCACTTCACTAGACATGTTGCATCCCATTTCACAAAAAGCCAAAATAATACTCGTTAAAGTGTTTGTTCACTGCAAATAAGACAACTGTAGATGCCAAAAAATAACTTGTATTGATTTTTTTTTTTAGCCCCTCTAGCCCATTTATACAAGCTGCTCCTTGGATTCTGTGCTCTTAAACATTCTAGATTATTACCCTGGGTAGCTGTCCTGAGCTAGCTAACAAATCTGCAGTAAACAATCAACCATGGCTGACGTACAAGAAGAAGACGACGGTCTGTTTCATCAGTCTTCTCAAAGTACAGTTTATTCTCTTCTGAAGTAAGGGGAATAATTTTAGCCATTTTTCACCTCGAGCTACTTTCATTCTGCGAAGCGAATCCAGAAATGTGGTCCCAAATATGGTGACTACAACAGAAAATGCACATTTCTGGAATTCTATAGGATATTGCTGTATGATTGAATGCATTGAGCAGTGATTAGTATTTATCCATACACTAAAGCGATGTTTCAATAAATGTGGCTCTGAGATAGAAGCAGTAAAGACCATTCTTCATGGCCTCATATTATATTGCACTCCAGCTGCATGATC
Organism: Neoarius graeffei; assembly: GCF_027579695.1. Taxonomy (NCBI): domain Eukaryota; kingdom Metazoa; phylum Chordata; class Actinopteri; order Siluriformes; family Ariidae; genus Neoarius; species Neoarius graeffei. Next base: position 36,390,454 of record NC_083595.1, read on the forward strand.
TGAAAAAGACGCTTCATAAGTGTCAACATCCCATATGAATATCCCCGTTTCACATAAGTCCTGCACAATACTTCCATTTATACTCTGTTTATCAATGGTGAGCAGAAGAAACCCTTTTTTTTTTTTTTTTTTTACTCTGCCTATCCACAATGGGACAATCATCTGGGCCAAAGTGTTTCAAAGGCTGTTTTGAGGCAGGAGGGGGGTAGAGACACTGTGCACTGTATCCTCAGTTCTTTCAAAGAGTTCTTCTATCATTAGCTCAGGGAATTAATTTCCAGACTCCTTCCAAGAGCTAAACCTTTTTATCTCCATTTCCTTTAGTCCCTCTCTTTTACACTGAGCGTGCAGTGTTTGCAAAGGCAAAGAATCAATCCAGCGCCCTGCATTGAAACTACAAATGGAGTTTTAAATATGGAAAACTGAACATATTAGATTCTAAGTGACCCCCGGTCTCCTGAGGTATGGGAAAGTCATCAGAAAGTGTTGTATGAGGACAACAGTGATGGAATATAGGACAGCATGTCAGGGAAAAGCACGGTGGTGGTTATTGCCCTCCTACACACAGCTCAAGCGTGGCTGTTGGATAGAGTCTACCGGTATGAAGAGGATTCGGTTACTATTTAATTCAGCCTCACATTGGTGTGATCAGATGTAACAGATTCAAATGATACCACTATAGTGCAAGGATAAGTCTGGCAGTTTCTGTTTGCCTTGGATCTGAAAGTCTATTCTTTGACAAAAGATGACGCTTCCTAGCCAGAAGAACGATAACACGGAGAGTTTCTGTTGAACATTAGCTCTCAATCCTCTATCCCTTTCAAGGTATGTAAAAGGCTCAGCACTGAACCAAGCATCCCATTCCCTCTTTAAGTGCCTCATACTGAGAGAATATAGCCATCTTGTGCCTGTATAGTCCGTCCCAATTCTCTGAAGTGGCCTTTTGTGTTCTCATGTTAGGTTAAAGCAATAATGGAAGTCAAACAGCACTGCTCTGGCAGGTCCAGACTGAGCTCAAACAGTGAGCAATGTTAGAGCTGTCATCAGAGAAAAGGGACTTGGCCAAATAGGTTAAGTCTCTTATTACAGGCATTACAGGAGGAAACATACTTACTGTCAAACTCCAACAACATAAGACCAAAAGCAAGTGGGAAACACCTTTACTTTTAGGATCATTAATTTTTCATTCATTGATCTTCAGTAATTGTGCTACTGAACGAGGCTCGTATGGTTCAGCAACATAAAGGGAAAACATGCAAGGAGAAAATTTGACAATAGAATTATTTATTAAAATAGATAAGTATATCGGGCGGCATGGTGGTGTAGTGGTTAGCGCTGTCGCCTCACAGCAAGAAGGTCCGGGTTCGAGCCCCGTGGCCGGCGAGGGCCTTTCTGTGCGGAGTTTGCATGTTCTCCCCGTGTCCGCGTGGGTTTCCTCTGGGTGCTCTGGTTTCCCCCACAGTCCAAAGACATGCAGGTTAGGTTAACTGGTGACTCTAAATTGACCGTAGGTGTGAATGTGAGTGTGAATGGTTGTCCGTGTCTATGTGTCAGCCCTGTGATGACCTGGCGACTTGTCCAGGGTGTACCCTGCCTTTCACCCATAGTCAGCTGGGATAGGCTCCAGCTTGCCTGCGACCCTGTAGAACAGGATAAAACGGCTAGAGATAATGAGATGAGATGAGATGAGATGAGATGAGATAAGTATATCTATCCATCATCTGTAACCACTTATCCTGTTCTACAGGGTCGCAGGCAAGCTGGAGCCAGTCCCAGCTGACTATGGGCGAGAGGCGAGGTATACCCTGGACAAGTCGCCAGGTCATCACAGGGCTGACACAGAGACAAACAACCATTCACACTCACATTCACACCTACGGTCAATTTAGAGTCACCAGTTAACCTAACCTGCATGTCTTTGGACTGTGGGGGAAACCGGAACACCTGGAGGAAACCCACGCGGACACGGGGAGAACATGCTAACTCCACACACAAAGGCCCTTGCCAGCCACTGGGCTCGAACCCAGGACCTTCTTGCTGTGAGCTGACAGTGCTAACCACCATGCCGCCCCTAAATAAGTATATTAAAAGATTAAATTCCATCAGGGTAAGTGTGATGGCAAGAGAAAAAAGTATAAAGTAAATCAGTCATATGATATAATGCAAAACAAAGAGACAAAAGTGACTCTTGCTGGAACGGAAGGAGGGAATGCCAAACCCCTGCCGGGTAGCCCTTTTTAAAGCACCAGTACTGCCATCAAGTGACTAGCAGCACTTGTGCTGCTACCCTGTAAAACACAGATAGAGACCAAAACACAGACAGGCAGGCAGTAATGGGCTGGCCCTAACAATTGCTTTATCCTGGTTATGGTCGCAGAGGATCCGGCGCACATCCCAGGAACACTGGGCATGAAATGGGACTACGTCCTTACATCTTAACGGTCCATCAGTTGGTCATAAGGCACTATGAACACACACTCATATCTAGTGTGCAATTTTAAGTAGCGAATCCAACTTCCACGCTTCTACGTTCAGAATAAAATTTGCAAATAGTGTATGTTTTAAAAAGAAAAGTAACATTAATTAACTAAACTATGACTGATTAATACCAAACAAATGCAGAGCGGGTATATTACCGCAACACTTCTGAGAAATATACAGCAAATCTATATTCCAATGATATATGACAAAACACTAGGTGAATTTGTCTAATACTTCTCATTATGAGACTATTTCAAGACAATTTTTCAAGTCTATTTGCAAAATTATCTGCCAATAGAACAACACAATTTTAAGCCTGAAATGAGGTAAAATGTCTTGAGATAAGCTTAGGCTCATAAGAAGAAACATTATTCAATGGAGCTACCCAAAAGTTACCCAATTAGCTCAGCTTATAATTAATTCAGGCAATTATGTTTAGTTAAATCAGAAAGCCAGAATCGTCATGACAATTAAAAATACAATTAATTACGTAGGCCCCTGCAAGCTAAGACAACCTTAAAGCACCCAGTCATTTGCATTGATTTAACAGAATCGAGAAAATCAAAAGCAGTTAACTGTCATGACTTTTTTTTTTCTTTTTCCTCACATCAGTGTCAGAAAGAGCTGACTCAAACAATTAGTGGTAATTTTGCTTCCAGTCAACTGACAACAAATGCAAAACTTGATCCATTGTTTTAAGAATGGTGTAGTGTTCACCAGTGATGCTCTGCTTCCACTTCATTGCCACCTCATTAATCGGAAATGCAATTAAACTAATAGCTTGGCAGAGAATCAGGTGCTGTCAGGGATGGGTGGATGTAATATAGTATGTTTTTTATGTACAAATCGAAGGTACAAGGTAGCAACCGATCTCATATAGTAATTGAAATCAAACAGCAAGGAAAAAGAACAGACCTGCTTTACCAGATCCGTCAGATTTTCTCTCCTCATTGGTTACTTGTATTGGTCGCGACTCTGGTCTGATTCCAATCTCTTTCCATCTATTGCTATTTACCCTCAGACTTTGTAACCAAAATGTGAAAATAATATTTAGTTGGGTGACCATCAATATGGGCAGCACGGTGGTGTAGTGGTTAGCGCTGTCGCCTCACAGCAAGAAGGTCTGGGTTCGAGCCCCGTGGCCGGCGAGGGCCTTCCTGTGCGGAGTTTGCATGTTCTCCCCGTGTCCGCGTGGGTTTCCTCCGGGTGCTCCGGTTTCCCCCACAGTCCAAAGACATGCAGGTTAGGTTAACTGGTGACTCTAAATTGACCGTAGGTCTGTGTCTATGTGTCAGCCCTGTGATGACCTGGCGACTTGTCCAGGGTGTACCCCGCCTTTCGCCCGTAGTCAGCTGGGATAGGCTCCAGCTTGCCTGCAACCCTGTAGGACAGGATGAAGCGGCTACAAATAATGAGATGAGATGAGATGAGACCATCAATATACTTAATTCATTCATTCACCTTCAGTAACAGCAATATCCTGGTGAATGTTGTGATGATTAAAGACTTTAAATATTTGAGTTAATTTTATCCCTAATAAATTTATTTATCCCTGATAAGCAAGCCTGTGGCGATGGTGGCAAGGAAATCCCCCTCAGACGACAAGAGGAAGAAACCTTAAGAGGAACCAGACTCAAAAGGGAACTCATCCTCATCTGGGTGATAACTGATAGCATGATTATAAATAACCCGCATCTATAAGTGTGTCCTATATAGTCACAAAGCAAAATTGTGTCCATCCATTACCCATAACCGCTTACGCTGTGCAGGGTCGTGGGCAAGGTGGAGCCTATCCCAGCTGACGATGTGTGAGAGGCGGGGTACACCCTGGACAAGTCGCCAGATCATCGCAGGGCTGACACATAGAGACAAACAACCATTCACACTCACATTCACACCTACGGTCAATTTAGAGTCACCAGTTAACCTAACCTGCATGTCTTTGGACTGTGGGGGAAGCCGGAGCACCCGGAGGAAACCCACGCGGGCACGGGGAGAACATGCAAACTCCACACAGAAAGACCCCCCGTTGACTACTGGGTTCAAACCCAGAACCTAGTTGTACTTGCTATGAGGCAATAGTACTAACCACCATGCCACCAGTGCAATTTTGTAACCAGGAAATTCATTATAGGTTTAGCATGAAGTCTATTTTGTTGACATTATCAACTGTTTGTTGATCGAGACTTGAGTGCAAAACTGTTCATGGCAATTGTAGTCCTCAACCATCATAGCAAAAAACTGTAAGTGAACAGATCCATCTTCCAAGTGTGTCTTGACTGTCCACATGGGCCATCCTCCACAGGAGCAATGTGATGAAACTCCAGCCAGATGTAGAGCATCAGGATGGATCAGGCAGGTCTGAAGAGGAGAAGAGATCAGCATCACTGGTGTCTCAGGATCGACATACTTTCTAGATGCATTCACTAGGTGCATAGTGAGAATATACCCTGGATATCAGTCCATTGCAAGGCACACTGGGGGACAATTTAGCTCAGTTTGTTCACTTACTGGCATGTTTTGGGAGGTAGAACGTGGAAGAAACCCACAAACAAAACATCCAAAGCTACACACGGACAGTAACCTGAGCACAGGATCAAACCAGGAACCCTGCAGCTGTGAGATGCTACCTGCGGCACCACTGTGCCATCCTACTATATATCCATCCATCCATCCATCCATTATCTGTAACTGCTTATCCTGTGCAGGGTCGCAGGCAAGCTGAAGCTGACTATGGGCGAGAGGCGGGGCAAGTCGCCAGAGAAAGGCCCCCGTCGGCCACTGGGCTTGAACCCAGAACCTTCTTGCTGTGAGGCGACAGTGCTAACCACTGTGCCACCCCTACTATATATCATCAGTCTATACAGTGCCTTGAAAAAGTATTCATACCCCTTGAACTTTTTCACATTTTTCAACCTTACAACCACAAACTTAAAAGTTTTTTATTGAGATTTTATGTGATAAACCAACACAGAGTAGCACATAATTGTGAAGTGAAACGAAAATGATAAATGGTCTTCAAAATTTTAAACAAATACAAATCTGAAAAATGTGGTGTGCATTAGTATTCAGCCCCCCTGCGTCAATACTTTGTAGAGCCACCTTTTGCTGCAGTTACTGTACAGCTGCAAGTCTTTTGTGGTACGTCTCTACCAGCTTTGCACATCTAGACACTGAAATTTTTGCCCATTCTTCTTTGCAAAATAGCTCAAGCTCGGCCAGATTGGATGGAGAGCGTCTGTGAAGAGCAATTTTCAAGTCTTTCCACAGATGCTCAATGGGATTTAGTTCTGGACTTTGACTGGGCCATTCTAACACATGAATATTCTTTGATCTAAACCATTCCATTGTAGCTCTGGCTGTATGTTTAGGGTCATTGTTTTGCCGGAAGGTGAATCTCCTTCCCAGTCTCAAGTCTTTTGCAGCCTCCAACAGGTTTTCTTCCAGGATTGCCCTGTATTTAGCTCCATCCATCTTCCCATCAGCTCTGACCAGCTAACACAGACAAACATCAAATTCACACTCACTTTGGGGTGGGGCTGGGGTGGGGAGTTCTCTTTGTAAATTAATATCTTGATATGTTGTCAATGAGAGTTAAATTATTTGAAATGTTCAATAGTTTGTACAGATTCTTCTTCTCAGAATCAAATTAAATCTCACTGCAAAAACAGCCTTTCTAATAAACAGCACTTGAGAAGCTGCAGTCTGAAGGACTTTAAAGTACTTCTAGGTGTGTTGTCAAAGGCTCAGCCTATTATTATTATTATTATTATTTTGAGTACAAAAGAATACCAGGGTCGTTGCGTCTTTGTCAGTGCACCATCCAGCTCTTTCTACAGATTTACGTCCTTTGAGTCTTTGAAAATATCTGTGTGGAACTTCTTTTGTGTCAGTGTTAAGCCATGTGTTTGTGTGACAGTATTTCTCAGGCTACATCCACACGACAACGGCAACGAGATTTTATTTTAAAAAATATCGCATCCACATGGGCAATGGATCAGTAAAATATCAGGTACATATGGCAACGCAACGCTTGCTGAAAATGATGCAATACACATGCCACACCTCTACGTGCGCTGTAAGACGGTCCCATCGGAGACACCAGAACAATAGAAGAAGTAGGACGCATGCGCATAAACCCCTTCTTCTACCCGGCGTGAAGCACTCACAGGAACAAACACACAACAACAAGAAGATGGCTGCGACTATGCGAGGAAATCGTGCCTTCTGTGTGTACAAATTAGTTTTATTAGTGTGCATAGTTTTATATAACTTAATTTTCTTATTGCGTGTGAACATTTTGAAAAGCATTTTTATATAATTTATATAACTTTTTATATTGTGTGTGAACATTTTGAAAAGCAGTCTTATCCAATAAAAAAAAGAAATTCAAGAAATGGTTCAGTTACTTGTTTATTTAAAAGAAAAGCTGTATATAAAAGTGAATGCAATGCAGTGGTTCATACAAAACAGCGAGAGTGCTGCTTGTTCTAGTCATGTGGTTGTGACGTCATTGTAAACAAATCTGTTCTACTCATCCAGACGACTTCGCAATGGCGCCGTTGCCAGATTTTTCCACTCTGGAACCCGTTCTCAAAAAATATCGTTTTGGGGCACCCAAAACGCCGGTGCCGTGTGGACTCCAGGCCGAAACGATAAACAATTTTATCAGATTCACCTGAATCCGTTGCCGTGTGGACAGCCTCTCATTTCAGTGGTCATTGTTGGTTCTTTTTAATCATAGTAAAAAATGAGAACGTCATCGTACGACTTGTGATTCGTTCATAATTTGCATCCGATTGGCTGCCCACTTTTTCAATTGCTTTCTTTAATTGCTGATTTGATGTGAAAGAGGAAAAACTTCCCTGTTGTAATATGATTATGAAAATCACAATCGCAGAGAGGCACAAATAACCCCTTGGTAATCCTTCGAGAAAATTGGAGAATATTTAATTAGCTGTCGACCCTTGTTGTTCTCGTTCTCTCCCTCCCCCTCTTTTCCTTTCTCTCAGCTCGTGCTGTGCTCCTGCTTTTTCCTCCAGCTCTAGAGACTTGAGACTCATGTAAGTTAGTTAGCATACTGAGCCCTGAATGCAAGAAAGAGTTCTCCATGCAGAGGGTGGCAAATTACTTTCAACCCTTCCTCTGTCAGCAAAAATCGAGATGGAAAGAATATGTGAAGGAGGTTTTGATTGGGTTTCAGCTAGGGAGGTAACAAAGGCGAGAGTAAATATATATATATACCCAGTAAATAACCCACAACAACAAACACAGTAAAGCCATAATAATATTAAAAGTAAATAATCCACCATATCACATCGTTCTGGATTTCAAAGAACCAGTGAATGCAGTCTGAGTGTTAATTATTGTGTCGTGACATTGTGTGCCATGCTAGTTAATCATTTGTTAGCATGGTTTTGGGCTGTGAGACAGTTTGTCCTTTTGGTAGGAATTCTTCATGTTAAACCATGTGACGAAATAGTATGACGTATGCATCCACCACCGTGCTGGGTGATTATACAAATCCAAAATGCCGTCTCGTGCGAACAATAACAGTGATGCACCTCCAACTTTCTAGAAATATGATTCTCTGGAGTCCTCAGCCAAGTCGAGATTCAGAGAAAAAGTTTAAATTTGTGGCTTTGACCCGTATATGTTAAAGCCATCCAATTATACAGAGGATTTAGCCTCATTCTATCTTGTTCTACAAAAAAAAAAGTGCATAAGTAAACTGAAGTTACTGGGTCACTGGAACAGCATTGCTAATATCTCCCCTGGCAAAGTTGACCCACATTGTTCTCCTTGTGTATCCAAACTCGCTAAGGTTCCTCACCCTGCTTCTAATCTGGCTTTCTTGGCAGATCTTTCATTTATCCTGTTGCTTCTTGATACTGCGATATGATTTTTCGTCTTGATCTTATCATGTCCTAATTTGAGTGTCGGTGCCCAATCTGGATTTGTTTTATCGCGTAGGTTTGCCCGTGCTCCTGCAAGGTGAAAAGCAGAGTGTTCGCTCTAAAGCTCAAGTTCAATTTAATCAGCAGGAAACAGCTTTAATTAGCACTGAACTTTTATCAGATATAACGTGGTCACCACACACACGGGTGTAATTAGCTTTTTCCTCAGTTAAGTCCTTACAATGTATGTTTTTGAACCACAGCGTATGCACGGCGTTCTCCGGGCAGTTCTTTATCTGTTTTGTCGCCATTTTTAATTATTTTGGGAATTATGAAGAACTGTTTCTCTTTGTCACGAGTGGCATCATTACCACAATTATATCCTGCACACAAAGTAGGCTTTGTTTTTCTTCAAAGGCAATGAAACCAAAAGAAAATCATGAAACATTGCAGCAGCTCATGTGAAGCGCTGCTATCTTGGTTGTTATTATCATCCAACATGGTGGACTTCCGGTTCGGAAAATAAGCATGATGTCCAGGGCTTTGAACCGGTTCAAGGAACGAAAACGAAAACCGGGAACTTTTTCTATTTCACATGGAACAGAAACGAAACCAGAAACTTTATTATTTTTTATGTTCCGGAACAGAAACGCTTATTAAAACTAATGGTAACCGGTTAATACCGGTTTTTATTTCGTTCCTCAAAGTTTCCGTAGCCTACAAATAAAAAAGTCATTCTTCTCCTGCGCAAGTTTCTATGACCCGCTGGGATTCACTTCCTGTGTGACGTTCGCTGACTGAATGGAGAGAGCGGGAAGATGGACTACTATCACGTCTCCACGTGATAATAAGTGAGTAAGTGCATTACTGAGTGTCTGAGCAAAGAAGAGCCTGAACGATGCAACCTCCCTATTGGCTGTTTGTAAAAATGTATCAATTGTTGCCCCTCCCACGGGAATCATCGCGGGCTCGAGAGACGAGACCTGACGAGTTAGTTCGTTGGTAGCAGAACAAAATGTCTGGACACAAATCGGGTTTTCAGAAAAGGAAAGAAAATAAACGGAGGGTCGAAAATACAAAAAAGGAGGCAGAAAATGCAAAACGAGTTTTAAGGTAGGACAAATGGTTACTTTTTAAGGCAGCCTGCCATGGCTGCAGGCTTTCAGTTGTGTCATTGAATGGTTACTTTTCTGAGGCAGCCCGCCGTGGCTGCCTGCAGGCTTATTTATTATAGCCCATTTAGTTAAAATAGTTGATATAAAATGTTTATAGTTATAGTTATGTGATGGTTGTCCTGATTTAGACTGGTGATTTTTTTTTTTTTTTGGGGGGGGGTTGCGCGATGTTGCACCCGGGTCCAGATTAGGGCAGAACCGGCCCTGGCTACATTTCAGGTGTAGTTTGTTTTATGTATGTATGTACTTGCATAGATGTGTACTTGGTCTTCCAATATGTCGCCTAACAAAATCTTGCGGCGCGGTGACGTCATGCGGTAGCCCTCCATAGGGCCTGACTAGCCTTTGGTAACACACTAAACGAATTCTCTTTCATTTTTGGCACTTTTTCTGTTTGTGTAGATGGGAAGACATACTGAGAATCCAAATCGCCAACATTTGAAATAATAATTGTTTTGAATTATTTCTTGTCTTATTTAATGAAGGTTGTAATATAATTAGCCTACATGTGGCTTAAGCTGGATGAGACAGAGACATAATTTTATAGCCATTTGTTAAACAGCTGACAGGGAACGTAATTAACCGTTCCGGGAACGAATTTTTTTTGTTCTAACTGGTTCGGGAACGTCTATTTAATGGTGGAACCCAAAACCGGAAACGTTAAAATTCTGTTTCTGTTCGGAACGAACCAATAGGAAAAAAATTCTGGTTCAAAGCCCTGATGACGTCACATGCACACGGAGAATAGTGAAACTGCAAAACAACAGATCTAGAATGGTGAAGCCTTCGAAAACATGGAATGAAGATTATTTTGATCTTAGATTTTATGCTTCGAAGTAATGACATTCATAAACTAATCTTAGTAGAATTAGGACATCGAGAGATTAAATATCATATGAAAATACGGGGCAAACTGTGCACTTATTAAACCCTGCACTGCAACACATTCCCTACAAGCCGAAAGCAAAGCTCAGCTTGACCTGTTATCCTCTAAGGTCTAAGGAAGACATGTATAAAAACTCTTCTTTACTGGCACCCAGATGTTGGAATGAACTTGTCCCCTCACTGTCTAGACAGCTGAGTCAATGGATGTCTTTAAACTAAATTCAGCTTTACACTGCTTTTTGATTTTCAGACATACAGCATTTTCTCTTGGCAGACAAAAAAATTTCTGCATGTTGTAAAATATTTTTTTGGCCATGAGTAGAGAGAGGCAGTCAATTTAGTGCCAGTGCAACCAAAGACACCTTCTGACAATGTTCCGGCAGTATCAGAAAATTTTAATTAAAAATGCCACCGCTACAGTGATCATCTAACAGCCACCAGGAATAACACAGCACTATGTGAAACTCATGGGACAGCGAGGAATACAGTCATGGCAATGATGAAATGTAAACAGAAAAAAAAACATCCTGATTAGTGCAAGCTCATTTTGACAAATGTTTCTGTTGAAATGACCCCATTTTCTGCCTGAGAATAGATCATGCTGATTGATGACGTAAGCAGAGCATATTAATTTTCTCTATGCCACAGCACAGTTGAGTTCTCGAATCTAGGGTGGGTTTCCCAAAAGCCTCTTAACGCTAAGAGCATCTTAACTAGGAGAGAGAGTGTTCATTGTGCTGCTCACTCTACCATTTAACGGTGATCTTTGTGTTATGATGGTTTTGGGAAACTTGGCACTGATTGGTCAGAAGCTGTGCATTATTTCTGTATGAAAATAATGTAATTCTGGCTGTTACATGAACAACAGGTTTATATTAAAGGAGAACTGAAGTCATTTTTAAACTTGCTTTATTTCTTAATTAATGTGTTATTCAATTACGTTTTCGTTTTTAATAAACTTATATCGTGACTCGTACTGGCAACTAATTGCAATTAAATATTATACTTATCGGCCTATTCGGTTTTTAGCCATGTTGAATTTAGTTTGTTTGGTCCACGGCAGGCGTCACTTATCCGCACAATCTTCACGAGACTTGTGCGAGACTTCGAAATGTGAAGTGTCAGCCAGGTGTCAGTGCTCCCATTTTAAAAACTGTTTTCCAAATGAAATATTGCACAAAAACGAGTTTAAATGATGATTACTGCCTACTTTTTTCAAACTTTCCTGATTGCTATCAAAACAAACAAAACGTCCGGCTTGATTACATCAGCATTCGAAGGAGGGCGCGCGCATCTTTTGACAACGTTGGCAGATGTTGGTCACTTAGATTTCCACTGTATGTTTTACTTCCGTCCTACGATATCTCGCACAGGTCTCAACGAATCTCATTTACGGCCATCGCTTTGACATATGGGCTGATATATTACATAGGATATTTCAAACACTGGGGCGGCATGGTGGTGTAGTGGTTAGCACTGTCGCCTCACAGCAAGAAGGTCCGGGTTTGAGCCGCGTGGCCGGCGAGGGCCTTTCTGTGCGGAGTTTGCATGTTCTCCCCGTGTCCGCGTGGGTTTCCTCCGGGTGCTCCGGTTTCCCCCACAGTCCAAAGACATGCAGGTTAGGTTAACTGGTGACTCTAAATTGACCGTAGGTGTGAATGTGAGTGTGAATGGTTGTCTGTGTCTATGTGCAGCCCTGCCTGTGATGACCTGGCGACTTGTCCAGGGTGTACCCCGCCTTTCGCCCGTAGTCAGCTGGGATAGGCTCCAGCTTGCCTGCGACCCTGTGGAACAGGATAAAGCGGCTAGAGATAATGAGATGAGATTTCAAACACTCTTAACTTGCTATAGCAGTGACAAAATAGCTAACAAAAATGCATTCCTATATTTAATAAAATGAGATAAATAGAATTTTGCTGATAAAAAAATTGCCTTCAGTTCTCCTTTAATTTATTTATCACCATGCATTATTGTTTCTATCGTAATAGCTCATACACAGGAACTTGTATGTGGTGAAAACCCCATGATCTAAGTCTAATAATAAACAGATAAAAAAAAAGTGGTGGTTAACCAAAAAAAAAAAAAAAACAAGTAGAGTTGCTGCTGAGGTAAAGTTTTTGTTTTGAGTCTCAGGTGTCAGTGCTTTGTAACAGTCACAATGCTTTGTAACACTGGAAAGTCTTCAAGACAGAGGCATTTATAGGCTTTCCAATTTTTTTTTTTTTTATAAAATGACAAGCTGCATTTTTTGACAGGGATAAAGGAGATGCAGGTAAGGGAATGACTGTTTATCTTTGCTGTAACGTAAGTTGTAACTGGAATGAACTTATTTTGTGGCTGTTCCACAAAATTACATGTAAAAATAAACAAAAAGTGTGACATGGTATTCATTAATAAAGTAATGAATTGTAATACAGTAGCAAATTAGTGTAATGTAAGCGGAAAAACACACTTCAGGTTGTGTGAAAAAAAAAGCTTCACGTTGGGCTGTACCACACCACTCGTGTGTATTATTTTCTTATAATGGCATGGTCCTTCATATGTTATTCCTTACTTAATTACAGATCTCTCGTTAGTGTGTTCGTCGTATAATCTGACATGGAGAACATGTTATCACCTAAGATTTTATTGGGATCATTTCCTACAGCGTGACGAGCAATAATCTTTAAAAACCGTTGTAAAAGTACAGTCTAAAACCAGCTTACGACTACTGTACGTACCTCTTCACCAAGCACTTAAAAGAGCACTAATATAAAAACAAAACCACTCTTACAGGATATTAGGTCTATAATATTTTTAGACCCTGGTCTATTTGTAGCAGCGTGAGGATATTTATTTTTGATGGTGACTATAAAGCATTTCTTGAAGTCAGTCTGGATAAGGGTGCCTGCCAAATACTGTAAATGTAAATGCAGTCTATCCGGCACTTCGTCGCTAGCTGGGTTTGCACACTGCCTGTGCTGGATCGTGCACCCTTCTTAGCAATGATGGCACTGTTTCAATAGGATGGCACGTGGAAGGAAAAGGTTTGAGACAGGTTTGAAAATCTGTCTGCATCTGGATACCTGGATTAAATTGGGCTAGAGGAAATAATGTACCAGTTGGGGTAATGGAACAAACAAACAGTCTTATTTCTCTTCAGTTATTTCTCATCAGAAAAAAATAAAAATAAAAAATCTTAAACCACAATTACAGCTTATTTTCTCTCACCCTTAATGCTTTCCACTGCCATTTTTTTATTCCCCTGACATATAATGCAGGGGGATATACAGCAGCTATCGCTCTGTCTGTCTGTAAACGTTTTAGTTTCCAGAGCATAACTCAAAAACTATTAGGATTTTTTTTTTTTTTTTCACGAAACCTGACAGTTATACTAAGTGACTAGAAGAGTTGTACCTTTTGACAATTTGGGATATTTTTTTTCCCCCGGATTTCCATGGCAACCAATTCAATTTAGGAAAATTTGGAGTGGGATTTCATGTGGGGACCGGGGGGATATGTCATCTCCTGATATCTCTTGTTCCTGGTTAGCTGCTACACTAGAACTGTCACACATGATTTTATGGTGTGTAGGATAACAACAGATGCATGTACGCTGTCTTTAAAAAAAATAAGCCAGAGGGAGGGATCGCAGAAGGCAGAATTTTATGCAAACATGCAATTAAGATTTGACTTGATGAATTGCTACCTCCTAATATTTCCTCTTCTTCTTTGTCTCCTTCTTCTTTTTCTTCTCTTCCTCCTCCTTTTATCCTTCTCCTTGTTCTTTTCATCCTTCTTCTTCATCTCCTCCTTCTTCTTCTTCATCTTCTTCTTCCTCTCCTCCTCCTTCTTTTTCTCCTCCTCCTCATCCTAGTTCTTCTTCTTCTCCTCATCATCTTCTTCTTATTATTATTATTCTCCTCCTTGTTCTTCTCCTCCTCCTTCTTCTTTTTCATCTTCTGCTCCTTCTTCTTTTTCTCCTCCTCCTTCTCCCCCTCCTCCTTGTTCTTCTTCTTCGTCTCCTCCTTCTTTTTCTTCTTCTTCTTCATCTCCTCCTCCTCCTTGTTCTCCTTCTCCTCCTCCTTCTTCTTCTACATTTAAGCTAATAATTATTAAGAGTCCTAATAAAGTTATGCCTTTCCCTGAGAAAACAATTGGTGTATCTACAAGAAGAAAGGAAAGAAAGAAAAATAAAACAGCATCATGAAAAAAAACAACTGATTATAGTGTCATTTGGAAATTGCACACCACTCTGCCTAAAATTTGTCAGAAAGAAGTTGTCAGAGTAGCTACTACATCTGCATAGGCTCCAGAGGTTTGTGCTACGCTGTATGTGTGTGTGTGTGTGTGTGTGTGTGTGTGTGTGTGTGTGTGTTTTCGAATGAACTTGTGGTATATCTCAGAGAAAAGGTGTTTGTATGTGATTAGGCTTTCATGCTTCCACTCTCTTTTCTCTAAAGCTTATCAAAATGCCTCCACTTATCCGTTTGCCAGTTTTGGGCTCCTTCGTTTATGCACTTTTTCTTAATGTCATCGATTTATGCAGTCACTTGTCTGCTTGTGTTTTTGTCTGTGTGTTTTAATAGTTTCCATAACAACTTTAGGGCCATTTTATTGCTGCTGTACTTCCTTTTAATTCAGCTCTCAGTTTGTCCACTTACTTTTCTTTTTTCCCAGACTCACTTATTACTCTTTTTTACTTCATCAACTAAATTGCTGTGACTCTCCATCTGGTTTACACGTCCTTCAATATCACCCTTTTTTATGCTGAATTTTTCACCTCTATTAACACTCCTCTTTTTTATAAAGTAACGCATAATCTTTTTAAACTTGTTTTGCTGTAATTTAGAAATCATTCACTGCGCTACTTTACCGTTTAAATCAGTACAAATGGATAAGGGAACAAGTGGCACAACAGCGACACAGGGCTTTTGGTCTTATCAGTGATGTAGAGCAGGACCATAATTATTTACCCGATGTGAGCCCTCCAGCTGGAGAATGACAGCGAGGCATATGGCATGGCTCTGAAGGAAACTCTACAATCTCTGTACTCCACCTGTAAGGCTGCACTATCTCTTCATCTCTCCATTAACTGCAAGTCACCAACTCTGTATGACTGCCAAAGTTGCACTGCTCCAACAAGCTTCAAGATCCTCACAGGCTGATTAGTTCCTAAATACAGTGATTATAGGCAAATGAGTAATTCCATCTGGGCTTTTTGCTGAATTATATCCTGTATTGACAAACATGAGTTCTTCAGAAAGCCAAACCGGTGGTGTATTGGTTAGCATGGTAGTGTAGTGGTTAGCACTGTCGCCTCACAGCAAGAAGGTTCTGGGTTCAAGCTCAGTGACCGACAAGGGCTTTTCTGTGTGGGGTTTGCATGTTCTCCCCGTGTCTGCGTGGGTTTCCTCCGGGTGCTCCGGTTTCCCCCACAGTCTAAAGACATGTGGTTTGGTTAACATGAGGCAGCCATGGCCTGAGGTTGGGCTGAAGTGCCCTCGAGCAAGGGCACCAAACCCACAACTGCTCCCTGGGCGCTGTAGTATAGCTGCTCACTGCTCTGGGTATGTGTGTGTGTACTGTATGTGTGTGTGCATGCATGTCTATGTTCACTGCTTCAGATGGGTAAAATGCAGAGGTTAAATTTCACTGTGTGTACATGTGACAAATAAAGGCTTCTTGGCTTCAAACTGGATATGAAAAAAAGAGTATTTTGAGCAGCATTTACATAAGAAATGTGGTATTCATGAAAATCCAGTTCATTTGGGGAGGACAAGGTATCCTAAGAGAGTTTGACATTATGTAAGCTTCAGTGGCGAACTGTTACTAGTAGAGCTGAGACTTCAGCTCAGCAAAAATTTAGCCAGACACACCAAAAAAGCAACAGGATTTTTCAAGGGATTAGCGGCAGGGTGCCAGGTCGCTCCGTTGTTTGTAGTTGTTGATATTGATTTTAAAAGTAACTAAGTAAATTAGACAGGGAAATAAATACTTAATTCTGAGCGAAAAATACTATAGCGAGTATGCATGGAAGAAGAGTCTGGAGACAGAAATTTTAGTTTCTCAGTCGTTATCCTGTGCTACTTGCTCTCGATAGCACTGGCTTGACTTCTTTATTAGCATTCGCTAACACTACTGATGAACAACTCGTGGTTAAGCTCACGTTGGCCTTCAATCAGGCCTAGGGGGATTAAATTTTTGGTCCCTCCCACTATAAATCCAAATCTGATTGGTTCATCTGTCACTTCCTACATAAATATACACTGCCATGGCCTTCTGTCCTGGCAATGAAGTCCTAACCAATGAGTGAGCCAACTCTAAACTCTTCTCAGCCTAGAGACAACAAACAACAAAATCTCATTGGATAACTCGAGTTTAATGTTTTCAGGGCAATAACCCTTTCATTTCTGAAGCAAGTTTGATAGAAAATGAGGTAGAATTAGAAGAGAATAATTATTATTAAAGAATGAAAGGAATTAAATATGACATTTGAAATGCTGATGTCTTTGGGCCTTCTCTGAAGGCCTACAAGGCCCTGACGGTTCCCCTCTGATAAGTTTATGTATAAGAAGACTCACTTGATTGATGGGCTTTATATCATATTATTGGCAGGATTAACTGCAAAAAAATTTCTGAAAGGATTATGCTATCAGGTTTAACTAGCTTATGTATTTCAGTTGCACCCACAAAATTAATGAAAATTACTGAACTCTGTTGAACTGTTGTTTCAAATTAATGACTTGAAAGAAAGCAATCAGAAAGCAATCCGCACATTAAGACTAGCTGTTTAATTATGGTGAAGAAATGCTGCTGCATTACAGGAGGAATGTATGCTACGGGAACTGATTAGTTGCAGTGGCTGAGCTGTATTTTTGTAAGATTTTTCACACGCCGCACTTACGAGATGCTCTTTCACTGCTTCGTCATTATTTTCCTGTTTTTAGTTCTCTGTAAGCCTTGGCTTTTATGGAGTTTTATGGGTGTCGCTAAATGTAAATCAGCTTTGTCATGAACACGCTTTGCATTTTATGAGTATTAACATAAGCACATCAGCGTCACCAAAACATTTGTTAATCTGGATAGAGCTCAGGTTGGTGTATGAAAACATTTCATTAGTGACACCCAATATGTGTGAGTGCTGGAGATTATCATCCACCTTCTCTGGTTATTAACAGACACCATTTAGAGAAGGCTGATGGTGTAAGAGTTTAACGAGACACTATGTTTTGTCACTGCAGCCGTTCGTAATAAAGATGTCTTGATTCATGGTGAAGATCCTTGATTTTAATTACCAGTTGGTAATGTGTGCATGGACCGAAAACTAAGTCTCTCTTTCTCTCTCTCAGCTGCTACCACTTCACACTTTTTTTCTTTATTGATATTTGATTCTCTTTCATCTTTTATATCACTATATCACTAACACATCTACAGAGACTCTTGGTAAAACTTCTTCCATGCTGTTAACAGAGTAAGGTGGCAGATGCTCGGCTGTCATTGCCGATCAGTTTGACAGGACTAATCAGTAATCACAGTCCCCACCACTCAACATGTCAAACTGCACACATAAGCAGTGACATGCAAAGTTGAATGTTGAATGAACGACACAAAGCAGAGGGTGCAAATGAAAGGAAAACTTTCAGGATGCCTTTCCTTTTTTATTTATTTTTTTTCCTTTTTAAATCAAACTGGGTGAAAAGTCTTACATCAGGCACACCAGAACATCTCTAACGAATGCCTCGAAAAACTGACTACGTTCAGAAGTCATCAATGCTTCAGCTGTTTTTCCTGATTGCCATTCATTTTTCCATGTGTATTATTGTTTGCCCAAGACAGTGCATACTTAGTGCCGGTCCCAAGCATGGATTGATTGGGGAGGGTTGTGTCAAGAAGGGCATCCAGTGCAAAACCTATGCCAAATCAAATATGTGGAACAGATCCACTGTAGTGACCCCTAACAGGAGCAGCCGAAAGAAGATTATTATTATTGTTTGTCCAAGTATAAGGGCCTGGTCCCGCAACACTGATAACTATAGCTATAACCATAATGATAAATAAATCAGTCCCCTGCATTTTATGTGGTTGGTGGTCACACCAGACCGATAATGATACTGTACCTACAGCCCAGGCCTGGGTTTATCGGTATAGAGATCTTGCAGTCACGTGACCGGAAAGTACACAGCCGCCATCTTGTCGGTAAAAAACACAGCTGAATACTGCTGCACTCGTGTACAGACTGGATCAATTTCAACCGACGGACTACATGGCTCATTTTTCTAATGAACAGATAACTAGATATATGTCTAAAATAAACGATCTACAGATTAGTGACCCTTATGGCTTACCGGACGTAGTTTTCACGACCGTGTCAGTGGATTTTGAACTGCCAGCGGAATATCCAGACGTGTATAATTACCTCATTAACTTTCCCTCGCTGTTCAGTGGTGAAGCACTGCGTGCTTATAAATCTCTGGACAGTTATCTTTACAGAAATTCAGGATTTGTCAGCGACTCAGATGTGGCATCTTGTAAACAAGAAAATAACAATCCTCATTGGATGGGTAAGTCACTTAAGTATTGAGTATAGCACTGACCAGCCGATTATAGAATAGAATAAGGTAATTCCAGCTGTAATTCCAAATCGTCCGTCTTGTTTACCATGGATGTGGCGTTGGAGAGGTAGAGGCTTGGCAGTGGAGATTTGAGTGGCTGTTTTCTGAGCTTAGTCAACAGGCCGGCTCTGCAGCCTCGCTTTTGCTTCCGCTCCCGACACCGCCTCCTTCGCTTTGCTTCCGATAACAATCCACGGAGACCCCGCTGGTCTCACTATCTCGTCCAGAATGTTGTGCATGCGATGGAAATCGCTACAAACCGTCATTTTCTGCTGGAAACCAATGTCCAGTAAGTCCATACGGTTGTAGTGGATATTGAAGTCCGGTACAGACGAACAACACTCAAAAATACACATAAAAAATGTGCACAGGTAGGGAGAGCTTGTAGCCGCAGCCGTTGTAGTAGAATTGTATATAGTAGGTTTTCCAGAAGAAAAGGTAGAAGTAGAAGGCGGAAATATGGCATTTAACCGACAAGATGGCGTCTGTCACAATCTGGATCGGCTGTGACGTCACATGCAAGTGCTCCATTGGTGAGATTGCTTCTGGAGTGATTTTTCCAGACTTGAACCGAATCCGATAAAACATCTGACCAATCAGGTGATTGTTTACATGTGAGCACACACTACACACATACACTACACACACTTTGCCACAAATACTATCTGTGGATCATGTAAAAAAGATTTTGCAGCATGAGGTCTCATGTCTGATATACTTTCCTCTGTGCCCACTGCCAAATATATATATATATATATATATATATATATATATATATATATATATATATATTTTTTTTTTTTTTTTTTTTAAATGACCTAAATTAGATAAAACATAAAACTTATCACCTTACTCACACTGGAGTCGGAGCACTGAGTGCCCACTTACACATTCACAAAAGACTATTCATATGGTAACGGAATGATAATTACTTTCACTCTCAGTTTCGATTAGTTTCTCTTTCACGGTGGGAATGCCCACTGTAAACAGGATAAACAAGTGTTGCCAGGCAAAACAAACTTCGCCCGGTAGCACTTATGATGAATATGAAGGAAGATATTGCAAAAAAAAAAAATAGGTACCCTATGGGTCCATGTGGCAACTGCTTATAAAAAAAATTGTTTTCTGATACCATGTCCATACAGTAAATATAGCATATATATTTGTTCTCCAAGGCAGTAGCCACAAAAATTATGTGTAATCCAAAAATGAACAATTTAAAAATCACAGAAGTAAAATATACCAAGTGTTTGTACTTTACTCTACTCTTAGGGGGTAGTCACACTAGAGGCGGAATGATACGGAATGTCGTCGGAATGAAAATTCTTTGTATATTCCGGGATATTCAAAGTGCATTCTAAAAATTCTGACTGCATTCTGAGTGCATTCCAAACATTCAGGCCCATTCTTGTAGCCGGGCCGAATGTTTTGCTCATGCTCAAAACATTCGAGGTGCATTCGATGAGGAGAAATATCAAACGTCATTCGAAGTGTATTCTATAAATATTCTTACGGCATTCTAAATATTCTGATCACATTCGAGAGAAAAATCGAAATGGCAAGCCACTTCAAAGTCTGCCAGAATATTCCAAATGTGCCTTGAATGAGTCGGAATGCTGCTGGAATCTATTTCGATATTAAAATAGTTCAGCTGGAATGCACTTCAAATGCCGTCTGAATATTTCGTTTGCTGCTCGAATACATCTCGAATGCAGTCGGAACGTCCCGATTGGCCCTCGAATGAGTCCAGACGTAATTCAGAACACCACCGAATCGCATAAAAATGCGGCTAGCTGCTGCTGGAACTTCAGTCTGCATTGAGGAGTTGCCTGCTCAACATCAACCTTTTGTCCATTGTTTTAAAAAGTTTCCCAAGTTTCTCACGTCATGCCACCAAGGTCAAGAACTCCACCACTGGCCACGGCCATGGTCAGGTCTGATACCTTCTGGGTTTTCTCCTCCTAATGTTTCTTCTCCTTGCCTCCTCCACATCTCTTTCAAGCAGGTCTTGCTGGAGGACAACAATCTGGAACAAAGCAACATGGTCCATGGTTCTGAATAAGTGTGACGGGGCCTTTACCTCTTACAGTTTTCGAAACTGAAACCTCCAAACCGAGGCTGACATGCACACGCTGTCGCCATGACCCAAACTCTTATTTCCCGGAAATGGCCCAGCGCTAGAGCTCAGTGGTCTCAATACTCTTTTTGACAACTTCCCGTAACAACTCGGAAGTGTGTCACACATGGGACCACTGGCTGAAAAAGGCGAGGAAAGGGGGACAACCTGGAGTATATTTTAAAATAGGAACGCACTTTCCCTCGGTAATAAGCATAAACATGTCTGAAAGCGATTTCTTTAGTCTAGTCCATTTATTTCGAGTGGTGAACTGAATTGTGTACACTCACCGGCCATTTTAATAAGAACACGTGTATGTGCATGCGCAGTGCCGTTCTAGTGATCTGCATGCGCAGTGCACGATTGTTACACTCTTACATACAGTATGAGTGTATAAGGCAGTAGCCACAAAAGGCTTGGCCGGATGACCTCCAAAATGTTGTAGGTTCTATTTGAGACCAATGCCCATCTATCCTGAAATTTTCATGAAGATTGGTCCAGCCATTTTCCTGTAATATTGCTAACAAACAAACAAGCAAAGAAACCTGGCTGAAAACACTTCCTCTGTCCCGGGTGAGGTAAATATGTCAGCCACAGTTTAGGCTACCTGTTTGTGATAAAGGTCCATTTATTAGCACACTCAAAGCAAAACAGACAGGCATGTGTCTTATGTATGTACAGTGTATAGCTGTGCGTGTCATGTCACTGACTGTCCGAGTGAGTCTGTTACGTACATGCGGGAGTGCCAGGAGTCTGAGATTAGCAGTCATCTATGTACTGCAGGATTTCATGCACCCAGATTCTCCTTTTCTTCTTTCAGCTTTGCCTTCTGTGCAAAATAAGCATCAAAAGCAGCTCTTCCTTGCTGTCACTCTCAGCCATTGTGTGCTACTGAGTACACTGGGTGTGCACACAAGCAGCATACAGCCACTACATTTTCCCGCAAAAACCAACAACTGATAGTAGGGATTATAGTTGTGGTGTGACTGCTCTAGACTGGAACTAAATTCAGGTACAGTATACAGTTGTGGTCAGAAATTTACGTACAGTGACATGAAGGTCATCTTGGTTATGAATGTCGGTAATATTTGGGCTTTCAGTAATTTCTTTAAACTGTTCTTTTTCTGTGGCAGAATGATTGTACAGCATACAGCTTTAATAAAAAAAACACTAGAATTTGAGGCACAAATTTTAATTTTCTTTGCGTTTTCTGAAATCATCACAGGGTCAAAATTATGCATACAGGGTCAAAAATTTACATATGCTCACTTAGATCATTAATTCAGAGGTGCTGAAACTTCCAAAATGTCTCTTATCTTGCCAAGGCAGAGGTCTCAACTTCCTGTCAGTGATCATGACTCATTGCATTGACTACAGCTGGTAGCTTCTCTGTGCTTTCATAAAAAGGGTTTGTTTACAACACTCATTGGATTGACCAACACACAGTAAAATGGGAAAGTCCAAGAAGCTCAGTGCAGATATGAGAAAGAAGATTGCAGATATACACAACTCCGGAATGTTTCTTAGAGCCATTTCTAAACAACTGCTGATCCCAAGATCAGTTCAAACAATTATATGCAAGTTATTGTGAGGTGTAGTCACTTTGCCAAGCCAATTTGCTTCAAGAAAACCCAAACTGTTACCCTCAGCTGAAAGGAAATTGGTTTGGATGGTCAGGAACCAACCTGGGAACCACCATGGCACAGCCCTGCCATGAACTAGAAGCTGATGGATCACTGTCTACAGTTCAGATCACCATGGACTAAGAGGCTGCTATCCAAGAAATAACCCCCCTGCTCCAAAATTGACACCTTCAAGCTTAACTAAAGTTTGAAGCTGACCACACGGGCAAAGAAAATAGCCTTCTGGAGGAAAGCTGTATGGTCAGATGAGACAAAGATTGAGTTCTTTGGCTACAATGACCACCATGTACAGAGGGACACTGTACCAGCTGGTGGTGGTGGTAGGATCATCATGTTCTGCTGGGGCTGTTTTGCTGCCACTGGAAGTGGTTCATTGCACAAAGTGGATGGAATAACGAAGAAGGAGGACTACCTCAGAATTCTTCAGCATAAACCATCAGAAACTTGAACACGACTTGGGAGTCACAACAGGACAATGAACCCAAACACACATTAGAGCTGGTTGTGGAGGATAAAGCAGGCTAACATTAAGCTTAAAACAAGTCCTGACTTCAGCCCTATTGAAAATGTACGGACCGTGCTTATAAGTCAGGTCCATGCCAAGAAAAAAATAATAATAATTGAACTCTACCAATTCTACCATGAAGAGTTGTGAAATATCCAACCAGAATTCTGTCAGAAGCTTGTTCATGGCAAACAAAAATGTTTGGTCAAGGTGAATCATGCGAAGAGACATTTTACCCAAATATTAGGTGTGCTGTATGTATATTTTTGATCATGTATGTATAATTTTGACCCTAAGTTGATTTCAGAAAACCCAAAGAAAATTAAAACTTGTGCACCACTTCTAGTTTTTTTTTTTATTATTATTTTTTAATTAAAGATGTATGCTGTACATTCTGCTCACAGTAAAAGAACAGTTCAAAGAAATTACTAAAAGCCCAAATATTGCCATGACATTCATATTCAAGATGGCATTCATGCCACTGAATGTAAACTTCTGACCACAGCCGTAGGTCTAGTTATAGTTATCGGTGTTGTGGGACTGGGCCATAAACTTGTCTCATCTCATCTCATTATCTCTAGCCGCTTTATCCTGTTCTACAGGGTCGCAGGAAAACTGGAGCCTATCCCAGCTGACTACGGGCGAAAGGCGGGGTACACCCTGGACAAGTCGCCAGGTCATCACAGGGCTGACACATAGACACAGACAACCATTCACACTCACATTCACACCTACGGTCAATTTAGAGTCACCAGTTAACCTAACCTACATGTCTTTGGACTGTGGGGGAAACCGGAGCACCCGGAGGAAACCCACGCGGACACGGGGAGAACATGCAAACTCCACACAGAAAGGCCCTTGCCGGCCACGGGGCTCGAACCCAGACCTTCTTGCTGTGAGGCGACAGCGCTAACCATTACACCACCGTGCCGCCAGGCCATAAACTTGTATTGGTTTTAATAAGTTAAGATATCTCTGAAGATTTGCTTTTAAAAGAAATAATCTGTGCATAATGTAGATGACCTAGAAACATCTTAAAAGCAGTAGGATTTTTGAATATTCATGATTAAGCAAGTAGATCTTCTAAAATACAGGGTGTCTGAAAAGTAAGGCTCCCGTTGGAATATGTTGAGCGATTATGTTGATCCAAATATGTTGAGCAAAACCTGCTAAAACATTATATAGCAGCTGAGAAAATGTATATAGAACATAAGGTTGAACATGTAGAGCATATGTTTTGAATAATAAATACATAATTAAGCATATACAGTTTCATTCTCATTGGTTTCTGGCTTTTTGGACCTGGTGGATGTCATGAATCTCCTCATAAGTTTCCAGTGCAGTGAGCACTGCCTACACTTGTTCTTTATTCTCCAAGTGCTTTTATTTATGTTTAGATACTGTTTAATTTCTATTCTGGTCTCCACCCCTGCCCAGCTATTTGTTGATTACCCTATTGTGTTCATCTCTTCTGTGTTGTGTGCATTTCCCAAGAGAAGGTACAAACTGTATAAATATCGCGCATTCCGAGTGAGTAACCATGCCTCTATGTCCTATTACTGCAGGTCCAGATTGGTATTTGGTGAGAGTTGAGCTCACAGTCCTGGATGTTAATGATAATGCTCCAGAGTGGACAATGGTCCCCTTCCCCTACCTGGCAGTGGTGTCTCCCAGCACAGCCCCCGGCACACTTGTATACAAGATCACAGCTCGGGACGGTGATGAGGGCATCAATGGAGAGGTGGAATACTTCCTATCTGATGGTAAGACAGCTCCTTTCATAACCAGGCTTTGTACTGATAGGGCAGGTCA
This sequence comes from Neoarius graeffei, assembly GCF_027579695.1. Lineage (NCBI taxonomy): Eukaryota > Metazoa > Chordata > Actinopteri > Siluriformes > Ariidae > Neoarius > Neoarius graeffei. The sequence goes on from NC_083595.1 coordinate 36,415,562, forward strand.
GACAGTGATAAATGCAGAGTGTGTGTTGTAAAGTAAAACCAGATGGTAGGCAATCAGAGCATAGCAGACAGATATAAATATACCAGCAGGAGAAATTCATACTCAAGAGAAATAACAACATTGGAAAGATAAAACCTGTAGAATGTATGTACATTGATCAAATAAATCGAGGTTAAAACTGTGTAGGAAAATGGAAAGTTCAAGCTGTTCCTTAAAAAGAAACCGCTCAGAGTGAAAAGCATTTATATTTATATTAACAGCATTTAGCAGACACACATATCCAGAGCAACTTACAGAAGTGATGAAATAAAAGTGCAAAGGTAAAATCCACCGTAAATGAGTTGTATCTTAATCTTTATAATTAACATGTGATGTTCAATGATGTCCAAGATTATTTTGGAATTAAATTCTGGGTTGATTTTTTAGTTTTTCAGATCAACTTTTTTTTTTACCATGTTGATCTATTTTCAGGTTGTGTAATAGTTTCCTACACTGCCGTTCAACTTAGCCTGGCTAACGCGACTTCAAAGCTCTCCGAGCATTTGGTCTGTCCAAGCTATTAAGCCAAACCATTTCCCAGAGCCCGTGGTTGACCCGCCTCCCTGAAATGCCTCAGTTTGCTACTGGTCGAAGCCAGAAAAGGCTGTGACAAAGCTTAAACCAATCACATCACTCTTTCCTCTGACGTATGCAACACGACGGGGCTAACCGGTAGATTAAACTCTTACCGAAGCCGGTCGGGAGCAAGGCGAAAACGTCCTTCCTTTCAATAAATACCTCCAGGGCTGCTCTTTGCTCCGTTTTCAATGAGAACTTCCCGTTGAATGCTTTCAATACAGCATCTACCGCTGTGTTAAAGGCTTGCCGCTGCTCCATGTTCGTGATGTGAATGAAGCGCTTCCGGCATAGATTCTGTAAACAATCTATGGCTTCCGGTCGCAGTTCTACTACGTCAGTGCCTTGAACACGCCTCTACCCAGGGCTGTTGGAGATGCTCAAAGTTGATTGGTTCTTGATTTTTCGGGAGCTTGGAAATGCTGTAGATAGCCTGCCTGGCCAGACTAAGCTCGGAACAGGCCCTCGTGTTGCGTCACGCTTAGGATGGGCGGGCCCAGGCTACGTTCAACTACCTTTGGATAGTCAAGACCACTTTTTGAAGGCCTTGGTCTTGTCTTGGAGTCAACCACCTTTTTACATGGTCTTGTCTTGGTGGTCTTCTTCCGGCTGTTCCTGTTAGGGGTCGCCACAGCAGATAACGTCCCTCCATCTCCTCCTGTCCTCCATACCTTCTTCTCTCACACCAACCATCCTCTTTTCCTCCTTCACCACATCCATAAATCTCCTGTTTTTCCTTCTACCTAGAAACTCCATCTCCAGCATTCTTTTCCAAATATACCCTGGATCTCTCCTCTGTATGTGTCCAAACAGTCTGAGTCTCACCTCTCTCACTTTGTCTCCAAGCCGTCCTACATGTGCTGTCCCTCTAATACACTCATTTCTAATCCTGTCCAACTTTGTTACCCCCAATGAGAATCTCAACATCTCAACCCTGCTCCCTCCAGTTCAGCCTCCTGTCTTTTTGTCAGTGCCACTGTCTCCAAACCGTACAACATCGCTGGTCTTACTACTGTCTTGTACACTTTCCCTTTCACTCTTGTTGGCAACCTTCTGTCATAAATCACTCCTGACATCCTCCTCCATCTGTTCCAAACTTGATCTTGTCTTGGTCTCAGACATAAGACTCAAGATTTTATTTCAAGGCTGGTCAAGACCACAACTGTGGGGATATCACTAAATTGTCTGTGTATTGTCTCATTTATTTGTTAACATTGTTACTGTGATTGGATGGAACACTTTCTGCTTCAAATGCAACCAATAATGTGACTCATTGCTAATTAGAAATGCTCATTACTGCTAACAGTAGTCACCCCTCCCCGCCCTCTTCACACACACTGGTCTGGTTCTGGTCTTGACTCGGTTTCACCCTGCCTTGGTCTTGGTCTTGACTTAATCTCAACCCCTCAAAGTCTTGATCTGGTCTTGGTCTTGATGCACTCTGGTCTCGGTCATGATTTGGTCTCGGTTTAGGTGGTCTTGACTACATTATCCTTTGCTTCATCCCTACCTAAAGAGACCAATACAGCAGGGGTTTAGTCCTTTCGCCTGTCCAGCTCACTCACCTCCTCATCTGTACACTCTGCTCAAACAGACCAGCTTCCGAAGTTTACCTTTCATGCTAATACTGGCATCAGTGCCATTGTGCATGTAATTTTGTAGCTCGCTATCTAGCTGAACCAAATCTGTGTCATAAATCAAAACAACTGCACCTGTAAAGAAAGCTGCATTACATTCTGGAACTTTCAGTCAAACGTTTGTTGTCTCCACTACTTCAAAATTTGATTTTTCATTAAAATAACATGGAACATAGCTGAAAAATGGTGAGTAAAAAAAGAAGCACTTTCTCTTTTGTTTTGAGGTGTTATCCCTTATGTTTTAGATTGCTTATTTTTTTCCCTCCTATTAAATAGCATTGAAACTTCTTTAGTAATGTCCCCATGTGACACCAGAAAGGCAGGCATTCACTAACTTCTCAAGGCAGTGAAAATACAGCACTAACTAAAATATTAGCCCCCGAATTGCTAAAAGCATCACAAATACTTCAGTATGAACATATTTAATATATCAGGGTGGAGTCTTCCTTTAAATACTGTTTGTCTGGTGCTCGGACAGATTTGTCATTTCTTGATTATACAGTATGTGTCTTATTTATCTTGTAGGCTAAATGAGAAAGTGACTTAATGCACTACAGTTTACTGTACTGTAATGTAACACTGTAAAATGCTGTTATTGTAGGAGGCGATGGCCGATTTGACGTGGACAGAAAGACAGGTCATGTCCGGACCACAGGTTTGCCTCTGCAAAGGGACAGAGAATATTTACTGACCGTCGTGGCTGCAGACTGCCTGGGGAGTCGCAGTCTTCCTGCCATCCTTTCTGTGATAGCAGGATCCAGAGCTCCACAGTTTACCAACGCCTCGTACACAATATCCATTCCCGAAAACACACTTGAGGGACAGCCGTGAGTAATGAACATGCACACAAATGCAAACTAAACTAATGCATAGAAAATCTCGCATACTGTTTGAACTACTGATTGTTTACCCAGTATCAGTCACAAATTGCTCATCTTCATCTTCATCATCATAGCAGTGACATCCTCATTGTGCTCATGCTGCTCTTTTCCCTGCCCACTGAAGCAAACCGTCTGTGCTCAGTAGAGTGCATGGCTCATTAATGGCTCTGTTTGTGCAGCTGTATGATGAGAAGCATTAACATGTGTGACACATGCTAATTCAGCACAGTCATGTCTCATCGCACATGCTTTCACAGTTTTGTATTTATGACTTGAGTGAAAAATTGAGAAGCTGTACGTTTTTCTTAAGCGTATTTATGTTTAATTATATACTTCTCTGAAGCATAGAGAATCTTTGTCTTTGTTTACACCGTCTATGCTGAATCCATCCAATTAATTTCCTTGGCTTTTATTTTCACTATATGCACTGATTTTTAATTACATTTCACAAGAATAAACACAATCCCTACAGCTGGGAGACATAAGCTAATCCTAAAATGTGGCTTCTCGTTATTCTTACCATGTGTCACAGGTGTTACTTTCACATCACTTCCTATAATTTCCTTTAAAATGGAAAATTCATAATATATGCATATGTATACCATGGAGACATTGCACAGGTACTACCTGGAAAGAAATAGCTGGGTATTAGTGGTCTGGTAAGTGTAGGTGAATAAAATACTTGCTTTTTGGAATGAAAATGCCAGGCTGACGAAGAATAAATATATTTCCCAATTTTGCAAGGATTTGTTGATGGTTACATGACATTTAAATGAAGCTAGCAGACATAGGGTGGAATTTAGGGCAGATAAGGCAATGGCAAGTGTGTTTTGGGCCAAGCACATGGCCACATTTAATGTTTTGAAGTCATTTGGAATCTGAGACAGAAATGTGAAGAATTTTGAGTTGAAATTTGACACAAATGGATCAGTTACAGCAATGGCCAGTGGTGGATTTGGTGTGCCCAAAAGTAAGCAGCTACGTTATCCCCCGCTGGCCAAAAGGCCCGAAGGGGGATTATGTCGTGGCAATGTCCGTCTGTCTGTCCATCCCGGGAAGGGTACTCACCTTCTGAAATCAACTCCTCTCACATTTTTTTGAGGAATTTCACAAAACTTGGCAGGATCCTTTATGTCAGTAATACACATATTGCAATTTTGTTAAATTGGGTCACATGTTCCCCAGAGTTACAGCCCTTGATTAACAAAATTATACTTTGACAATTTCATGAGAGCGTGTTTTCCTTCTGAAATCAACTCCTCTTACAATTTTTGGAGGAATTTCATCAAACTTGACAAGAGGCATCGTTATATGTCGGTAGTATGAATATTGTAATTTTGTTCAATTCGGTCACATTTGACCAGAGTTACAGCCCTCGATTAACAACCTTGTACTTTCACAATTTCATGAAGGTGTGCTCGCCTTCTGACATCAACTCCTCTCACAATTTTTGGATGAATTTCTCGAAGCTTGGCAAAAGGCCTTGTTATATGATGGTAATACGCATATTGCGATTTAATTTCGTTTGTGAAAATTTTCCCAGAGTTTTGACCCTTGATTAAATAACTTGTACTTTGACAATTTCATGAGGGTGTACGTTCTTCTGAAATCGACTCCTCTCACAATTTGTGGAGGAATTTCACCAAACTTGGCTAAAGGCTTTGTTATACGACAGTTATACGCATATTGAAATTTCGTTTAATTTGGGCACATTTTACCAGAGTTATGTCCTTGATTATTAACAAACTTGTACTTTGGTAATTTCGTCAAGGTGTGCTTGCTTTCTGAAATCAACTTCCCTCACAATTTTTATCCCCCGCTGGCTGAAAGGCCCAAAGGGGGATTATGTCGATTATGTCGTGGCGATGTCCGTCCATTCCAGGAAGGGTACTCACCTTCTGAAATCAACTCCTCTCACAATTTTTGGAGGAATTTCATGAAATTTGACAGGATTCTTTGTTATATGTTGGTAATATGCATATTGCAATTTTGTTCAATTCAGTCACATTTTAGCAGAGTTATGGCATAGTTGTCAGCAGGGAATATTGTGCCCTCAGAGCACTCTTGTTTAGGTTTATAATGCCATTTGGAATCTAGGTGTGATGGAAATGGCCTAAATACCCTAAATGCTTGTGTGGCATTTCAGAAGAGCCTGAGCTTTTGCCTCATCAAGGTTCAAATATGGTTATGGTCCATGGTGGTGTTGGACCATTAGGGTGTGTGACCATACAGAGCTTTTCTCTGGCAGAAAAGAGCTCACAGGGCACCGGGGAGCTCTTCGGGGTGTGTCCCTTCTGAAAAAAAGACGCTTGGTGCAGTGTTTTTCTCTACCATTTCTCCTTATTGGGAACAATTGAAAAAAGATGCTGGTGCTCAGGAAAAAAAAAATGCTATGTAGACACTTGGCTTTACTCATTTGCTCTCAGGAAACTTTAGAATTTTAGAAGTTGCTCAAGTTAAGAAAACTTTCTTAACTTCAGAAGTGACGTGAACATGAATTCAGTGCTAGCTCAGACTGGCCAGCATGTTCATAAATTAAAACTAAAATCACAGTAAGGAGTTTAAACAAGCATATTGGTTCATGTATGGTGTGTTCAATCTTTTTTTTAATTTCAGAAGAAAAATGGGAAAACAGCTTTTTGTTTGAATTTTTTTTTCTTAGCACACATTAACACAGGAAATTGATTCTTTTCTACAATAATGATTTTTTTTTTGTTTGTTTTTAATTGTTTATTCTTGTTTCACCACACAAAGGTTAATAACCAAATAACCTTTTGTTTTAACCCCTTTGTTCAAACTAAAAATACCACTACACTTATGGTTTTGTCATGTGTCCTTTTGTATAATTTGTACTTAGACAAATCATGTTTACTCGATCAAATTTCAGTTTCCAAACATGTTAGCGAATTAATAATAATAATAATAATAATAATAATAATAATAATAATAATAATAGAGTAAATAATCCTTTTCGTTCCCTTTTATTACAACGGCGACTGAGTCCCCAGCATGCCTACTGGTGACGTATTACAGAAAAGTCACCAAAATGCACTAGAATATATTTGCCCATTGTTAGGGGGCGTGTCATGCTGTGTAGTCACATGACATGAATGTCACTGATTGGCTGAATGATCCTACAGCAGAAAGTACTTCTGCCAACAGCACTGGGCTTGTTACAGTTAGCCCACAGCCTCACTTCATATCACTTTGTATGTCTAATTTGTATGACCGCCAGTGGTGCCGTTACATTCAGTTAAAAAAAAAAAACTACAAATAATCCTCTTAAAAATGTTTATTGACTGCAGATAAGATAATTTGGAAGCCCAAAATATGAAAATTTATCTTGATTTTTCTTTTGCCTTTGAAAGACATGGGGGGGCTTAGCCCTGCTAACCCACTGATATGGGCCAATCCTGATCATACAAATCTGGTTTATTCAAGATCATTAATACTTTGAACCCAGAAATGAAAGAAAAATGATGAAAAGCAAGCAATGGAGGGCTTTTGTAATATTTATTGTTTTAAAGACAACATCATTTTTAAAACTTTTTATTTTTTTCAAAATCAAAGCAAAAATTGATTGAACACACAGTAAACCACATGCTTGCAATCCTTCCATGAAGCTGGACCCAGCTATTCCTCTCATTTTCCTTCCTTCCACCTGACTCCATCCTGTTCTCTCTCTCACTTCTCCTTTTGCCTATAACTGTAATGCTGATCATCAGGGCAGCCATGTTGCAGTAGTCTGGCTGCTGCCTGATCAGTTTCTGGACCCTCAAGGCTTTCATCACCAGTTTCAGTCTGTACCCAGTGATTGTTTTAGGTTATACCGTAATCTATTGGAGAAATGATGGTTTTGGGCTTTGTTTTTACCCTCAGGCCAACGGTGATTAAGATTACGTGACCCAGCACAAGTTGGTTCACAGAACTCCTCACATAGGCTCCTCTTGGGTGCTGTTACCATGATACTCTGTGGGATAAATGGATAGATGTTTGCTTATGGTTTTATCGTTCTGTAATTCAATTTGCAAAATGTGTACTCTTTCATTGACACTGCATGAAGTTGTAATGACACACTTGTCAAGGGAGAGAGATGTTCTTTCATTTTATACCTGGGTAGAAACTTTGTCTTATAAGGCAGCATTTTTATAAACACTTTCATTTCACCAGATTTCAGCGTTGACCCTTTATCCTTGTTGTAACATGTTTCTTCTGTTTCTTTTCCAGCTTTCTGGTCACTCCAGCACTGTCTTTCCAGAAGGAGCCCATCAGCTACAGCTTACTTATCAACCCCAGCAGCCTGTTCAGCATTGATCAGGAGAGTGGAGAGATCAGCCTGACCCGCAGTCTTGACTATGAGACTGACCAGCACCGATACCTGTTGCTCGTGAGAGCCAGTGAGAACAAGGAGAGCCTGAGCAGCGCTGCAGAGGTGAGGCTTAGCAGAACCAAGCCTAGTATGTCTCTGTATAGAAGAACACCAAATCACATCAAACTACTACATTCTCAGTATTCATCAGGAAAGTTTGTTTGGTCATGGTGCAGATAATTCAATTAATACTTTAGTTTTTCAACCTAAGCTCTATCTGTTGCATCTGTACTATGCAATTTTATAATGCATTTCCCTGTTGAATTGGAAATCACATATAATAGCAGTTCAAAGACAGATGTTAGGGAGGTCAGGAAATATGTCAAATACTATATAAAGTATTTGGGGGGAGAAAAAGAAAGCTTTTTAGGGGTTTAAGTAAAAAGTGTTGAATGTACATTAAAGCAAACAAACAAATAAATAAATAAATCAAGTAGCGGAATTAGGCTTTCCTAATAAAATAAAATGCAAATGAATTAAAAGTTAACTATAATTCCTACAACCCCGATTCCAAAAAAGTTGGGACAAAGTACAAATTGTAAATAAAAACGGAATGCAATAATTTACAAATCTCAAAAACTGATATTATATTCACAATAGAACATAGACAACATATCAAATGTTGAAAGTGAGACATTTTGAAATTTCATGCCAAATATTGGCTCATTTGAAATTTCATGACAGCAACACATCTCAAAAAAGTTGGGACAGGGGCAATAAGAGGCTGGAAAAGTTAAAGGTACAAAAAAGGAACAGCTGGAGGACCAAATTGCAACTCATTAGGTCAATTGGCAATAGGTCATTAACATGACTGGGTATAAAAAGAGCATCTTGGAGTGGCAGCGGCTCTCAGAAGTAAAGATGAGAAGAGGATCACCAATCCCCCTAATTCTGCGCCGACAAATAGTGGAGCAATATCAGAAAGGAGTTCGACAGTGTAAAATTGCAAAGAGTTTGAACATATCATCATCTACAGTGCATAACATCATCAGAAGATTCAGAGAATCTGGAAGAATCTCTGTGTGTAAGGGTCAAGGCCGGAAAACCATACTGGGGGCCCGTGATCTTCGGGCTCTTAGACGGCACTGCATCACATACAGGTATGCTTCTGTATTGGAAATCACAAAATGGGCTCAGGAATATTTCCAGAGAACATTATCTATGAACGCAATTCACTGTGCCATCCGCCGTTGCCAGCTAAAACTCTATGGTTCAAAGAAGAAGCCATATCTAAACACGATCCAGAAGCGCAGACGTCTTCTCTGGGCTAAGGCTCATTTAAAATGGACTGTGGCAAAGTGGAAAACTGTTCTGTGGTCAGACGAATCAAAATTTGAAGTTCTTTATGGAAATCAGGGACGCCGTGTCATTCGGACTAAAGAGGAGAAGGACGACCCAAGTCGTTATCAGCGCTCAGTTCAGAAGCCTGCATCTCTGATGGTATGGGGTTGCATTAGTGCGTGTGGCATGGGCAGCTTACACATCTGGAAAGACACCATCAATGCTGAAAGGTATATCCAGGTTCTAGAGCAACATATGCTCCCATCCAGACGACGTCTCTTTCAGGGAAGACCTTGCATTTTCCAACATGACAATGCCAAACCACATACTGCATCAATTACAGCATCATGGCTGTGTAGAAGAAGGGTCCGGGTACTGAACTGGCCAGCCTGCAGTCCAGATCTTTCACCCATAGAAAACATTTGGCGCATCATAAAACGGAAGATACGACAAAAAAGACCTAAGACAGTTGAGCAACTAGAATCCTACATTAGACAAGAATGGGTTAACATTCTTGTCCCTAAACTTGAGCAACTTGTCTCCTCAGTCCCCAGACGTTTACAGACTGTTGTAAAGAGAAAAGGGGATGTCTCACAGTGGTAAACATGGCCTTGTCCCAACTTTTTTGAGAAGTGTTGTTGTCATGAAATTTAAAATCACCTAATTTTTCTCTTTAAATGATACATTTTCTCAGTTTAAACATTTGATATGTCATCTATGTTCTATTCTGAATAAAATATGGAATTTTGAAACTTCCACATCGTCGCATTCCATTTTTATTTACAATTTGTACTTTGTCCCAACTTTTTTGGAATCGGGGTTGTATTTACTATTGTAAAAGTTGCAATCTAAACGTCAAGTCAAACTCACAAGGCACTACAGGAATCAGACTCAGAAACAGATATAAAACATGCATTAAAGAAAAACAAAACTTGAAGGGCATTCAGTAGAGTGCATATCTCCGCCAAGCCACGTCAGCATCAAAATCAAATGACTTGACCTTCGGATAATATTAAAGCTGTACACCAAATTTGATCAAAATCCGTTCACTACTTTTTGAGCTACGTTAGGAACAGACAAAAAAACAAACAAACAAACAAACAAATGAAAAAAAAAAATCCTGGCTCTGCATAAATGTACAGATTTGCATCAAAATCCAATTAAATGTTCTTTAGCCCATGGCCCACCTTTCCTCAAAATGTCATCAAAATCTGTTCACTATTTTTTGAGCTATGTTGGGAAAAGACAAAAAAAAAATCCTAGCTCTGTGTAGATGTACAGATTTGCATCAAAATCTAATCACATGTTCCTTGGCCCATGGCCCACCTTTCCTCAAAATGTCATCAAAATCTGTTTACTACTTTTTGAGTTATGTTGGGAAAAGACAAACAAACGGAGGTGAAAACATAACCTCTTCCAACAAAGTTGGTGGAAGTAATCAAGCAAGTGAACATTCAGTGGTGTCAGTTAATTTATCTGCCATAGCATATTTTCTATAATAGTTTGCTTGTAAATAAATATAAAGTTACTTGTCTTTTTTTCTTTTTCTAATTGTCTATTTTAAACTGACATTTAAATTTTACATCTTTAAATTTTTATTTTTTACATTTACTTGATTTTTTAGATGACTTTTTTATTTAAAATTGATTTGTTTTTTATTTAAAGTTGACATCTTTAAACTTTGTTTTATTAAACTAAGTTTTATTATAAAAATTACTTGCTTTTAAGCTGACTATGTAAAAGTTGACTTTTTTATTTGCACATTTTTATTGACACCTTTACAGTATAGATTAATTTTAAAGTTGTCTTCTTTTTAAAGTTGACTTAAAGAATATTTCCATCCATTATCTGTAACCACTTGTCCTGTGCAGAAGAAACAGCCCGAAGGCCCTCCGAGAGGCGGGATGGAAGAAGGGCCTACCAGGACGGATCACACGGTTTCGGACATTAGTATGATGACTAACGAGACTAAGATTCTTAGAAAGTGCGGGTGCGGATGGGAAAGAATGACAACACTTAGGGGTCTTCATATCCATATGGGGAAGAAAAAGTGTGGAGAGAGCCTCAAGCGACGTTGCACTGCTCAGGCAGGTCAGACAAGTGGGATCCAAGGCCAGGTTGAAAACCACAGTGCCGTCGGGCCCAGTGTCGTAGAGGAAGAACAGGATGAGAGGAGGGAGGAGGAAGAGAGGGAATGTAACGATCCCCAAGAAGCCATCCCAGCAGCACCCCCAAGCAACCCAGGAACAAGGCCATCCCCACAAACCAGAAGCCTGGAAACCCTAGTGCAGAGGAACAGAATCAAATGGCCAAAGTCCAATGAGACGGAGGAGTGGAGAAGGTTGGATGAACATCTGAGTGGACTGCTCCAGAATGCTCTGCGTGGATCAGTAGAATCGAGGCTGAACCTGTTTGGCGAGATTTTATATGAAGAATGTAACAGCAGGCTTGGCGAAGTTGTCAGCTGGAAAGCTGGCAAAAGGGCCAAAGGAAGGAGGGAGAAGGAAATCGAGGACCTGGTGGTAGATAGAAGGCGTCTCCGGAAGCATTGGAGGAAAGCAAAAGATGCAGAGAAAGAGGGTCTAAAGGCCCTCTGGAGAGACATCAGAAGAAAGCTGGCCGTCCTACGAAGGGCCGAGCGCATCCGACGACGGAGGAAAAGGAAGGAGAAGGAGAGGGCGAACTTCTTCAAGAATCCATTCCGGCATGCACGAGGCCTTCTGGAGGAAAAAAACAGTGGAGTGTTGGAGGTATCCAAGGAGGACCTAGAGAAACACATTCAGGCCCAGTATAGTGACCCAGCCAGGAGTGAACAGCTGAGCTCGCCAGGCTATGTGCCCAAGCCAGCTGAACCAACAACAGAATTCGATGTGTCTTCCCCTAAACTCAGCGAAGTAAGGCAAGTTGTCCACAAGGCAAGGTCATCATCAGCACCAGGGCCAAATGGAGTCCCATATAAACTTTATAAGAACTGCCCACAAGTGCTGAAACTCCTGTGGACACTGATGAAAACTGCCTGGACTAAACAGACCATCCCCGCTGAGTGGCAGAGGGTGGTAGCAGTCCCAATTCCTAAAGAGCAAAACTCTAGAACCCTCGATCAGTTTAGAAGTATAGCCTTGCTGAATGTTGAGGGGAAGATCTTCTTTTCAGTAATGGCGAGAAGAATGACCCGGGATTCCCGGTTTCCCAGGGTGTGTGGAACATGCCTCAATGATATGGGATCAAATCCAGACAGCAAAGAGGGAGAAGAAGGACCTGCATGTAGTCTGGCTAGACATAGTGAATGCATATGGCTCAGTGCCCCACCAACTCATTGCATTTGCATTGGACTTCTTCTATATCCCCACTAACATCAAGGCCATGATAGCAAGCTACTTTCAGAATATGCACATGTGCTTCAGACTGCAAAATTTTACCACCAAGTGGCAGCAACTGGAGGTAGGCATTGCCATGGGGTGTTCCATCTCCCCCATCCTCTTTGTGGCTGCGTTTGAGGTCATTCTAACAGGAGCAAGGCAGGTGGTGGGGGGAGTCAGACTGCCGCAGGGCCGACGGCTTCCCCCATTATGAAGTTACATGGACGACATCACATGCCTTCTACAAACGGCTCCATGCATGTCGAGGCTGCTCAGACGGTTGGACGAGCTGATTAGCTGGGCCAGAATGAAGTTTAAACCGGGCAAGTCTAGGAGCCTCTCTATGCGCAAGGGAGAACGTAACGACAGGGCTGTGTTCACCATAGGAGGAGAAAACATCCCCCTCATTGCTGACCAACCAATCCGCAGTCTGGGAAGACAATATACATCCAGTCTCTCAGACAAGTCGATGGGGAGGACCATTCTGCAGCAGCTATCAGCAGGCCTGGAGAAGATCGACACCAGCCAGTTGCCCGGAAAGTACAAGGTGTGGTGTTACCACTTTATCTTGTACCCAAGAGTAATGTGGCCGCTGAAGCTCTCCGAGGTCACCTCCTCAGCTGTAACTCGGATGGAGACAAAAGCCAATGCCTTCATCCGTAAATGGCTGGGGCTCCCAAAGTGCTTTTCAGCAACAGGTCTGTATGGATGGAATGCACTCCAACTGCCCCTGAAGTCCATCACCCTTGGGTATAGGCAGGAGAAGGCAAGGCTTGTAATGGAGTTGAGGGAGTCTTCCGATGCAGCGGTGAAGGACCAGTGGGCACGGGTTAAGACGGGCAGGAAGTGGAAGGTGGAGGAGGAGGTGCAGAGGGTAGTAAGCAGGATACAACACCAGGAAGTGGTTGGCATGGTCCAGCTAGGGAGGGCGGGCCTTGGATGGAGGGAGCCACCCCGTGTGTGGTCCAGAGCAAGTAAGAAGGAGAGGAAGGACCTGGTGGCTGCTGAGATGGCCAGGATGGAGCAGGAGGAGCTCAAAGTCAAGGCCATCGCTCAGGGCCAGCAGGGCCGTTGGACAACATGGGAGGGGATGACGAGAAAAACTGTCAGCTGGGCGGATCTCTGGAAGACTCCACAGGCCCGCCTTAGTTTCCTAATCCGAGCAACGTATGACACCTTACCCTGCCCTCGTAACTTACATCAGTGGCTGGGGACAGAACAAGCCTGTGACCTATGCGGTACCAACAACGCTTCGTTACAACATGTCCTGTCAGGATGCAGGACAGCTCTGACACAGGGGAGGTTGAGATGGCGTCACGATCAGATCCTCCGAAAGCTGGCCGAGATCGTGGAAACAGCAAGGCGTGAGGCGAGCAGAGAAGAGACAGTGGGAGCCCAACATCGCATCCACTTCCTCAGGCAGGGAGAACTGCCAGCCGGATTAGGAAGGATTCTACCATCAAAGCTCCTCAATCAAGGTGCAGAGTGGAGGCTGGCAGTGGACGTGGGCAGGCAACTTCAATTTCCCCAAGAGATCTGCAGCACCTCCTTACGACCTGACATGGTATTGTGGACCACAGTGGAGAGAAAAGCACTGTTGGTAGAGTTGACTGTGCCATGGGAAGAGGGGTTGGCAGCTGCCCATGAGAGGAAGAGGGCAAAGTACTCTGACCTACTGGTAGAGTGCAGGGAAGCCGGATGGAGTACGAGGCTATACCCTGTGGAGGTAGGGGTAAGAGGCTTTGTGGCAGACTCGACAACCCGGCTGCTGAGAGACTTAGGCCTGCGTGGCACCAGTTTGCAGAGGGCCATTAGGGGGCTATCTGAGGAGGCAGAGAAGGCAAGTTTTTGGCTCTGGCTGAGACGGAGGGATGTAGCATGGGGAGCAGGTACAATTTAAGAATGCTAGCTGCAGGGGGTGGCAGGGAGACGTCCCTGTTCACTGCCCCGCCACCAGGAGATGTTCTGGGGTAAGGGGCGAAACATCTATGAGCGGTGGTCCCCAGCTGACGACCCTGCAGCTAGCAAACAAGGCACCGGTGGAGGTGCTGCATGCCAAAAGGCAGTGCAGGAGAACACCTACCTGTATAAAGAAATTATTTTTTACATTTACTTGATTTTTTAGATGACTTTTTTATTTAAAATTGATTTGTTTTTTATTTAAAGTTGACATCTTTAAACTTTGTTTTATTAAACTAAGTTTTATTATAAAAATTACTTGCTTTTAAGCTGACTATGTAAAAGTTGACTTTTTTATTTGCACATTTTTATTGACACCTTTACAGTATAGATTAATTTTAAAGTTGTCTTCTTTTTAAAGTTGACTTAAAGAATATTTCCATCCATTATCTGTAACCACTTGTCCTGTGCAGGGTCGCAGGCAAGCTGGACTCTGTCTCAGCTGAATATGGGTGAGAAGCGGGGTACACCCTGGTCATCACAGGGCTGACACATATGCCCCTTTTCCACCAAAGCAGTTCCAGGGCTGGTTCGGGGCCAGTGCTTAGTTTGGAACCGGGTTTTCTCTTTCCACTGACAAAGAACTGGCTCTGGGGCCAGAAAAAACGGTTCCAGGCTAGCACCAACTCTCTGCTGGGCCAGAGGAAAGAGCCACTTATGTCAACGGGGGGGGAGTTGTTAAGACCGACAACAATAACAAGACCGCGAAAGATCGCCATTTTTAAGCGACGAGAAGCAGCAGCTGTACAAACGCGAAGTCATCCATTATTATTGTTGTTGTTGTTGCTGCTGCTTCTTCCGTGTTGTTTTTGCTTCGATATTCGCGCCAAGGTTTATGCAAACGTAGCGACGTAACTGATGTATACAGCGACGTAATGACGTGTCTTAGCACCGTGAGCGATGGAAAAGCAAGCTGGTTCTCACCTGGCTTGCAAGTTGAACGAGTTGTGAACCAGCACCGGCCCTGAACCAGCCTTGGAACTGACAAACAACCATTCACACCTACGGTCAATTTAGAGCCACCGATTAGCCTAACCTGCATGTCTTTGGACTGTGGCGGAAACCAGAGCACCCGGAGGAAACCCACGCAGACATGGGGAGAACATGCAAACTCCACACAGAAAGGCCCCTGTCGGCCACTGGGCTCGAACCCAGAACCTTCTTGCTGTGAGGCGACAGTGCTAACCACTACACCACTGTGCCGCCCCAAAAAGAATGAATGAATCTCATCTCATTATCTCTAGCCGCTTTATCCTGTTCTACAGGGTTGCAGGCAAGCTGGAGCCTATCCCAGCTGACTACAGGTGAAAGGCAGGGTACACCCTGGACAAGTCGCCAGGTCATCACAGGGCTGACACATAGACACAGACAACCATTCACACCTACAGTCAATTTAGAGTCACCAGTTAACCTAACCTGCATGTCTTTGGACTGTGGGGGAAACCGGAGCACCCGGAGGAAACCCACGTGTACACGGGGAGAACATGCAAACTCCACACAGAAAGGCCCTCGCCGGCCACAGGGCTCGAACCCAGATCTTCTTGCTGTGAGGCGACAGCACTAACCACTACACCACTGTGCCGCCCATATATATATATATATATATATATATATATATACACACAGTGGTGCTTGAAAGTTTGTGAATCCTTTAGAATTTTCTATATTTCTACATAAATAGGACCTAAAACATCATCAGATTTTCACACAAGTCCTAAAAGTAGATCAAGAGAACCCAGTTAAACAAATGAGACAAAAATATGATACTTGGTTATTTATTTATTGAGGAAAATGATCCAATATTACATATCTGTGAGTGGCAAAAGTATGTGAACCTCGAGGTTTAGCAGTTAATTTGAAGGTGAAATTAGAGTCAGGTGTTTTCAATCAGTGGGATGACAGTCAGGTGTGAGTGGGCACCCTGTTTTATTTAAAGAACAGGGATCTATCAAAGTCTGATCTTCACAACACATGTTTGTGGAAGTGTATCATGGCACGAACAAAGGAGATTTCTGAGGACCTCAGAAAAAGTGTTGTTGATGCTCATCGGGCTGAAAAAGGTTACAAAACCATCTCTAAAGAGTTTGGACTCCACCAATCCACAGTCAGGCAGATTGTGTACAAATGGAGGAAATTCAAGACCATTGTTACCCTCCCCAGGAGTGGTCGACCAACAAAGATCACTCCAAGAGCAAGGCGTGTAATAGTCAGAAAGGTCACAAAGGACCCCAGGGTAACTTCTAAGCAACTGAAGGCCTCGATCACATTGGTTAATGTTAATGTTTATGAGTCCACCATCAGGAGAACACTGAACAACAATTGCGTGCATGGCAGGGTTGCAAGGAGAAAGCAACTGCTCTCCAAAAAGAACATTGCTGCTTGTCTGCAGTTTGCTAAAGATCACGTGCACAATCCAGAAGGCTATTAGAAAAATGTTTTATGGACGGATGAACCAAAATAGAACTTTTTGGTTTAAATGAGAAGCGTTATGGTTGGAGAAAGGAAAACACTGCATTCCAGCATAAGAACCTTATCCCATCTGTGTAATATGGTGGTGGTAGTATCATGGTTTGGGCCTGTTTTGCTTCATCTGGGCCAGGATGGCTTGCCATCATTGATGGAGCAATGAATTCTGAATTATACCAATGAATTCTGAAGGAAAATGTCAGGACATCTGTCCATGAACTGAATCTCAAGAGAAGGTGAGTCATGCAGCAAGACAACGACCCTCAGCACACAAGTCGTTTTACCAAATAATGGTTAAAGAAGAATAAAGTTAATGTTCTGGAATGGCCAAGTCAAAGTCCTGACCTTAATCCAATTGAAATGTTGTGGAAGGACCTGAAGCGAGCAGTTCATGTGAGGAAACCCACCAACATCCCAGAGTTGAAGCTGTTCTGTATGGAGGAATGGGCTAAAATTCCTCCAAGCCGGTGTGCAGGACTGATCAACAGTTACCGGAAACGTTTAGTTGCAGTTATTGCTGTACAAGGGGGTCACACCAGATACTGAAAGCAAAAGGTTCACATACTTTTGCCACTCACAGATATGTAATATTGGATCATTTTCCTCAATAAATAAATGACCAAGTATAATATTTTTGTCTCATTTGTTTAACTGGGTTCTCTTGATCTACTTTTAGGACTTGTGTGAAAATCTGATGATGTTTTAGGTCATATTTATGCAGAAATATAGAAAATTCTAAAGGGCTCACAAACTTTCAAGCACCACTGTGTATATATATATATATATATATATATATATATATATATATATATATATATATATATATATAGTTTTTGTTTTGTTTGTTTTTTTTCCTTGGTTCAGGGATTATCGTAATTGTTGCCTGTAGTACTTGCCCCTGCTCTGGAGGTTGATGGCTACTGGACTGTTGCTTTAACCGAATACGTGTCACCACAGTCATGTCACTGCTGAGCCTTGCTCATTCAGTATGTCTCTGAAATCGTTACTTTTACTTTTTTTCCTCCTTGGCTCCTGTGTATCTTTACACCATACCATTGAAAAGATAGCCCTCACCACTGAAAAAGACAGTCCCTTCTTGCATTGAAAACCAGTCTGATAGTCAGTTTCACTGCTTCTCACATTCACACATTGTTGGAAGCACTCATTCCCTGAACAGTTTGATGTCTTACTCAATGTGATGGATCTGGACTACTGAAATTGTGGTTCAAATGAACCCTTAAAGTCTACTGCTTACTCAACTTTCAGACCTCGTATACGACTCTTGATGGCTCATTTCTCTGCAAGGCTTTCACAGAATTTCACCATTAAAATTTTCTTGAGAGCCTATATCACGCACTGATGTAAGACTTTATATAATACAACACTTGGTCACTGAGTGAAGCCTGAAAGACTGTATTAAAACTTACATCAAAGGATAAGAGTAATTTTCTATGTAGTTTAACTGAAGCATGACCCTATTTTATTACTTATTTTATCTTATAGTCACTTTCTTTATGTGAAGTTTTGATGGATTATGATTAACAAAAACTGCAACAATATTATACCAATGCATACATGTTTTCCAGCGTCAAATAATATAGATATTTTGGCACTGCCTAAAAGCGGAGCTCCTGATGAGCGTATGAGCTAAATATTTGCAAGGGCACAAAATCAACCTGAATAGAATAATAATATTATAGCATATGAACTATCGAATTGTGTTGTATAGTATATTTTGTGTCAGTAATTTACTGTATTGTCTTGTGACAGTGATACCAATAATGAGATGCGCATCAGTTATGATACATATTCCTTTCTTCGACACTGCATGCCATGCACCAGAAACAACACCACCACATTTATTATAGTGCGACTCTGCTGGGTGCCTGGTGGCAGCAGTGAACCAGCACTTTCACTTTACATCATTACTATATAGTTATGCTTGAATATCAAACTTGATTTGTCAAACAGTTGATTGGTTTCATCCTTCTCGTCCATGCATATTGGCATGCACACCTGCAGTGCCATTAGGAATAATTACCATGTACCTGTTCCTGATTAGAGCGCAATCACAGCACATACATATAAGGACTCTCAGTAACATAGACTTTGCAACGTATACACTCTGTACCCTGCGTCTGATGTTACCAAGCCTTGTATTCTGTATGACTTTTCTGGTTTTGACCCTATTTCTGTTTTTGGACTGTGAGTATTATATTACCTCTTATATTCTGTCTGTGCCTTGCTCGACCACTGCCTGTTTTTTCGACTCTGCCTTTGTCTACATTTTGGATCTGTTTGCTAGTGCACTTTCAATAAAACTCTTCCTGCGCTTACATCCGTCTACCACCCTTACATGACAGAAACTGTCAATTGTCCAACAAGCTAGTGGACTAATAAAATTGTTTTAACTAGTTTTATATGAAACCGTTGTGAATATTTTCCATAAAATGTGTTAGTAAATAATCCCACGTTATTTAAAAAAAAAGCAAATTAAAAATAATCGCTGGATAAAAACCCATCTATCTTATGTAAGTAAAGATACAAATTTCATTGTCTGGTTGTGAAGTGTTTGAGATACACTTATGTGCCTTGCATTTATGGTCGGGTTCCCTGTGGTGGTACACGTTCATTGTACGTTGTTCATATGGATGTCGTACGGTCAAAAGCCATCAAAAATCAGGACGATGCATTATCATTATTCTCTTAAGTATGGGGCTCTACTCCACTTTGCGTGTGGGGACCTTCGCTATAAAATATGTCACAAACTCGTTTCAAAGTATAGAGCAATTCTGGTCCAACTAATCAACCTTTCATAAGCTAAATTCAGAACAAAAAAAATTCATTTTTATATCCAAAATGCTATTTAGCCCATAATTAATATACATAGATGGCAGATTGTGTTCATGAAATCTATCCATTAAAATCAAGGTTATTGTATAAATGTCTAAATGTGTGGCTGAATTAGAGAATAACATTGCAAAAAAAAGGCAGATGGCAATGATGTTTGTGACCGTTAGTCGCATACATGCCTCTAACAACACCACAGGCCTTGAAACTCAAGACTTGCTTTTTTGGTAAGGCATGATCTGCGCTGCTCAGTGATCCATAGGACTTTCTTATCCTAAAGCGAGTTAGTCAAGCACACAGACATGTGGTGGGGCAAGATGATGGCAAAAAAACAATGCCAGTGCACTCAACTGCAAACACCAAGAGGCCTTGATAAGTGCAGGACAGGGCAATGAAATGACGGGCAGCTGTTCCTCAGATCTATCCAGTCTGTGAAGTCTTGGGCTGAAAGAAAAAAAAAGACTAAGAGAGACAAAAGGGGGATTTTGGACCACATTACAACCCTGCTGTCATCCTACATGCTTTTGTTCCTTTTTTCAGTTCATGTTAGATCTCACTGTCATCAAAAATGTCTTTATCTTATTATGACAAAGATCTTGAGGCCTTGTTCTTTCCTACTCATACTCATTTAAAGGCATTTGTGATGCTTGATGAGTTATGGATTTGTTATAGAAAGACTTCAGAGTGATACTTCACATGGTGATCTCTTATTTGATGCCTGGTCGTTTCTGGACGAGCTCAGCCTGTTTTGATCTTCGCTATTTTGAAAGTTACTAAGCAACTGTCCATGGGATTTAGAGACACACAATCTCTCACACACTCCTACACACTTCTTTTAGTGACAACAGTAATACATGGACAAATAATTTATTGAAAACCTATTGAGCACTTTATCTTTCATGGAAAAGCAGATTTGAATAAAACTATAGAAAGGCATAGTATAGAAAAAGAAACGTTGCTTCAGTTTATAATATATATGCAGAAACTTTAGGTGATATAATGTCTTTGTAATTAGCAATCCTTGAAAATGTAAATCAAACTTTTTGGAAATTAGCAATTAAAATAAGCCGTTCTGGGCTACTATAAACATTAAATGCCTAATGCACTGAAACCAACAAAGTAATAAACACATGTGATTTACTACAGCTGTAAATCTGTGTGAGAGCTGTTCTGTTAAATACAATGATTTATCACCTTCTGGCCAATCAGAATTGAGAAATCAGCAGCATTGTTCTTCAGAGTGGTATGGGGGGTGGGGTTTAGGAGGATCCAAAAACAATGCCCATGTACTGTAGATCACAATGACCCTAACCCTTAACTATGTCATTGCTTGTTTACCGCAATGCATTATGGGCGATACCCAGGGTCAGCTCTGCAGTATTGTTTACTTTCACCTTTGTTAAAGACTGCACTGTTGTGTCTAGCTGGTTTTAACCATGCCAAAAGTGAATTGCTGTGTGCTTTACTGTGTCGCCACAACAAAGAGAACACCTAATTTGAGCTTTTATCAGCTGCCAGTCGAGAAGAAGAGAAGAAAGAAATGGATAAGTTTAATCCGCAATGAAAACCTTTGAACTGAACTGAAATGGACAAGTGTTTGTAGCTTACATTTCTCTGGTGGGAAAAGACGTACTTAAACTGTGACCCAGCAATATTTCCATGGTCTGCAGAATGGCCTTTGGTTATAGAAGATTATAACAATCGACACTGTTTATTGTCTGAAACTAGCGATATTCCAAAGCCTGTAAAACGAAGAAGCATTCTTCGGCGTTTGCCTCTCAACGTGCTGAAACACTCGGCAGCCGAACGAGCCTGTCGGACCGATAAAACTCCTAAACCACGAAGGGTTCTCTTTCAGGTATGTATAATGTTCAGTGTACCTCACTTAGCGACATTTATTGAAGAAAATGCATTTATACTGAACATGACATGGCAGATCAGCAGGTTTGCAAAGTTAGAGATGAAAGTGGAGCAAAGGAAAAAACCCTGAAATATGAGGGGGCGGGGCAACGGGGGGGGGGGGACGTCCCCCTAAAATATTTTAATAACATAACACACAAAATCCTGCATTCTAGTGCATTTTAGTACTTATTTTCACTAAAACAAAGTTATACATTTTAAGCCTTTTTCTTTCGTGTACATTAATGATTAACATGTCAAAAATATCAAATTTAATTCCCCGGGTCAATGAGTAATTTTCAGGAGTGCATTTAGAAAATGTTGTGATTTTCCTGCCTACACAGTTCATTACTTTGAAAAAAAATCAGACCGTTGAAGGTAAACTCAGCAAAATCCCAAAACAGTACTGTTAAAAAGTGAAGGTCTGTGAGAGTTTCTAAAGCTTTCAGGTTTCAACATTGGGGACATTGAGCTTCGTTTATCCATCTTTTAGTAGAGTTGTGCGTTTGCATAAGCTAAAGTGAACTAAACATTTCCAATTCATATTTATGCGAGTTGAAGCCAATTGTTTACATTAGTTCGTATTGTCTGTAAATTTAAACACACCAATGAATAACAAATTTCTCATATAAATCAGGGGCGTAGGGTGTGTGTGTGTGTGTGTGTCACACACTGACTAGCAACCTGAGTACATTATGTAACAAAAAATAATTACCATTGCTAGTTTTAGGCAGCTTAGAAACCGGCTCTTGCATTATTGCTGTTTCTTCCACGTTTTCTTGATGCTGGGTTCTAGAAACGGCACTAAAACTTAGCTTCGAAACCACAAAATGCAACTTTGATGGGGAAAAAAATATATAATAAATTGCTTACCTCTCTTCACGTCGAAAGGAGGAAAGTTTTGCTTGTTTTGACATGGCAAATTATTAACAAGAGAAAATACTCGTAATTCACAACTAAAAAGACTGTAGCTACATTGGCAGCTTGAACATGCTTTCTAGTGCGATTGTGTTGCGCTTGCGCAGAACGGTGTCAGTCCAGCGCGCCTTACCACATGCACCTGAAGGTGCGCCTTGGGCGCGTACGCCTAACGAGCTCCGGCACACGCGCCGTTAACAAAGAACACCTGTCTTTAATCAATGAACTATGTTTGGGCTATTTAAGGACCGCGCCCAGGCAAGGATGATGCGAAGTATTACGCCGCGTCTAGGAACGTGAAAAAGCCAAAAAATACATTTCTCCATTCGGAAAACCGGAGATTTTCAAGAGTTTTGTCAAATATCCGGATTTCCGGGTCATTAGCGGAAAAAATCCGGAGGAAAATCTAAAAATCCGGAATTCCGGGAAAATCCGGAACACTTTCATGACTACAAAGTTTTCTCTTTTTTTTGGTAATGTTTCCTGATATCAAGTTTTATTTAATTAATCCCTCATTTATCACTTGGACCATTATTCGCCCACGAATCCCCCATGAGACTGCTGCTCCGCACTAATTCCCAATATTCAGATAGATTTGTTTTATCAATAAAGTTTAGCTGTTGCAACATACATCCTCAGAAATAAGACATTCTGAGATTTGACATTGTCGTTGTACAGTGTGGTAGACTCGGTCTAGACTCTCACCTTCTCACCAAGCTTGATTTGGATTCCGATTTTCCTGCTGTAAATCCTCAACATGTTATCCACCTCTTTAAATCACCAATTTCATTGTCTTCCACGAGAGAGCATGGCAAAATCGCTCCTCTCACATCGCTCTCACGTAAAATTAATCTGACATCCGTCATATCGCTCAACTACCGACCCCGTCTATCCCCCACAATGCATTGTGGTAAACAAGTGATGATGATGTTATGCTTGGGGGCTACTGAGAAATTTAACACTAACGCCACCTTTCCTTTCTTGAACTGTAATGGCAAACCATTTTACTGCCTTACTGTAACAATGAGCTTAAGGCAAACAGGAAACGTGTTTATAGTTTTTAATAAAGCATTTAAAGAAAAGGTAAACATATAAACACGCAAGAGAACACCACTTAACTCGAAAGCTTCGCCTTTAAACCAGGAGAGTAGCAGACAAGGAAAATGTTAAACACAGAATAGGAAAGAACTTGACCTAGAGGTGGATCAACAGACAGATTACAGCTTTGGTCATACAAACAACATAGCTATAATTACTGGGAGCATATAAATAGAAGTACTAGGAAATGGCAGCACAAATGCACATGGGACATGCATTGCTGTGCAACACCTTGAGTGCGTTTATAAAGCGCCCTTAATTAGCAGGGATACGGCTGCAGGTGTTAATTTTCAGGCAGGAAAAAACACTGCTGCTGAGGGCAGGGCAGTTCTTAACCTTGCTCTGGTGTTAGCTTTCTGTTACTATCTCTTATGTTAACGGGTCGGTTTTGACCCGTGTCTTAAATCAGCCATAAAATACCCTAAAAACAATTATTTATCATCCAATTTGTTTCTTACCTCTTGGTTACCTTGTTAGGCTCCCTTATCCATGAAAAGATTGGTTTTAATATTTTTGTTGTGGCCCCCTGGGCCTTTCTTTTAACAGCATACCCCTCGTTTTCAATATAAAAAAAAAAGTGGTCAAATGAACCTCAAGAGAATAATGTAAACAAATAAAAGGTTGTTCTGTTACCTGACTATTACTGAGGGGTATTAGATCACATCTCTTAAATGTTCAAAAAAAAAAAAATTTTAATTTTAATATTATCAACTATAGTAACATCTATGGTGTTTCGGGTCAATTTCAACCCATATTTACTTCAAGAAAAGGGCAAAAAACAAGTCTTTTTTTTTAATATTCCTGCCTGTCGATGTGTCCCAGAGACTATCAGTGGCCTCATTGCTGGATCTGTACACTCCAGCAAGAAGAACAACACCAATGTAGGCATCCAGGCATTCCTCATCAATGTCATTCCACATGTTGCCATGGACTTTTTTTCCTTCAAGGTTTGTCATAGCAATTATGACTTTTTTTAGTGACAATGGCATAAACAGATCAAAACATGACTTGATGTCACTTACTCTCGTCACAGCAAACCTTGTGATCCCAGGGGTCATTTTGATGACATTTGCAGCAGCTGTCCTGCCATGTACGTCAGGAGGTACTGAGCTCCAACAGATGTTGCCACTTTTGGATCTGAATGTTTCAGCAGGAGCAGCTTCAGCACCGGTGACCTCCTCATCAGACTGATCAGATGTGTCTGTGTCTTCCGGTTGATACGCCACATCGTCTTCCTCCTCAGAGACCTGCTCATCTCCATCGCTATACTGCTCTGTGTCCTCTGCCTCATTATCAGCAAAGATATGATCCAGAGCTTGGCTTACATTCAGTCCTCTTCTCATTGTTGCATGCTGTAAATTGGAGATGTGTACTCTGCAAGTCACCAACTCTAAACTCAATTGGCCTTACATGCCTGGACATGTCTGTCTTTGTTTGTTCTGTCAAACAGGCGAAGAGAAAAGCCCCTGACTGAAGCTCAAGTGGTTGAAGGAAGAGCTGGCTGTAGGCTGTGTGTTTATGATTTCAGTTTTGGCATTTATTATTGTTTTATAATCTTATATTTTAACTGGGTCGAAATTGACCCTAACAACACAAAGGTCACAGTTTTCACCAGAGCATTTTATAATTTAGTAAAATTATTTTTTTGGATTTTATTTTGTTTAAATAGAAGTTCCTGACAAAGTCAAAAAGTCTTGATGCAATAAACAAATTTATGTAGTACTTTTATGCATGCTAAACCTAAAAACGGGTGGGTGCCGACCCTAACACACTACAGGAATAGAAAATGTAAAGTAAATACATGCATGGGTTGGTAGCTTGTAATGTTGAGAGCCTGTAAGAAAAGTTTCAGGCAGGTTTGACCATTTATGAGAAAGTTGTGAGCGGTTGTATCACTGCTCTAATGCCACCAGTAGGCTGCCATGTTACCTGTTGGAAGGGCGATGCATGGCGTCATTTGGGCGCAAGGCTGAGTGTTGCTCTTCAGTACTGAAGGGGCAAAGCAAAAGGTCTACTAAGGTGACAATGTCGATTTTTTTTTTTTCACTATACATCTGAAAGTGTATTAATGAGCTGCAACCCTGACTTATGGACAAACCTGAACTCTTTACCTGTAAAATGAGGCTGAAACTATGTGTTATACGACTCATTAGCATGCTCTCGGCTCATTCATGAAAAACTTCCTCATCAAAATGTCCCCAGGCTAGCCTACTGTAATTACCGTGATAGACAGTCCAACCCCCGCGGCAACGCAGAAAGAGGGTAAACAAACACTACTTAACTATACAGGATTCATGTGAACATTACAGGATGATGCACTTGTATGGAAAAAGATGGAAATATTGTCAGAAACACCCAAGCTGCTGGTATGGTATGGATTTATTTGATAAAATTCCTACATATAAAAGATACAGTATAAATAGCACCGAGGATAACACAAAGTATAAAATACACTTATTTCCAATGTGGTCTTCTTGATGACAGCAGGAAACAATGAAATATAAGAGATAATAATACAATTTTGTCAATTTATAAACAATGATGAAAAAGTCATAAACAAAAAATATATACTAACTGTAATTATCACAGAGTACAACTAGATTACAGAAATATCACCAAAATGATTAAAAATTAGTTATATACTGTACACATCATAAAACTGGGTTTGGAATTTAGTCCATAAAAACTGTTTCACCTGTTTCTTAAAATTATCGCGTGTTTGACTAGATTGTGCTGATCGAGGTTGGCTATTCCACAAACAAATTCCTGTATACCTAAAAGAACTCTGAATGGTTTCCTTAAAGTGATCTGTGGTTGGTAGAAGAGAGCAACTGGACTTGTTTGAAGATTCTTGAAAACGTTTCGCCTCTCATCCTAAAGGCATCCTCAGTTCTGTCTGACTAATAGGGAGTATCCAGTATTTATCCTCTCATGGATCATCATAGAATCCAAATCAGAATGCTGATGGCTGCATTGTAGGTGGCTGATAAAAGATGTCTCAGACACCCACCTCTGTTCAATGATGGTCGTTCCAGGTTGACAAAAATGAACGATCCTCTCTGGCTAAGATGTCTGCCAGTTTTCTGGAAGTCCTCTCATAGGTGGGGTTTACATTAGACCGTATCAGCGGATCATCAGATTAACGTTTTTAAAACGATTAGTGTGCACACAGCAACGCCAATACACGATTCGCGTGCACATAGCAACGCCAATACACGGATACGCTCGGCTCCGCAGGCATCCTGCGCTCCAAATCACTCTGCCCTGAACAGCGAGTGCCCTCTGGAGGGTGCGCACTCCAGCCCTGCGCAGCTCACAGAGCACGCGAGTGAAGTGCACAAGCAGTGATTCGGGACTGAGCCGCTGTGTGTGTGATCTCAGTGCATGTCGGGCATGCACGTCACTTACCACTTGCAAGTGGAAGGATGGCAAGCCTAAAGACAATCATAACTACACAATGGGCAGTATTTGCATCAGTATTTGCAGTATTTTCATACTTTTATACTCTTTAATGAAAGGTGATACAAGGCGGAAGTCCGCGCCGTTTTTCAGCAGTCGCGTCACATGACCAACACCAGCGAATCAGGAAGGTGGATGTCACAGTGACGTTGTCCAATGACGACGCCAGCTAGAGCTCAGCACAGCGTATCCGCGTATTCTCAATGTTTACACAGCACCGGACCAGACACGATCTAGATTGAATACGTGGACCCTGGCGGATTCCCGTTTCCCGGCGTTTCCAGGTGTTTTAATGTAAACGGACAGTGCATCCGCGAAGAAAACGAGACAGATACGGTCTAATGTAAACTTGGCCATAGGGATCTCATCCCAAAGTGCGTAGAAACATATCTGTGACGAATCTCAGTCATCCAGGTACATAGTAATCTGTGGTTGGTTGAAGAGAGCAACTGGACTTGTTTGAAGATTCTTCCCTATTAGTCAGACAGAACTGAGGAAGCCTTTAGGATGAGAGGTGAAACGTTTTCAAGAATCTTCAAACAAGTCCAGTTGCTCTCTTCAACCAACCACAGATTACTATGTACCTGGATGACTGAGATTCGTCACAGATATGTTTCTACGCACTTTGGGATGAGATCCCTATGAGAGGACTTCCAGAAAACTGGCAGACATCTTAGCCAGAGAGGATCGTTCATTTTTGTCAACCTGGAACGACCATCATTGAACAGAGGTGGGTGTCTATGAAATCTTTTATCAGCCACCTACAATGCAGCCATCAGCATTCTGATTCGGATTCTATGATGATCCATGAGAGGATAAATACTGGATACTCCCTATTAGACAGACAGAACTGAGGATGCCTTTAGGATGAGAGGCGAAACGTTTTCAAGAATCTTCAAACAAGTCCAGTTGCTCTCTTCAACCAACCACAGATTACTATGTACCTGGATGACTGAGATTCGTCACAGATATGTTTCCTTAAAGTGTGATGTCACTTACAATACACGGCCATATTCAACAAAATGGACCATAGCACCAGTGACATTTCTTCACTGATTTCCTCGAGTATTTCGGACAATGACACAAATAGCGATGATGATCATGATAAATAAGCATTACCATATCAATTGGTTACACACAAGTGAACAATATTTTTATAGAGTTGTTTTAGTTAGTCATTAACGAGGCTTTTTTGACAAAAATTCCAAACCCAGTTTTATGATGTGTGTGTGTGTGTGTGTGTGTGTATATAACTAATTTTTAATCATTTTGTTGGGACTTGATGTTTCATGACACACTCTTCTAAATACTATTTCTGAGATACCAGAAATGGAAACCATCAAAACTAACCAGACATCAGTATACTCAGTTCCAGTGTTTTGTCACACACCCCCCCCCCAAGAACC
The DNA here is from genome assembly GCF_027579695.1 of Neoarius graeffei. Lineage (NCBI taxonomy): Eukaryota > Metazoa > Chordata > Actinopteri > Siluriformes > Ariidae > Neoarius > Neoarius graeffei. The sequence continues at coordinate 36,443,759 of NC_083595.1, forward strand.
CCAGATATCTTGGTACTGGACTCATTCCTGAATTTTTCACTCATATCCTGTGGTGTATGTTACGTATACTGCATGCAGTGGGTGGGGTGGCAAGGGTGGTGCAGTGGTTTGCACTTTTACATCACAGCAAGAAGGTTCTGGGTTCAAACTTGCCGGTTAACTGGGGCCTTTCTGTGTGGAGTTTGCATGTTCTCCCCATGCATGTGTAGGTTTCCTCTGACAATCCAAAGACATGCGGATTAGGTCAACTGGCTACTCTAAATTGTTCATAGGTGTGAATGTGAGTGTGAATAGTTGTTCGTCCCTATGATAGATTGGCGATCTGCCCAAGGTGTACCCTGCCTCTCGCTAGATTGGCTCCAGCTTCCCCTGCGATGATAGATGGATGGTTGGTTGGAGTGGTGGCACAGTGGTTTGGGCTCTTGAATACTGATTAGTTAGAAAGGTGATTTTATTGCCAGGATGCCTCTGTTGGACCCTTGCTCAAGGTCCTTAACCCATATCTGTTCAGCTTAATTGTATGTTTCTTTGGATAAAAGCATTTCCCAAATTAATCAATGTTGGTACATTTTTTTTCTGCATCAGTGGTGTAAAATTCAAACTGCTGAGTTCAGCTGAGTGCATATTTTTTATTTTATCTTTAACTTAAATGATTCAAGGCTTTGTTACACTGTTTATGTGAAGTTCATGCAAGCTCAATAAAACTAGCAATTCACTTCATATTTGCGAACAAGTTAAATGCAGGAAGAAATGATTTTCTGGTCTGAAATTCCTTACAGTGTTTTGTTTTGGTATTGAATTCATAAATTACTTTGGAATAATTAATGTTAAAGTTAGTACTTGATATCATCACTATACTGTGTACTACTTTACTGATTGTAATTCATATTTAATATTCATACTACAATGCTGGCACAAGTACAACACTTAGTAATATATGGAATATCAGGAAGAGCTGGGAATAAAGAATTTTCACAAGGTAGAAATCAAGTGATTTCACATTTTTCCCTCAAATGAATATTTGTACCAATTCACCAAGGTAGCTCAATTTGGCAAAGTTATTGCTAAAAGGGCAATTTATCCAAAATAGCTTCCTGTGTGTGGTAAGAAATCAGGACAATTACTGCCAAAGCCTTCTTGTGTGCTCCCTAGCCCCCTATCCTCAACACAATCAGTGTCTTTCACTTGAACTTTGTAATATCGTCCCATCGCTCCCTTTTCCTTTTTATCTCGAGTCACTGTGCCGTGGCTCATATGCACCCCATTGTGAATCTCAAAATACATCAACTGAGTGAAGATGTTTGGTCTTTTTCACTTTTTTTCTTTTTTTTTGGTCTGCTTTTAATCTGGATCATCACATTTCTATTTCTTCCCCACTTCCATGTGCACCAGGTACGTGTCATCATTACAGATGAGAACGACTGTGTTCCAGAGTTCCTGCAGTCCATTTATAGCAAAGAAGGAATTCCAGAAACAGTTATGACAGCAACGTCTCTGCTTCAAGGTAAGGCTTTCTACTCGGCTCATTAATGGCATTCACTCAGCAGAACACTTTCATGAAGCCCATGAAGCTTTGTTTTTAGAGGGGTGTCAGTGTGTGGGAGTTTGAGCTGATGTACAACATGTTGTGACACCTACAAATTGATTTTCTTTTTTTTACTTGGTGTTCTGACAACAATAGGTTGGTTATTTTTCATATATGCATATTCCTTATAATTATTTGTAAATACATCATGGTTATTGAGTGCTAGATAGGTTAAATTGTTTGGTCACTAAACTATTGGTAGTTCATGAGTACAGGTAATATTCTTCACTGTACATTTGACCGAGATGGTAAAACTTTCATAATAGAAATGATAAAGTACATATGGTGTGCTATCAGACACAGGGACAATAACCAACACCCAACCGGTCTTTGTAAATTAGATTAATTGATTATGACATGAGGTCATTTCCGCTCATATGCCCTCCTCTTAATACCATTACCATTATTAGCAATGGTAGCTACATTACTGTGTTTGTGTCAGTGAATTGGTCTCCTCATTCTCAGTGCTAAATTAATTTGTGATTGCTAATTTAATTTCATTTATAATTTGCAGATCAAGTGTTTCTTAATGTGAACCCAGGGGTCTGTGAAGAAGGCACAGCTAAAACCTTTTGCCTGTTTTTATTTTCCCCCTAAAACAGTAGAAACCCATCAGAATCAAAGTCATTATATGTATTACTGGGGTTTTATAATAATTGGTGAGCTTTTTTGTCAAATAATTGAACAGATTTAATCCAAACACGTTAACCCGAAAACAAGCAAGCCTTTAAATAATATCAGCTTGGAATTAATGTTTGCTGTAAATGGGAAAAAAAAAATCAGGAATAGAAAGATCAATGTCTGTAATAAATAGACAAAAATATTAAAATGAAATTAATTTGTACTGAAGGGTTTATTTACATCTTTTTATTTTATTATTATTTTACAGTCTCATTATTAACTCAGTTTTCAGCTCAAGTGGTTTTTAGCTAGAGCAAAAGGTTTCTGACGTGTAGGTAACATACTATACCATGTTCAGAAGCTTGGTGAAAGAACTGGTTATTGTAATGTTTTAAAACTGAAAAATAAAATCTGATGTATGGAATTGCTGTTAATAATTCAGTCCTTAATCTCTAGTAGCTGCTTTTTTCTGGTCAGGGTCATAATGGATCTAAAGTCAATTTTGAGAACACCGTGCACTAGGCAACTGTAGTATTATAGTAAATCTTACTATGCATTTTTGATACTACTTATTCCACAGTTAAGCTCCGAGAAATGAATTGAAAATGGTTCAATTACTGTCATATCAACGCCCGAATCAGCAGGCGACTACACTTCTCAGAACACAACGTAGCCTACAAGCATGGCTGACCAGGACTACAACACCCAAACTCTCTCACGTTCACATTCACCATCTTACTGATCTCTCTCACACACACACACCTGTACACAATAACTATCACACTATTTAACGAGTCTCAGTTTCCACAGTCAAAAAGTATTCAAAGTATATTCTCATTGTGCCATACCTGTTGTCACTAAACCTTGCTATCTTGCCACATTTATTTATTATTATATTTTTTGCCTATTGTTCCGGTTTCCTAGTTTTCTGGTTATTGCCTTGCCTACTTCATGTTGTTTGTTCAGTGCCTGACTTCTGCCTGTTTATTGATCTCCCTGCTGTTTCTCCCTGCTGATTTGGATGTGTTTGCAAATCGACATAAATTTGTGTTTTGCCTGTGTTTGAATCCACACCTGCTTCCTGACACTTAGCAAATTATACAGGGTGTTTAAAAAAATTGCTATTATTTGAGATGTAAATATCCAAGAAACTACATAGTCTAGGCAAATGAAACTGAACAGGCTTAATGTTGAGCAATATAAGATTTATTCCTCAAAATTTGAATGAGAAATTCAAAGGTATGTGGATTCCATGAACGATTTCACAAATTTTCAACTTGTTCGACTGTGTTCGAGCGTACTCTAACACACAAAACGCCTTTTCTTTTCCAGTGAATGGCATTTCTGTACCTAAAAAGATAAAAACAAAAAGCATTAAACATTAAATTTTGACATATGCAAAATTCGAGGTCAATTGAACGAGAATTGGCAAAGTTATTAGATTGTGAAATTATATAAAAAAAATTTAAACACCCTGTATATTTCTAATTATGTTTAAGGGGTAAGTACGTACCAGTCTAATTGTTTGAAGCAAGTGCATTTATTCTAATTATTGTCACATAACTATTGATTGAATAATTTATTAAAACTATGTTCAGTGCTGGGCGGCACGGTGGTGTAGTGGTTAGCGCTGTCGCCTCACAGCAAGAAGGTCCTGGGTTCGAGCCCCGGGGCCGGCGAGGGCCTTTCTGTGTGGAGTTTGCATGTTCTCCCCGTGTCCGCGTGGGTTTCCTCCGGGTGCTCCGGTTTCCCCCACAGTCCAAAGACATGCAGGTTAGGTTAACTGGTGACTCTAAATTGACCGTAGGTGTGAGTGTGAATGGTTGTCTGTGTCTATGTGTCAGCCCTGTGATGACCTGGCGACTTGTCCAGGGTGTACCCCGCCTTTCGCCCATAGTCAGCTGGGATAGGCTCTAGCTTGCCTGCGACCCTGTAGAGGGATGAAGCGGCTAGAGATAATGAGATGTTCAGTGCTCCTAAACTATCTGGAACTGATATTATTGATGGCTGAAATGATTAAAGTGAACTGGATTTTCATCTTGTTCTTCATGAAAGTTATAGTTATCTGAGTCATTTGAAAAACTCGACCAAAACCGAGAGATAATTAGAGTCCAATAGTCCAATATACTTAATTATAGAAGCTTGAAAATTACACGCATACACAATTGTTCTTTGTGAAGTATTTTAATTGAGTTGCTTGTTATCCATGACCCTAACTTTAACCTCAGCACTCCAAGATTTAGTTTGTAAGTTAGTTAAGGGTGGCAGTGTCGCCTCACAGCAAGATGGCTCTGGGTTCGAGCCCAGTGGCCGCCAGGGGCCTTTCTGTGTGGAGTTTGCATGTTCTCCCCGTATCTGCATGGGTTTCCTCTTGGTGGTCTGGTTTCCCCTACAGTCCAAAGACATGCAGTTACAGTGGATTTAAAATGTGTACACACCCTGTTAAAAGGATAGGTTTTTCTGATGTTAAAAAAAATGAAACCATGAGAAATAATTTCAAAACTTTTCCCGCCTTTAATGTGACCTATAACCTGTATAATTCAATTGAAAAACAAACAAATATGTTAGGGGGAAAAAGATAAAAAATGAAAAAAAAATGTACAGTAAGCTGGTTGCATAAGTGTGCACAGCCTTAAACTAATACTTTGTTGAGGTACCTTTTGATTTAATTACAGCATTCAGTCTTTTTGGGTCGGAGTCTATCAGCCTGCCACATCTAGACTTGGCAATATTTGCCCACTCTTCCTTGCAAAAGTGCTCCAAATCTGTCAGATTGCAAGGGCGTGTCTTGTACACAGCCCTCTTCAGGATTTTCAATTGGATTTAGGTCTGGGCTCCGGCTGGGCCATTCCAAAACTTTAATTTTCTTCTGGTGAAGCCATTCTTTTGTTGATTTCAATGTATGCTTGGGGTCATTGTCGTGCTGAAAGATGAAATTCCTCTTCAGTTTTCTAGCAGACACCTGAAGGTTTTGGGCCAAAATCGACTGGTTTTTAGAACTGTTCATAATTCCCTCCACCTTGACTAAAGCCCCTGTTCCAGCTGAAGAAAAACAACCCCAAAATGTGATGCTGCCACCACCATGCTTCACTGTGCGTATGGTGTTCTTTTGGTGATGCACAGTGTTGTGTTGTTTTTGCGTCAAACATACAGTTAGGTCCATAAATATTTGGACAGGGACAACATTTTTCTAATTTTGGTTCTGTACATTAACATAATGAATTTTGAACAAAACAATTCAGATGCAGTTAAAGTTCAGACTTTCAGCTTTAATTCAGTGGGTTGAACAAAATGATTGCATAAAAATGTGAAGAACTAAAGCATTTTTTAAGCACAATCCCTTCATTTCAGGGGCTCAAAAGTAATTGGACAAATTAAGTAATTGTAAATAAAATGTTCATTTCTAATACTTGGTTGAAAACCCTTTGTTGGCAATGACTGCCTGAAGTCTTGAACTCATGGACATCACCAGACGCTGTGTTTCCTCCTTTTTAATGCTCTGCCAGGCCTTTACTGCAGCGGTTTTCAGTTGCTGTTTGTTTGTGGGCCTTTCTGTCTGAAGTTTAGTCTTTAACAAGTGAAATGTATGCTCAATTGGGTTGAGATCAGGTGACTGACTTGGCCATTCAAGAATATTCTACTTCTTTGCTTTAATAAGCTCCTGGGTTGCTTTGGCTTTATGTTTTGGGTCATTGTCCATCTGTATTATGAAATGCCGACCAATGAGTTTGGCTGGATTTGAGCACACAGTATGTCTCTGAATACCTCAGAATTCATCCGGCTGCTTCTGTCCTGTGTCACATCATCAATGAACACTAGTGACCCAGTGCCACTGGCAGCCATGCATGCCCAAGCCATCACACTGCCTCCACCGTGTTTTACAGATGATGTGGTATGCTTTGGATCATGAGCTGTACCATGCCTTCGCCATACTTTTTTCTTTCCATCATTCTGGTAGAGGTTGATCTTGGTTTCATCTGTCCAAAGAATGTTCTCCCAGAACTGTGCTGGCTTTTTTAGATGTTTTTTAGCAAAGTCCAATCTAGCCTTTTTATTCTTGAGGCTCATGATTGGCTTGCACCGTGCAGTGAACCCTCTGTATTTACTTTCATGCAGTCTTCTCTTTATGGTAGATTTGAATATTGATACGCCTACTTCCTGGAGAGTGTTGTTCACTTGGTTGGCTGTTGTGAAGGGGTTTCTCTTCACCATGGAAATTATTCTGCGATCATCCACCACTGTTGTCTTCTGTGGGCGTCCAGGTCTTTTTGCATTGATGAGTTCATCAGTGCTTTCTTTCTTTCTCAGGATGTACCAAACTGTAGATTTTGCCACTCCTAATGTTTTAGCAATTTCTCAGATGGTTTTTTTTTCTGTTTTCGCAGCTTAAGGATGGCTTGTTTCACCTGCATGGAGAGCTCCTTTGACCGCATGTTTTCTTCACACCAAAATCTTCCAAATGCAAGCACCACACCTCAAATCAACTCCAGGCCTTTTATCTGCTTAATTGAGAATGACATAACGAAGGAATTGCCCACACCTGCCCATGAAATAGCATTTGAGTCAATTGTCCAATTACTTTTGGTCCCTTTAAAAACAGGGTGGCACATGTTAAGGAGCTGAAACTCCTAAACCCTTCATCCAGTTTTAATGTGGATACCCTCAAATGAAAGCTGAAAGTCTGGACTTTATGCCCCTGTCCATTATATAATTATAACTTGAATATGTTCCAGTAAACAGGTAAAAAAACAAAATTTGTGTCAGTGTCCAAATATATATGGACCTAATTGTACCTTTTGGAATTGTGGCCAAAAACCTTGGTTTCATCAGACCATAATACATTTTCCCACATGCTTTTGGGAGAGTTGATGCATTTTTTGCAAAATTTAGCCGGGCCTAGATGCTTTTCTTTGTAAGAAAAGGCTTCTGTCTTGCGACCCTACCCCATAGTCCAGACATATGGAGAATACGTGACATTGTTGTCAAATGTAGTACACAACCAGTACTTGCCAGAAATTCCTGCAGCTCCTTCAGTGTTGCTGTAGGCCTCTTGGCAGCCTCCCTGACCAGTTTTTGTCTTGTCTTTTCATCAATTTTGGAGGGACGTCCAGTTCTCAGTAATGTCACTGTTGTCCCATATTTTCTCCACTTCTTGATGACTGTCTTCACTGTGCTCCATGGTATATCTAATGCCATGGAGATTTTTTTTGTCCCCTTCTCCTGACTGATACTTTTCAACAATGAGATCCCTTTGCTGCTTTGTAAGCTCTCTGTGAACCCTGGCTTTTGCTGGAGGATGCAACTGAGTAAATGTCTGAACTTTATTTGGGGTTAATCAGAGTCATTTTAATTGATGGCAGGTGTGAACCCCAAGAGACTGAATGCTGTAATTAAATCAAAAGGTGCTTCAACAAAGTATTAGTTTAAGGGTGTGCATACTTATGCAACCAGCTTATTGTACGTTTTTTTATGTTTTTCCCCCTGACAGATTTGTTTGTTTTTCAATTGAATTGTACAGGTTATAGGTCACATTGCAGGTGGGAAAAGTTTTGAAATAATTTATCATCGTCTCATTTTTTTACATCAGAAAAATGTCATTTTAATGGGGTGTGTACACATTTAATATCCACTGTTGGTTAGCTGGCTACTCTAAATTGTCCATAGGTGTGAATCTGTGTGTGAATGGTTGTTTCCCAAGCCCTGAAATGGGAGGATTATGACAGGAAGGGCATCTGGCATAAACCTATGCTCCAATTAATATGATGTGGATCAACTGGGTCCACATGGCAGCAACCCCACACACATAAGTGGGACAAGCTAGAAGGAGTGAGTTAGTTATCTATTTATTTTAATGCTTTATTATTATTATTATTATTATTATTATAGAACAGGGGCGGCACGGTGGTGTAGTGGTTAGCGCTGTTGCCTCACAGCAAGAAGGTCCTGGGTTCGAGCCCCGGGGCCGGCGAGGGCCTTTCTGTGTGGAGTTTGCATGTTCTCCCTGTGTCCGCGTGGGTTTCCTCCGGGTGCTCCGGTTTCCCCCACAGTCCAAAGACATGCAGGTTAGGTTAACTGGTGACTCTAAATTGACCGTAGGTGTGAATGTGAGTGTGAATGGTTGTCTGTGTCTATGTGTCAGCCCTGTGATGACCTGGCGACTTGTCCAGGGTGTACCCCGCCTTTCGCCCGTAGTCAGCTGGGATAGGCTCCAGCTTGCCTGCGACCCTGTAGAAGGATAAAGCGGCTAGAGATAATGAGATGAGATGAATTTTTTTTTTTACACAAACAGTAAGATGTTCTCAAAGGGTGAAATCTGTCTATCATGACAAACAATGCATGCATGCACGCACGCACGCACGCGCACGCACACACACACACACACACACAGTTGTTCACATGCATGGGTAGAGTTACCTTTTTTATTTGCTCACTTTTGTAGTTTTTCACTGTTGACATTTCACTTTCTATTCTATAATTTGCATGGCATGCCTTCATTTATTCTGTGCACTTATACCACACAGTGGTAAACATATGCCTAGGGCAATAAGAATCATAGAAGAGCTTGATCGCCTGCTGTAAACAGGAACGTGCATGAAACAAGGAGAGAGAGAACAGCTGCTGGCGCATCACTGCTTGTACATGAAGGAAAGAGAGCGAGGAGGTGGGGAGTGAGCGAGACTGTGAAGTAAAACAAAAGCTGAAGAGACTAAACAAGTGGCAATTTCAGACCCAACAATGTGCAAAGTATTTTATTTTCTGCAAACAAACATCAGAGTGGGTGTCTAATTTTTTTTCTTTTTCTTTTTGGTGACTTGTGGAAAGGGTGGCACGGTGGTGTAGTGGTTAGCGCTGTCGCCTCACAGCACGAAAGTCTGGGTTCAAGCCCCGTGACTGACGAGGGCCCTTCTGTGCGGAGTTTGCATGTTGTCCATGTGGGTTTCCTCTGGGTGCTCTTGTTTTCCCCACAGTCCAAAGACATGCAGGTTAGGTTAATTGGTGACTCTAAATTGACCATGAATGTGAATGGTTGTCTGTGTCTATGTGTCAGCCCTGTGATGACCTGGCGACTTGTCCAGGGTGTACCCCGCCTTTCACCCGTAGTCAGCTGGGATAGGCTCCAGCTTGCCTGCGACCCTGTAGAAGGATAAAGCGGCTAGAGATAATGAGATGAGATGAGATGAGAGACTTGTGGAAAACAAGCTTTTGGCAGACATTTCTGGTAGATTAACTAAGAGACTGGTGGCAGATTAAAGAAGGTGAAGCAGAGAAATATACAGCAGGTGTCCTGGCTGTGCTCAGCAGGTGCAGCTGAACCGGCATCTGTGTGCGGGGCGAGGAGGCGTCCTGCAGATTAGCTACCAAATTCAAAATGTTCCTTCCTCTTCGATTAAACAATCTCAGAACAGCAGCAGAAGGTGCAATTCATTTTCAGACAGATTATTAGTCAAACATCTGTAATGAGTGAGAAGGAAATGTCATATAAAAGCAGCAGCTGCAGAAAGGATTTACTTTGAATCATCGAGATTATGAAATATAAATTCCATACACACACACATATATATATATATATATATATATATATATATATATATATATATATATATATATATATATATATATAACATTAACGTGTGTTAACTTGCAAAGCTCATATTTCAAGGCAAATTTGTTCCTATTTTATTTTCTTACATTCACGTAATATCTGATTAACCTCTTCTAGGAACTCTCCCTTCTGTCCATTTTTTCAGAAATGGCAGTTATTATTTCCAGGGCTGCATCTTGTTGTGCTTTATTAAGGAATGGGCACAAAGATTAGAAAACTGTCTGTAGGATGAGTGTGCTGGGAACGAGAGGACCAGATTGGCCCAGCAAGATGACAAGCATATATTATTGTTGGAGAATTTGGAGAACATACAGACACGAGTCTCTAGTTCTCAAGGATTATACCTACATGTATTCATGGGAAGATAATCAAAATGTATGTGCTGCACCACATTGACTTTACTATTGTATGTGTATATAAATAGTTTTGCTAAGATTCCTAGAATGAATGTCACAGCAGTTGGTGTGGTAGAAATGATAGCTTGGATATATTTTGGATAATGTTATTTATTGGAATTTAGAATTGAGCGCACTTGCTGGATATCTGCCAGCAATTATTTGGAGACACACTGGGTTGACTGTAATACAGAGTCATTACTACAGTTACAGTGTACGCAGCAGTGTAATAGTTGATGCTGAACGTTTTTCTCCTCGAGCCGACTTCCTGAGAATCAAGTAATTGATTGTTACCTCGCCCGGGATGGAATCCACCAGAAGGCGAGGTATTGTTTTCATTTGGGTTTCTTTCTTTGCTTGTTTGTTTGTTTGTAAACGATATTATGGGAAAACTGCTGGATCAATCTTCATGAAATTTTCAGGATAGATGGACATTGGTCTCAAATAGAACCTCCAACATTTTGAGGGTCAGACAGTCAAGGTCAAGGTCACGGTGACCAAAAAGCTGTAAAAAAAAAAAAAAGAAAAAAAAAAGCTCTGAGCTCAGACTGCAGGAGCACTGTCTCAGAAAGACTCCTCCCACAGACATGCTGATTGGATCACTACCTGCCTCATTTTCATACAATGTGCTGTCATTGGATGGTTTATTGGTTCGTTTACATATGCAAAGGAAGGGGTTTTGGCCACACCCACTTTAAAACCCCATTGATAAAAACGTTCCCGATCTGTTGATTTCTCATCTCATCTCATTATCTCTAGCCGCTTTATCCTGTTCTACAGGGTCGCAGGCAAGCTGGAGCCTATCCCAGCTGACTACGGGCGAAAGGCGGGGTACACCCTGGACAAGTCGCCAGGTTATCACAGGGCTGACACATAGACACAGACAACCATTCACACTCACATTCACACCTACGGTCAATTTAGAGTCACCAGTTAACCTAACCTGCATGTCTTTGGACTGTGGGGGAAACCGGAGCACCCGGAGGAAACCCACGCGGACATGGGGATAACATGCAAACTCCGCACAGAAAGGCCCTTGCCGGCCACAGGGCTCGAACCCGGACCTTCTTGCTGTGAGGCGACAGCGCTAACCACTACACCACCGTGCTGCCCTCTGTTGATTTATTATTATAAATATAAATGATAAATAAATGGACTAGACTAAAGAAATCGCTTTCAGACATGTTTATGCTTATTACAGAGGGAAAGTGCGTTCCACTGAGCTCTAGCGTCAGGCCATTTCTGGGAAATAATAGTTTCGGTCATGGTGACAGTGTGTGTATGTTTCAGTTTTGAAAAGTGTAAGAGGTAAGAGTCAAATAATATAAAGTACAGACACTTGGTATATTTTACGTCTGTGATTTTTAAATTGTTAATTTTTGGATTACGCTTCATTTTTGTGGCTACTGCCTCATAGAGTAAATATATATGCTATATTTACTGGATGGACATGGTATCAGAAAACAATTTTGTTTATAAGCAGTAGCCACATGTACCCATAGGGTACCTATTTTTTTTACGCCATATCTTGCTTCATATTCATCATAAGTGCCACCAGGTGAGGTTTGTTTTGCCTGGCAGCACTTATGTTATGTATTTGAACCTTGAATACACACAATGTGCCCTAAATTCACAATTGATACTGACAAAAATAATCTCTACACAATTAATATTTCAAGAATATCGCATTTATTTTTTATCGCTCTTGAACACCAATACACTAATACACTGACACTTTGATAAATGTTAAATGCTCTCCTTTAACAAATCCTATGTAAGGAATAAAACTTGCCAGTGGCATGAAACTTATTATTTTCCAAAAACTGTATGTCCTAAAGTGTTTTATTTATGTCATACCACAGCAATTTGCCAGTATTTGCACTACCGTTCAAAAGTTTGGGGTCACTTTGAAATGTCTTTATTTTTGAAAGAAAAGCACTGTTCTTTTCAATGAAGATCACTTTAAACGAATCAGAAATCCACTCTATACATTGCTAATGTGGTAAATGACTATTCTAGCTGCAAATGTCTGGTTTTTGGTGCAATATCTCCATAGGTGTATAGAGGCCCATTTCCAGCAACTCTCACTCCAGTGTTCTAATGGTACAATGTGTTTGCTCATTGCCTCAGAAGGCTAATGGATGATTAGAAAACCCTTGTACAATCATGTTAGCACAGCTGAAAACAGTTGAGCTCTTTAGAGAAGCTATAAAACTGACCTTCCTTTGAGCAGATTGAGTTTCTGGAGCATCACATTTGTGGGGTCGATTAAATGCTCAAAATGGCCAGAAAAATGTCTTGACTATATTTTCTATTCATTTTACAACTTATGGTGGTAAATAAAAGTGTGACTTTTCATGGAAAACACAAAATTGTCTGGGTGACCCCAAACTTTTGAACGGTAGTGTAATTGTATAGACCTACATATTTGTATTTGTTTAGACTTGTGACTCTTCAGCTTATATTTGTGAGACTTTATTTTCCAAAGGTTAATAGAAGAAGAAGCCTTTATTTGTCACATGCACACTCAAGCGCAGTGAAATTCGTCCCTTGCATTTAGCACATCTGAAACAGTGCACACACACAAGTGAGCAATGAGCACACACACACACACACACACACATCCAGAGCAGTGGGCAGCTATGCTACAGTGCCCAGGAAGGAGTTGGGGGTTCGGTGCCTTGCTCAAAGTGCACTCCAGCCCAAGGCTGCCCCATGTTAACCTAACCGCATGTTTTTAAACTGTGTTGGAAACCGGAGCACCCAGAGGGAGAACATGCAAACTCCACACAGAAAGGGCCATGGGATTCAAACCCAGAACCTTCTTGCTGTGAGGTGACAGTGCTAACCACTACACCACCATGCTGCCCCTTTTGAGAGTCCTGCTGTTACAGATGACCAGTCCACACCCTCTGATCAATCAGAATGAAGAATTCAAGAGTACATTTCTTGCGAGGGGGTTGAAGGAAACCAAACTATGCCCTTGATGGTGGTGATTTATTAGTAAAGCCACCCTGCTGAACAGCTCCCATGTGATCATAACTAACCAGATACAACTATATTTCATTTCCAGAGTAACACTTTTCTAGAACCCATAGTGACTCGACAGTGATGTGAATCAAGACTTTTTTTTTTTCCTCCAATAATGTACATGTTGATTCTTTAGAATCGATTGCTGTTGTTGCAGGTCTAGCAGTGATTGATTGGGTTGACTATAATGTGGATTAATGTTCGTCCAGGTAAATTTGTTTATGTGCCACAGTAAATAAGAATTTGTTCTTAGTGACTTGCCTGGTTAAATGAAATAAATAAGAGTAAAACGTCAATGCCAAGCAGTTGCCTCTTACATATCCTACCCATATTCCAAGCATCCGCATGCCTGTTCTGTCATGTAACAACAGACCTCTAAATTCACAATTCACAGTGACAACATAATCCCTACAAAATGGATGATTGAAGAATTTTGAAGTTTGATGTTCATGTTAAGGAAATTGATTGGTGAGTGGAAACTGTGGGTTTAAAATCCCAAGCACGGTGTAATCGTATTCAACCCTGAGGCACAGAATCCCTTATGGACATCAGAATTGCAGATTAAAGCATGTACTACAAGCCAGCTTGATCATCCTACATATTAGAGAGCGCACACTGAGATGATTTATCAGTTAGTTGATCTGATCACCAAAAGAGATTGTGTGTAGTATTTTTGAAACATGATGTGTTCAGGATGACAGGAGTGGAATGAGGTATCCTTGAGGTATCAAGGAGACTGTATTTTAATATAAGAAATAAGAACTTATTGCTGCTAGTGATAACTTATTCTTTTGAAAACTCCCTCAGGAACATCAGCCAACTTTTGTTTTTGATCATATTAAAGCCATGTTATCAAAAAAAAAAAAAATAAAGTGGTAGCACTATTCTGCTGGCCAATTTAAACCAACATTTTATGCCCATATAGCAAGAATTTGTCTTGAATGGTAGATTTCTGCTGAGCCTCAGTGTTTAATGACAGCTGTTAACATCTAACCTTTTATGCCATGAAGTTGTAAATAAAGCACATCACAGAAGCCCATAATTTATCATCTGAAATTCAGCAAAAAAGCTGCTTCTGTTAGTGCAGAATCAGGAAAACTACCCCTAGAATCAAGAAATGTTTACTTCAGTTTTTCTTCTTCTTCTTCTTTCTTTCTCAGGGCTTCAACTCACAAAGTGACTGCTGTGTGTGCAACTTTTCATTCTGAGTAGTATACAAAAAAGGCCCATGGCCTGTTTGTGTTCAGCTATAGCTGTCGAATGCAATGAACCTCTCGACTTGAGACCTTTTGATTGCGTGTCAGATTCACTTTGTTATAAGCAAATCTCACTTAAGCAGGTGGAAACTGAATATAGCCTATCTATTTTCTCAAGGAAGCTCAAATATATGTTGATCCTGTTAGTCTATGAGCACAATTTTCTCTTGTTCACTCTCATCACCCTCTTCCTCACTTCTCTTCACCCATTCTCTGTCTCTGTCTCTTTCTCTCTCTTCTTCTTCTACCCCTGTCTCTGCTGCAGTGTCAGCCAGTGACTGTGACTCGGGGCAGAATGCTGACATCACTTACTACACACTGAGCTCTGATTTCATCATCTCCCCCCATGGCACCATCTTCCCGGCAGGCGCTCTGGATTATGAGCGCCCCAACCATTTGTATGAGTTTGTGGTAATGGCCGTGGATAAGGGTGAGGTGCCGCGGACAGGCACAGCTACGGTACGCCTGCGTATGGCCAACGTCAACGATGAGCAGCCCGAATTCTCTCAGCCAGTGTGAGTGCAGGTTTCTAAAAATTTACTTCAACACTTTCATTTCATTCATTAGAATATATAATCTAGTTTCTTCAAGTACATGTTTTCATCATGATCATTTAGCTTTAGATTTATTTGGACATTAGTGACTCGTTTGATGACTCTTGATGTTTTGTAGCATGCTTTCATAAAAGTTCCTCATGGTATATTACCCACAGTGAACCACAAACATTATATTCCTGCCAATTCCCGAAATCCCTTCCAGCTGCCCAATTCTGTGTACGTGTAGTGCTCTATCGTGTCCATAGCTGAGTCTATGTCTATTTGTCTCCTCTTGTCCATGTGTGTCAGTTTGGGCCTGCAACACCATGTCAGTGTTGATAGCTTTGTTGTGATGTGCTTAACTAAGGATTTTTTCCCCTTTTTGCTTGGGGATCCTGGGCCCTTGGCTTTGTTAATTGGCCAATTTTCTGGCAGCACGCTCAGTGAAGCAATGAGGCACTAAGACAGGTTCAGTGAGCCATGCATTTAACTGAAGAGTGCAGAAGGACCAATGGATCTTTCTCTCTCTTTTTTTACATCCATAATGCATATTTTTGCATGGACTATTTATTATTATTATTATTATTATTATTATAGTGGTGGCTACAATTATCGACACCTTAATGAACTTTTGGCCATTGCAAAAGTACAAAAGACTTTCAATACATAAATTGCGCATGAATAATTACTCAAACTTCCACTAGAAAAAAAAAAGTTGATTCCCGATTACTTAGCGTATCAGATCACATGACACTGTTCCACAATCATTAACACCTTTGTCCACAGTTATCGACACCATTCCACAATTATCAGCATCCAGATGATTATTTATTTTTTTTAAATTGGTATGTTGTATTAAGTTAACAAAACACAGTTTTTATTTAAATTTGTTTTACACATACTTATATTTTGTACAAAATATCTTTTATATAAATATATCGATGTCTGTGCTTACGTAAATGAGGAAGTAATTCTAATGTTTGTAAACAAATGAACTGAATGTTTAACCTGTGTTAGAAAATTTCTTTATTCCACTTTCTACCCACTTTCTAAGTATTTTCATAGATCACATTTTGTTAATCATTCATTGTTGTTGTTTTTATTAATTTCTAGTTTTGTAGTTTACCAATAAATATTAACAGGCAATTTACATTGTAACCACATGAAAATCCAGGTCAACAGTTGATTTTTTAAATTGATATTTTAAATTCACATCTAAAAATGTAAAATGTCTACTGATATTGTAATATGTGGTAGATATTTACAACAAACTGCAAAAAAAAAAAAAGAATAGAACAGAAAAATCTGAATATTTCAAGCTTGTAATGTTTTATATGCTAGGAATTTAATTCTGGTCTAATTCTATTTATTGCAACAGGATTCCAAATACTCTATAAACATTCCATTCTGTTATGAGTCAGAAAAAAGAATTATGATAAATCACAGCACTTTTTATTTATTTCTTTTGAAAGTACTTCATCTACTTCAACAAAGTTGCACAAAGATCGATACATAACAGTTGTAAATGTCACTCAATTCCACAGGGTGTCAATAATGGTGGACACCGGTGAAAGTGATCATGATTATCGACACCTCGCGTGACTTCTCAAAAGCACGTTTAGACACAAAATGGTGACTGTCAAATGAAAGAGTAAGAAATAAAGTAGGTTTTGATGAGGATATCATGAAATATCTGTGAATTTGAGGAGTAAAAACATGCCCATGATCTTTCCACCGTGCTTACCTGCGATGATAATGTCCGGGTTTTCCTCAAATTGCTTATCGTGCTGAAAAAAATGTCATCTCAGGTAACGAGCTGCGTCATCATACGATAAGATCAAAGGGCGAGGCGGGTCTTCTGGTTGATTAATTAACCAATAATAACTGTTGTAACTGAAACTCACCTTTGTAAAATTGTTTTTTATTGGTAAATCTGAAAAGGTGTCGATAATTATGGACTATCGAGAATTGTAGCTGCCGCTCTATATTATTATTATTATTATTATTATGTTTGATGATCATGATATCTTTCTCTCTTCAATTACAATTTATGCACTATAGGTACAGTATACAGTATGTAAAAATATAAGACATGATGGAGACTGTGCTTATCTAATTTCTTTTACTATATCCACTCTGCTATAAGAATCATTAGAATAAATTCTGGCATGAAGTGATGGTAGTGACTTTACTGTGCTTGTGTTTTCCACATAACTTGCTATCCCTAAACACCCATCCTAGTGAATCCAGCGCCCACTGATTATCTTCCATCTTGCCTATTAAATAGCCGAGCCTGCTTATGTCTGGACAGTAATTGAGTAGTTTGTAATGTCTGTCACTGCTGTTTGTTCCAATTCACTGGGCTAATTTGCCATTACAAGACGCTGGGGCTCTTCCACTAAGACCAAAAATGAGCCTTGTCACTCAGGCAGAGACGTCTCAGCAGTACATCATTACTGGATCTGCTTATCTGAGCCGGATGGAGGAGAGACACAACAAATGAGAGAAAGAGGCTGAGTGATATTTCTCAAAGAACACGATGGTATTTTACAGTGTTGACATGTAAGAGCGCATGGGAGCACAATAATGAATGTGGGGTTTAGGATATTTGGTTAACACTGTGTTCATTTGTTTTGCTTTTCAAAAGTTTGATCTTTGATAACCATGTTTTGTGGAGTGGCTGAAAAAAAAAAATCAGATAATGACTGAAAATAAAGACAATATACGGTATGGAGAAAGCAGACCAGGCCTTGGTTCTATACTCATCATGCTTCTTTGGTTGGGATAATTTCTGACATTGCATGACAGTTGCTGTGCAGCTGTCTGTGTTAAATATATTGTCATGGCAACAGGCTTAGGTGAGAGAAGTTTGCAGTATAAAGGCTTTTTATGGTTTGTTGTCAGTCAGGTGTAACAGGGTATCCGTGTGGTCACTTTCGATCGATATGTGGAGAAAGCATCTGAGAACAAGAGCTCGGGTATCTCTGGGTGTTCTACGTTCAATTAAATAAAATGTGTGAGCGAATGATCTCACGCCTTTAAGCATGATGACAAATTGCAGGTGCTAATGGTACATGTGTAAAGGTTATTGATGTGCACTGATGTGGAGGCCCCGCAAAGATTAGACGCATCACTTACATGAAAGCCTGCCACCTTTCATGGGTTAGCCATTCATTACACCCAAGTTGTGTTGAATGACTCTTACTCTTTACTCTCTTTCTCCTTGTCTCTTCTTCAGGACCCATATGTCTAAAGATATAGCTATTTTAGTTAATAGGCTACAGATAAAAAGCTTGTTTGTTGCTCAGCAAGCCCCACCCACTATCAACAGGGCAAATAACATGAGAGAGGGTTAACACTAGCTAGTTCATCGGTCAACAAGCAAGCCCCGCTATCAACAGAGCAATGACCATAGCATGTCACTTCCTTCTCTGGGTGGAGTCTTGCCAAATGACGATAGAAGTTCGAGGTTGTCCCCATTGTCTCCTCGATAGTTCTTCTACATATGGAACACATAGCAGTGCATTTTTTTCCCACTGCACGATAAGTCTGCATAAGCAAAGCAGACAATCCTAGGGGCTTCTCTCCAGGCATTTTAGCGACATTAACGTTAGTTTGTTCCTGAACATGACGTATGAACAGGTGAATGTGCATTCTCTTGCACGAAATTAGTATAAAAATTAATGTAGATATAAATACCTTATGGCATGTTACAAAAAACTAAAGAAAAAATCAGAGTCCTCGTCTCCAGTTTACGAGTCCGAATGCAGTTAATGCACGAGACCGAGTCCAAGTCAAGGCACAAGTCGGACTCAAGTACTACAAGCCTGATGTACATACTGTAGTCCTCAAAATTCAAGAAGTTAGCTAAAATCCCATCAATTTTCTGCCAAGTCCTTTTAAATGTCATCTATATTTCACTGTTCTCCTTTTTAAATTTCCAGATGCATGTATGCACAGTCCATAAAAATTACTAGCATGATCCAGAAGGGTTAAAAATCCCAGAAGTACTCTGCAATTATTGCATTACCATGCCTCTCTGTGTAAAACGAGCTCAGTCTGAAAAAGGCTCGATAGACAAACTAATATACATCAGTCTCAATGATAAAGAAATAGTATACGCGAGACCTTGAGGAGCGACACAAGGCTGAAAAGCCAACATAGTAAAAGAGAATGCATCTAAATTATACTGAGTGTGTTGATGGTTTTTCTACAGAAACGTTCCCGTGCTGTGTGTTCAGTCCTTTTCGTTTGGCAGATTGTAGAGGTATGGTACTGTACAAAAGTCTTATGCATATGTCAAGAAATGCTGTAGACCAAAAATGGCTTAAAAATAATGAAATGAAATGTTTCGACGTTAAAAAAAATATATAAACAGCAGTAAGCCATGATAAATGAAACAAAGTCAATATCTGGTGTGAGACAACCTTTTGATTTAAAAAGAAAAAAGTAGTCTCAGGTATGAGTGCAGTTTTATAAGGAGATGGGCTGTAGGTTTTACTGAGCGTCTTGCAGAACTAGCCACAGTTCTTCTGGACACTTTGACGGTCACGCTCGCTTCGTAATTTTGCACCAAAACCCAGGAGCCTTTATTATGTTTTCTTTTTTAATCTGAAAAGTGCTCTCCTATGTAACATGCTGCTGCTCAGATACAGTACATCCCCCACCACTACCGCCACCACCCCGTGACATTTAATTTTGTGCTAGAAAACTAATGTTTGGAACTCTAAAGTGTTTTTGTACTGACTCGATAATGTAGAAGTCATAAAATAGAAATCTATAACAAAGTTTGTATGAAAAAAGGGGTACCTAAGATTTTTGCACAGTACTGTATCTTCAAAGCAAATAAAGCTGGGCAGTCAATTCTATCACAGTCGGACTACAAGTGAACCACACGAGTGAAATCCCAAGTTAAAATACAAGTGGTGATGTTCTGAGTACTAACTTGATAGTGGTATTATCAGGCACTTTGCACTTCTTTGTAAAGACACCACTATCCACTTTCTGGATGTGGATTCTGCAAAAGACTTGCTTTGCAAAGATGATCTCAATAGTTCCAATGCTTCCAAAAACCTCTAGTTCAATTTGAACCCGTTGTCCTTTTTTTTTTTTTGTATTCCTGACCTACTGAGTGCAGAACTCACTGGCAGTCCATCACAGCCCCATCTGCACTTGACCTTTATCAGCTATGATGGACTATTGCACCCCTCCTCAGATGAAGAAAAAAATGCTTTCAGTTCTGTCTAATACAACATGATTCTCCTTTCCTCATGTGTCAGGGGTAGAGAAATGAGATCTTTGAGGCTGTATGAGAACAAATACAGGGCATGTGGATGAGGGAGATCTTCACACTCAAGCTGTCAATGTATGTGCTTTCTTTTTCCATGTTCAGAAAGGTTTAGGCACCTGAGGAAATATTCAGAGGCCCATGTGCAGATGTGAAGTTTCTGTTTGCCTCATTCACGGTTACGTGATGGAGAATTTCTTTGAAAAGGAAGCAAGGGAAGAGCCTAGTAGCATAATTGTGGTTGGAAATGTATTGTTGCCGGGTAGTCTCTTATTGACTACATGATTTACTCCAGTCGTCCAAGCTGCTCATTTTTGCAGCACTGTTGGAGGTCTCACTTTCTCTCGCTCAGCTGAACAACTTTGAAAGTTTTTTACTACTTTTTCTCATGAAGACATTCTTGTTGTTTTATACTTTGTGTACTGTAGCCCATTTGATATCGAACAATATGTGACTATTATCTGGATAGTGGCATGTTCGATTTTAATTCTTGTCCTATCATTAGTTTATGGACAAGAAAGCTACAGTAAGCCTAGATATTGGTTCAAAATGTGGCACGTGTATAACTGAAGATTAACCATCAGCATTACTAACCTGTTAATTCATTATCCACTCAAGTAGCATGTACTATTTTGTACAGTAGAAAGACACACAGTCCCAGTAGAAAACACAAACCCCTTTTACACAGCCTGTTCAAAGTAGGAATACTGTGCTTTTATTTCGCTTTGCCGTTCTGTGTAAAACGTCCAAATACTGAATGGGGGGTCTGTGTTGGTCTGCCTCTGACTGGGAACTGTTGGAAGTAATCAGACACCCCCCCCCCCCCCCCCCCCCCCAATTTAGATCTCTAATTTAGATATGGTCAATTCCCACCCTCTCACACAACAGCTACCAACCAGGAAGCACGAAGGCTATCATATGCTTCCTCCAAACTGCTTTTTATGCAATGTTACAGGGCGTCTTAACACACTCTTAGGAAAGCGCTATCCGCCCACTTCTGAATGCATAAGCGCACAGATACCCATGATTGTCTAGCATCACTGTAATTAATGGGGTGAGAGAGTATGCCATCCCTCTCTGAAAGCACAGGCCACAGATGACTCCTAGCCATGGATGGCTGTGGCATCATCAGGATTTGAACTAGTGATCTCCAGATGATAGGGTGAATGCTTTTCTGTAGCGCCTTGGGCAGAGGTGGACAGAGTACCCAAGTTTATTACTCAAAGGTCCCATGGCATGAAATTTTCACTTTCTGAGGTTTTTTAACGTTAAAATGAGTTCCTCTGACCTTCTTAAGTCACCCCAGTGGCTAGAAATTTCATAATGTGTAAACCAAACTATGCCCAACATTTGAGAATGGCGCGTCAAAACGGCGCGTTGATAAGCTCTTCTCTTTACTACGTCAGCAAGGGAGATGATCCCCACGCCCCCCCCTCTGGATTCCCACCCATCGTATGAATTGCCTGCCCAGTTGTAGTGAGGAGACCATAGAGGACACAACATGGCATCACCTAAGCGAGCGAAACATGGAAATTGCGCTGTACATGGATGTGACAATACAGAAAAGAGTCTGTTTTTACTGCCGACGGGAGAGCCCCTGAAGACGCAGTGGCTTAATTTTATTTACTTCAATAATACGCCGTCGAGTCTACCTAAGACGGTGTATGTTTGTCGGAAGCATTTTCCTGAGGAATGTTTCCACAACTTGGGACAGTACAGGGCAGGTTTTGCACATCAACTGTCACTGAAGCCTGGGTCCGTACCAAGCATCCCTGCCGCATCAGCCACAAACACCGAACAAGTAAGTGTATAACTGTTAAGTCGTTTTGCCGTGTTTTAAAATCGGTGCCACGTTAGCCTTGCAATGGCTACATTAGCTGTGCAGCTAACCACTTCCTGCAGTTAGCCAGGTACTCTGCACTACAAAACCAAAAGCATGCAGCATGCTCTGTTATAATAGCCAATCAAAACAGTTTTTACAAAGACATCCACATTCTTTTTTTTAAGTCACTCGTTCATTTTGTTTGTTTGTTCAGTAAAAACTGAAACATTTGTTGAATTTATTTTATTTCCTTGCGTCGCACCTTAATGACGTCAGCGCGCGGTATTTTTCCCTTCGCGGTTTGTTCCTTCTCTCTCGCCATAGTAAGACACCCACATCCGCTTGTTCTGACCCACTGGAGGTAGCGTCACAGTGCTGTTAGCCAATCAGAGGTAACACGTTTACATGTCGTGAATATTAATGATAAGACCCGCCCCCAGCCTCTACCCTTCCCCGCCTCCTGCTTCTCATTAGCAAAACGACGCACTGGGAAAAGCGCTGAAATGGGGCTTTCTCCCAGGAGGCTATATCTACGTGCCGAGGGTTCATTTCGAGAAAGGCTGCGGATATAACATCCGGAAACCTCCACGAGCCCGTTTAAAGCATCAACAAACCACCATGCCATGGGTCCTTTAAGTCAAAGTACAGATCCCACTGGTCAACTGTTACTCCGATACAAGTGAAAGTTGTACAGTCAAATTTTTACTTAAGTTAAAGTACTGAAGTACTTGCTTTTAAAAATACTTAAGTATTAACAGTACATTTTCTGTGAATGCACTGTTGTATTATTACTACAACGCTTACAAAACCTAATGCCTCTGAAGCAACCGATTGGATTTTCTGACTAGTTTGTAGAACCTGTAGAGCTGAAGCTTCATCTGACATGCTAGCAAACCCTCTTCAAACTCGAAATCATATTGGGTAGCTAATGTTACTAGAAAAGAAAGATTTCTACGTTCAGTTTATTTGGCAAGATTATGCTAATGTTATTCATGTTGGCATAACTCTGTTTTCACATGCTAACTGTGTCCAAGTTAACTAGCTATGTGTTAACATTAGCCATGGACAAGGCTGTAGCAACTTGGCGGGCAAATCCATAGAAAGTCATTTGACTAACCAGACTGCACAGCTATTGTAACGTTATCACTAGCTCTAAAAGCACAGACCACTTCATGGCAAGCTTTCTCTTGGAATAAAACGTTTACACACCTCAATATTGCTTCCGCAGGTCGGACAGTGAGTTTTTGAAGGCCGTGACGTGGTTCGTTTTAGGCAAACAAAACAAACATTTAAAACAAAATGAATCTTTAATCCTTTCTGAAAACTGAAACATGGGTTCTAGGTATGGCCCTGGGTGCGTGCATTCTCCAGAAAAAACGCCTTCTTCCATTCTGTCATCAACTGATCATGTTCAAATACGGTAATACTGCTGAGAAATTGAACTTGATTTTATACAGTCTATGGATGTGACGTGACCCTAGTGATTACTGATAGGCTGTCTCAGTGTCACCTGCGAAAAAACCCAATCACATTTTAGAAAAGAAAACAAAAAACATCCACTTTCAAAGCTGCTTCGTAGTCATGAGTAATGAGGACCTTGATAGAAATGTAGTGGAGTAAAAAGTACGGTATTCGTCTTTCAAATGTAGTGAAGTTAAATTCATAAGTTTCCAAAAAAAATACTACTCAAGTAAAATACAGATACTCAAAAAGTGTACTTAAGTACAGTACTCAAGTAAGTGTACTTCGTTACTGTCCACCTCTGGCCTTGGGTGTGATTTCAAAGACATGCGGTGAGGTTGACATGGGGCAGCCTTGGGATGAAGTGCCTTTGAGCAAGGCACCTAACCCCCAACTGCTCCCTGGGTGCTGTAGCATAGCTGCCCACTGCTCTGGGTATGTGCGTGGGCTCATTGCTCACTTTTGTGTGTGCATGCGTGTGTTCATTGCTTCAGATGGGCTAAATGTAGAGGACTAACTTCACTGTGCTTGAGTGTGCATGTGACAAATAAAGGCTGCTTCTTCTGATTTTTGACATTGACGTTCTTCTTCCGGCGGCACGGTGGTGTAGTGGTTAGCGCTGTCGCCTCACAGCAAGAAGGTCCTGGGTTCGAGCCCCGGGGCCGACGAGGGCCTTTCTGTGCGGAGTTTGCATGTTCTCCCCGTGTCCGCGTGGGTTTCCTCCGGGTGCTCCGGTTTCCCCCACAGTCCAAAGACATGCAGGTTAGGTTAACTGGTGACTCTAAATTGACCGTAGGTGTGAATGTGAGTGTGAATGGTTGTCTGTGTCTATGTGTCAGCCCTGTGATGACCTGGCGACTTGTCCAGGGTGTACCCCGCCTTTCGCCCGTAGTCAGCTGGGATAGGCTCCAGCTTGCCTGCGACCCTGTAGAAGGATAAAGCGGCTAGAGATAATGTGATGTGATGTGACGTTCTTCTTCCTGAGACCAGCGCAAATTCAAACATGGTGTCTTAGATCTGCGTGCCTTTCTGCCTCAAATTGCTTTCCACTTCTCTTCAATTCCTGAAACAGATTTCTGATCGAACAACCACAATGCCTGGCAATTTTGCTCGCATGTGAAGAGGGGTATAAATGTGCACGGCTAACAAAAGCACCCCAACACTCAGTTCACCTGCTGCTATTCTTTTGAAAGGAAATGTCCAATGGGATATTCATATTTCTGAAGCATAGTATGCTATAAGGCGCACGGTGGTGTAGTGGTTAGCGCTGTCGCCTCACAGCAAGAAGGTCCGGGTTCGAGCCCCGTGGCCGGCGAGGGCCTTTCTGTGCAGAGTTTGCATGTTCTCCCCGTGTCCGCGTGGGTTTCCTCCGGGTGCTCCAGTTTCCCCCACAGTCCAAAGACATGCAGGTTAGGTTAACTGGTGACTCTAAATTGACCGTAGGTGTGAATGTGAGTGTGAATGGTTGTCTGTGTCTACGTGTCAGCCCTGTGATGACCTGGCGACTTGTCCAGGGTGTAGCCCGCCTTTCACCCGTAGTCAGCTGGGATAGGCTCCAGCTTGCCTGCGACCCTGTAGAACAGGATAAAGCGGCTACAGATGATGAGATGAGATGAGTATGCTATAAGTCACACTAGTCGCCAATGCTCATGTCACGCCTCTGGATCCGGAATGGCGGAATACTGTGTATAAACACACACTGGCACGGGTTTATTCCGACTTTATATGGTTCAGTGTAAACAACCAAAGCTGGAATGTTGACGGATTTTCTTTCTGGTAATATTGCTGAATCTCTGTGCAAAATAACTTAGTTATGCCCACACTCGTTATAATGCTTTCTACTGATGAGTGGAATACAATATATGCTGTAATTTCGAGTTTAAAAATAATTACACATAGGCTAATTTGCCCATGGTTCTTGTCTCCTCTTCTGGCAGAATCATTTCCATAATAATATTTACTTAAAGAAAATGAAAAAAAAGGTTTTTTTTGTAAGTGAAACATTTGGCAGCATATTCTAATTTTCTCCTCATTTATGACTAAGTTCTAGTTAAGTGAATATTGCATATGCACTGTTTTTAGGTTTTTTTCTGTTTTGTTTTGTTTTTTTTTCTTTGAGGTGCAAACGCCTGACAGCTCACCCCATCTCATTCACACTTCCTAGCAAATTTGTCTCATCCTTTTGAACTTTAAATAAAGTTTGGCATATAAAGAAATGCATTCATTAAGGCAGAAGTGAAATAACGGAGTCACCGATGTTTGGAAATAGTGGACAAAGTACATGGTTTGCTGTTAAAACCCACACTTTGGTTGTTGCTTAAAGGAAATAAGAAGTGTTGATATCTGTGTGCGCGTGTGTGTGTTCTTTTCAGATATCGTACTTTTGTGTCTGAAGATGCTGGACCCAATACCTTAATTGCAACAGTACTGGCTAAAGATCCTGATGGTGATGGAATCACATACAAAATCTCAGCAGGCAACGAAGAAGGCAATTTTGTCATTGACAGTCAAAAAGGTGAACCGTCTCTCCCATGCTACTTTAATTTCCTTTCTTTTCCAGTCAACACACATCATTCTTATGCTATACATACATTTTCTACAATATACACTGCCCTGCCAAAAAAAAAAAAGTCGCACACTAATATTTGGTTGGACTGCCTTTAGCTTTGATTTCAGCATGCATTCACCATGGTATTGTCTTGATAAACTTATGCAATGTCACATCATTTATTTCAGTCCAGAGTTGTATTCATTTTTCACTGAGATTATGTATTGAGGATGAGCGAGTCAAACCACTGCGTAAAGTCTTCTCCAGCACATCACAATGATTCTCAGTGGGGTTAAAGTCAGGACTCTGTGGTGGCCAATTCATGTTTTAAAATGATTTCTCATGCTTCCTGAACCACTCTTTCACAATTTGAGCTCTAATTTTATGCCCGTGCCATCCGGGAAGAAAAAAATCCATTGATATGATAACTTATTCAGTACACTTAAGTAGTCAGCTGACTTCATTTTATTGCCCCATAACATTGCTGAGCCTCATCCTGACCAACTGAAGCAACCCCAGATCATAACACGGTCTCCAAAGGCTTGTACAGTGACCACTATGCATGATGGATGCATCACTTCATGAGCTTCCCTTCTTACCCTGACACACCCATCACTCAGGAATAGAGTAACTCTGGACTAATCAAACCACATGACCTTTTATCTTTGCTCCAGAGTACAATCTTTATGCTCCCTAGCAAATTGAAGCCTTTTCTCCTGATTAGTCTCACTAACAAGTGGTTTTCTTATGGCCACACAAACATTTTGTATGTAGCAATCCCGTGAGTTCTCATCACTTTGTGAGTGTGGAAATGCTCTTAATTTCACTATTAAACATCACCATAAGTTCTACTGTCAATTATTATTATCTCATCTCATTATCTCTAGCCGCTTTATCCTGTTCTACAGGGTCGCAGGCAAGCTGGAGCCTATCCCAGCTGACTACGGGCGAAAGGCGGGGTACACCCTGGACAAGTCGCCAGGTCATCACAGGGCTGACACATAGACACAGACAACCATTCACACTCACATTCACACCTACGGTCAATTTAGAGTCACCAGTTAACCTAACCTGCATGTCTTTGGACTGTGGGGGAAACCGGAGCACCCAGAGGAAACCCACGCGGACACGGGGAGAACATGCAAACTCCGCACAGAAAGGCCCTCGCCGGCCACGGGGCTCGAACCCGGACCTTCTTGCTGTGAGGCGACAGCGCTAACCACTACACCACTGTGCCACCATTATTATTATTATTATTATTATTATTTTTATGATTTGACTTCAAGTGTTTAAGTGATCTCTGATCATGGTCAGTCAGGATCTTTTTCCAACCACATTTTTTTTACACAAAGTTGATGTCAAGTCAAAGTCCCTCTCACACCAGGATCTGGTTTTCCCAGGCAGTCTCCTGTTCCAGTACTAACCAACTCTTTCAGGCATATGGGTGCGGCATGGCGCCGATGTCCATTTCGATAACCCTCGGCCTCTCACCTACAGTATATAGTTAGGGTTACAGTGGAGGACTAGTGCTCTGGTAACCGCTAGAGTTTGACTTCTCCACACGCATCTGTATTGCAGCATGCCTTGCCAGTAGGTACCATTTTTATGATGGTCTTTGGTATGACCCGACCGCAAGTAGAACTTGCGATATCCCGGTCGAGAGGCGGACACACTAACCACTAGGCCAACTCACGGTACAAAGCTGATGGTTCGCCACTATCCTTCCAGGTTTTAATAATGCCTTGGACAGTTCTTAACCCAAACTCCAGTAATTTCAGTAATCTCCTTAGTTGATTTCTTTGCTTGATACAGGCCAATAATTTGACCCTTCTGAAACACTGCAACATCTTGTCCATCAGCACGGGATGCATCTTCCAACATGCATCGGTTAGGATTCAAAGAATTGTTGCCAGCTGAAACACATTAATCACTGCAGTAATTATCCAATCAAAGGCTCTTGTGTATTTGCTTATTTAAATCCAAATGGCAACTTTTTTTTGGGCTGGGCAGTGTACTTAAGTGTTTGAAATGTTACAATTGTGTTATTATCTTAATAAGGAAACACATTGGTCTTTAGTTGCTGTATTTTATTCAATGAAAGGCTTCTCAAGGTGATTATAATCCACAAACTTAATGTGTCTTACCCTGTTAACTAAGGCCAGAAGAAAGAAATACAGTGATGCAGAAATTTCATGTCATGCCAAGTCCTTCAAGCTTTCTGTGTGGCCAGATCAGTGTATCTAATTCAAGGCTAATAAGGTTACCACTTCTGGGCATGATCTTTTCAGGCCTGAAAATTTATTACATTAAGCACTTTGCCTGAGAAATTTAAGGATTTAAATGTCTGTAAAATATGCTATTTGAAAGTTAGCTTTGAATGTTCAGCAGTGAATGGCTGTTTTCACACTGTCTGTGCACATTTTTATATCTGACAGGAGACATCATGCTTAGGTAGTTATTGCAGACAAACCCCAAAGGATTTTTAATTCATAAGAACACATTTGCAGGATATCCACACTAGAATTACGGTATTGGTATAGTTTGGGTTTTACAACCCCGATTCCAAAAAAGTTGGGACAAAGTACAAATTGTAAATAAAAACAGAATGCAATTATGTGGAAGTTTCAAAATTCCATATTTTATTCAGAATAGAACATAGATGACATATCAAATGTTTAAACTGAGAAAATGTATCATTTAAAGAGAAAAATTAAGTGATTTTAAATTTCATGACAACACATCTCAAAAAAGTTGGGACAAGGCCATGTTTCCCACTGTGAGACATCCCCTTTTCTCTTTACAACAGTCTGTAAACGTCTGGGGACTGAGGAGACAAGTTGCTCAAGTTTAGGGATAGGAATGTTAACCCATTCTTGTCTAATGTAGGATTCTAGTTGCTCAACTGTCTTAGGTCTTTTTTGTCGTATCTTCCGTTTTATGATGCGCCAAATGTTTTCTATGGGTGAAAGATCTGGACTGCAGGCTGGCCAGTTCAGTACCCGGACCCTTCTTCTACGCAGCCATGATGCTGTAATTGATGCAGTATGTGGTTTGGCATTATCATGTTGGAAAATGCAAGGTCTTCCCTGAAAGAGACGTCGTCTGGATGGGAGCATATGTTGCTCTAGAACCTGGATATACCTTTCAGCATTGATGGTGTCTTTCCAGATGTGTAAGCTGCCCATGCCACACGCACTAATGCAACCCCATACCATCAGAGATGCAGGCTTCTGAACTGAGCGCTGATGACAACTTGGGTCGTCCTTCTCCTCTTTAGTCCGAATGACACGGTGTCCCTGATTTCCACAAAGAACTTCAAATTTTGATTCGTCTGACCACAAACAGTTTTCCACTTTGCCACAGTCCATTTTAAATGAGCCTTGGCCCAGAGAAGACGTCTGCGCTTCTGGATCATGTTTAGATATGGCTTGTTCTTTGAACTATAGAGTT
Organism: Neoarius graeffei; assembly: GCF_027579695.1. Taxonomy (NCBI): domain Eukaryota; kingdom Metazoa; phylum Chordata; class Actinopteri; order Siluriformes; family Ariidae; genus Neoarius; species Neoarius graeffei. The sequence goes on from NC_083595.1 coordinate 36,473,353, forward strand.
TTAGCTGTCAACGGCGGATGGCACGGTGAATTGTGTTCACAGATAATGTTCTCTGGAAATATTCCTGAGCCCATTTTGTGATTTCCAATACAGAAGCATGCCTGTATGTGATGCAGTGCCGTCTAAGGGCCCGAAGATCGCAGGCACCCAGTATGGTTTTCTGGCCTTGACCCTTACACACAGAGATTCTTCCAGATTCTCTGAATCTTTTGATGATATTATGCACTGTAGATGATGATATGTTCAAACTCTTTGCAATTTTACACTGTCGAACTCCTTTCTGATATTGCTCCACTATTTGTCGGCGCAGAATTAGGGGGATTGGTGATCCTCTTCCCATCTTTACTTCTGAGAGCCGCTGCCACTCCAAGATGCTCTTTTTATACCCAGTCATGTTAATGACCTATTGCCAATTGACCTAATGAGTTGCAATTTGGTCCTCCAGCTGTTCCTTTTTTGTACCTTTAACTTTTCCAGCCTCTTATTGCCCCTGTCCCAACTTTTTTGAGATGTGTTGCTGTCATGAAATTTCAAATGAGCCAATATTTGGCATGAAATTTCAAAATGTCTCACTTTCAACATTTGATATGTTGTCTATGTTCTATTGTGAATACAATATCAGTTTTTGAGATTTGTAAATTATTGCATTCCGTTTTTATTTACAATTTGTACTTTGTCCCAACTTTTTTGGAATCGGGGTTGTATTATAAATTAGATACAAGATCTGTGGTCAAATATAAAGAGTTGTGCTCAAAACATTGAGATCATAATGTAATCCTTTATCATAAACCAGAATATTACCAGAGCTCAATAGTACACTGTCAGAAATTGGGTTACAGTCGGAGTCCGTTTCTGTCCCCCAAGGTAAATCTACACAAATGTAAACAACCCCCACCCCTACCCCAGGGTTTATTATTGGAACTCAGGGTAACTATGTGTGCCTTTTTAGGACCAAAAAGGTACGTATATGTTCCCAAGCAGTATATCAAAGGTACAAATAAGTACCTTAGAGTGTACTGCTCCAGTGACAAGCCATTGTACCTCTAAAGGTACAACAATGTACTTTATTTTCTGAGAGTGTAGAATATTTCTGAAGTTGGTAGCATGACTAACGAATAAGGGGAATTAGAGAGACAAAGTAGAACTATAGGACTCAAAACATGATGAAAACATTATAACTGGGTGTGAAAGACACTGAAGAAGGAAGAGGCTTTGAAGGAACTGAAGAGGAACAAAGGCTATGGAAGAAACAGATGTTGTGACCAATAATAAAAGTTACAGAGGCTGTAACTTGTGACTGACAAGTGACTGATGCTGGGGAATCAACAGAAGCTGGGGTTGACATTAAAGGGTACAGAGGCTGGGACTGACAGTGGGGTCTGAATAGAACTTGTGACTGACAGAGGATTACCAAGGCTGTTACCAACACAGTTGCAAGCAGTGACATGAAGTTGACATAGTGGAAGCATCACAGGCATAGACAGAGTCATGCATGAGAACTAGGATTAGCGAATGACACTGGTGTTGACACAGAATCAGGTTCTAGGCCAGACACTGGAGAAGGCTCAGTGACAGCAGGTATGCCAGACTTAGGATTAGGGGCAGAGTTCCAGGCTAAATCTGATTGTGGGAAAAGATCAGAAACATGGGATGAGAGACAATGGATCTGATAGAGATCCATTGTCTCTCATCCAGCACAGGCAAATCACAAATACTGAGCTAGTACCAGGACAGGGTTAGGAATACCAAAAGAGGCATGAAATGTTGCAACCATAGTCCAGGCAGAGCTGGCAACAGGTCAAGTTGCTGGTCCGAAATGATCAAGGGCAGCAGAAGCAAAGCAATGCAAGAAAATGAACCTAAGCCAGATACTAAAGGAACAATGAGAAATGTGTTATTTATCTAAAAGGGGCTCCACAGTGGTTTCCTCAAAAGGTGCAGGTTTCATCATGCAAGCTAGGCTAGGTGCAGGGATTTAAAGAGCTCTCAGAGGTTGGCAGGTTAAAGAAGTCTAGGAGGTTGGTAGTGGGTCTTCAAGGTTGGTAACACAGCAAGTGGGTCTTCAAGATTGGCAACACAGCAAGTGTCTTGGAGATGGTGGTATAAGTGCAAGAGTCTTAGAGTTTGAATGTAAAGCAGAAGCCACAGACAGGTTTCTGGGGTTAAGTCTTGAAATAAGTGAAATATTAGAGCCAGGGTCTTGTTATTAGCAACAGAACAAGTGTTTGGGAGACAGCAGAGCAAGGCTGTCTGAGGTTGAATACAGAGCAAAGGTCCCAGAGTTGGGGATCAGAGCGAGAGTTTCAGATGTTGGCAGCAGAGCTAGAGTTCTGAAACGACTTGAAGTGCAAGTGTCTTGGAGGTTGGCAGTAGAGCAAGGGTCCTGGAAGCAGTGGCTACAAAGCAGGGGTCTGAGTGTTTGCCAGCAGAGCAAGGGTCTGGGATGCCACAAAGTAAGAGTCTTGAATAAAACTGAGAGGTGAAGCTGAAATTATTCTGAGTCAAAAGGTAACGGCTCAAGAGGCTGAAAAACAGTAAGAAATATTATGTGATGTTTATTATTCAGTTAAGATTAGCTAAACATGTTTTAACATTTCCTAAGTAAACCCACATCATCTTTTGAGAAAAATCTCTATTTCTTTCAAAGCCATTCTGCTTTCTAAAGATCAAATGCCCCTTTTATTGCCCCTTTGCCATGGTTTATCAAATTTCAGCCTCTCCTGTCATTCTCCCACTCATTCACTCGACTCTCACGCCTCCATTCGAGGTTTTATGTAGTCTAAGACAAGCTGTGCAATTGATGCTGTGCTTGTTGGTAATTTGCCTGTAACTCACTGATGTATATCTCCCGTTTGAGTTATTGTGCATTAGAAATTCAAACCTTGTAGTCAATAAGATGTTGGATTAAAGGCATAAATACAAAAGATATAATCAGGTGGGTGAAAGATGCATTTACCAGTATTTATGCAGATAACCAGCCAGATCATCTCCACCACAGTGAACCTGTCAAGATTTATTTATTTGTTTATTTATTTATACCTCCACCACACACACACATGCTTGTTTATGGTGTTTGCTGGTGTTCTTGGCTGAGCAGATAGAGCAGAGTTAAGAGCGGGTTGATCATCTCAATGCCTGTCCTTGTGAGAATACTTGAATAAATGAAAATGATTGGTTATGGGATGCAGTAGACAAGATGTTAGCATTGTATGATCACGAATGAATTGATTTCAAATATTGCAGTTACTGTGGCTACACACTAAACATCTCATCTCATCTCATTATCTCTAGCCGCTTTATCCTGTTCTACAGGGTCGCAGGCAAGCTGGAGCCTATCCCAGCTGACTACGGGCGAAAGGCGGGGTACACCCTGGACAAGTCGCCAGGTCATCACAGGGCTGACACATAGACACAGACAACCATTCACACTCACATTCACACCTACGGTCAATTTAGAGTCACCAGTTAACCTAACCTGCATGTCTTTGGACTGTGGGGGAAACCGAAGCACCCGGAGGAAACCCACGCGGACACGGGGAGAACATGCAAACTCCGCACAGAAAGGCCCTCGCCGGCCCCGGGGCTCGAACCCAGGACCTTCTTGCTGTGAGGCGACAGCGCTAACCACTACACCACCGTGCCGCCCCACACTAAACATATAGCAAAAAAAATACGGCGGTTTGTTTGAGAACAGGATGCAGAAAAAATATTCTGAAGGCACAATATCAAATTTCTTATTAATTATATTGTTCCAATTAGTGAAGTAAAAACCTCAAACATCCAAGTTTGAGACAGTTGAGTAAAGAGGTAGAAACTGACTGATGGTTGAAACGGCTTTCTACAATTGTTCATTTGGCCATTGAATTGTTTGTTTGTTTGTTTGTTTGTTTGTTTGTTTGTGCTTTACTCTTTATCATGCCCTGAGTAAAAAGTGTTTGGAGTTGAGATGCTGATTGGAGCTGATGTGGGATGAGAGCCAATGGTTGTTTACCCTCTTTTGCTTCATATGAAGGGACTCTTACTTGTCCATCCCCTGGACAAATATCATCTTCATCTTTGAAACATGCTGATATGTGCTGGCTGTCTCATCATTTTGCTGCCGTTAATAATAATAATAATAATAATAATAATAATAATAATAAAAGAAGAAGAAGAGGAAGAAGAGAGGAATAAATAAAAAATCAGTATTACATTATAACATTAAAAATGAAAACTTTATTTTGGCAATGAGATATTTATATTATTACAAGATATTTTCACGTTATTACAACATGCAATCTCATCATGTTATCACAAGAAAATGTTTTGTTATAACAATAATTTATTGTCAGAACAAAAATATATTGTTATAACAAGAACGTTTTCATGACAGTGTGTATATCATAATAATGTGAAAATATATTGGAATAATTTGAAAATAGCTTGTTAAAACGTAAAAAAAAAAACCTCTTCTTATCACAATAAACTTAAGTTGTACCATGATACTGATCCGTTTTTCCAGTGTATCAGAAATTCACTTCTGCATCTTTGCAACTCTTTACAAGATAGATAGATAGATAGATAGATAGATAGATAGATAGATAGATAGATAGATAGATAGATAGATAGTGGTGCTTGAAAGTTTGTGAACTCTTTAGAATTTTCTATATTTCTGCATAAATATGACCTAAAACATCATCAGATTTTCACACAAGTCCTAAAAGTAGATAAAGAGAACCCAGTTAAACAAATGAGACAAAAATATTATACTTGGTCATTTATTTATTGAGAAAAAGGATCCAATATTACATATCTGTGAGTGGCAAAAGTATGTGAACGTCTAGGATTAGCAGTTAATTTGAAGGTGAAATTAGAGTCAGGTGTTTTCAATCAATGGGATGACAATCAGGTGTGAGTGGGCACCCTGTTTTATTTAAAGAACAGGGATCTATCAAAGTCTGAGCTTCACAACACATGTTTGTGGAAGTGTATCATGGTATGAACAAAGGAGATTTCTGAGGACCTCGGAAAAAGCGTTGTTGATGCTCATCAGGCTGGAAAAGGTTACAAAACCATCTCTAAAGAGTTTGGACTCCACCAATCCACAGTCAGACAGATTGTGTACAAATGGAGGAAATTCAATACCACTGTTACCCTTCCCAGGAGTGGTCGACCAACAGAGATCACTCCAAGAGCAAGGCGTGTAATAGTCAGTGAGGTCACAAAGGACCCCAGGGTAACTTCTAAGCAACTGAAGGCCTGTTTTGCTGCATCTGGGACAGGACAGCTTGCCATCATTGATGGAACAATGAATTCTGAATTATACCAGCAAATTCTAAAGGAAAATGTCAGGACATCTGTCCATGAACTGAATCTCAAGAGAAGGTGGGTCATGCAGCAAGACAACAACCCTAAGCACACAAGTTGTTCTACCAAAGAATGGTTAAGAAGAATAAAGTTAATGTTTTGGAATGGCCAAGTCAAAGTCCTGACCTTAATCCAATTGAAATGTTGTGGAAAGACTTAAAGTGAGCAGTTCATGTGAGGAAACCACCAACATCCCAGAGTTGAAGCTGTTCTGTATGGAGGAATGGGCTAAAATTCCTCCAAGCCGGTGTGCAGGACTGATCAACAGTTACCGGAAACGTTTAGTTGCAGTTATTGCTGCACAAAGGGGTCACACCAGATATTGAAGGCAAAGGTTCACATACTTTTGCCACTCACAGATAATGTAATATTGGATCATTTTCCTCAATAAATAAATGGATTGAGGAAAATTATCCAAGTATAATATTTTTCTCATTTGTTTAACTGGGTTCTCTTTATCTACTTTTAGGACAAATCTGATGATGCTTTAGGTCATATTTATGCAGAAATATAGAAAATTCTAAAGGGGTCACAAACTTTCAAGTACCACTGTAGATACATAGCCAGGTCTTTCCATGCACAATGGGACAATTAATTAGTATATTACCAATGCATATGTCTTTTGATTTTGTGCTTATAAATACTGTATGTACAAAAAACATATGTATTCAAAGCATTATATATATATATATATATATATATATATATATATATATATATATATATATATATATATACACACATACACACAACCCCGATTCCAAAAAAGTTGGGACAAAGTACAAATTGTAAATAAAAACGGAATGAAATAATTTACAAATCTCAAAAACTGATATTGTATTCACAATAGAACATAGACAACATATCAATTGTCGAAAGTGAGACATTTTGAAATTTCATGCCAAATATTGGCTCATTTGAAATTTCATCACAGTGACACATCTCAAAAAAGTTGGGACAGGGGCAATAAGAGGCTGGAAAAGGTAAAGGTACAAAAAAGGAACAGCTGGAGGAGCAAACTGCAACTCATTAGGTCAATTGGCAATTGGTCATTAACATGACTGGGTATAAAAAGAGCATCTTGGAGTGGCAGCGGCTCTCAGAAATAAAGATGGGAAGAGGATCATCAATCCCCCTAATTCTGCACCGACAAATAGTGAAGCAATATCAGAAAGGAGTTCGACAGTGTAAAATTAACATATCATCTACAGTGCATAATATCATCAAAAGATTCAGAGAATCTGGAAGAATCTCTGTGCGTAAGGGTCAAGGCCAGAAAACCATACCGGGTGCCTGTGATCTTCGGGCCCTTAGGCGGCACTGCATCACATACAGGCATGCTTCTGTATTGGAAATCACAAAATGGGCTCAGGAATATTTCCAGAGAAAGTTATCTGTGAACACAATTCATCGTGCCATCCGCCGTTGCCAGCTAAAACTCGATAGTTCAAAGAAGAAGCCGTATCTAAACATAATCCAGAAGCGCAGACGTCTTCTCTGGATCAAGGCTTATTTAAAATGGACTGTGGCAAAGTGGAAAACTGCTCTGTGGTCAGACAAATCAAAATTTGAAGTTCTTTATGGAAATTAGGGATGCCGTGTCATTCGAACTAAAGAGGAGAAGGACGACCCAAGTTGTTATCAGCGCTCAGTTCAGAAGCCTGCATCTCTGATGGTATGGGGTTGCATTAGTGCGTGTGGCATGGGCAGCTTACACATCTGGAAAGACACCATCAATGCTGAAAGGTATATCCAGGTTCTAGAGCAACATATGCTCCCATCCAGACGACGTCTCTTTCAGGGAAGACCTTGCATTTTCCAACATGACAATGCCAAACCACATACTGCATCAATTACAGCATCATGGCTGCGTAGAAGAAGGGTCCGGGTACTGAACTGGCCAGCCTGCAGTCCAGATGTTTCACCCATAGAAAACATTTGGCACATCATAAAATGGAAGATACGACAAAAAAAGACCTAAGACAGTTGAGCAACTAGAATCCTACATTAGACAAGAATAGGTTAACATTCCTATCCCTAAACTTGAGCAACTTGTCTCCTCAGTCCCCAGACATTTACAGACTGTTGTAAAGAGAAAAGGGGATGTCTCACAGTGGGAAACATGGCCTTGTCCCAACTTTTTTGAGATGTGTTGTTGTCATGAAATTTAAAATCACCTAATTTTTCTCTTTAAATGATACATTTTCTCAGTTTAAACATTTGATATGTCATCTATGTTCTATTCTGAATAAAAAATGGAATTTTGAAACTTCCACATCATTGCATTCCGTTTTTATTTACAATTTGTACTTTGTCCCAACTTTTTTGGATTCGGGGTTGTGTGTATATATGTGTATGTACAGTGGTGCTTGAAAGTTTGTGAACCCTTTAGAATTTTCTATATTTCTGCATAAATATGACCTAAAACATCATCGGATGTTCACACAAGTCCTAAAAGTAGAGAAAGAGAACCCAGTTAAACAAATGAGACAAAAATATTATACTTGCTCATTTATTTATTGAAGAAAATGATCCAATATTACATATCTGTGAGTGGCAAAAGTATGTGAACCTTTGCTTTCAGTATCTGGTGTGACCCCTTGTGCAGCGATAACTGCAACTAAATGTTTGCGGTAACTGTTGATCAGTCCTGCATACCGGCTTGGAGGAATTTTAGCTCATTCCTCCATACAGAACAGCTTCAACTCTGGGATGTTGGTGGGTTTCCTCACATGAACTACTCACTTCAGGTCCTTCCACAACATTTTGATTGGATTAAAGTCAGGACTTTGACTTGGCCATTCCAAAACATTAACTTTATTCTTCTTTAACCATTCTTTGGTAGAACGACTTGTGTGCTTAGGGCCGTTGTCTTGCTGCATGGCCCACCTTCTCTTGAGATTCAGTTCATGGACAGATGTCCTGACATTTTCCTTTCGAATTCGCTGGTATAATTCAGAATTCATTGTTCCATCAATGATGGCAAGCCATCCTGGCCCAGATGCAGCAAAACAGACCCAAACCATGATACTACCACCACCATGTTTCACAGATGGGATAAGGTTCTTATGCTGGAATGCAGTGTTTTCCTTTCTCCAAACATAACGCTTCTCATTTAAACCAAAAAGTTCTATTTTGGTCTCATCCGTCCACAAAACATTTGTCCAATAGCCTTCTGGCTTGTCCACATGATCTTTAGCAGACTGTAGACAAGCAGCAATGTTCTTTTTGGAGAGCAGTGGCTTTCTCCTTGCAGCCCTGCCATGCACACCAATGTTGTTCAGTGTTTTCCTGATGGTGGACTCATGAACATTAACATTAGCCAATGTGAGAGAGGCCTTCAGTTGCTTAGAAGTTACCCTGGGGTCCTTTGCGACCTCGCCGACTATTACACGCCTTGCTCTTGGAGTGATCTTTGTTGGTCGCCCACTCCTGGGGAGGGTAACAATGGTCTTGAGTTTCCTCCATTTGTACACAGTCTGTCTGTCTGTGGATTGGTGGAGTCCAAACTCTTTAGAGATGGTTTTGTAATGTTTTCCAGCCTGATAAGCATCAACAACGCTTTTTCTGAGGTCCTCAGAATTCTCCTTTGTTCGTGTCATGATACACTTCCATAAACGTGTTGTGAAGATCAGACTTTGATAGATCCCTGTTCTTTAAATAAAACAGGGTGCCCACTCACACCTGATTACCATCCCATTGATTGAAAACACCTGACTCTAATTTCACCTTCAAATTAACTGCTAATCCTAGAGGTTCACATACTTTTGCCACTCACAGATATGTAATATTGGATCATTTTCCTCAATAAATAAATGACCAAGTATAATATTTTTGTCTCATTTGTTTAACTGGGTTCTCTTTATCTACCTTTAGGACTTGTGTGAAAATCCGATGATGTTTTAGGTCATATTTATGCAGAAATATAGAAAATTCTAAAGGGTTCACAAACTTTCAAGCACCACTGTATGTATGTATGTATGTGTATGTTTCAAAAAATGAAATTGGCATGGGAAAAGTATTTGGACCCCAGGCATTACCAACACTAGTACAGCATTTGGTTGTTTTTAAGCCTAGCTTTGTGATGTCTATAGTAAGTTAGTCTCCAGTAATAAATAAGCTTTTTGCAGCATTGGAGTTCAATTTTAGCCCATTACACTTGCCAAATCATCTTGATCTTGGTGTACCCTTTACTGCCATAACAGACTCCAGTCTTTTGGAAAGGCTTTAGACTACAGTTTGGAGCATGGCTGTGGGGATTTCTGCTAATTCAACCACAACAGCATTAGTGAGGTCAGGGACTGCTGTTAGGAGACAAGACCTGGCTTGCAGTCCACATCCCAATTCATCCCAGAGGTATTTCAAGTAGTTGAGGCCAGGGCTCTGTGCAGGCCACTTGAGTTCCTCCACAGCAACATTGGCAAACCATGTCTTTATAGACTTCACTTTGTATACAGGTGCACTGTAGAACAGGTTTGGGCTAGGCCACTTAGTCATGCAGTGTCTAGATATACTAAATGGTCAAAAGTATATGGACATGACCATTATTCCATTCCTACTGCAACTTGTTGGAGATCCCATTCCAAAACCATGGGCATTAACATGAAACTGTCTCCTCTGTGGGCAGCATGGTGGTATAGTGAGCAAGCAAGAAGGTCCTGGGTTCGAGCCTAGTGGCCGATGAGGGCCTTTCTGTGTGAAGTTTGCATGCTCTCCCCGTGTCTGCGTGGGTTTCCTCCGGGTGCTCCGGTTTCCCCACAGTCCAAAGACATGCAGGTTAGGTTAACTGGTGGCTCTAAATTGACCTTAGGTGTGAATGGTTGTTTGTCTCTGTGTGTCAGCCCTGCGATGACCTGGTGACTTGTCCAGGATGTACTCTGCCTCTTGCCCATAGACAGCTGGGATAGGCTCCAGCTTGCCTGCGACCCTGTACAGGATAAGCGGCTACAGATGATGGATGCATGTCTCCTCTGTTTACAGTTATAACAGCCTCTACTCATCTGACAAGGCTTTCTACGTTCCAATTCATCTTAAAGGAGTTTAGTGCGGTAACAATGAAATGCTTGCTTATGACTGGCAGGTCTTGTCTCTTGACCATTTAGCCTAACAGGTATGTTTACTCAGTGTTATATGCAGCAAACCAGCTTAAAATGAATTCTGCCCCTCCTAATGTGGTGGTTCTTTAATGTGTTAAAGTAGATAGTGCTAACAGCTAATGCAGTGTCTAGGTTTTCTCTAATAGGTGTATCTATAATACAGACACTTAATTTGCCATTATCTCTTACTTAAAGGTATTAGCTGAATTCACTTTATTCACTTGAATCACAGAATGTTTGTGGTCTTTATTATGACGTCTGCCATAAACAAACAAATTAATTCTTTCTTTTTTAACTTGTATCAGTTTTATCAGTCACATATTGAATGCCTTGCAGGCGTCTATTGCGCATTAGCTTGTTGCACATTTCTAGTGGAGTTGGCCCAACTGTGCCTACGGCATTTATAACAGATGTATGTCAGTGGAACATCGCACACACACACACACACAGAAGCACACACACATTTTTGTTTTTCTGCCTCAGACCTCATTGCACTTTGACAATGGTTGGAGGGAGAGTGATTCAGATTGAATTAGAATTGATTACACATTCTTTTTTTCCCCCTCACGCTTTGCCACAAAAGCACTAGCACAACACATTAGAATCAATTCACAGCCCTAGGGTAAATGTGAATCCTCCAATGCCAGGTCTGTGTCAGTAGCTGTAGGACTTCCTTTAATGTGCTTTAGGTGTGAGCTGCAGATAGGAGGCATCCAGCTCTCCAGTTAAATTCATATTGTCTGATGAGGCTAAGGGAGGGCAGGAGAAGTGTCTAGTGTTGTCCGATAGGTCACATTTAAGCTGAATCCTGATGTCACAACTTGGGAAGTGTTTGGTGTAGCAGCAGCACATGCACTAAGCAGACCTCCATTGCACATGTAAGGAATAGCATCCGATGGGTATGGGAAAATAATCCACACAAGAGTGGAGTGATGTGGCCCTATCCAGAGCAGAGATGGATTTTCTGATAACAGCATGTCTCAGAATGTGTCGTTCCTCTTGTAACAGTGTTTTGCCAGCAATTAAAATGTTTAATTAATTAATGAACAGTATGTCACCTTTTACCGGTAAGTATTTAAAATTACATTTAATGTTATGGAACGTCCATGAGACAAACGAGTTCTTGTTAGCTCATCTGGCCAACAGGCGATGAGCTTATGCCATCATGTGTTGTCTGTCATCTGTCGTCCGTCTGGCGTTGTCCACGTTTCACAAAAATCGCTTCTTCTCTTTCAGTTCTTCACAGATTTGTATTCTTTTTGGCAGGAAGGCGGGTCTGCCTGGGGTGCATATAGCTTCTACCCAGATTTGCATGATTGCAATTAATAATGAAGATATGGAGTAATTAAGCCCTAATGAACAGTTTCCACACAAATCACTACTTCTCCCTCAATTCTTCACCGATTTTGATTCTTTCTGGCATGAAAGTAGGGGTACCTAGGGTGCATATAACTTCTACCCAGATTTGCTTCATTACAATTGTTAATGAAGTTATGGACTAATTAAGCCTTAATGAGCAGTTCAACAAAAATCACTTCTTCTCGGTCAATTCCTCGCCGTTTTGGATTCTTTCTGGTAAATACGGTAGGTCGGTATTCCTAGGTTGTATATAGCTTCTATATATACTGTAGCTTGTATATAGTTTCTATATAGGTTGTAACATTTATTACGCAAGGTGGCCCACTTTAGATCGTTCCGTCTGGACTAGACAGGACCAGAGTGAGGTACGTCGTCATTGATGGTCTCGTTATCACTTACAGTATTGCAGCTTTAAAAAGTTGTTCTCTCTCCAGCCTTTTTTGTTTTATCCTTCCTGACATTAGTAAGAAAAAAAACAGCTTGTCATGTTACCGAGAAACTGCAAAGGAAAACTTACAGACCATTATAAGAGCTGACACTGGAGATACCTTCCATTAATGTAAAATAAACATCCCCTCACAGAAAACCTCACCATATCAATGACTGTACTTTTTTTTTTGTTAAACTGGAGCACAGTGTCTTGATCCATTCATTATTCACCTTATTATGCAGACTATTTGCCATACAAGTCCCTGTGAATGAGCTGTTACTACAGAAACAATAACATGTTAAGACAAGTGCATTAATATGAACCTAGTATTTATGTTCCAGCTTACTACAACTCGACATATCAGAATGACCTGCATGACTGAAAAGGGGTTGATCAGAGGGGATATGAGTTTCCATAAATAAAGGTTTTCATGATGCAGGTCATTTTGACTTGTCTAGTAGTAACTCATCCAATTGGATTCACCATTCATTAATTAATCTTCACTAACTGTTTTATCCTGGTCAGTGGTGCATGGGATCATGATCCTGTCTTGGGAACACAAGGCACAGGGTGGGAATGTACTCTGGATCAGATGCTAGTGCATGGCATGACACCATACATGCACACATTCACATACTCAGAGTAGCCAAACCACTTATTGACATGCTGTTGTTAAGAGAAAAAGTTAAGGATGAAGAGAAAACTGGAAAACAAAACAAACAAACCCTGGAGAAATCTCCTGCTGTAAAGTGGCACTACTTGCTAGGCTACCATGCCACCCCATGGGCTTTACCAGTTCAACTTAATTGGATTGTTTTTTTCTGAATGTTTTAAAACCTATGATGTCGGGGAACTTTGCGTCACCTGATAGCCAATAACCTTAAGTAGAGCTGATGAAACCATGCAGTTTATAGCCTTTATTTATTTACCTTGGCTTAATTACTTGACCTTCCCAGAAGCCATTTGCATGAAAATTCAGATTTTTTTTTCCAAAGTTTTGCAGATATTCTGTGTGTGCTGTGTTATTGAAATGTCACAATAACTCTGGTTACTGGCATTGGCATAAAGATCAAATCTCTGTATATTGACTTTCAGTAAAACTCCAAGGATAGAGCAGAGGGTCAGATGTATAGATGTGTAGAACAAGGCCACTCCCTTTGGCCATGATCAGGGAAAGATGCTACAGAGAGAGAGAGAGAGAGAGAGAGAAATCGGAAACTATTGTATGTTAAAAATAACAGGGATATAGATATCTGGTGTAGAAGCTGTAATAAAGTGGTTTTGGATCCTGGAAGGGAAATAAGGATGGGAGTTTGCAAAATGAACATATACGAGTTGATTTTGATGCTCAAAGAGAAAAAGTGTTTAAGATGCTTTTCATAAAGACATCTTATCTTCATTAGATGAGATTGAATTGAGTGCATATTGCATTTGTGTGGAATTGACAAGCTGTTGCTAATTTACATGTGTCCCTCAGGTTCGATTTGACCACCAAGAGCTCTAAGAATGAAATCAGGAAATTCTTACAGTCGGCATATCAGACACTCGCTGGCCATGCTGTGAAAATTCTGCATGCAGATGCTCATCTAAGTTTCCAAATCTGTCATTGCTTAACTCTTGAATATTTTCTATCTTGAATACCATCATTAAAAAGCTTATAATTTCTGCATTCCAAATAAATCCATCTCGTTAAGATCTGTTCAGTAATTTGGCAGGTTGAAGTTGGTACAACAGTTTACACTGTCTGCTCGCGTGACATCGGGAAACTGACGGTGCTTTTTGAGTCATGGGAAAGCGGTCAGGCTCTCTCTCTTCTGATCGGTTTCCCACTGGATTACTCGTGAATATCAATCAGATAACTTTTATAGGGATGTTCTCTCGTTCTCACTGTTTCTGGTGAAGTATTCAACAAAATTTTCCGTCAGCTAGTTTTGGTGTTATGCTTCACGGGAGACTTTGAAGTGAGTTTTCGTAGCTTTACCTACTTATTTTTTTTCAAATCAAACTGATTCATGTAAATAAATAACTATTTTAGAATTTAACTGGAGTCCTTTTGATGAAAAATATTGAGATCTTTGTGGTCAGAATGAGATTTTTAAAAACCGGAAGTCAAAAACACGAGTGTCAATTTCAATTCAATTAATTGGAATTGTTTACTGGATGTGGATCAGTTTTCTTGAGGTTAGCCTTGAAAGCTGTGAATATTATTATTTATATTCTTTCATATAAACACTAATAGGCCTTACTTTTGAGAAACGCAAAGCCCTACAGAGCACAAAGAGGGTATTAGAAATAACCTTTTATCACTTGTTTATTGAGTGTACCAATTTAATATTTTTACTTAGTTAGCATAATTAATACTAATTAAATGATAATTTGCATAATTTGTTTTTACTAATTTTTCAAACTTTGTATTCAGTATGCAACCATCTACTGTATGTGCCTGCCAATTTCCAGGAAAATATCTTGAAAAATATAAAAGTTCTTAAGAAAAATCATTTGATCTAATTCATTAATGAGGCCCATTTTGGACCATGTTATCCTAATCCATAATTTTACGTCAGTTTTCTAAAAATTAAGCCTGTTTTTCAATCTTTGATTTGTAATATCTCAAGAACAGATAAACATATTTTAATTCTGTAAAAAAGTATGTTGTTTAGCATTCAGTTCTGAATTCAATGAAACCAGCTTCAAGTAATTTGGATTGAATTTGAATTTTCACCTGATATGCCTACTTATACATAGTACCTTATTTTTCTCCAAGATTCCTCTTCTGTTGAAGGTTGTGTGTTTAAAACCATGTGCCTCTTTCTTTTAGGGCTGATCCGCCTTCGCTCCAATCCGCCACCAAATCTGCAGGGGGTAGAGTACATATTGAACATCACAGCCACGGATGACAACGCCTCTGGAGGACCTCAGTCTCTATCAGCCACGGCCCAGGTCATCGTGGGAGTGGATGACGTCAACAATAACAAGCCCATCTTTGAGAAGGTACTGAGCATTTGCCTGAATGTTTAACATGATATTCTTGGATTTGAACATCAGCATTAATTGTTTTGTTTTGTCATTTATCAAAAATGAGGAGTCAGTTGGAAAATGGTTGGGGGATTACATTCAAAGTCTAGTAATGTAACATGCTTCCAGGAAATTTTTTGTTGTCTGGCAACCTGATACTGACTCAATCAATATAGTCCATTAAGCCAGGGGTTGTCAACTGGTGGACTGCGTATTTTGGCAGATCAAACGACTCCCCTTTTTTTTTTTGAAATGAACATCCTCTTTTGTGGCTTGTTGCAGCCAATCCCATGTAGTTAAGGTTTATTTATTTGTTTTTGTTTGTTTGGTTGGTTGGTTATTTAACTGAAGCCAGCTCAAATGAAAGTCATCAGACTTTACGTTTGTTTGTTTTTTTTGTTTTGTTTTTTTGTTTTTCCCTCCATTTACTCTTCCTGGTCTGATTAGTGAACCAATGAAATGACTTGTTAGAACATGAGGTGCTGGTGTGAAATAAAATTTAAGAATGTAACCACTTAAAGCGAGACGGCCTTTGGATTTCATAAAATCGGTGAAATTTAGTTCCCTCTGAAATTTGGTCATTGTGATACATGTTTATTTCTGTAATATCTCACAAAATATCAGGCCATTCTGTGGCTGGGAAGTTATTTAATTTGAGGGGATTCCTGAGCAAATAATGTGCATGAAATCGCTCGCTTTGCACAGTCAAGCAGACAGAGGAAGTCCGTGTGCGCATGCGCAGGTTTACCTTGACTGTGCAGTGACAGTTCCATCATTCTGTTGCTAAACGAACAGCTGATCACACCGAGGTGCTCTCTGACCGCCGATATTTACTGTATTAGTTTGGTCCTGCATTTCCTTTCCTTCGCAACATAACCTTTTTTTTCTCGCTTTCCGTTACTGTAGTCGGTCTTTCATGTTTTATTTGCACATTCACGTCCTCCATTTTTCTCTCCTGTTTCAAATTTGTATCCCACAATGCCTTGCGTAAACAGGGAAAGCCCACCATGTTATGTATGACGTAGTATCTTGTATTGGGTCATGGTGAAGCAGGAAAAAATAGCAGAGAATTTAGGGCCACGTGGCCCTAAATTCATTAATTGTTCTATTTTTAAAAATTAATAATAAAATTGGAAATTTTGAATTCAGTAGCTTTCGGTCCACTAAACAAAAATAATTGGGTGTCATGGAATTTTTTTTTTTATGACCTAAATTTGAAAAATATGAAAGTCAGTCTACCTTTGAAATTGATGTGTTTTATTTATAGCATTATATTAATCTTTAATTAATAACTTTTTTTGACGTAAGATGCATAATAAGCCAAAGTTGTATTTCAGTAGCTGATCAAATAAGAGCTGTTCTAATTATTGGGCTCAGTGGATTTTTCCATCCTTGTTCCATTTATTTAAGTACTTCTTTGTGGAAGCTTCTATGTCCATCTATCCTCTAGAGAAGTGATTAGCCAACTGATCTGTACTAGCCCTTGATCATCTCAGGCCTTTTGTAATTAACATGTGAAATATCTACCAAATTATCTTGGGCTTACCTGCCTGAAAAATGTCTCAATTTAACATGAGGGGTTTCAGGAAGTCTTAAACGATGGTGCTGAGGTGAGGAGATGCTCTTCAGGGAGCATTAACACTGCAGAACCACTTGTACAGCTGCAAAATGTTCTTTTTTAGTTCAACTCAATGTGAAGCGAGGTAAATTAGCTTCAACCCTTTTGGATAGAGAGGTCAAACTGCTTTCTTGGGGGGGCAGAAGACATTTTTTTTTTACACTTCCTGAGTTGCAGCAAGGGAAGTGAATTGGCATAGCAGCAGTACTCTATCCCAAACCAAAAGACTTCCAAGCGTAAAATATCCAGACGGGAGGAGAAACAATGCTTTTGCACCATTGCTCAGCTTGACAGCTCTTTTCTTTTCTCTCAGTCCATCCTTACTTCTCCTTCTATTTCTCTCAGAGTTCAACTATCTTGTACCATATCCCTTTTTCTGACTCTTTCACCAACTCTCTTTATCTCCAACTTTCTCTCTCTTTTTTTTTTTACTCTTTGGTTGGTTTCTGACTTTTCTGCTCTCCATGGGGCATGCTGGGAAGCAGCAGGAAAGAAAGAAAAATGTCTTCATGTTGTGTTATTGCCCTTCTCTCCTGCCCTTCTTCCATCCTCCACTGAATGCCCCCCTTTGGTGTGTGTTCTTGGATGAGAACCAGCTCTTTCCTGGGTGCAAGAACATTGGTAATAGTGGAATTCCTCAGAGATGGAGCCAATTTCACATCTTCTGACACTTCCTGAAAAGGATGATGGGTGTGGGGTGTAAAAGGCAGGAGTTTATTGGGTTTACTTTCCAAAACAATTCATGGAGTGGATGCAGACTTTTGGACTTTTCTATTTAAGGCCTGTTGTCATGAGAGCTGTCACTAACCTGAGTTGTGAGCAGAAAAGGCAGAAAGCTTTTATAACCCCAAATCAGAAAAAAAGTTGGGATGGTATGTTGAAATTGAAATTAAAACTGAAAACAATGATTTATAAATAATCTGACCTGTACTGCACTCAAAAAATACAACAGCACATTATTGGATGTTTTCCGTCAAGATTTTTTTTTCCTCCAAAATAAACACTTAATTCAATTTTGATTTTTGCAACACATTTCAAAAACGTTGGGTCAATAAAGTATTTACCACTTTATAATGTTGCCATTCCTTCTCAGAACACTTAAAAGATGGTCAGGGACTGAAGACACCAAGTGATGAAGCTTTTCAGGTGTCATTTTGTTCCATTCTTCCTGCAAACAGGTCTTAAGAAAAGAAAGAACAACTTTATTCAACACACACTTGTGAAATTTCCTCTCTGCATTTAACCCATCTGAAGCAGTGAACACACACATGCACGCACACACACACGTGAGCAATGAGCGCACACACATACCCAAAGCAGTGGGCAGCCATGCTAACAGTGCCCGGGGAGCAGTTAGGGGTTAGGTACCTCGCTCAAGGGCACCTCAGCCCAAGGCCATTGTCAGAGACCAAATGCGCTCAAACCACAGTTTATTAATAACAGGGGAAAAGGGAGTTGGGAGAATGTGTGTGGGTGAAGTCCAGTGGCAGGAGAACTGAGAGGCAGGGATGGCTGGTGGTGATGTCTGAGGTCTCCCATCCAAGTACTGACCAAACCCAACCCTGCCTAGCTTCTGAGATCTGACGGGATCAGGCGTAGTCAGAGAGGTGTGGCTGTAGGCTGACAGTACTTGGGTTTTAGGCAGTCTCCCAGCAAGCAGTACCTCAGCAGGCAGGAGTTAGAGAGCGGGACCAGGCAGATGGAGAGGCAGGCGAGCAGCAGGGCTAAGCGAGCTGGAGATCAGGTGAAGGTACAGGAGAGGCAGGCAAGAGGCAGAGTCGACAGAACGGAAGGCAGATCAGGTTACCGGGGCTGGAGAGCAGACAGAGTTAGACGGAACAGGATAATTTCAGGAGTCAGAGTAGTAGGAACACAGAGCAGATTATCAGGCTGAGAGTTGCAGACGATCTGACACAGAAGCTTGGGAGGACTGCAGCTTAAATACACACGGGGGGAAGCAGGTGATCGGCGACAGCCAATGACAGTCACTGAAAGATAATAAGAGGAAGTGAGTGCGGGTGTGGCCGGTAATGCTGAGTGGAGATGTTACCTGAAGAGAGAAGCCCACAGGTAGGACCATGACAGCCTATTAACCTAACCCCATGTCTTTGGACTGTGGGGGAAACCGGAGCACCTGGAGGAAACCCACGCAGACATGGGGAGAACATGCAAACTCCACACAGAAAGGTGTGAAATAGTACGGGGTCGTCTTTGTCTTTTTTTTTTTTCAAAATTCACCACACATTCTCTGTTGGGGACAGAGGGAACACACACCATCTCCTTCCACAGCCATGCCTTTGTAAGGTGTGCAGAATGTGGTTTTGCATTGTCTTGTTGAAATATCCCTGGAAAAGATGTTGTCTTGAAGGCAGCATAAGTTGCTTCAAAATCTCAGTGTGTGTTTCTGAATTAATGCTGCCATCACAGAAGGCATACAAGGGCACTGACACAACCCCATACCATGACAGACCCTGGCTTTTGGACTTGTTCCTGGTAAT
The DNA here is from genome assembly GCF_027579695.1 of Neoarius graeffei. Taxonomy (NCBI): domain Eukaryota; kingdom Metazoa; phylum Chordata; class Actinopteri; order Siluriformes; family Ariidae; genus Neoarius; species Neoarius graeffei. The sequence continues at coordinate 36,492,715 of NC_083595.1, forward strand.
GGTCAGGGTGGCCATTTCCGTCTTGGATCTAGAGCACATGGCATCGATTTCTTGCAAAAAAAAGATGTGGAATACTGATTCGTCTAACCACAATACATCAAAGTCAAAGTGAACTTTGTTGTCAATCAGACCATGTAACAGAATTACACAGAGGACTGAAATTGCGTTTCCCCAAACTTCAAATGTGCAGTATTAAAAAACTGACACACACCTAAACATAAAAGTGCACACAGCCATCAACAGATAAGCAAATTAACACAACATATAGACAGACAGTGGGCATACAGTTCCCAGAATATTCACCATTATCCAGAAATGTTGTCAAGTTTGAGGTAATGTAGTCCAGAATCGTAGTTCCAGAAATGTAGGCAAGTTTGAGGTAATGTGTTCCAGAAATGTAGTTCCAGAAATGTAGTCCAGAAATGTAGACAAGTTTGAGGTAATGTAGTCCAGAAATGTTGTCAAGTTTGAGGTAATGTAGTCCAGAATCGTAGTTCCAGAAATGTAGTCCAGAAATGTAGACCAGAAATGTAGACAAGTTTGAGGTAATGTAGTCCAGAATAGTAGTTCCAGAAATGTAGTCCAGAAATGTAGACAAGTTTGAGGTAATGTAGTCCAGAAATGTTGTCAAGTTTGAGGTAATGTAGTCCAGAATCGTAGTTCCAGAAATGTAGTCCAGAAATGTAGACAAGTTTGAGGTAATGTAGTCCAGAATCGTAGTTCCAGAAATGTAGTCTGGTGCAGTATGTAGTCCAGAAATGTAATACAAGGTGCAGTATGGAACCATACATGTTTCCACTGTGTGATGGTCCATCCCAGATGCCTCCGAGCCCAGAGAAGTCGACAGCACTTCTGGACACAGTTAACATAAGGCTTCCTTTTTGCACAGTAAAGTTTTAATTGGCATTTGTAGATGTCCAGTGGTGCTTGAAAGTTTGTGAACCCTTTAGAATTTTAGAAACTGGAGATCTTCGTCCCATTCAAAGACTAGGCCTTTCCTGGATACTAATTTTGTGCCAAATCATGATTACTATCACTTGCTGACATCATGTTCACTTGTTTCAAATCACATTATTATTTCACTCTTTTACCTCATTACTAGCCCTAAATTGCCCCTGTCCCAACTTTTTTTTTTCTTTTTTTGGAATGTGTTACAGGCCTGAAATGCAAGAATGGATGTATATTAACGAATGAAAGTTATGAAGAATGAAGTTGACCAGACAAAACATAAAATATCTTGGGTTCACACTGTCTGCGATGAAATACAAGTCAAAGTAAATTTAGAAATCACTGCTTTTTATTTGCATTTTCAATACCATCCCAACTTTTCTGCCTTGGGGTTGTATTCATGCATTCATTCATTCCATTAGAAGATTGGAAAAGGGACAATCAAGGCCATTTGTTAATTAATTTAGAAGTACCAAATGCCAATGTTTTGCTATCAAAATCGTTTGGGAATATGTAGCCTTTTTTTTTTTACACCTATGTTTCATTTAAAGTGTAGATGATGAGGATAGCAGTTTTCATTTTTGTTATTTTCACACACTGATGAACATGGGAAGATGAGAAAGGTGTGTGCAGCCCAGCATGGCTGAATTAGCAGCTCTCGATCCAGCAGCATCAAAGGACTCAGCAAGATGCAATTGATTCAAGGACGATTCCGTTACAAAACACTGATGAATCTCAATAGAACAGAGCAGATTCCTAAACCTCAGTGTCCCTTTTTTTTCACTTCCCTTGCAAACCTTATTTTTGGTTTCTCGACTCTGTCATTTTCTCCCACTGCATTGCTCTGTGCTCACTTTCTTTGTTGTCTGTTTTTTCTTTACTTATTGTTAACAGTAATTTCTTTCTAGCTACATCCTTTAAATTATCTGAATTCCTGGCTAGAGAACACAGTGGTTGAGAATAACTCACTCGTTGTCATTTAGTTTTAAATTAGTGCGGATTCTTATTGTACCACCTCTGTCTCTGTGTCTCAGTGTCAACAGTATAAGGAGATGGCATCTGTTCCAGAGAATAAGCCGGCAGGGACGTTTGTACTGCAGGTCCATGCTGTAGATGCTGATGAGGGAGCCAATGGAAAAGTGACATATGGCTTCATGCACAAAGACAGCACGGTTCCAGCCTTCAGCATCGATCCTGAGACAGGTGCTTGCAAAATTAAGCTAGAGTAACGATCTAATTAAATGGATTTATTTAAAAAAAATGACCAGGTTCATTGTATAGACCCTTTTCAGTCACGTGACCTTCGTAACCGCGACCGCCATTTTGGACATGTAGTGGACTTCGGCTCGAATCGGTTTGAATGCGAGGAAGGCGACAAACATAAAAGAAAAAGGAGCGAGATGCAGAAAACTGTATTTACTAGTTTACTGTAATTATGATCTGGCAGCTATTTACACCGGATCCAGTGTAAATAGCTGCCGGAGCCAACGTCCGAGCTTGCCGGAGCGTGCGCGCTCTGGCCGGCCGCGAGCTAGCGTGCTCCGGAACCTCGGACGTTGGCTCCGGCAGCTATTTACACTGGATCCGGTGTAAATAGCTGCTAGATCATAATTACAGTAAACTAGAATGGAATGTTAACAGCCTTTTCTGGTTAATTTTATTCGTCTTACCTCCAACAAAGTGGTCACTACACAAGCGCTGGTATGCCGCTATCCGTCTTCTCCGTCGGTCAGCATCTACCGGGATCCGATAAAATGATAACCCTTGCCTTGTTTGTTGATGGTTACTACATCCAGGTGCACAACAATATAGTGGCATGATGGAAGTCTTGCTGAAAATAAACACTTTCTTTGCTGCCGTTCCTCAATGTTGGCTGTGGTAAACTACTGGTAGTACATGTCCAAAATGGCGGCCGCGTTTGTCGTGACGTCACGTGAAAAGGGTCCATACTATAGTATTTGTGCAAAATACATACAGTACATACATAGACACTGTTTTAATTGTTGACAAGAAAGGATGGAAATTATATTTTCTCTGAGAATTTTAACACCCCTTTATCTGCCACTTGGAAGTCGCAAACATTGAAGCACTTTCATTAATTCCAAAGTTCACACTAATTCACTTTAATCACAGCCTTTTAAATGTGTCAGCTTTCAAGAGAAAAGAAAAGATGCCATTTAGCAACTCTTCTCAACATCTTTAATGAAATGAAATGCTTCATGAAATAGAACCGTTTATTGTGCTTCAATCTTACAGCATTTTTAATCAAAGGAACAGAAAGGCACAAAAAAAAAAGGGTGTGACATTTGGAATGACTCTGTTGAGGTTAAAGTTTATGAATATTACAGCATTTGAAAGGAATATTAATGTTGGAGGACAGGGAGGGGGTGGTCTAGCTGCTGTTTCTGGCTTTTATAAAGATAATTTCAGCTCTACATTTCAACATTAAGAAGGATGGTATGGTGGCGCAGCAGGTAGTGATGCCACTTCACAGCGCCAGGGTCTCACATGTTCTTTCCTGTATCCCTGTAGGCTTCCTATGGCTTCTGTGGTTTCCTTCTACCTCGTAATAACATGCCAGTAGATGGACTGGCTACTTTAAAAGCCCTAGGGTGCTGGGAGGTGTGGCTCACCTTGACAGACACCCAAAATTAATCAAAAATAGTGCCACAATTATCAGATCAATATACATTATTTTGGTCTGTATGGTTATGTAAGAGCTCAGAGAATATATTTTCAGTGCCAGTAACATTGGGGCTGTTAGTATATCTGAGTAAGCTGTGATAAACAAAAGGATAACACCATGATAGCAATGGGCCCATGGACAGAGATGCCATGTTTTTCATTCAGCAACACCATGACTACAGCTGGACAAAAATTAAAATAAATGAATAAATAATAATAAATAAAATAAAAAAAGAAATACTATCAAGTATGTACATCCATCCATTATCTGTAGCCGCTTATCCCGTCCTACAGGGTCGCAGGCAAGCTGGAGCCTATCCCAGCTGACTATGGGCAAGAGGCGGGGTACACCCTGGACAAGTTGCCAGGTCATTGCAGGGCTGACACATAGACACAGACAACCATTCACACTCGCATTCACACCTATGGTCAATTTAGAGCCACCAATTAGCCTAACCTGCATGCCTTTGGACTGTGGGGGAAACCGGAGCACCCGGAGGAAACCCACTCGGACAGCATGCAAACTCCACACAGAAAAGCCCTCGCTGGCCGCTGGGATCAAACCCAGGACCTTCTTGCTGTGAGGCGACAGTGCTAACCACTACACCACCGTGCCGCCCCTATGTACATACATACTCCAAAATTTTATTAAGTATTGAACTTAGCCTCACACTCAATCTTGGATTGAGGGAACTCACCTGAATAAAGCAGTTACTGAAGGTGTTTAAATTTAAATAGGTTTAAGGACACGCAGAAGTTGAACTCTTTCAGATAAATATTTAAGTCCGAGTGCTGAATATGTACGTTTGCCAAAAATCAAAAGTTTTGAAAACTGGCAGATACATTTTTATTTTATTTATTTGTATTGAATTCGGCTCCATCTCCAGTGCATTCAGTACTTTTGATGCTTTCTTTTTTAAAAGGCCTGTTACTACTCAATGCTGCCATGCTAATATTTTCCTCAAAACAACGTACCTGTAAGCACTTTGAGATGCTGCATGCCACACAGTATATTAATACTAGGTTAGGATGTTGCTGTATGCACAAGAATGTGGATAGAATAATCCCCAATATACTTTTGCCAGTTTAATTGGTCACCATCATTATATTTTTCCATTATGTTGTTGTAGGTGCAATCACAACTGCAAGAAAGTTTGATCGGGAGCGACAGAGGGAGTACGCTGTGACAGTCACAGCTACGGATCAGGCAGCAGATCCACTCATAGGCATCTGCCAACTCAACGTCCTCATACTGGATGAGAATGACAACAGTCCGAAGTTTGAGAACCTACGCTATGAATGTGAGCGATACTTAATCTTGAAGTGAACTTTGTTTGACCTCATGGCTTGATAGAGTTTGAATGGAATATACAAATTACAAATATAGTGATTCCCCCCTCGTAATCTCACACACACACACTTTCCCCATGTTTCTGATTAATATAATTCATATTCTGTTCTTGATTCACACAGACTTCTTGAGGGAGGACACCATGATTGGCACCAGTTTCCTGCGAGTTGCTGCACATGATGATGACTACAGCACCAACGCAGCCATCACATATTCTATGTCTAAAGAGCAACCAGAATACCTGAGAGTCAATCCTGTGACCGGCTGGGTTTACGTCAACCAGCCCATCTCGCAGGTCTATATCTAATGTCTTTTATATACACACACATACACACACACACACTCTCTCATCTCACACTCTCAAATCTCTTAGGTTGGAGAGATATGCATCTATGAGGTTTAGAGAAAAGATAGATTGCTCTCTTACTGGAGAAGGTAAATTGAAACTGTGCCCTGCCTCAGCAAAATGTTTTACATATGGGGTCTATTTTTGTGCAGATGTAATTTGTTGGTGTAATGCCAGCATATTGCTAATTTGGTTGAGTGTAAGCCAAGTTTTCCCTATTTTTGTTTACTTTTTTCTTGCTTGAAATAAAAGCACTAATTGAGGTAGGTCATAGATGGTGTTTGATGTTTTATCAGATCCACTTTGGTGCAAAATTATTGCTTTTTGCTATCCATGCTTAGCACAAAGATAAGAAAATTACAGTATTTTCTTGGCTTCAAGTGCAATTTCAAATATCCAGCCACAATATTTACAATATAGTTCTATAGAGTTTCTGGAGTAGTATAGTATTTATCACTTCACTTGAGAAATAGACTGAACACTAAACTGAATTATGTTTGGTTGCCTGGACATTTTCATAGCGGAGCTCCTACGCAGGCCAAAGGCCCAGGTGAGCGGAGCCCCATAGGCATAGAGTGTGGATACATAAAGAAACCCATCGAGTTGTTATCTGATGGTTTCAGTCCTGTGCGTGCCTGCCACCATAGGAAAACCAACAGCTGAGTAGTGAGTAACCCATCGAGTTGTTTTCTGATGGTTTCGGTCCTGTGTTGAGGAAATTCTACAACCCTGAAATGGATGGGAGCTCCGCTTTTAGGCAGTGCATTCCATATTTTATATATATATATATATATATATATATATATATATATATATATATATGGAATGCCATAACCAAGTGTACAGCATAGTGTACAGAAACATCTGTGCCGACTATGGACTGGAAGTTCCAAGGTCAAAGTGGGACAAACCTCCAAAGGTGGTTGAGAATGACCAAGCAAAGATCCTGTGGGACTTCCAGATACAGATGGACAAACTGGTAGTGGCTAACCAACCGGACATGGTAATGGTGGACAAATGGGAGAACAAGGCTGTAGTGATAGATGTAACAAGACCAAGTGACAATAACATCAGAAAACGGAACTTGAGAAGCTCAAGAAGTATTAAGGGCTGAAAAAAGAGCTAGAAAGGATGCAGAAGATGAAAACAACAGTGGTCCCTGTGGTGATAGGAGCCCTTGGTGCAGTGACCCCCAAACTGGGAGAGTGGCTCCAACAGATCCCAAGAACAACATCCGAGATCTCTGTCCAGAAAAGCGCAGTCCTAGGCACAGCTAAGATACCTGCAGAGGACCCTCAAAATCCCAGGTTTTTGGTAGAGGACCCAAGCTTGAGGGGGGGAAAAAAAAGATCACCTGAAGGAGGGGTGAGTGGGGTATTTGTGTTCGTGTGTGTACATACTGTATACCAAGTAATCAAGTAATGTGGTGGCTCAATGGCTGAGTCTCTGGGTTACTGATCAGAAAGTCTTGGGTTCAAGTCCCAGCCCTGCCAAATTGACACTATTGGGCCCTTGAGCAAGGCCTTTAACCCTCCAGGGGCACTGTGTCATGGCTGACCCCAACAAATGAAGGTGTCATCTTCTCTTGCAATCTGAAAAGGGAGAAAATTGAATCTTAATGTCTTGATCCAACGACTTGGTCATAGCTTGACATTCACTGTGAAAGAAACCACACTAAGCTTCGCAATAAGACAAAAAAAAAGGTCAAAGTATAATATAGACAGAGAAATTATAGAGGTTTACTAGAATTCAGCTACAGGGACATCCAGTTGGTTTTCCCAGCCTGCCACAAATAAGAACAAGCAATTTGAATGTTGTTTTTGCACATGGAACTTCATACGGTGGTGCTTGAAAGTTTGTGAACCCTTTAGAATTTTCTATATTTCTTCATAAATATGACCTAAAACATATCAGATTTTCACACAAGTCCTAAAAGTAGATAAAGAGAACCCAGTTAAACAAAGACAAAAATATTCTACTTGGTCATTTATTTATTGAGGAAAATGATCCAATATTACATATCTGTGAGTGGCAAAAGTATGTGAACCTCTAGGATTAGCAGTTAATTTGAAGGTGAAATTAGAGTCAGGTGTTTTCAATCAATGGGATGGTAATCAGGTGTGAGTGGGCACCCTGTTTTATTTAAAGAACAGGGATCTATCAAAGTCTGATCTTCACAACACGTTTATGGAAGTGTAGCATGACACGAACAAAGGAGAATTCTGAGGACCTCAGAAAAAGCGTTGTTGATGCTTATCAGGCTGGAAAAGGTTACAAAACCATCTCTAAAGAGTTTGGACTCCACCAATCCACAGTCAGACAGATTGTGTACAAATGGAGGAAATTAAAGACCATTGTTACCCTCCCCAGGAGTGGTCGACCAACAAAGATCACTCCAAGAGCAAGGCGTGTAATAGTCGGCGAGGTCACAAAGGACCCCAGGGTAACTTCTAAGCAACTGAAGGCCTCTTTCACATTGGCTAATGTTAATGTTCATGAGTCCACCATCAGGAGAACACAACAACAATGGTGTGCATGGCAGGGTTGCAAGGAGAAAGCCACTGCTCTCCAAAAAGAACATTGCTGCTCGTCTGCATTTTGCTAAAGATCACATGGACAAGCCAGAAGGCTATTGGAAAAATGTTTTGTGGATGGATGAGACCAAAATAGAACTTTTTGTTTTAAATGAGAAGCGTTGTTTGGAGAAAGGAAAACACTGCATTCCAGCATAAGAACCTTATCCCATCTGTGAAACATGGTGGTGGTAGTATTATCATCATGGTAGTATCATGGTTTGGGCCTGTTTTGCTGCATCTGGGCCAGGACGGCTTGCCATCATTGATGGAAAAATGAATTCTGAATTATACCAGCGAATTCTAAAGGAAAATGTCAGGACATCTATCCATGAACTGAATCTCAAGAGAAGGTGGGTCATGCAGCAAGACAACGACCCTAAGCACACAAGTTGTTCTACCAAAGAATGATTAAAGAAGAATTAAGTTAATGTTTTGGAATGGCCAAATCAAAGTCCTGACCTTAATCCAATCGAAATGTTGTGGAAGGACCTGAAGCGAGCAGTTCATGTGAGGAAACCCACCAACATCCCAGAGTTGAAGCTGTTCTGTATGGAGGAATGGGCTAAAATTCCTCCAAGCCGGTGTGCAGGACTGATCAACAGTTACTGGAAACGTTTAGTTGCAGTTATTGCTGCACAAGGGGATCACACCAGATACTGAAAGCAAAAGTTCACATACTTTTGCCCCTCACAGATATGTAATATTGGATCATTTTCCTCAATAAAGAAATGACCAAGTATAATATTTTTGTCTCATTTGTTTAACTGGGTTCTCTTTATCTACTTTTAGGACTTGTGTGAAAATCTGATGTTGTTTTCGGTCATATTTATGCAGAAATATAGAAAATTCGAAAGGGTTCACAAACTTTCAAGCACCACTGTAAGTATTCGAATCAATAAAAGCTCAAACAAAACTAATTAACTCACTAAATGTATTGTCAATATATAGAACAAGCAACTTAGAGCCAAAGTAAAGAATAGGTCCTACTGGCTTCCATGTGATCTTCATACACTATGTACAAAAGGAGACCGAAAGTCAGCCTTGTATTTCCATCATTAAAATGTAAGCATCCATAAATAAAGTTTTATTATATAATTGTGCTGCACTATTCTTAAAGGGAATGAGAGCAGCTGATTTAATTGGATTATTGCACAAGCATGGCTGACCACACCACTCAGTAGTGTTTATAACTGCACAATTTTGCCCCATGTTAATGCACACTTTTTTTTTTTTTGGCACTTGCATCATGAACACAAAATGAGTGCTAGTAAGTCTGTCTTACTTGGTTTGAAGGAAAATGTGTAATGAGTAGGTTATATCACAATGATCCTGAACATTTCCCTCCAGCAGAGTTCACATTTACCTCTAATCCAACATAATACTGTCCACTGGTGTTGAATTTATGAGCTGTGTATGTGTGAGTTCAGTAAACATGAGCCAGGTGGGTGAAATCCAATATAGTGGATTTAAATTCCGGTCTCTCAGCACACAGTGATTTACAGAGTGATTGAGTTTAATGTATAGATGAAGTTTGGATTTGTATTGTAATAGCCAGATTGTTTGCCCACTATCAAGGAAAGCATGGGGTCATTTAAGATGTACTCTCAGAGAAAAGTAAGGGTTTTGTTGGATAATTAAGGGTTCCAGCTTTCAAAAGGAGCTCGATGTGGAATTTTTTCTGTGATAAAAACAATCTGTTGTCAGGTTCTGCATAGAATATCTCTCTAAAACACTTGTTGCGATGCTGAGAAACCTGAGACTGTTAAGAATTATGGCAGCACGATGCCTTTGACACAAATAACAGATGCAGCAAAAGAGCTCACATTACATGGTGCACTTTATCCATGTTGAGCAGTTGGACACGCATCATGCATGGGGAGATCAAGGCTGACGGCCAACCTGTGGATTCGACGATGACCAAAAGTGCAAAAGCAAACATCAATCATACATATGCAGCAGAAGGAAAAAAAAAAGTGGGAGCAAAAACATTTACACTGTACTCTCAAACAGAAATACCGGTAAGAATTGTGGAATAAACTCATCCAACCAGTTTGGTTGAAGTGGGTCACTTTGAAACTCTGAAGAATTCAAACAAATATAGCACCTTGCTGTATTTGGTGCCTCTGAAACCACATCTCCAAAACACATGTCTAGGCGAGAATGCCATCATGCCAGTAAACGATGGAGAGCCTTCAAAATTGATGGGTGACAAAAGTAGCAGGCAAGTCAAGACATACCCTTGGACTGATTAGTTGATGTTGGTGGTTCATGTCATATTATTTCTCTGATCCAGTGCAAACACAGAGACCAGAGGTTTTACCTTTGAGCAGATTATATTGCCAGCTGTCTTAGAGGAACATTTTGTGAAATATAAAACTCACTGCCCACCCCTTTTTGTTGACATACTAATTAATACATCTGATTAATGCTATTTGATGCTAAGTCCAACAAAACAAGTTTAATTATTTAAATGTAATAATCAGGAGGGAAAGAGTGAAAGAGGGGGTGGGAGGTGTGTGTGTGTGTGGATAGGGGTAGCAAGAGAGTAAATTAAATCGTTTGATATGAAGGCCCCTCAGAGAAGCAGTCTTGGCTAGAACAGTTTCCATAGCTACCAAGTGTGTATAATGAAGTGTATGTGTGTGTGAGGAGGTCAGTCTGAATTTGTTTGGCTGTCCTCACGTAAGATAGTACACACACTTCTTTTAATACAAGTCAAAGTGGCACATCAACGGGGATTAGTGCAGGCTCTCTCCCACACACTGTCTACTGAGCTCAGAGTATCATGAATGCAAACAACCATTTTAGGTTATAATTAAGCATCATTTTGGCTCCATCATTAGCCTTTGACCGTGTGTATTTGAATGAAATTATGAGATGTTTGAAACAATGGACTCAAGAGTACTCAAGAAATAAGTGATGAGACAACATTTATGGACTGCTCTAGACTGAGCTATGGGGGAGGTTAAAAAAAGCAACTTTGGGAGCAAAAGGTTGCTGGTTTGATTCCCTGGACCAGCAGGAATGGCTGAAGTGCCCTTGAGCAAGGCACCTAACCACTAACTGCTCCCTGGGCTGCCCACTGCTGTGGCAGGGTCTTGTTGTACGTTGCTCTGAATAAGAGTGTCTGCGAAATGCATGTAACGTAATGAGCTCTTCATGCTGGTCAGGACGTTTTAACACTTTATGGTATTTTGATTGCAGAGGACCTACATCACCAGAGAGATCATAGCCACAGATGGAGGGAACCAGAGTAGCTCTGTTGAGTTGGCTGTCACCATCACCAATGTGAAAAACCAACCTCCTCAATGGGAGAAGGAAAGCTATGAAGTGGTCATACCGGAGAACACTGTCAGAGACACTCCCATCGTGGTACGGTTCATTACACGCTACACTCTCAGAAAACAAAGTACATCATTGTACCTTTAGGGGTACAATGGCCTGTTGATGGAGCAGGACCCTCTAAGGTACTTATTTGTACCATTTTATATACTGATTGGGAACACACACACATATATATATATATATATATATATATATATATATATATATATATATATATATATATATATATATATATATACACACTACATTCAAAAGTTCGGGGTCACCCAGACAATTTTGTGTTTTCCATGAAAAGTCACACTTTTATTTACCACCATAAGTTGTAAAATGAATAGAAAATATAGTCAAGACATTTTTCTGGCCATTTTGAGCATTTAATCGACCCCACAAATGTGATGCTCCAGAAACTCAATCTGCTCAAAGGAAGGTCAATTTTATAGCTTCTCTAAGGAGCTCAACTGTTTTCAGCTGTGCTAACATGATTGTACAAGGGTTTTCTAATCATCCATTAGCCTTCTGAGGCAATGAGCAAACACATTGTACCATTAGAACACTGGAGTGAGAGTTGCTGGAAATGGGCCTCTATACACCTATGGAGATATTGCACCAAAAACCAGACATTTAGTAGAATTTAGCTAGAATAGTCATTTACCACATTAGCAATGTATAGAGTGGATTTCTGATTAGTTTAAAGTGATCTTCATTGAAAAGAACAGTGCTTTTCTTTCAAAAATAAGGACATTTCAAAGTGACCCCAAACTTTTGAATGGTAGTGTATATATATATTTCCCTTTTTGACCCTAAAAAGGTACACATAGTTACCTTGAAGTCCAATAATAACCCCTAGGGGGTACATTAGTGTATACTGTACCTTGGGGGACAGAAATGGACTCCTACTGTATCCCTGTTTCTGACAGTGTATGGCATGTAGATCACACCATGTGTGCATGGTTTGCAAGCCAAATTGAGGTTTATTTATCATTTACACTTTGTCAAGACATTGTACTATTGAGTTCACTAAGACATGACATTATAAGGCAGAAATTATACAAAATACACACACAAAACCCAACAAAATTAAAATAACAGAGCGTCTATTTGCACCCAGGTGAGAATCATCACATGGCAGCTATTCGGCTATTTAAAACCCTGATTCACAAAAGTTGGGACGGTGTGTAAAACGTAAATAAAAAGAGAATACAATTATTTGCAAATCTTTTCAACCTAGATTCATTTGAATACAGTACAAAAATAAGATGTTTAATGTTCAAACTAATAAACGTTACATGTTTTGTTTTTTTGTTTTTTTGTAAATATGTACTCATTCTGAATTTGATGCCTGCAGCATGTTCCAAAAATGTTGGGACAGTGGCAACAAAAGACTAGGAACTTTGTGGAATGCTCAAAAAACACGTTTGGAACATTCTACAGGTAAACAGGTTAATTGCTACTGTAATTGGAAAGACTCAGTCACTCAGACGCAAGGATGGGGCGTGGTTCACCACTTTGTGAAAGACTGCATGAGCAAATAACCCAAGAGTGTAAGAACAATACTTCTCAATGTACAATTGCAAGGACTTTAGTGATTTCACCTTCGACAATCAATAATATTCATCAAAAGTTTCAGAGAATCTTTATACTGCTATGATTTGAAGATGTAAGTAACTTATAATTCAAAGACATTTCTACAGAGTGTCTGAAAACTTAGTTTTGAGTGTAATTTCGTAATGTAATATTCAAACATCTGACAAATATTTGAACTCCATCTACCACTGCCCTTGTTTGTAGCATAGCTACATTGACAGGAATAACTATAGACCTCAAATTAAGTCACATACTGTACTGTATATTGTTTATTGCTTTATATTCATATACTGTACAAGGGACAGCAGTATGGTGTACCGTACGTTCTATAAAACAGGTTCTAAAGGAAAGCTCTGGGATTTTTTTTTTTTTTAACCTGGGCCACATTTTCTCATTTCTCTGGGTTCACATATTTACTAGGGACAAAAACGATTGAAGTCAGTCCAGTATTGAGTTAGAACGCTATAACCGGCAACCACAAAACGGATATACAACGTAATCCTATTGGGCAAACATGCGCGTCAAAGTAAACCACTTATTTTGGCTACTGACAGGTTCATAATGTTGTTTTAAGTGTCTGACAACATGGAAAGGATCCCTACAGAGATACACCTGGGTCTGTTTACCTCAATAATTGTATTTAAAAAAAAAAACTGTAGAAATTGACCAGTTATGTTTAGCTTTCTCTTCTTCTGGTCTCTGATGCAGCATCCCATTCATTACTTTTCGTCAATTATCACACGGGGACTGTTTTCTGATGCTTAGAAAAGAAGTCATGCAGAATTTGTGAAAGTCTATTTCCAAAGTAATGCCTGAATATTATGAGAATATGAATGAGTCTCTGACCATATGGAAAGGATCCCTTTTCTAAATGTCACTTAAATTCAGAGTTTTCAGAGTAACAGTCAAAATTTGCTTTGTTAACATTTAACATAAGAAAATGAACTTAATCTCTGATTTTGGATAGACGGATCGATGGAGTTAATGAATAGGCGGAGTTAATAAGGTACAAAGAGCTATAGTGAACCTAAAACCTGATACAGAGCTAAATACAAATTATCATCTCCATAACAGTGAAAGCTAGGATGTTACTGTTGAATGATCTGGCCAAGGGGACATTTATATGAAGTAAATGGAGAGGACCAAGGACTGATCCTTGAGGTACACCAAGTGTGATGAGGGAAGTAGAGGATTTATGCTCACCAATGGTTATGAAGTGGGATATATCAAAAGGATAAGAGGTGAAGGAAATATGAACCATGCCAGAAATAGCAGGGGGAAAATGGCTGCTTTGTATGTGATAAAATGCAAAATAAAAAGTAAGCAGATATATATATATATATATATACACACACACACACAGACAAAACCATAGCATGAATAATATCAAGGTAGCAGGACAGGCCTTTTATTTATTTATTTATTTATTTATTTATATATGACGCAGTAGTTTGATCACATTGAGACACTGACAAAAATGGCACTCACTTGTTATCCCCCCAAAAAAATAAAAATCACAGGAAACAGACTACTTCTGTCTCACTCGAACCAAGAAGCAAAGCCAGCACAGAGTTTTATTCCACGAGTGAGATGGCAAATCTGATAAGGTTAAAGCTGAACAAGATTCCTGGTTTATTCTAAACACTACTTCATAAGTTCTGCATTTAATATACTGTGGCATCTCTCAGGTGACCTGGATGAAATGATCCTATGAGTGAGAGAGTTATTTGAAATGGGAGTTGATTCTCAGGCACTCGAGTCCGCACTGTCATGTTTTGTCATTAACCTTGTTTTTCCTCCCAACCTTGTACATTCTCTCTCTCTCTCTCTCTCACACACACACACACACACACACACACACACACACACACACAAGCATCTATTTCCATCTGAATCAGTGACAAGACTGAAAAAAAAAAGACAGCTACACTGTTATCATCTTGCCCATACCTACAGTACCAGTCAAGTTTGGACACACCTACTCTACTCATTCGTCATTTTTTTCTGCATTGTGACCATTTTCTACATTGCAAAACAATACTGAAGACATCAAAACTATGAAATAACATATGGAACGTATATGGAATTACGTGGTAAGTGTTGAAAAAAAAAACAAAATATGCTTTATATTTTAGATTCTCCAAAGTAGTCTGCATTTACCTTGATGACGCTTTGTACCCTATTGGCATTATCTTAACCAGCTTCACGAGGTAGTCATCTGGAATGCTTTTCAATTTACAGGTGCCTCGTCAAAAGTTAATTAGTGCAATTTCTTGCCGCCTTAAAGGAGAACTGAAGGCAATTTTTTTATTATCAAAATTCTATTTCTCATTTTATTAAACATAGGAATTCATTTTTGATCGCTATTGTGTCACTGCTATAGCAAGTTATGAGTGTTTGAAATACGCTATGTAATATATCAGTCCGTATGTCAAAGCAATGGCCGTAAACGAGATTCGTTGAGACCTGTGCGAGACATCATAGGATGGAAGTAAAACATACAGCGGAAATCAAAGCGACCAACATCTGCCAACGTTGTCAAAAGACGTGCGCGCCTTCTTTCGAATGCTGACGTAATAAAGCCGGAAGTTTTGTTTGTTTTGATAGCGATCAGGAAAGTTTGAAAAAAGTAGACAGTGATCGTTATTTAAACTCGTTTTTGTGCAATATTTCTTTTGGAAAACAGTTTTCAAAATGGCGGCACTGACACCTGGCTGACACTTCACGTTTCGAAGTCTCGCACAAGTCTCGTGAAGATCGCGCGGATAAGCGATGCCTGCCGTGGACCAAACGAACTAAATTCAATATGGCTAAAACCCGAATAGGCCGATAAGTATAATATTTCATTGCAATTAGTTGCCAATATGAGTCACGATATAAGGTTACTAAAACCGAAAACGTAATTGAATAACACGTTAATTAAGAAATAAAGCAAGTTTAAAAATGATTTCACTTCTCCTTTAATGTGTCCGAGAGCAAACAGTAAATAATACAAATACAGTAAATAGCCCTATTTCACAACTGTAGTAATCCATATTATGTCAAGAACCGCTCAACTAAGTAACAAGAAACGACATCCATCATTACTTTAAGACATGAAGTGTTTTTTAATTAATACATAAATACAGAAAAAACACTGAATTTACTGAATTAGGTGTGTCCAAACTTTTGACTGGTACTGCATACCTGTCATTGTACACACACACACACACACACACACACACACACACACTCTCTCTCTCTCTCTCTCTCTCTCTACCTTGTCTTTGCGTCTCAGAATAGCCAGGTACTTGTGTCTCTGGAGACTGTGTTAGTCCAGAACCAACCTTCCTGTTCATGCTTCTGCCCTCACTGCTATTTTAAGTGAACTGCTGCATCCCGGCCTCTGGACTCACCCAATAACTGCCTCTTTATTATTCATGACCATTTAATTTTTTCTCATTCATTCAGTTAAGTGTGCACTGAGAATTAATTTTCTGGATCCTCCACAATTCTTTTATGAGCTATTAAGGCTATTTAAAGATGAATGCTATACTAAATGTATGAAGTCAAAAGAGGAGAGAGAGGAAAAAAAGTTTAGAAAAAAAAAGATTTGCTGTTTTTGGCTTAACTGATCAGTGGTATAAATGCGAAATTTTCTTGTTTGCAGAGAATGCAATGAGGCCTGCTAGACATTTAATAGATCTGGAGAACTCAGGAATGGAAGTGGTGGTCTTGTTCTAATTGCCCGCTCTGACTTTAAGGCTATGGTTGCCATCGACAGAGATGTTTCTCTGTGCACTTTAAATCCAAGAGAATGAGGATACAGTAATTGTAGTAAAGAAGCTATGGAAGAGAATTAAAGCACACTCACAGAAATAATATAATAAACTGGAGCACTCGTCAACGTTTGACAGCTACCTTCAAGCCTTTTGTACCTTTTCGTATGTACCTACCTAAAATGGTGCATATAGTGCATGTTTAAAGCTGTAGCAAGAAGGTAATTATGGTCCAATTATATACTTTAAAAAAGATGAAGTATATAATATACAGTACCAGTCGAAAGTTTGGACACACCTACTTATTAATTAATAGGTTTTTCTGTATTTTGACTATTTTCTACATTGTAGAAAAATACTGAAGGCAACAAAACTATGAAATAATATATGGAATTATGTGGTAAATCAAAAAGTGTTTAAAAAAAACAAAATATGCTTCATATTTTAGATTTCTTCAAAGTAGCCTGCATTTACCTTGATGATACTTTGCACACTATTGGCATTATCTTAACCAGCTTCATGAGGTAGTCATCTCGAATGCTTTTCAATTAAAGGTGTGCCTCATCAAAAGTTAATTAGTGCAATTTCTTGCCTTGTTAATGTGTTTGAGATCAAACAGTAAATAGTCAAAGTCCCTCTCATGCCAGAATCTGGTCTTCCCAGGCAGTCTCCTGTCTCAGTACTAACCAGCTCTTTAAGGCATATGGGTGTGACACCGATCTCCATTTCGATAGCCCTCGGCCTCTCGCCTATACAGCTAGGGTTACAGTGGAGGGCTAGTCCTCTGGTAAACGCAAGAGTTGGACTTCCCCACTTGCATCTGTATTGCAGCGTGCCTTGCCAGACGGTAGTAGGTACCATTTTTATGATGGTTTTTGGTATGACCCGACAAACGAGTAGAACTCACGATCTCCCGGTCAAGAGGTAGACATGCTAACCACTAGGCCAACTCATGGTACGCAGTAAATAGTAAATTATAAAAATTCAGTAAATAGCCCTATTCCAGGGCGGCACGGTGGTGTAGTGGTTAGCGCTGTCGCCTCACAGCAAGAAGGTCCGGGTTCGAGCCCCATGGCTGGCAAGGGCCTTTCTGTGTGGAGTTTGCATGTTCTCCCCGTGTCCGCGTGGGTTTCCTCCGGGTGCTCCGGTTTCCCCCACAGTCCAAAGACATGCAGGTTAGGTTAACTGGTGACTCTAAATTGACCGTAGGTGTGAATGTGAGTGTGAATGGTTGTCTGTGTCTATGTGTCAGCCCTGTGATGACCTGGCGACTTGTCCAGGGTGTACCCCGCCTTTCACCCGTAGTCAGCTGGGATAGGCTCCAGCTTGCCTGCGACCCTGTAGAACAGGATAAAGCGGCTAGAGATAATGAGATGAGAATGAGATGAGCCCTATTCCACAACTGTAGTAATCCATATTATGTCAAGAACCCCTGAACTGAGTAAAGAGAAGCGATATCTGTCATTACTTTAAGACCTGAAGTGTCTTTTAATTAATAAAAATAAAGAAAAGCCAGTGAATTAGAAGGTGTCTCCAAACTTTTGACTGGTACTCCATCCATCCATCCATCCATTATCTGTAGCCACTTATCCTGTGCAGGGTCGCAGGCAAGCTGGAGCCTATCCCAGCTGACTGTGGGCAAGAGGCGGGGTACACCCTGGACAAGTCGCCAGGTCATCACAGGGATATATATATATATATATATATATATATATATATATATATATATATATATATATAATATATCCAGGTTAAGCATACATGTTAAAGCAACAAAAGATAACCGTTGCACCCCACTAAGACAATCCAACCCCCTCCACCCCCACCCCCGAGCTTGGGGGGGGGATTTCTAGGGACCTCATGATATGATTAAATATCGATTAATGTGATTATAAAATTATGTGACTATCATAACTGTTGGAGTCACTTTTTTTTTTTAAATTGACCCTGAATCTGGACATCAAGTGGCTTGAACTGACCATAAAGTGCACTGCAGTAGGTTCTACAGTGCCATTATATTATACTCTAGGTATTCAGCATATATAGGAATAAGGATATGGAAAATAGGAAAATCAGGATTTAATTTCACTGTATGAAATAATGCATTAAGAATGCTGAGTGTATTCTTGGCTCAGAAATGTAATGAACAAATTTGTGAAGTTTAAATAAAGCAATGTTTATTTTTCTCGCTATGCTCTTTAGACAGTGAAAGCCACCTCTCCACTGGGTGACCCCAGAGTGACCTATAACCTGGAGGATGGCATGGTACCTGAAACCAACATGCCTGTGCGTTTCTACCTGACACCCAACCGAGAGGACGGATCAGCCTCCATCCTGGTGGCTGAGCCGCTGGATTATGAGACCACACGCAACTTTATGCTCCGTGTGCGTGCTCAGAACGTTGCTGCTGTGCCTTTAGCTGCTTTTACAACAGTGTATGTCAACCTCACAGGTAATCACTTTCATCTCTCTGTGTTGTAAATGACCATCAAATGGCCATTTTTTATAATGGAGAAACAGTGGTAACATATTTAATTTTTTTTTTAAAGTGACATGAAAATTTTGTTTTTGAAAGTATATTTCCATTTCACAGAATATGTACAGCTCATTTTGACCTAAGAGTGGCAGGTTAAATATTGATGGTTTTTACTCAGATGAAAATCTTAAAACCTTCCCCTTCAGACGAGACTGTCAAAATGTCACATGTTAATGCTGTATCAGTGTCTATATTTCTTCTGGTTATCTTTATTCCAATGGCATAAAGGGAAGGTGAAAAAGAAAAATTAATAAATCAACACATTCATGTATAAAATGGTTCATATATTTAATCACAGGTTTGTAATCAAAGTGATATTCTGGGAGAGAAACATATGGATATCAAAGGACTTAATGATGTCTAGTAACTTACTAGGCTCTAGTATCAGAATAAATGTAAATATTTATCCAGTTGAAATTAATGATTAAAGCTAAAGATGGAAGACTGTCCACCAAGTTTCTTTGTTATGTAAATGAGTTCCATCTGGTTTTAAGTCTTTGTAATATTTGATGAGAAAATAAAATCTGTGTTGTATCTGTATTTTATGGATATTTTACAGTTGCAAACGTTTAATGGTTTGATCAATGTGATTCACTAAATGTCTCATGGAACTGGGTGGATGGATGAATGGATTGATGGTAGAGATGGTAGGGATGGATGGATGGACAGATGGAGATGTTGGATGGATGGGTGGATGGATGGATATGTTAGAGATGGTATGGATGGATGGACAGATGGATGGATGGATGGATGGATGGATGGATGGATGGATGGATGGATGGATATTGTAAGGATGGGTGGATGGATGGAGGTGGTATGGATGGATGGTGATGTTAAGGATGGATGGACAGATGGATGGAAATGTTAGGGATGGATGGATGGATGGATGGAGATGGTAGGAATGGGTTAATGGATGGATGGAGATGTTAGAGATGGATGGATGGGTGGATGGATGGAGATGTTAGGGATGGATCGACAGATGGATGGAAATGTTAGGGATGGATGGATGGATGGATGATGATAGAGATGGATGGATGGAGATTGTTAAGTATGTTTGGACAGATGGATGGAAATGTTAAGGATGGATGGATGGAGATGGTAGGAATGGGTTAATGGATGGATGGAGATGTTAGAGATGGATGGATGGGTGGGTGGATGGATGGAGATGTTAGGGATGGATGGACAGATGGATGATAGAGATGGCTGGATGGAGATTGTAAGGATGGGTGGATGGATGGAGATGTTAGGGATGGATGGACAGATGGATGGAAATGTTAGGGATGGACAGATGGATGGATGGATGGATGATGATAGAGATGGATGGATGGAGATGGTAAGGATGGGTGGATGGATGGAGACAGTAGAGATGGGCAGATGGATGGATGGACAGATAAATACATCAGTGAAGAGGTTTAGATAGTAGAAAAATGGAAATGCCGCTTATGCCTCCTCTGATTCCCAGCCTATGATTTAAATATAAACTATTTTATAAAGCTTATTGTATTTAGGATTAGTTATTTCCCCAGCAACTTTAATCCTCCTCCCTATTTATTGAAATCCTGATATACTTCAATCCCTTTTTCTAATCCACTTTCTCAGATCCTGAACTACACTTACCTATTAAAATTTGAGAAGACACCATTCATAATATCCCACATTTTACCACTTGCCCATTCCTTCTCTCCTTCAGTAAAGCCCTGCAGTTCTAATTCCATTGCAAGAAGTCTCAATGCCATCCTATGTAATTTACTGGCTCTTCCCCAAAGCCATAATTGGGCTCAACTCATGCATGAATCTCCAGCTTTCTTCCATTTATGAGTGCACACTAATACTGATCATGGATTCTCACACGCCCATCCCACCCCACCCCACCCGCTGCCTAATATTAATCCAATAAGAGCTTTATGATGAAGTTGCTTTTACCGTAGCTGCTCCTTTCTCTTTAAAAATGCACACCTCACAGATCAGTGCCAAAGTTTCCCTCACGTATTTATACCCTCCTTCTGCAATTAAAAGCACAACTAGTAGGGCAGGAGAGAAAGAGAGAGAGAGAGAGAGAGGGGGGGGGAGGAAGTTGTAATGGATTTGGACCTCTTGTTTAATTCATGGATTACAACTTTGGCTGGGAGAAAATTAAAAACCTAGAAGTACATCAGATGGCGATTAGTGCCTTGGATCGTTCAGCCCATTAAAGATCTTGCCCTAAATTTCACTCATGCTACTTCCCTTCCATTACTGAGCGCACGCACACACACACACACACGTTCTGACAAATACTGCACATGTACATATTCAATTTTTCTTTTTTTATTTTATTCAGTTCTTATTCATGAAATTAATATTTATTGTTTTAGTACATTTTATTACAGATGTTTATTTTATGACTTCTACATTATCATAATTTTAGATTTAACATTTGATTGCAATTTTTGTTGGTTTTCTGCACATAAGTGTACACTGTGACGTGACAATAAAACACTCTCATTGTTTTACATTTTCAAAATTCCATGTGAAGTTGTCTGGTATTTATTTTCTCTCGAATAGGTTTGCTGTGATATAAGGGCTTTATTTATGTTTTCTTTTTATTTTATTTCTATTTCACCACAAGGTCAGGATGCTCTACTATGGCTGGCATAAAGCTACAGAGAGATGATAATACATCTTAGGTGCATGATGAATCACTGTTTATAGTGTGATGGCAATTGCAGCCATGTAGCTTAGACTGAAAGAGTAAATGATAATTAAATTAAAGTATTAAACATGTGACAAGCATATTTATGGAAAACTGAAGGCGTCTCTCTAGTTATATTTTGCTATATTTGCTTTCACCGTGGCTTTATGTGAAGCAGAAATGCTGGAAATACTGTGAGTGTGGAAAGTTCATGGCCACACCATACCATTAAAATGCAAATTCTTGATTTAATGTATTTTATTACAGTTTTTGACATCTATCTTTTGTTATTAAACTCTGAGATCACTGTTGAAGTGCTGAATTTTGACAGTTTGTCTGTTTCTATCAACAGATGTGAACGACAATGTACCATTCTTCACCTCCTCTATTTATGAGGCTTCTGTGACAGAAGGAGTCGAGGTTGGGACTCTGGTCCTGCAGGTGTCTGCCAATGACCTCGATCTGGGTTTAAATGGAAAGGTATATTATAAAGCTATTGATTCATTGATACTTGGATATCAAAGTTTTCATAACTTTAGTTTGAAAAATATATTCAGAGAAAGCAATTCTAATCTTGTCTGCTTGAACAGCACATGTATCTCATATATCATATCAGATATAGAGATTACATCAGATTGTATATTAGATGCTGTCAATTTTTAAGAAAAGCACGACACCAATTTAGCACGCACATACCGGTATTAACTGTCAATTTTACTAGTCTAATTGTTATAATCATTTGTTTCCTGAGACTATGTAATACATAATGCTGAACATATTACATTCTTTTGTATAATATATGAAGTAGATCAGGCAGCATGGTGGTGTAGTGGTTAGCACTGTCGCCTCACAGCAAGAAGGTTCTGGGTTCGAGCCCAGTGGCCGATGGGGGCCTTTCTGTGTGGAGTTTGCATGTTCTCCCCGTGTCTATGTGGATTTCCCCCACAGTCCAAAGACATGCTTGGTGGCTCTAAATTGACCGTAGGTGTGAATGGTTGTTTGTCTCTATGTATCAGCCCTGCGATGATCTGGCGACTTGTCCAGGGTGTACCCCGCCTCTCGCCCATAGTCAGCTGGGATAGGCTCCAGCTTGCCCACGACCCTGCACAGGATAAGCGGTTATGGATAATGGATGGATATATGGATGGATGAAGTAGATCAACATGTTCCTTCATAAATTGTGAGGTTGTTGTCAGGTTTTTACTGTTGGGAAGAACCCAGAAGTGTTAAATTGAGTCATTAATAGCTTAACATATACCGTATTTGCTTCAGTATTCCATGTGATAATGACTTGGGACATCTGTGCAACTTAAAATAATGAGGCCCCAATTTACTAAAGGTCTTCTGAGGAATTTCATGTGCAAACTTGATAACACAAAAATGTGGAAGCTGCTATACAAGCAAACTGTATGGGGAGTTGCATCTTTCTAATTAGTAAAACAGCAAGTTTTTTTTTTTTTAAGTGTTTGCCTTTATAAATATGCAGATTAGGCCAGTTCTACCTGAAAATATTGCACCATGTCAGTGGAAATACATTCACTCTTTATTTAACATTCCATTCATTTATTCCTGAAAGGTTTCTTCACCTCTGGCCCTCACCATCTCGAGATCAGTCCCCTTGTGTCACCCAGACGTCTGGGGGTGAGTCGCAGAAAAAAAGACAGGAACCCCACAAAGTAGTTCGCAATCTTTATTCGCAAGTCCCCCCTGAGACGAGAGTATACAGGGGTTTTATACGTGTGTATGTGAGTGAAACCTTGGATCAATCATGACAATTTTAAACAAAGACTATGTTTAGTCTAACAAAGAAGTGTCTTCTCCACTGGACGAAGGTCAGGTTACACAGGAATAGTTTAAAATCACTGTTATAGTATATGTAATAGTCTAAAATAATAAAGGATCTTAAAAAGCTCTAAAATATTAAAATCATAAAGTCTTAACACCTTGTGCAGCAATAAGGCTAATATAAATCTATAAAACTATAAAACTAACATGAATCACTTAATGCAGCTTTAAATCTAACATTAAATGTAACATTCAATCATTTCAATTTCAAATTCAACACTGAAGAGACTGGTTAAATCTAACAATCCTAAATCACGTGTAGCTATAAAACTAACTTAAATCGTGGCTTTAACTCTAACTTTTAATCCCAAATACACGTTGGATATGCAGCTGTGGGTGTGTGTGGGTGTGTCTGACATCATTGCAGACCTTGGCGCTGTTCAGACACAATAATCTGATCAATAATACACATATCAAATTAAGCAGAATGTTCTGATATGATGGAATAGAATTTTTAAACAATGTCTAGCTGAGACAGAAGGTCATTTTAACTGAACAGAATAAATACTTACAATTATTTATCCTTACAAAGGAATAAAACCTTACAATTCCATACCATACTTCCTACTGCTTTATTGAACACTTATAATCAGCCGAGCCCTCCATTTCACATGACTTCTGCATATTGAAGTGATGACAATTTGAAGCTGTTTTACTGAGAAAAGAGAAGAAAAGGCCACTAACTCATCAATAAAAGGCTCATAAAGCATGAGAAATGACAGATATGTGAGTAAAAAGCTTTGTCATAGGCTAATTCATCACGTGCATCCATCCATTAAATCTATTCTACCACGGAGCTTCGAGGACAGTGCCATCAGTCTTCAGTCCTGTTCTAGTTCTGCCTAGCAGAAATTCTACATACTGCACATAAACCAATTGAGTATTAAATCCTAAAAAGGGACAAAAAATAACAACAGCAGTGCTCTAACTCTGCTTTACCCTTTTAATAGAATTACTTGAGGAATGACGAGGCTTTGGCTTGGACAGAGGGTCTGTCCTTGGCTGCGTAATTGCTATATGAGCAACCTTGTAACAAGCATGCTGACTCACAGATACCATGCAGTGCCATATTTAGATATAATGAGTATCATTTGCGGGCTTGAATTTTTATGATGGTCTTTGATTCTAAGATTCCTGTTCTTGGCTGCAGGACTGGAACCCAATGTGTTCCTCTGCTGTTGCATGCTGAGATGCTTTTCTGCTCACCACGGTTGTAAAGAGTTGCTATATCCTTCCTGGCAGCTCAAGCCAATCTGACCATTTTCCTCTGACCTCTCTTATCAACAAGCCGTTTGTTTCCATGCACAGAACTGTCGCTCACTCAATGTTTTTTTGTTTTTCACACCATTCTGTCTGTGTAAACTCCAGAGACTGTTGTGTGTGAAAACCCCAGAAGATCGGCAGTTTCTGAAATACTCAAACCAGACCATCTGGCTCAAACCAACACCCATGCCACAGTGAAAGTCACACTTTGAGATCGAAATTTTTCCCCATTCTGATGTTTGAACATTGCGAACATTAACTGAAGCTCTTGATTTGTATCTGCATGATTTTATGCATTGTGCTGCTGTCAAGGGATCGGCTGATTAGAGAAATGCATAAAACAGAAGGTGGATGGGTGTTCCTAATAAAGTAGCCAGTGCGTGTAAGTATGTTGTGCTTGCCACAGTAATTCAGCTGGCAGGGTAGCAGTTATTATACAAGACCTGCTGTTATAGTACCACTCCTCACCTAATAATTGCCAGTTGTCGAAGTCAGATGGTGTGAAGAGAGAGCGTCCAGACCTTTTTTTTTATCCTTTCAACCTTATTCACACCATTAAACTGCCATGAAACTGTTTGTACGTATCTAAAAATTGAATACCATCAGAGCTTGTGACATTGGACTGGAGTCCTGGCAAAGGGTTTATGAAGAACAACTCACTTTCAAGAGATTGATTATTGAGGATAGGAATCTTAAGGAAAGCTTTGCCAGTCGTTTTAGGCTCTTTATTGATCAGAAGACCAGAAGGAAACATACCATCTAATTCAGCGTGTTAGTTGCGACGACATAATGACAGAGCCTGCATATGCCCCTTGACCGGTTATTTTTGCCCTTCTAATTCATAAAACCTGCAATGTGCACACACAATTGTTTTTAACATTGAGGCCTGACTAGTTAGTTTATAATGTACACATAGCACACTTGCTAGCCTATAGATGACTTGCAACCACGTGATCAAAACGTGCTACGTCATGAGCATCCGCCATGAAGGTGGATATACAAAGCAACTAGGATGACAGCCGCTGAAAGCGTGTCTGTAAACAGTGCTGAATTTTCTCAGTATTACCACGATTTGAACAGTCGAGCGAAGATAGATGTGTGGCTTTGACCCGTATTATTTTAAAAAGTTGGATTTTTCTGAGGATAAAACGCTTCTACCGACCATCAGGTATCCAGATATCGCATTCTATCTGGTTTGGCTGACTTTGTGGTTCGACAAATCTCAAATGAAAGCTTATAAGTCTATGGAAGCCTATAACTTCTTTTTCTCTGGATGAGTAAATACCTTATTAATTAAAGCAGTCAACAATGACAAAGCAGTTGTACTTGCAAGGGTAAGTTAGGGCTTCTTTTGCATTTAGTTTACTTCTATGTGTAAACAACAGACGAAGTGTGAACTTTTGACAAGTCTCTAGCTTTATGGCTCACAAATCACATTTCAATTTATTTCAGGTACAATTTTGCTGGCGCTCCTACAACCCCGATTCCAAAAAAGTCGGGACAAAGTACAAATTGTAAATAAAAACGGAATGCAATAATTTACAAATCTCAAAAACTGATGTTGTATTCACAATAGAACATAGACAACATATCAAATGTTGAAAGTGAGACAGTTTGAAATTTCATGCCAAATATTGGCTCATTTCAAATTTCATGACAGCAACACATCACAAAAAAGTTGGGACAGGGGCAATAAGAGGCTGGAAAAGTTAAAGGTACAAAAAAGGAACAGCTGGAGGACCAAATTGCAACTCATTAGGTCAATTGGCAATAGGTCATTAACATGACTGGGTATAAAAAGAGCATCTTGGAATGGCAGCAGCTCTCAGAAGTAAAGATGGGAAGAGGCTCACCAATCCCCCTAATTCTGCGCTGATAAATAGTGGAGCAATATCAGAAAGGAGTTCGACAGTGTAAAATTGCAAAAAGTTTGAACATATCATCATCTACAGTGCATAATATCATCAAACGATTCAGAGAATCTGGAAGAATCTCTGTGCGTAAGGGTCAAGGCCGGAAAACCATACTGGGTGCCCGTGATCTTCGGGCCCTTAGACGGCACTGCATCACATACAGGCATGCTTCTGTATTGGAAATCACAAAATGGGCTCAGGAATATTTCCAGAGAACATTATCTGTGAACACAATTCACCGTGCCATCTGCCGTTGCCAGCTAAAACTGTCTTAGGTCTTTTTTGTTGTATCTTCCGTTTTATGATGCGCCAAACATTTTCTATGGGTGAAAGATCTGGACTGCAGGCTGGCCAGATCTTTCACCCATAGAAAATGTTTGGCGCATCATAAAACAGAAGATACAACAAAAAAGACCTAAGACAGTTGAGCAACTAGAATCCTACATTAGACAAGAATGGGTTAACATTCCTTTCCCTAAACTTGAGCAACTTGTCTCCTCAGTCCCCAGACGTTTACAGACTGTTGTAAAGAGAAAAGGGGATGTCTCACAGTGGTAAACATGGCCTTGTCCCAACTTTTTTGAGATGTGGTGTTGTCATGAAATTTAAAATCACCTAATTTTTCTCTTTAAATGATGCATTTTCTCAGTTTAAACATTTGATATGTCATCTATGTTCTATTCTGAAAAAAATATGGAATTTTGAAACTTCCACATCATTGCATTCCGTTTTTATTTACAATTTGTACTTTGTCCCAACTTTTTTGGAATCGGGGTTGTATAAGCGAAATGATAATACACGTGTTAAAATTATAACAACGACCGAGTGAACCATGACAAGAGAACGCTCATTTTATAGCAAAATTCCAGCAACACGACATGAAATTCTTCCATGATATTTTCGTGAATGCTTTTAAATCTCACCTGAGATAAAATGATTACTGCAAACACGAACTGTTTTGGTTTTAGCCTCTGTTAGATCGGCCCTGCCGATATTGTTCAGCCGTGCTTGTCTTCGTACTAAGCCTCAGTTTCCTCACCCTCTTTCCGAATCACGGACGGAATTCTAAAAAAATCGGAACATGCCACGGTCACGAGTACTATTGTGACCACAACCATATACAGCACAAAGATATGGCATAGCTAAAAGAATAGTTCAGTTCAGTTGGTCGGGTTCAATACCCGAACTGATAATCACATCATCAGTTTTTCTTTGGCTAATCAGACACAAGGTACTCCACCACAAAAGAAAGCTTAAAGCAGTGGAAAAACAAAGAGAGTTGCACACGCATGACTATGTTTTGTATGAAATGTCGCTTGACCCCACATTTGTATATCCACCAATATGGCTGACATCCGGGTTTCTATTTTGCTTTGATGTCACTTGCAAGTCAAGGATACGTTAAGGCTTGGATTTTTAATCTTAAATCCTCTGTACATGCTGGCATTAGAGAAGTAATAATAGGATATTGTCTGATGTTCTTGCATTTTTCTTTTATGTTGCCCTTTTTTCCTGGCATTTTATGTGCCGATTTTTGCGGGGGGTTATTTGTTTTTGTTTCTTGTGCTATTTTATTTCTTGTACCATGTAATGTGGTGTCAACGTAAGTTGTTTTCACTGTTCTTTATAAATAAATCGTATGCACTTACTCGCTCACTCATCACAGCCTTGACATTTCACCACCCAGTTGGTTGAAACGTTTCCCTCACAGAAAAACCACATGAACTTCACATGTGATTTCTCACATGTGAAATATGTGGAAAATGTGTTTTGCACATGGGAAACATGTTATTTGCACATGGGAAACGTGGTTTTGGCCCAATTTTATGTGAATCACATGTGGGAATGTTTTACACATGTGGTAACATGTTTTCCACATGTGCTCTACATGGTAACACATTACAAAATCTGATACCATGTATTCCACACGTGGTAACATGTGATCACATGTGAAATACATGGGAAATTCTCATCTCATCTCATCATCTCTAGCCGCTTTATCCTGTTCTACAGGGTCGCAGGCAAGCTGGAGCCTATCCCAGCTGACTACGGGCGAAAGGCGGGGTACACCCTGGACAAGTCGCCAGGTCATCACAGGGCTGACACATAGACACAGACAACCATTCACACTCACATTCACACCTACGGTCAATTTAGAGTCACCAGTTAACCTAACCTGCATGTCTTTGGACTGTGGGGGAAACCGGAGCACCCGGAGGAAACCCACGCGGACACGGGGAGAACATGCAAACTCCGCACAGAAAGGCCCTCACCGGCCACGGGGCTCGAACCCGGACCTTCTTGCTGTGAGGCGACAGCGCTAACCACTACACCACCGTGCCGCCCCACATGGGAAATTCATGTGTTTTTTTTTTTCTGTAAGGGTTATGATTTGTTTTGTGTTTTATATTACAGTCCAATTTTATTAGGATCTACAGTATGCTAAAATGCATATTAATTTAAAGAGAAAATGAAGATGCAGTGAAGAACATTTTTTCAGCCCAATTAATTACACCAATGCATGATGATTATATTCTTATGCACTATCACTTCATTCATCTCCCTCTTTCCAAGCCTTGTATGTTGTTTCTTCTTCTTCTTCCCTTTTGTTTCATATTGAAGTTCTCATCAACACCCCTCTCTTCATTCCTCTCAGATCTCCTACTCCTTGCTGAACGACCGCAGTGGAGACTATCAGTTCTTCCGCATTGATCCAGAACTGGGCTCCATCTACACCGAGGCAGTGTTCGACCGGGAAACTAAGGGTTCCTATCTTTTAGAAGTGAACTCCATGGACGGCTGGGAGTCTGCCAGGCCAGGAAGGCATGGACAGCCTAACTCTGGTATGACCAGCCAAGCCTGTTTCCTAACACAATCTCTGTGCTAATAAGTTGTCTGGGTCCATTTAGTCTGATTACTCTAATGCTATTGATTTATTCTTTCAAAATGGAGTAGGAGTTGTATTGCGTAAAACTGTGATGCCTGAAAGTAGCTCTGATGAGTCAGTAATATGTGAAATGACAAATATCACGGGGTTTTGTTTGTTTGTTTGTTTTAGCTAAGCATAGATGTAGTTTTATACCCTATGTATTTTATGTCCACAAGAAAGAGAAGCGAAAACAATTAACTACTAAAGCATCTGAAGAAATTAGTCAGAAGTGGTGAGTAATGACATAACTGTACTTGTACATACTTGATCTGATGAAACAGCCTCAAACTCTACATGAGTCACAGTGAGTCTCTTCGGCCTCAGCATGTCATCCATTCTTTCATTAGTCCTTTATTGCTCAGGATTTGTAGATTTACGGTAAACTGTTATACTGTAAATTGGATATAAAATGCACTTAGCTGCAGTGAGTGAGTCAGTATGAGATGTTTACAAAACGCTGTTTCTGATCAGAACATCTAGATATTTCAAAATCTGATGAGCTTTACACCAGTGATTAATGCAACCTTCAAATCTTTAGTGTTTTGATGAGAAGCAGGTATTGTACATTAAAAAAGAAAAGGTGAAGTATACACTTATACATGAGAGCGTATTAGGGCCATTGTAGCTAAGAAAAAAAAATGCAGGGCTGAGATGGGGAGGGGCTAATATTCTGAGAAGAAACTCCTACTTTTTGAGGTTAATTCGTACATTTATGAAAAAAAAAAAAACCTTGTATATTTTCGGAGATTATAAAGGCATACATTTGCAAGGAAAAACTTCAAAATTCTGAGAAATCAAAAACTCAGAAATTCTAAGATTAAAGGAAGGCTGACTTTCAGATTTTTCAAGTGTAGGTCATAAAACGAATTTTCCCCAATACCCAATTCTTTTTGTTTAGTGGACCGAAAGCTACTGAATTTGAATCACAGACTTCCAATTTTATTAGTTTGTTTGTTTATTTATTTTTAAATAGAACAATTAATGAGTTTACGGCCATGTGGCCCTAAATTCTCCGCTATTTTTTTCCTGCTTCACCATGACCCAATTCAAGATACTACATCATGTATCATGTGATGGGCTTTCCCCGTTCGCACAAAGCATTGTGGGATACAAATTTGAAACAGGAGAGAAAAATGGAGGATGCGAATGTGTGAATGAAACATGAAAGACCGACAACAGTAGCTGAACACGAGAAGAACAGATATTATGTTGTGAAGGAAAGGAAACGCAGGACCAAACTAATAAATATCGGCGGTCAGCGAGCACCTCGATGTGATCAGCTGTTCGTTTAGCTACCAAATGATGTAAGTCAGTGCACGGTCAAAGGTAAACCTGTAGATGGCAGTAATGCAACACTGTGGATGTCAGCTGCCGTAAAACCCAAAAGAAGAAGCAGCAGGTAAACCTGTGCATGCGCACACGGATTTCCTTTGTCTGCTTGACTGTGCTCATGCACATTATTTGCTCAGGAATCCTCTCAAATTAAATAACTTCCAGAATGGGACAGAATGGGCTGGGGTGTTTTTTTTTTTTTTAAAGCTATTACAGAAAAAAACATTTCACAATGGCCAAATTTCATTGGGAAATAAATTTCACCGATTGTATGAAATCAAAAGGCCGTCTAGTTTTAAGAAGTCAAAAATTTACAAGGGGAAAAAAAAACTGTCATGCTTCCCAGCTGCAGTGCATCCTGGGAAATGTCAGAGAAAATCTCTTCGTGCATTATTCTTTTATGCTGCATGATCAATGAGGAAAGACTGCATTTCCTATAACTCTCGGCTCAGCAGTGATGTCTTTCATGTGTTGACATTGATCCAACCTGGCAAAATGAATCGATCCTGTTTGTTGACCAAAAAAAAAAACTTCCAATTTTTTTCTTGCAAATTTATGACTTTATACTACCAGAGAATATCTCTCTTTTTTTCATAGATTTCAGATGTTAATCTTAGAAATTCTGAAGTTTTTTTTTCTTAGAATATTATCCCTCCCTCTGCTCCGTAATTTTAATTTGTTTTTTAACCTACAATGACCCTAATACACCGTCACACCTACAGTGGTGCTTGAAAGTTTGTGAACCCTTTAGGATTTTCTATATTTCTGCATAAATATGACCTAAAACGTCATTAGATTTTCACACAAGTACTAAAAGTAGATAAAGAGAACCCAGTTAAACAAATGAAACAAAAAAAAACATTATACTTGATCATTTATTTATTAAGGAAAATGATCCAATATTACATATCCGGGGCGGCACGGTGGTGTAGTGGTTAGCGCTGTCGCCTCACAGCAAGAAGGTCCTGGGTTCGAGCCCCGGGGCCGGCGAGGGCCTTTCTGTGCGGAGTTTGCATGTTCTCCCCGTGTCCGCGTGGGTTTCCTCCGGGTGCTCCGGTTTCCCCCACAGTCCAAAGACATGCAGGTTAGGTTAACTGGTGACTCTAAATTGACCGTAGGTGTGAGTGTGAATGGTTGTCTGTGTCTATGTGTCAGCCCTGTGATGACCTGGCGACTTGTCCAGGGTGTACCCCGCCTTTCACCCGTAGTCAGCTGGGATAGGCTCCAGCTTGCCTGTGACCCTGTAGAAGGATAAAGCGGCTAGAGATAATGAGATGAGATTACATATCCGTGAGTGGCAAAAGTATGTGAACCTCTAGGATTAGCAGTTAATTTGAAGGTGAAATTAGAGTCAGGTGTTTTCAATCAATGGGATGACAATCAGGTGTGAGTGGGCACCCTGTTTTATTTAAAGAACAGGGATTTATCAAAGTCTGATCTTCACAACACATGTTTGTGGAAGTGTATCATGGCACAAACAAAGGAGATTTCTGAGGAGCTCAGAAAAAGCGTTGATGCTCATCAGGCTGGAAAAGGTTACAAAACCACCTCTAAAGAGTTTGGACTCCACCAATCCACAGTCAGACAGATTGTGTACAAATGGAGGAAATTCAAGACCATTGTTACCCTCCCCAGGAGTGGTCGACCAACAAAGATCACTCCAAGAGCAAGGCGTGTAATAGTTGGCGAGGTCACAAAGGACCCCAGGGTAACTTCTAAGCAACTGTAGGCCTCGCTCACATTGGCTAATGTTAATGTTCATGAGTCCACCATCAGGAGAACACTGAACAACAATGGTGTGCATGGCAGGGTTGCAAGGAGAAAGCCACTGCTCTCCTGAAAGAACATTGCTGCTCATCTGCAGTTTGCTAAAGATCATGTGGACAAGCCAGAAGGCTATTGGAAAAATGTTTTGTGGACGGATGAGACTAAAATAGAACTTTTTGGTTTAAAGGAGAAGTGTTATGTTTGGAGAAAGGAAAACACTGCATTCCAGAATAAGAACCTTATCCCATCTGTGAAACATGGTGGTGGTAGTATCATGGTTTGGGCCTGTTTTGCTGCATCTGGGCCAGGACAGCTTGCCATCATTGATGGAACAATGAATTCTGAATTATACCAGCAAATTCGAAAGGAAAATGTCAGGACATCTGTCCATGAACTGAATCTCAAGAGAAGGTGGGTCATGCAGCAAGACAACAACCCTAAGCACACAAGTCGTTCTACCAAAGAATGGTTAAAGAAGAATAAAGTTAATGTTTTGGAATGGCCAAGTCAAAGTCCTGACCTTGATCCAATCAAAATGTTGTGGAAGGACCTGAAGCGAGCAGTTCATGTGAGGAAACCTACCAACATCCCAGAGTTGAAGCTGTTCTGTACGGAGGAATGGGCTAAAATTCCTCCAAGCCAGTGTGCAGGACTGATCAACAGTTACTGGAAATGATTAGTTGCAGTTATTGCTGCACAAGGGGGTCACACCAGATACTGAAAGCAAAGGTTCACATACTTTTGCCACTCACAGATATGTAATATTGGATCATTTTCCTCAATAAATAAATGACCAAGTATATTATTTTTGTCTCATTTGTTTAACTGGGTTCGCTTCAACTACTTTTAGGACTTGTATGAAAATCTGATGATGTTTTGGACCATATTCATGCAGAAAGGTAGAAAATTCTAAAGGGTTTACAAACTTTCAAGCCACACTGTTCTCGCCAGTGACTAAGGTTGTAAAGCCCCACTGGCAGTGTAATGCATGCTCAGTGCCACTGGTTCCATACGGATTCCTCATGTTACACCTAACACCACTCAGACATGTCCTCCTGACACAGCTACAGCCATACCAACCTCTCCATTGACTAAAGTTGAGACAAGCCCCTTGAGCATCGTTAATGCATGGTCAGTGCCACTGGTTCCATATGGATTTTGCAACACAAATATGTCTACCAAACACAACTAGAACCATCCATGCATTAGCACATGCTACCAGTATACATCTCACCCCTACCTACAGTGGTGCTTGAAAGTTTGTGAATCCTTTAGAATTTTCTATATTTCTGCATAAATATGACCTAAAACATCATCAGATTTTCACACAAGTCCTAAAAGTAGATAAAGAGAACCCAGTTAAACAAATGAGACAAAAATATTATACTTGGCCATTTATTTATTGAGGAAAATGATCTAATATTATATATTTGTGAGTGGCAAAAGTATGTGAACCTTTGCTTTCAGTATCTGGTGTGACTCCCTTGTGCAGCAATAACTGCAACTAAAATGTTTCTGGTAACTGTTGATGTTAATGGGTTTCCTCACATGAACTGCTCGCTTCAGGTCCTTCCACAACATTTCGATTGGATTAAGGTCAGGACTTTGACTTGGCCATTCCAAAACATTAACTTTATTCTTCTTTTATCATTCTTTGGTAGAATGATTCGTGTGCTTAGGGTCGTTGTCTTGCTGCATGACCCACCTTCTCTTGAGATTCAGTTCATGGACAGATGTCCTGACATTTTCCTTTAGAATTCACTGGTATAATTCAGAATTCATTATTCCATCAATGATGGCAAGCCGTCCTGCCCCAGATGCAGCAAAACAGGCGCAAACCATGATTCTACCACCACCATGCTTCACAGATGGGATAAGGTTCTTATGCTGGAATGCAGTGCTTTCCTTTCTCCAAACATAACGCTTCTCATTTAAACCAAAAAGTTCTATTGTGGTCTCATCCAGCCACAAAACATTTTTCCAATATCCTTCTGGCTTGTCCACATGATCTTTAGCAAACTGCAGACGAGCAGCAATGTTCTTTTTGGAGAGCAGTGGCTTTCTCCTTGCAACCCTGCCATGCACACCATTGTTGTTCAGTGTTCTCCTGTTGGTGGACTCATGAACATTAACATTAGCCAATGTGAGAGAGGCCTTCAGTTGCTTAGAAGTTACCCTGGGGTCCTTTGTGACCTCGCCGACTATTACACGCCTTGATCTTGGAGTGATCTCTGTTGGTCGACCACTCCTGGGGAGGGTAACAATGGTCTTGAATTTCCTCCATTTGTACACAGACTGTTTGACTGTGGATTGGTCGAGTCCAAACTCTTTAGAGATGGTTTTGTAATCTTTTCCAGCCTGATGAGCATCAACAACGCTTTTTCTGAGGTCCTCAGAAATCTCCTTTGTTTGTGCCATGATACACTTCCACAAACACGTGTTGTGAAGATCAGACTTTGATAGATCCCTGTTCTTTAAATAAAACAGGGTGCCCACTCACACCTGATTGTCATCCCATTGATTGAAAACACCTGACTAATTTCACCTTCAAATTAACTGCTAGAGGTTCACATACTGTACTTTTGCTACTCACAGATATGTAATATTGGATCATTTTCCTCAATTAATAAATGACCCAGTATAATATTTTTGTCTCATTTGTTTAACTGGGTTCTCTTTATCTACTTTTAGGACTTGTGTGAAAATCTGATGCTTTTGGTCATATTTAATCAGAAATACAGAAAATTCTAAAGGGTTCACAAACTTTCAAGCACCACTTTAGGTAGCATGCTGTTGCTTTTGATCCACAACCATCCACAGACTCTCTCTGGTGCCTCTATGGTGGATCTGATGGCCTTCCTCTTGTGCATGCCTGTGATGCCCAGGGTCTGAGCTGCCAAGCATCTAAAGACCACCTCAGATGGTTTGCTTCATGCTCTCCACCCCTGTCTGTAACACTCTTCCACCAAGTCTGCATACTTGGTTCAGAGCTCACTGCCATAATTGTGACTCAGCCTGATCCACTGCATCCTGTCCCCTGTATTTTCTTCCAGTTCGCACTTCAATGCCATCTCGGGAGGCTTTTGGGTCAGCACCTTTCTTGCGCAGGTCACCATACACTCCTCACTCAGACTGTTCATGGGGAGCCTCAGTTTGTTGTTCCCTTACAGAGCTGCTCAGGCTATGTAGCAGGTCCAGCCACCTACAGGGGTGATGATTGATTCTCCTCTCAAAGGCCTCCACAGTTACGAAGGAGAGGTTAATAAATGCTGTACAACAAGTGCATTGCTGTACCATTCTCATTAGCCCATATTTAATTAATGCATTGTTTATTTAATCAGTGTTTCTTTACCTCAGCATTGAAAGTGTTCTGTTTTATATTCAGACCTTAATATGCCTTTGCACACCACTGTGAATCTTCAAATAGTTAGTAATGTGAGATATACAACCAATCAATTTATTCGTTGCTGCTTCGACACATTGTGTGATCTGCACTTGATTGCACTTGAAGTGAAGCTCAGATTAATATTTTCAGGTAGACAAAAGTGCAAATTGCAATTGTAAATCTCAGTTCCAGGAGAAAAAAAGAACTGTGAAAATGCCCTCAGTCTACAACACATCTCTTGTGTGTAGAGTATTCTTGTTTCTTATTTCAGTTGCTTCCAGGAGTGTTTCAGATACACCACAAAAAGGTCTCATCTGTCATGCTAGATTTTTCTTCAGGACAGTTTTCTAAAAAAAATAAAAATAAAATAAAAAAAACTAAAAACCTTGAACATTCATAGCATCTCATTTGTTTACCTGTTGAAATTCGTATGGTGGTCTCGGAAAAATTCATCAGATTCATCCGTTGCTCTGAACAGCCAAAAAAAATGAGTTTCTTGGGCCAAAATTGAATTTCTCTGCCAATACTCATCTCTGCTTTATGAAAACATTTTAACAAAATGGTGGTTGTGACTGTCTGCAAAGGACATATTGGGTCAGGAGCCAGTTTAATAGGTGCATTAACAATGATAAATGTGGTTTGTCTAAAGATGTCTGAAACTTTGCTAGTTTGAGATTTCCTCACACAGTGAATGTCGGGCTTTAATTAAGTTGTTGCATGGCTACCTGAAGTAAAACAGGCTTAAGTGTAATCAACTAAGTTTGCAATCAGACACCAAAAGATCTCAATGTTTCCTGTGCCATCACATCCTCAACACAAGTTTGGGATATTTTTTATAACCCAACCCTGATCTATACTTCTTCACAACTTTGTCTCTGACCTGTTTGGAGGCTCCTTGGTTCTCATGTTGCTTGCTTAGTAGTGTTGCAGAGTCAGGGTCCTTCCAGAACAGGTTGATTTATACAGACATCATGTGACAGACCATGTGACACTTTGATTGCACACAGGTGGATCTTAATCAACTAATTATGTGAGGAAGTGAATTGGTTGGACCAGCTCTTATTTAGGGGTTTCATACGAAAGGAGGTGAATACCTATGCACACTTCAGATTTCTGTTTTCATCTTAGTTATTGTTTGTGTCACAATAAAACAACAATTTGCACCTTTAAAGTGGTAGGCATGCTGTGTAAATCAAATGGTGCTAACCCTCCAAAAATCCATTTTAATTCCATCTTGTAATGCAAAAAAACAGGACAAACACCAAGGGGGATAAATACTTTTGCAAGATATTGTATATTATGATCTGATGGTATGATTTTGCAATGTCAAGTCCCTCTCACGCCAGAATCTGGTCTTCCCAGGCAGTTTCCTGTCCCAGTACTAACCAACTCTTTAAGGTGTATGGGTGCGGCGCCAATCTCCATTTCGGTAGCCCTCGGCCTCTCGCCTATACAGCTAGGGTTACAGTAGGGGGCTGGTCCTCTGGTAACCACAAGAGCTTGACTTCCCCTCTTGCATCTGTATTGCAGCATGCCTTGTCAGACAGTAGCGGGTACCATTTTTATGATGGTCTTTGGTATGACCCGACCGCGAGTAGAACTCGCAATCTCCCGGTCAAGAGGCAGACATGCTAACCACTAGGCCAACTCGCAATCCATTTTGCGATGTATTTTAGCAATATGTTGGGCAGTGTAGTGGTTATCACTGTCGCCTCACAGCGAGAAGGTTCTGGGTTCGAACCTCATGGCTGACGGGGGCCTTTCCATGTTGAGTTTGCATGTTGTCTACATGGGTTTCCTCTGGGTGCTCCAGTTTCCCCCACAGCTCAAAGACATGCAAATTCAGTTAAATACCCAGACAGTGGGTTTGTACAAGACAGTGCATACTTATGCCGCTTTTCCACTACAAACGTGGCTGAGCCGTGCCGTGCTGAGTCGAGCTGAGCGGGGCTGTTGGAGTTGCATTTCGACTACAACCGCGCTGAACCATACTGGCTGGAAGTGGGTGGACACATTGGGTGGAGTTAGCGAAAGTGGACGTCACGTGATGTCGTTAAGCAGCGCAAACAGTGACATCAGTGATCTTTTAAGCAGTAGTCTCACGACCCGAATAGTAAACAATAAACATGGAGGACATGGAGTCGTTAGTGTTGCTGGTCTTGGTGCTGTGGCTTGTTGTCACCGACAACTCCAACAGATACTGGCAAGAGTGTATAGATGAGGCGAGGCGCATAAGGCTTCAGAAATTCTCGTAATTCGCAATTCTTCTTCTTCCGGGTTTACGGTGTTTACAGATCCCAGCGTGCTCGCGGGGCGTGTGTGGGCATGTGAGGACACTCCTCCTCACCAATCAGTGCACAGGGGAGTGTCTGCTCACGCCCCCAGCCTCACTCGGCACTGTTTGGCTCGCTTCAGCCCCACTCCAAAACGGTGCGAGTTTTAGGGGCTAAACAGAGCTGAAGCGAGCTGAGTCGTGCTGTTTTTTGGTAGTCGAAACGCGAGCCGTGTCGGGCTGAAGTGAGCTGAAGCGAGCTGAAAAAGGGTAGTGGAAAAGGGCCATTAGTGCTGGCCCCAAGCCTGGATAGATTGGGGCGGGTTGCTTCAGGAAGGGCATCAGGTGTAAAAAACCTATGCCAAATTGAATATGTGGAACAGATCCACTGTGGCTACCCTGAATGTACGGGAGCAGCCGAAAGAAGAAGATTTTAGCGATATGCTCTGCATTAATGTTTTGCAATATTCTTTCTATAATAAGGTGCAGTGATGTGTTCTAATGAGCCGTGATGTAAGGGAAATTACAGTGAAGTGTACCTGTCTGTAGTGTTGATGACTCTGTACATGTAATAGTTTTGTATTGGTTCGTCACACACTGTGTTCAAATTCCACGCCATTCTGTTTTCAGTCAGTGCAGGTCTGTCAGTTCTTATGTACGGTAATGTAATGAAGTTATCCAGTCAAAGCGATTGGCATGGAAACTGGAGCAGAAGACAGAGAAGCAGGAAATGGGGGAAGCCCAGCGAAGCTTGTTTATTTGTACTGCAATGACATGACCATGCCTTCACAACACAACTAAGAACAACATGTCAACCTGTCACCACATGACAGCTACAGTGACACATGACAGCATTCTCATTCTCACACATGTTAAAACATACAGCTGGAGTCTACTGGACTACTGGAGCATGCCAGGATGTTTTTTTTTTTCTTATATATTTGTTTCCCCTTGTTGTTCAGGCGTGTAACTTTTACATGAGCTGCCTTCACAACCTGCTGAAATAATCTATTTGTTCTTGAGAAGTACATTACAAACCATGTCTCCTTTTGAAAGTGATATCAAAAGAATGAATATTAGAGGGAGGAATTAATGTCCTTCCCATTCTTTCCTTCTTAACCCATGTGTTCATGTGTTATTGATCCTCCATGGAACCATCCTTACAATCTCATACTGATGGTTTCAAACCTAGTGATGAGAAGCTAGAGATGGAGGTTGAAAGGAACAGAGCAGAAGAACATAAAGGGAGGATAAAAAGAGAAATGGAGAGAGAAAAAAGGGAGACAAAATGAGACAAACATGTATTTAGAAAGAGGGAGGTAGAAAGATAAGAAGGAGTGGCACTGAGGGAGAAGAAAAAAGCATCGCAAACATTTGTTTCATCTTTGTGTGTGTGTGTGTGTGTGTTCTCTCCCTCAGACACGGCATATGTGCGGATTTTCATCAGTGATGTGAACGATAACAAGCCGGTGTTCGCGCAGCCGGTGTATGAAGTCGATGTGGATGAGGATGCAGATGTCGGCTCCACCATCCTCACCGTTAGCGCTAATGATGAAGATGAAGGTAAGCCACGATGAAGACAAAGTGTGAATACATGCAAATACAAGTGAAGGCACATGGGTCGCATGACTAACTTTGTACTGTCATGATGACAGGTTAGAGAAATTCTAAGCCAACTTTTCACAACCTTCCTCATTGTAAGCTCAGGCTTCACTATTGCGCATCTTCAAATTCTTCATTTTAAACTTTTCACCGCAAACAATATTCGCATCTCCGAATACCTCCAAATCAAGGCATTTTATTGAAAAGATTGTAAAATATTATAAGGAAGCCCTGTGATGACCTGGTGACTTGTCCAGGGTGTACCCCGCCTTTCGCCCGTAGTCAGCTGGGATAGGCTCCAGCTTGCCTGCGACCCTGTAGAAGGATAAAGCGGCTAGAGATAATGAGATGAGATGAGATATTATAAGGACAGAAGGATTTCAGGAAATTCCAACTGTTAAAGAAAAATATTCAAGATCATACTTCTGTCTTAAATCATTACACATGTCTGTGGGTTTTCTTTTCAGACATTTCTCCGCAACACTTGTGGTATGAATATGAATGATGCTAAGGATTGCTTATTTTATAGCTGTCATGATTAGTTTTGAGGTATTTGAGGTTTTCTTTCTGCCTGTCAAAAACAATGAAAAATCTGATCACTGCAACATCTGTAAGCCTTCAGCATTACTACCTTTACTGCTGTAAATGCTTTATCCGTTCTGATGAGTCCGCGCTGCTCCAAATCCAGTTGACCTCTGACGTTCAGATACATTACCAGTGACACAGTGACCTCCAGAATTATTGTCATATCTGATTAAAAGAAATAATGCCACTGTTAAACTCTTTAATTATCTGATGTGTTAATTAATATTAATTATAGGCTTTACTGTTCTATAACAGCATGGCTGGAACAGTAATTATGGTTGCAATTTAAATACGCTTATTATTAAATTTATTCTTGAACTTGTTCCAGAATGTTATTGTTTCTATAGTAACAACTCATTCAAAGGGATAGCATTAAATATATATGTGTAGTTTATGGAAAAAATGAGTCCATGAATAAAAAAACTATAATTGTTGGTAAATCACTACAGTGTAAGAGGAATAAAATATTTCAGCATGTGCTATTAAGAAAATAACCAATTTGTGGTATCAGTATCACACCAACCTGGATTATTGTCATGCCTCGTAGTGTCTTATTTCTTATGTAACACATGCAAAATGTTATATTTGGATATTGGTTTTATGGAAATAGGTTTTTTTTCCCATGCATTTTATTTCTGCAAAGCCCTAGTTTGAAAATCATTTGTACCTTTATAATTAAAGTGACACAGGTTGATGTATTGAAAAGATGAATAGTCCCTGTGGAGCTAGAATAACCCCAGTTACTTGAATCACACACTGTATTGCCTGCTGCCTCATGCCTGTGAAGGAGAATGAGCTGTAAAAACACCATTCACTAATGTTTACACTTGGGTACGGAAACAGCCGAAGTTTATCCTCATTATAATATTATAATGAGCGAGATCGCAACAAACATGGTGGAACTATCTGCCTCCGACACAGAAGCAAGCGCTCGAGAGCCTTCAAGCTCACAGGTGCGTTTAGATTTAGAATATTTCAATTGTAACCTGTAGAAAAGTTGATGTAATAAGTAAAGATAACAATTAGCATTATTTTGTACAGAAAGCTGTCATTGCCTGTCACTCACCTGTCCAGCAGCATCTTGGCAAAGTTGGCATCAGATGCCGCATTTGTTTTTGCCTTTTCGGCCCTCCATCGAGAAAGCTGGCCAGCAATATTTACTCGGCTTGTTTTGCCTCTGAGAATGTCAGATACTTCCTTAAAATCGGTGGGGGGTTTTTGTCTCGATTTAGGAGTCTTTGTTCGATCTGGGTGATCCGCTGTGTTTGCTGTGGCTCTGCGGTCGCGACCTCTGACCCGTGCATGACCTCACGTGACTTTTCCGAACTGGCGGTCGAGCAGTTTGTAAACAGACTAACACATGATTAGGACGCCCCACGTTAGGAAATAAAAATGTATTGAAACAAGATAGTACATACCAGCTATGGGGATGGGTATCAGCTCAAACAATTCAGAAAGGGGAATGGAGTAAATGATTCCTGAACCAGTACATCGACCCGTGCCACTTAAATATTTGATGAAGTTTGCTCATGTGGACAGCCCTCATCAAAATTCCAACTGTTCCAGTCTTTTAATTTTTTTTTTAAATTATGATTATTCTTTACTGATTATGCTTTATATCCATTACCTGAATTGCGCAACAACCAATTGTTTCCGTTTTTCCAAAAAGCACTTGATATTTTTTCAGTGGGTGGTGTAAGATTTATACCCCCAATGAACAGGAAGTGGCCAAAGGTAACACTCAAGGTCCTGGGGACTCAGAGCAAGTGATAAGTCTCATCTCATCTCATTATCTCTAGCCGCTTTATCCTGTTCTACAGGGTCGCAGGCAAGCTGGAGCCTATCCCAGCTGACTACGGGCGAAAGGCGGGGTACACCCTGGACAAGTCGCCAGGTCATCACAGGGCTGACACATAGACACAGACAACAATTCACACTCACATTCACACCTACGGTCAATTTAGAGTCACCAGTTAACCTAACCTGCATGTCTTTGGACTGTGGGGGAAACCGGAGCACCTGGAGGAAACCCACGCGGACACGGGGAGAACATGCAAACTCCACACAGAAAGGCCCTCGCCGGCCCCGGGGCTCGAACCCAGGACCTTCTTGCTGTGAGGCGACAGCGCTAACCACTACACCACCGTGCCACCCGTGATAAGTCATAG
This sequence comes from Neoarius graeffei, assembly GCF_027579695.1. Classification (NCBI taxonomy): domain Eukaryota; kingdom Metazoa; phylum Chordata; class Actinopteri; order Siluriformes; family Ariidae; genus Neoarius; species Neoarius graeffei. The sequence goes on from NC_083595.1 coordinate 36,535,576, forward strand.
GGTTTTTTTAATTAAAGGTCATTTTGATTCTTAGAACCATCTCATCTCCTCTCATTATCTCTAGCCACTTTATCCTTCTACAGGGTCGCAGGCAAGCTGGAGCCTATCCCAGCTGACTACGGGCGAAAGGCGGGGTACACCCTGGACAAGTCGCCAGGTCATCACAGGGCTGACACATAGACACAGACAACAATTCACACTCACACCTATGGTCAATTTAGAGTCACCAGTTAACCTAACCTGCGTGTCTTTGGACTGTGGGGGAAACCGGAGCACCCGGAGGAAACCCACGCGGACACGGGGAGAACATGCAAACTCCACACAGAAAGGCCCTCGCCGGCCCCGGGGCTTGAATCCAGGACCTTCTTGCTGTGAGGCGACAGCGCTAACCACTACACCACCGTGCCGCCCGTGATAAGTCATAGGGTTTTTTAATTAAAGGCCATTTTGATTCTTAGAACCAATGGTTTACAAATGCTTCCGTTTTACCCCCTCAAACTGCGACTCATGTTGCATCACAGTGAAGCATAACCCACTTAGAGGAGCGTACTAGCTGCCCTGTTTCAAATACGTAATCTCACAGATGCCCATGCCTGTCTAGAATGCATGCCATCCCTCCCAGTGGGCTCCGTTGGCTCCCACCCATAGTTTCGATTAGATTAGATTCAGCTTTATTGTCACTGAGCAGAATATAAGTCCAAAGCCAAAAAAATGCCAATAGTATTTAATCAGAAGTGCAAATCAGCAAGTAGTATTAAGTGTGAAGTAACAGAAAGAGACAATGAGTTCAGGTGACAGTAAAGTGGAAATGACATGGTATTAACTTTGGAAGTGAAAATAAGGTATGAAAAACATTTCAAATGGCATGATATGTGTAACTGAGTCTGGAGACATTAATTAAACTAATTGAAGACATTTACAGTTTTGGTGCAAAGTGGAATGGAGGTAGTGAATGTGGATCTGTTGAAATGAGCAGGATCCAGGGTACAATGATACAATTGACTATCGGGCACATTTAGGAGTAGTGCAAGACTGGAAACTGTTGATTGTGAGATCATCAGGGTTCAAAATTGCAATCTTCGGATGGTAGGGCGAACACTTTTACCGTATGTTGTGCAAATCTAGAGCCTACAAAGCACCATATTTAAGCAAAGTTCCTGTGAGAATATTTCAAATGTGCAAACACAATAAATATTTATCAGAGTCTCCGTGTTCCAACAAGTTTAGGGCCTTGAGATAAATGCCCTTTCATTTCCCTCTCCCATGTAAATCTATCCAGGCGGCAGCACATCACTGAAGAGACATCACTCATTTCTCATTGGCCAGCCCATGTTAAATCCAGAATTCCATATGTGGATCATCTGCTGTGTTGCATCTGGTGTGCTTATGGATATGTGAGAAGCTGCTGCGCTGATCATCAGGCATTTATTGGGGCCTTTAGCCTCATTACGATAGACATCAGTCTTAAACTGATCTTCCATAATAGCTTCTGGCCATGTCAGTGAGTATTAGCTGTCTTACTTTGTGCTTATCCCTTTTCATAAAAAGTCTTGCTAAAGCGCAAACCTCCAAAATGTTAATGACATAATAATTTTGTAATTTATAAGAATTGCTCAGGGCAATAGGAAGATCAAAATTTAAATTGAAATTAAGGCTGCCCGAGCGTTGTGGGCATTGTGGCTTATTCATTATTCCTCTTTCAGCAGGGATATATATAATATAAATAAAACTTACTGGGAAATACACCACTTGTATTTTTTATACGAGCTCCATCCAGGACATGGAGAATCAAAACCGTGACCTAAATCTCTATATGTCCATCATGAGGAAATCGATGAATTATTTTTGATAAATTTGGGTACTTTGTTTGTGAATGTGTCAATAAAAAGAACATCACACACTGGCTTCTTGAAGATATGAAGTTTTTCCTCTCGTGTTGAAAAACTCACACTTTTTCATACGTAATACATTGCGGATCTGAGTGACATCTTTAAAGATGTTTGGCTTTGAGTGGTGTATCAGATATATTCCATTCAGCTAGCATGATATTGAATGGGTCAAAGATGACCGAGAAACTAAGATTTCGGTCTCCAGACTCTTCTTCTATGCACGTTCACCACAGTATTTTTCAGTCATACTTCATTATGCATTTCCTGATGTAATTTGCTTAGTTACTTTTAAAATCAGCATCAACAACTAAACACAACGGCGCTACCTGGCGGCCAAAATTCTCTCAAAATCTTCCATATTTAACAAAGCAAACCTGGCAGCCATATTTGTTTACAAATTGTCACAGCCACTCGGCAGCGCAGAAGTTTTACATCTCCGACGTGTCTCTTTTCCAGTTTTTCGATGTCCATTGGTATGTTTTTCTCTTGTAAATATGTGTGAAGAATATCTAATTAAGTTTTGGTAACCTTTTGGGTGTTCAGTGCGTCTTTCTCTTTCCCACTGAACACAGGAATGGTTGTGCGCATGCACAGCACAAAAGTTGGATATTCACTGGATATTTGCACTTCGACATGTGACGTCGTGTTGTCTTGGCAACATGCAATATCGTAACAATATTGCTCGCTCATTCTCCATTGGGTAGAGTGGTGTAATAAATGTAGGATAAGCGATATGCTAACAATATTGCATGCTATTGAACCAAATGACTGAAACCCGCTAAAAGGAAATAGAATACATGTTTTTATTCCATGGAAAAAGTGTCCTGTATGTATAATAATTCCCAAGATTTCACTCTGATGACCTCACTCCCAGTGTTTTTACTGTTGACTGGACACGCGTTGGCAAAATGACAAACTCATCTCATCATCTCTAGCTGCTTTATCCTGTTCTACAGGGTCGCAGGCAAGCTGGAGCCTATCCCAGCTGACTACGGGCAAAAGGCAGGGTACACCCTGGACAAGTCGCCAGGTCATCACAGGGCCGACACATAGACACAGACAACCATTCACACTCACATTCACACCTACGGTCAATTTAGAGTCACCAGTTAACCTAACCTGCATGTCTTTGGAGTGTGGGGGAAACCGGAGCACCTGGAGGAAACCCACGCGGACACGGGGAGAACATGCAAACTCCACACAGAAAGGCCCTCACTGGCCACGGGGCTCGAACCCAGACCTTCTTGCTGTGAGGTGACAGCTCTAACCACTACACCACCGTGCCGCCCGTGTGGGGATGTGTCCATATAATATAAAGAACATTGCATATAATATAAAGAACATTACACAGTGGCACAAAGATATGAAGTTCTCGTATTGACCACCCAATCAATTTCATATCTTCATGCAACTGTGTAATAATATGTGTTTATATATATATATATATATATATATATATATATATATATATATATATATATATATAAACTGTTTATCCTGTTTTCTGCAGGGTGTAAATCTAATACAAAACAAAAATCTGGTTTATTCACGTCTTTAATGTTGGAAGATGCAGTAGAGATTGTAAGATTAAAAATTACATGTATTACTCATGTTGCATCTCTCTTATTCCTTTGCTCTTGAGATTTTAGCTCCTGCCTTGTGCATTGGAGCACAGATTCTGGCTCTGCTGTAGTTTAATAACCTGCCAGTAATGTAATTGACTTCATTTATCCCCAGCTACATTTTCGTATGTGTGAAACAGTAGGTCAGTTTGAGTCATAAAGAAAATAAGACAATATGCAACATCTCGATCTGCATGGCTAGCTTTACCTTTGAGAGAGTACAATTCCAATAGGGTCTGCCAGTTCTATTTACTTCTTTATTTATTTTATGTATTATTTGTCTTGGCCTGTAATTGTAGCTGATAGAAACTTGAAACATCCAGTTTTCACGGGTAAACTAGCAAAGAAAACTAGACTGCATTTCCACAGAGAAAATGCAAAGTGTGCTTGCTGAGCTGTAGCAGAACAGCTAGCATGCCAACATGCTAATGCCAACATGCTAACAACTAGCATGCTAACCGTTTGCATACTAACATGCTAACAGCATACTAACATGCTAAAAGCTAGCATGTTAACATGTTAATGCTAACATGCTAATAAATAACATGCTAATGATTAACATGCTATTTGTTAAAATTCTAACACTTTAAGGCTAATATGCTGACAGCTATTATGCTAACAGGCTAGCATGCTAATGGCTAGTATGTTAACTTTTAGCATGCTAACACGCTGAGGGTGGCATGCTAACAGCTAACATGCTAATAGTTAGCATGCTAACATGCTCAGGCGAACTTGCTAACAGCAAACATGTGAACTCTGCATGCTACCATGCTAATCCTAACATGTTAACAGCTCTCATGATAACATGCTAATGGTGAACATGCTAACAACTCGCGAGCTAACAGCAGGCATGATATCGTAATGGGTAACATGCTAACAGCTAGCATGGTAACACGTGAATGCTTATATGCTAATTGCTATCGTGTGTGCGTGTAAGTATTCCTAATAAAGTGGCAATTGAGTTGAAGTTGATTTGCTGTCAAAGTCTCAAATGAGCAGATCCTTGCCAAATGCATCATCACCTATGGGGGAAGGGAGGAATAACTCAGTCAAGCTTCCATTGATTAGCGGCAAAATGGAGAAAAAATGGACGGATGAAAGGCAAGACAAAGACGAGTGCGGGTCAGAACCGATATTGTGTGTGATGGGTGATTTGGCCTGAGGTGCTGTATGAAGTTTGGTGGATGTGTGATGAAGTGTTACTGAGCAAAACTCCATTCATTTGAATGGGGCCAAAAATCAATGGAAGCCTATGGAGGTAAAAAGAGATGCGTGAAAACCAAGGAAAAGACGAGTGCAGGTCTCAGATGAGGGGATGGATCTGTGCGGGGACTTGGCCTGAGGCATCAAGTGAAGTTTCTTGAAGTTTGGTCACTTGATTAAAAAAAATTGATGGAGAGTGAAAGTTTTTCTCCTGAAACACCATTCATTTTCAATGGGGCCAAAAATCAATGCAAGCCTATGGAGGAAAAAGGGATGAGCAAAAAGGAAGGAAAAATATGAGTGCGGTTCAGAACCGATTGCATGTATGTGTCGGGGGAGTTGGCCTGAAGTATCACATGAGGTTTGGTGCATCTGCGATGGAGCGTGTCCGAGTAGGACGATTCGATTCATGAGCCCTATTCATTCTCTATGGGGAAAAAAAAAGAAAAACGACAAGAACAAGAGAATGGGCACGTTGATCCAAAAGCTGTATACAAGCACACTACACCACTTCGGGCCAGACGTCTCAGAGTTGGAACGGTGTCAAACGCCCTAGGAGGAGTAGTGGATCCAAAAAACATGTCGGAATAAGGCAGAATAAGTAAACTTAAGAAGAACAATGAACTAATGAGCAACGCTTCAGAGTAGTAGGCATTAATAAGTGCAGGTACAAGTAAAGAGTACAGAAGGTGTATGGAAGCAGTAGCAGCTTATTAGTGCTTAATTTATAGTTAAAATATTCATGTCTTATATTCAAAATGTTACCATATTCTCCTTAATATAAGACGAAGAACAACAGAATTATTCATCACACGTACACTTGTGAAATTCCTTTCTGCATTTAACCCATCTGAAGCAGTGAACACACACACACAGAAATGGGCAGCCATGCTAACAGCACCCGGGGAGCAGTTGGGGGTTAGGTGCGGTGCTCAAGGGCACCCCATGTTAAAATAACCACATGTCTTTGGGGGAAACCAAGCAAACACGAGGAGAACACACAAACTCCACACAGAAAGGTCCCCATTGGCTGTTGGGCTTGAACCTAGAACCTTCTTGCTGTGAGGTGACAGTGCTAACCACTACACCACCTAATAGACACTGTTTCTAGACATTGCTGTTCATATAAAGCATTAGTATTTCATTTTGAAATACTCATATAAAATCAATTCATTAATTAAATTAATTTCATTAATCTTTACTTATCCTGCCCATTTCCAAAAACAGTTATTCAGAAGAATCAGAAAACACCCACGGTATGGTATAAGGCAATAATAAGCTGTAAATAATATGTGCTACATATCAGCCTTTTTCATAGGCACACTTATTTATGAATTAATCTGTAATTGAGGAAAGCATTATCAGAAAATCTGTTGTAGTATCTGTTACCTGGAGCCATTCAGGAAACTCAGTCACTCTGTTGTTTTGCAGGTGCCAATGCTAAGCTGCGCTACCAGATTACTGCAGGTAACACGGGTGGCGTCTTTGATGTGGAGCCTGAGGTGGGCACCATCTTTATCGCCCAACCACTGGACTATGAACAAACCAAACGTTACAAACTGTATGTGCTGGCGTCAGATGGGAAGTGGGAGGACTACACCGCTATTGTCGTCAATGTGGTGAATAAGAACGATGAGGCACCGGTGTTCTCTGTCAATGAGTACTATGGCAGCGTGACGGAGGAACTAGATGGCTCTCCAGTGTTCGTACTGCAGGTGACGCATTTACAGCAGCAATATGTATTTGAGAATAAAAGCAGATTAGTAATGCTCCACTTTTCTTATCATGTGTCTTGGGAGAAAATGCAAGATGGAGAGAGGGGCACGCTTTATACGTGAGCATAAATAAGCACCGACTGATAGGACTTGACCATATTCATTTAGTAAATTGTATTATGCTTTCAGGCTAGGTAAATATATCCACTTTTGAATCAAATCTTCTTGTTTTTCAAGCCATTTTTTTTTCCATAAAGCCATTAAACAAAATGCAGCATCTCTGAACAACACAAAACTAGGTTGAGTCATTTCTTCAAAACAGATTTTACCCTTGAGAGATAGTGGTGAGTTCCATTTCCCCGAATTGAAGGATGCTACAGAATTCTACATCCTGTCTTGAAAATTGGTGCATAATTTGTTTTCAGCAGGGAAATGAGTCATGTAATAGTAGTTCTCAGGTTGTAAGTCTTTGTACAAGCACTTATCAAAGCAATGTTATAGATAAACAGATTTTTGAACATTTAAGGAACTTGAGTATATTGTCTCATCAAGGAGATGTTTAAAGTCTGAATTCCTGTGGATGACATCACACTTTGGCAGAATGCTGCTCATCCAGTTTGTGGCTTGAAAATGTACTTATTTTATTGTTCATATAATTATTAGGTTAAATTATATTGATTTTTTTCCCTTTTTTTCTGTTAGTTGTTTAATTGTTTCCTGCTAGAATTTATACTGGAAGAAGAATTTAAGCTCTTAGCACTTGAGGCCAAGTCAGTACACTTCATTAATTTCAAAGAAAAGGTGTCGGCTAAAAAGGTCTAAGATATTCTGTTTGATGTTTTAGGTAACAGCTACTGACCCAGATAAGGATGCTGACCAAGAGGCTCTACGCTACTCGCTGCATGGCCAGGGAGCTGAAAGTGAATTCATCATTGATGAGGTTACAGGGAAGATCTATGCCCAGAGGACTTTGGACCGAGAGGCACGGGCTGTATGGCGCTTTGTGGTTTTAGCCACAGATGAGGGTGGCGAAGGCCTGACTGGATTTACTGATGTCATTATCAGTGTCTGGGATATTAACGACAATGCCCCCATCTTTGCCTGTGCACCAGACAACTGTCATGGAGATGTGGCTGAGAACTCCCCACCTGGCACTTCTGTCATGGAGATGACTGCCACTGATTTGGATGACGCAGCTGTAGGACAAAATGCTGTACTAGCATATAGAATTGTTAGTAATGCAGCCTTGAGTGGAAGCAACAGTGGGGTGGACATGTTTACCATCAACCCAGCAACTGGAACCATCTCACTTGCCAAGGCTGGTCTGGACCGGGAGCAGACAGAATCATACCTCCTTGTGGTGGAAGCCAGGGATGGAGGTGGGATGACAGGCACAGCCACTGCTGCCATCCATGTAACAGATGTGAACGACCACACTCCTCGGTTCTTGGACCGCTCATGTTCAGCACGGATCCCTGAGAGCAGTGAGCCCAACACTGCCCTGCTTGACCTGGTTGCTGAGGATGCAGACGCTGGTGAGAATGGTCAATTGACATTCAGTGTGGTATCTGGAGATCCAGAGCAGAAGTTCTACATGGTGAGTCACCGACAGGAGCAACGGGGAACCCTACGGCTTAAGAAACGATTGGATTTTGAGAGGCCGGGTGAGCAACGCTTCAATCTTACAATTAAGGTGGAGGATCTGGACTATTCCAGCCTTCTCCATTGTACTTTAGAGGTAGAGGATTGCAATGACCATGCTCCAGTCTTCATCCCTCACTTCCTGCAGATTCCTGACCTTAGAGAGGATGTCTTGATTGGTACCAGTGTTGCTTCAGTGGTCGCCAGTGACTCAGATTCTGGTCTGAATCGGGAGATCAGCTACAGTATAGCACCTGAATCTGACCCATATGGTCTCTTCTCAGTTGATCAGACTGGATTGGTGACTGTGGCTGGGCAGCTGGACCGCGAGATCATCGCCCAGCATAACTTGGTCATCCTTGCGACTGACCATGGGACCCCACCATTGACTGGCACTGCCACCATTCACATCTCCCTGCTGGATGTAAATGATAACGGACCTGAGTTTGAGTCTTCATACTCACCTGTAGTGTGGGAGAATGTTCCAGGGCCTCAGCTGGTACATCTCAACACCAGCTCCACGCTGCTTAGAGCTGTTGATCGAGATTCTGCAGAAAATGGTTCACCTTTCTCCTTCTCTGTCCCTCCTGAATACCGTTACAGCAATGACTTTTACCTGCAAGATAACAGGAATGACACGGCCACCATCACAGCCCTCAGAGCCTTTGACCGAGAGAAACAGAAGGAATTCCTGCTGCCAGTCATCATGACTGACAGTGGAAATCCTCCCAAAACAGTCACCAGCACGCTCACTATCACGATCGGTGATAAGAATGACCATGCCCATGTTGCTGGAGAGAAGACAATATATCTCAACAGTCACAGAGGTAAACTAATGCATCTCAGTTTATTATGAATAAACTAATAGTGTGTGTGAAGGTAGTGAATGATTAATTATTCTTTATAAGTAAAATTAATTCATTTTTTCATTAACGGTGTCATTTCTTTTGGTTAATCAGAACAGTATTGTCCAATTTAATAGTGTATAGGAACATATCCGTGCATCCCTATGTGGAATCTGTTTGCAAAAAATGCCATGCCTATAGGAGCATGAACAGCCCGTGAAGCAGTGCAGTAGAGAATGAAGGAGTTAAATCAGTTAATTAGATATAATAATTAACTGAAGCAACATTATATGGGATGATTTCTAATTATATGAACACAACCAACTTTCCGTTATAAAATGGATGGGAATTTATCAACCATACCTAAATTACGCCTAACTGCATCCCCCCCGCTTCTTTGTTTGTTTGGTTTTTTTAATTATTATTTTGTATCTTGTAGCGTGGTGTAGTGGTTAGCACTGTCGCCTCACAGCAAGAAGGTTCTGGGTTTGAGCCCAGTGGCTGACGGGGGCCTTTCTGTGTGGAGTTTGCATGTTCTCCCCATGTCTTCATAGGTTTTCTCCAGGTGCTCTGGTTTCCCCCACAGTCCAAAGACATGCAGGTTCGGCTAATTGGTGACTCTAAATTGACCGTGAATGGTTGTTTATCTCTTTGTGTCAGCCCTGTGATGATTTGGTGACTTGTCCAGGGTGTACGTACCCTGCCCATAGTCAGCTGGGATAGGCTCCAGCTTGCCCACAATCCTGTACAGGATAAGCGGTTATGGATGGATCTTGTAAGACTTTGAATACGTCCTCTACGTATTTTACACGGACCAGTTTCTTATATTCTTTTAGCAAAGGTGATTGCTATATCAAAACCAATTTATCATTGCAAGCCGTAAATCTCGACTGCGTTCGCAATCTCATCTCATTATCTCTAGCCGCTTTATCCTGTCCTACAGGGTCGCAGGCAAGCTGGAGCCTATCCCAGCTGACTACGGGCGAAAGGCGGGGTACACCCTGGACAAGTCGCCAGGTCATCACAGGGCTGACACATAGACACAGACAACCATTCACACTCACATTCACACCTACGGTCAATTTAGAGTCACCAGTTAACCTAACCTGCATGTCTTTGGACTGTGGGGGAAACCGGAGCACCCGGAGGAAACCCACGCGGACACGGGGAGAACATGCAAACTCCGCACAGAAAGGCCCTCGCCGGCCACGGGGCTCGAACCCGGACCTTCTTGCTGTGAGGCGACAGCGCTAACCACTACACCACCGTGCCGCCCTGCATTCGCAATGTAAAATAAATATTGTCTCTCACTGAAGATCTACGTCTTTAGAGAAAATTATACACATTTTTTATTGTGTCAGAGACTTCACCGGCACTTTCTGCTGTTTGTTAGGTTTTTTTTTTTCCTGATATTTTTGGAACGCTTTTGTTTATGAGAATTCCTAAGATAAATGGATGTAGCCGGAGCTCTCAGTTGAGCTGTGATGAAAAGATGGGAGAAGAGTGCTGATGCAGCTGCTGAATGACCTCGTTCTTGCATGTTTCGGGGGGCTGTTTTTGCTCAAGCACTTCTTGTGCTAAAAGCATAGCCACCAGAGCAAAGCGTAGCTGGATCCAATAAAGGGTTTAGAGCCCCCAAAAAATGTAGCCCAGCAGCTTCCAAGGCTGGCGTGGAGTTTCCTTGGAGAAGGATGCCTGAAAATGTAAGAGATGGTTAAAAAAAAACCTTCCATTACATCGAACTAGTCATTTTTTCATCATGTTTATTAACTTTTTAAAGTTCTTATTGTGTGCTCATTTCCAGGAAACATGATGAATTACTTTGTTTACTAGTGAGTGTGTCAGTGCGTGTCTCTCAGACTGAAACTAGATTGATTACTAGTGCTTGGTTACATTAGGTCCACCTCGCTAGGTTGAAAATGAACACCATAGGAATGCAGTCAAAATGTCCAATTGAAACACACTAGTCTCTAACTGCCATTCAGTTTCTTGCTCAGGATATTTTCTTTTCATTCAGCCACATCGAGGGACAGATATTGACATTGAATTTCATTATGAATCCTCTTAGAAATAGCTAGCTAAATGGAGGCCTTTGCTTATTTATTCGCAGATCTTTTTGATTATGCAGTGTAAACAGTAATGTGTACAAACTGAAGGCAGTCAAAAGTTTTTCAAAGTGAAAGCACATTGACTCCCCGTCATGTTTTGTTCCGCATAGTTCAGCTCATTTAGCTTGTCTTCTTCCCTGTTAGGGGTCACCACGGCAGATCTGTTCTGCATATTTGATTTGGCATAGGTTTTACAATAGGTTTGCCCTTCCTGACACAACCCTCCCCAATCTATCCAGGCTTGGGACCAGCACTAAGTATGCACTGTCTTGTACAACCTTAATGTCTAAATAGTTTGTCTTCGAACTGTAGGGGGAAACCCATACAGACAGGTCCTCATCAGCTATGAGGTTTGAACCCAGAACCTTCTCATTTGCCCCTTTTCCACCATCAGTTCCAGGGCTGGTTCGGGGCCAGTGCTGGTGCTGGTTCACAACTTGTTCAACTTGCGAGCCAGCTGAGAACCAGTTTGCTTTTCCATAGCTTGCGGTGCTAAGGGGAGCCACGTCATTACGTCGCTGTATACGTCAGTTACGTCGCTGCGTTTGCATAAACCTTGGTGCGAATATCGAAGCAACAACAACACGGAGAAGTCATTATCTACAATAATGGATGACTTCACGTTTGTACAGCTGCTGCTTCTCATTGCTTAAAAATGGCGACCTTTCGTGGTCTTGCTATTGTTGTCGGTCTTAACAACTCCGCCCCCCCCGCTGACGTAAGCAGTTCTTTCCTCTGGCCCAGCAAAGAGTTGGTGCTAACCTGGAACCGGTTTTTCTGGCCCCAGAGCCAGATATTTGTCAGTGGAAACAGAAAACCCGGTTCCAAACTTAGCACTGGCCCCGAACCAGCCCTGGAACTGCTTTGGTGGAAAAGGGGCAATTGTGAGGCAACAGTGCTAACCACTACACCACCATGCTGCTTGTTTAGTTTGTATAATGTATTTTCCACTATAGCATTTGTGCTGGGTAACACATTACTATATTAAACTCTAACATAATCTGACATAAAGCTAAGAAAACACATATATTTCAATAGAACATTTTTTTCTATTAGGAATCAGTTGTTAAAGGAAGCACGTCAATAAACTGATAGATTTTTGTTTACACAATGTCATCTTTTATAAGATTACTGTTTATGGTAATACACAGCAGTGTTATGGCGTTAGTTAGTTATAGTTGGCTATAGAGGTTTTCGACCCATGTGACCGTTGCCATGTCAACAAGTAGCCGGCGCCATTTTGACGGTCACAAATATGGCGACTACCGGTAGCGATACACTGTTGATCATGCCGAAGTCTCATTGTCGAGTATTTTATCCGGCCTAGATGATGTGAGTAAGAAGCGATATCACCAGAAAATCAATGATGCTGGTGTACGTGATCCGTACACATTACCAGGCTATCTTTTTCTGGCTTTGCAGCGCTGCAGCGCGGGTGACCTTCCTGACCTGCAGTCAGGCGTGTGGGAAATACCAGGGAAAAAACATAAAAGAAAAAGGAGCGAGATGCAGAAAACACCTTCACTATCCAGCGACGTAGGGCATTTACAGGGCGAGCAGAGGGAGAGGTATTTGCAAAAATTGAGGTTAGCAGGCTTAGAGAACGACGTTTGCCTGCTTCCACCAGGATTGTTCACTGACAGCTAAGATTTGTTCACGTTTTCATTTGCTTTCGGTCCTCAGGATAAACAAAATGTTATTAAATCTCATTGAAATAACTTCTTAGTCTGTTGAGACATGGCCCGTTATAAGTTTTTCCTTTACTGTATTTACTAGTTTACTGAGCTAGCGTGCTCGGGCAGGCTGGGAGCGAGCGCGCTAGCTCGGGCAGGCTGGGAGCGAGCGCGCTAGTTCGGGCAGGCTGGGAGCGAGCGCGCTAGCTCGGGCAGGCTGGGAGCGAGCGCGCTAGTTCGGGCAGGCTGGGAGCGAGCGCGCTAGCTCGGGCAGGCTGGGAGCGAGCGCGCTAGCTCGGGCAGGCTGGGAGCGAGCGCGCTAGCTCGGGCAGGCGCGCTCGCTCCCAGCCTGCCCGAGCTGGCACGCTCGCTCCCAGCCTGCCCGAGCGCGCTAGCTCAGTAAACTAGTAAATACAGTAAAGGAAAAACTTGAGACTGAAAGGTTTTAACAGTCATCCAAATGACTGAACGTAAACATTGCTACAGTAACATACTAGCTACTGTTGTTGACATTAGCTAGCTTGACCTTCAAAATGGCGGACACCGGGGCGTCACGTCACCTGTGACGTCACGTCGAAATCCTCTATAAGTAGGCTTGACAGCACGCCACTGCACTTATGAACCTCCCATACGTTTGTATGGGAGAACAGCATGTTTTTGTGTGGCTTTTAAAGACATTTAAAAGTGTTTAATCTACATAAAACTAGTGTCGATTCAAGAATAAAAAAAACATATTTACGGAATATATTGTTAATTTTGTGCGGCGTTGTGATGAGCTTTTACTTTAAGTGTTTTTTAACGGTGTGTAATACAATACACCAAACTCACAGGCGCCGCCATCTTGGGGGTTTTAGTGATATTCGTCACCGGTCCGTGCGTTTTGTTGTTGTTTCCAGCTCGCTCACTGTTGGTTCAATCAGCTTGAAACTAATGATTCCCACCTAGTGGTCGAATCTCTCATGTTTACTTGATTTTCCAATAAAATCGGCTGAACACTTTGGTGGCTCGTGCCTGTGAAAGATCGGATCAATGTGGAAAATGTTGTATCCTGCCTAAAAATCAATGATTTTCCTCATATTTTTTTCATGGAGAAAAACATGAGGGTGGCACGGTGGTTAGCACTGTCGCCTCACAGCAAGAAGGTCCGGGTTCGAGCCCCGTGGCCGACGAGGGCCTCTCTGTGCGGAGTTTGCGTGTTGTCCGCATGGGTTTCCTCCGGGTGCTCCGGTTTCCCCCACACTCCAAAGACATGCAGGTTAGGTTAACTGGTGACTCTAAATTGACCGTAGGTGTGAATGTGAGTGTGAATGGTTGTCTGTGTCTATATGTCAGCCCTGTGATGACCTGGCGACTTGTCCAGGGTGTACCCCGCCTTTCGCCCGTAGTCAGCTGGGATAGGCTCCAGCTTGCCTGCGACCCTGTAGAACAGGATAAAGCGGCTAGAGATAATGAGATGAGAAAAAAATGAGGTATATAAATATCAGCAATACTGCTTTGAAGAGAATTAATACAAGTTTGACCATTTTATACACAGCACATTTGAGCACCACCGTCATTAGTCATGCTTGGTGTCCACAATTTAAAGTGAACATACCCACTAAATTCTGGCTTTTATGTTTAAACACAAAGGATGGAACAATTTCATTAATGTATTACTTTGAAGCCTTCTAGGTGGATAATTGTGATCTATAAGAAGAAGCCTTTATCTATAATTCTTTCCCTGATACTCAAAATTCAAAATCTCTTTGTTTTTTTGGTCTATTAATTTCTGATTGAGGTTTTTTCTCATGAATGGAAAATTAAACCAATGGAAAATGATTGCTGGTTTGTGCCCGTGGCAACGGACAGAAATGGAAATTTTATAAAAACACTGGATTTTCAAATGTTCATAACTTTTTTTTGAAGACATATTTACAAAATTAAGCAAGTTTTAAATTCAGATCGTCACGCTCTTTAATTCGATACATTACACAACACTATGGCAACTACTTGAAAAAATGGCCTGCCATTGCTATTAGTAGTTATCTATTAGTTGTATTATTATTTATAATTTCATTTTATATTTTATCAGTTATCATTCATCAGTTATATAATTTTTAATGAAAGCATAAGAAAGATTTGTGATATTTTAATGACCGTGTGATATATTATTTCCACACTGACTCTAAATTAGAGCTGAATACTTTTTTCACCCTTCGGTCCCAGTGCTGAATATTTTTGGCCAAAAATCAAGATTTTTGAAAACTGACGGAAACATTTGTTTTTCATTTACAACCACCTAACAACACAATATGCATGAAAAGTTTTAATGATTTTCAGCTTCCAATAGTTTCTGCACTGCTTTACCACCATTTATCTTGTTATCTATACATGAAAGTTGTGTAAAAGTAGCTGGCAACTGAACAGCAGGTTGAGTATTTTCAGCTTCATCTCCAGAGTGTTCAGTTTTGTTTTCACTTTTGACATCATCCGTTTAAAAGTCAGCATTTGATAGATCAGATTCAGCATCAGAAATAATGCACAACACATCCGCAATGGAATACGTCGCTTTTTTCCTATTACGAATCGACAACACCATGCTAATTATGCTTTGGATTTACCATGCTGTCAACAAGAAGTCCATGCCACACAGTACACTAAAACTAGGCTTGGTCATTGCTGCATGCACCCTCGAGTGAATGGTATCGATATTCATGACATTTGCGGCATCTTTTGACAACCACTGTTGCTAGAAGCACTGTACTCCTAGAAGTTGGCTTTTGTCATCCATACATAGCCCTTTATGTTGGCTTTATGTGTGTTTACATGTTAGAGTTTTAAGGTTTGACATTGCAATTACCGTTATGAGTTATATACATACACAGAGCTACAAATTCAGTTGTCATGAACTTCGAAAGCAGTGAAGTAAACTGTCAGGAAACAGTCTGTGGGTAGATGCAAATGCCTTGTGGAAGTTTTATTAAAACTGGCAGGTCTAAAAACTATATGCAAAATCATGATAAAAATAAAAAACAGGCAAGGGTCAGGCGATCAGCAAGCAACTGTACAAGGGCAGAATCTGAAAATCACAAAACCAGGAAGCAGAACAATATCAAAACCAGAATGTCAACATGGGAAAATAAAGGCTTGGTAAGTCAGGTAGGACACACTGAGAGTTATGTCACAGTTTGCAAGTAACACAAAGTCTTTAAATGCTTTGTGTATAATTGTGAACAGGTGTGTGGAATCAGGATGACTGTGAACATGACAGTGTATGTGTGTGTGTTGGGTATGGGAGTTGTAGTCCATGGTGGTCATGTCTGTCAGCCACAGTGACTGCATTTACATGCACATCCAAATCGAGCTACTGTCAGTAATCGAGCTAAGGGTCCCAGCAGGGGTCCCAGAGAAATCCAATCCTACATGCACACAAGGAAATCGAGCTATTGTGTGAGGTACATTGTGCACCCGAGCCACAGGTGGCGCTACACGCCCCATCGTGTTGGTACACTTCCGGTTGTCATCATGAAGAAGAGCTATTCAAGAGTATAAACAAAGTTATGCAGTGTTGCCAGATACTGCTGACGTTTTCCAGCCCAAAACATGTTCAAATCCGACAAAATGCGCTTAAAACCGCCCAATCTGGCAACACTGTCAGTTCCGTGTTCACAAGTTCCGTGCTCAAGCTGTTAGGCTTGCTCTAACAGACTGTATGGCTACAAACTGTCCTGCGCAGACCACTGTTTTGTAAGACAACTTATTTTGCACAATTCTATATTTTTCTAAAGTCCATTTTTTGCTTACAATTTAACTTATGTCTTAATAAACACACAAAGTTCAATTGTTTTTGTTTTTATTGACATTCTTCAGATGTTGGACATATATATAGATATATATACACACACACACACACACACACAAATACAGTGACTTGTTTATGTACACAATTCACAGCTATGCAACAGCTGTACAGATGTATTTGGTGATACAGTAAGTGAGCTAAATTTTAACAGTGCAAACAATGCCACAAAAAGAAAAGATTCATGCCGTTGTCATGATTCGTTGTCATGCCGACTGAGGCTGTTGTGTTTCCCGCTTGTGGTCTCGTCACTCGTCACTTCCGGAAGGGGCAGTGCTGAAGTAAGTAGCTCGACTACGTAGCTCGATAGGGTTTACATGCACTAAGTAGCTCGGCTAAAATCGCATAATCTAGGTCGCGTAGCTCGATTACGAGAAATCAAGTTCGGTTCGATTTCAGCCTAGCTAAGGTGTTTCCATGGCATTTAGAACTTCGATTTCAGTTGAGCAACGGCAGAAATTCAATTTTCTCTATGTGCATGTAAACGCACTGAGTGTGTTCTGGGAAGTGAAGTCTGGAGCAGTTTCTGGCACTGATGTGACAAACTCAATCCAGAAAGTGTCAACACAATCTTTTGTCAATCTAAAACTGTCTCAGTTATGTTAACCTGACTTCAAAATTGATGAAAACACTTTCTATGACGGATGGAAACACACTCTGTGGCACCTATTGGGGGGGAAAAAAAGCCTTTATCAATGCTTATGTAGCTTTATGTCAGTTGTCAGGAAGAACAGATGTAGTGTTTATATAGCCATATATAAGCACTACATCATACAGCAGTATGACCCTAATTATTGTGGACTTTCTTCACTTTATTGTTCTACATACCATTATATCTATTCCATGTACATATAAAGATGCAGAAGAGAACAGTGTAGTTTAATGAGCCAATGTGTGAGCCTTTTTTTTTTTTTTTTGGTCATGCCTTCACTTAATAAGCTGTATAGGATGTAATGCAATATAAATTAGAAATGTACCGAATATGCATCCTATAAAGACTTTGAATATATTCACAACACTATACTTTCCATAATGATATTCATTTGAGAACATGATGGAGAAAAATAATGTTTTTTCTCTCTACTGTGTTACTCTGAGAAGTTGAACAAAAATGATCCAAGGTCATTAATCTCTCTCTGGAAATTGCAGCAACAGGAACAAAGCATGTGCTTTTCTGTGCATCGGGGCGTGTTGGTAATGAGGTGGATAAAGCACAACTTACCCTTTTGAGATATTTCACAATTAAATTGATTGCATGTATACATTTTAACTTCGTAACTTGTTATTAAAAGATATTGTGTTGTTACTTTGACTTATTATCCCATTATTTCAAGTTAATAAGTCATTTTTTGTCATATTTGACATTATATTGTGATTTTGACCGAATCTGTTTTATCAATAGCTTATGAGTTGTTTACTGCGAGTTGGCCTAGTGGTTAGCGTGTCAATCGGGAGATTGCGAGTTCTACTCGCAGTCGGGTCATACCAAAGATCATCATAAAAATGGTACCTATGAAAATCTACCAAGGCATGCTGCAATACAGATGCGAGTGGGGAAGTTAAACTCTCGCAGTTACCAGAGGACTAGCCCCCCACTGTAACCCTAGCTGTATAGGTGAGAGGCCGAGGGCTATCGAAATGGAGATCGGTGTCGCACCCATATGCCTTAAAGAGTTGGTTAGTACTGAGACAGGAGACTGCCTGGGAAGACCAGATTCTGGCAAGAGAGGGACTTTGACTTAACTTATGTGTTGTTTAATGTTCATTCAAAATAAAGAGATAACTAAAAAAAATGCTTTGGACTTTAACCCAGCTTTGCTATTCATTATTATTATTATTATTATTATTATTATTATTATTATTATTGAAAGAGATAGCCGGACCAAACGTTCTGGTTCCTGGCCATTACTTAGACCACTAGCTTACGCCAGGGCCCCATCATCACCATGACGTGAGCTGGTGGAATGGTGGTGATAAAGGGCTGCCATTTAATGCCAGGCCCTTAGCTGTTGGATATCAAAGATACATGCAGAGTCCAATGGCTTTTTGGTAAAACATGCAAACTAGTGGTTAACGTATCTTCTGGTTTGCATGTCTTACCAAAAGGCCATTGGACTCTGCATGTATCTTTGATATCCAACAGCTAAGGGCCTGGCATTACATTTTTATCATTATTATTATTATTATTATTATTATTATTATTAGTGGTGGCTGGTGGTATTTATTTGTGGGGGGGCACAGTGAATAATATATGTCACTAATATATAATTTAAAAGTTTGTATGTAACCTTTGGCATTTGAATCTGAACTGTGTTTTGTCTGAATAACAAACACGGTACACAGAAAAGTTCAAACCAAAGTTCAAACCTTCTGTTCAAACCAAAAAACAAAATATATATATGGTTTTGTCACCTCTCCTTTTATGTAATTTGCACTTAGGCAATGTGTGCTCAATATATCAGCATCCAGATTCTCCTTCAAACATATTTTAGCGGGGGAAAAAAAAATAGTCTAAACCTAGACAACTCATGCTCAGTCTGTCAAATTTCAGTTTCTCCTCCAAACATATTTTCGCAAATGAAAAATAAAAATAGTGTGAATAATCCACTTTCTTCACTTTCATTCCACCTGCGACTGAGTCCCTAACACCTACTGGTGACGTATTATACGCTACGTTCACACTGCAAGGCTTAATGCTCAATTCCGATTTTTTTGTGAAATCCGATTTTTTTGTGAGGTCGTTCACATTAACAAATATATGCGACTTGTATGTGATCCTTGTATGAACGAAAAGCGACCTAAAAGTGTTCCGCATGCGCATTGCAGGATACGACGACGTCACACGCAGTGAGCATGGCCAGTGTTTACGGAAGTAAAACCGCCCGGTTGCGGTATGACCCATCCAATCTAGCTTGAATAGCTGTATCCCCCCAAATGGAAATCAGCTCCCTAACCTCTGCGTCCTTCCATTGAGAAGATTTAGAACCTTCACAGCCCGAAGCGTCCCTCGCATTGATGTCATGCGCAGGGGCGCAGATACGTTTTTTGAACTGGGGGGGACAAAAAACTGGGGGGGACAAAACTGCCAGCAAACCAACCCCAACCCTGATATGCCTGTCAAACTTGTTGTGGGTTACCATAGCAACCAAGCTCGAGCTCGCAACCTGTGCAGTCTGCGCAGCTCAACCAACCGAATATCAGTCTTTGTTTTATGTGAATTGTTGCAACTATGTATACACTGCCGTGCACCTCAATAAACCGAATGGTAATTAGTCTTTTGATTTTTCTGTGAGGTTTGCCTTATGCAAAGAAAGACAGCATAGACGTTTTTTCCTCCCTATAAGTGGGGGGGACCGAGCGAGGTGAATTTAAATCTGGGTGGGACGAGTCCCCCCCTCTATCTGCGCCCGTGATTATGCGCCATGTTGTTGTAACTTTTTTTGAGAGACCCGCCGCCTACTTCAGCGCAGAATAGTGACGTTTGTGGCTTGTTGATGACGTGTAAGTCGAATGAATGTGACCTGGCGGTTCAGACTGAAGTCGCATATGAAAAGAGCGGATAGGAATCGGAATTAGGACCACATATCCAAACGGCCTGGGTCGGATTTGAAAAAATTGGATCTGTGTCGTTCATATTGTCAATAAAAGATCGGATACAGGTCACATATGGGCGAAAAGATCGGATTTGAGTCACTTCAGCCTGCAGTGTGAACGTAGCCATAGAAACAAACATCCCCAAAATGGGCTTGAACATATCTGCCCATTAAAGCTCATAATTAGGGGGTGTGTCATGCTGTGTAGTCAAGTGACACAGCTGTCGCTGATTGGCTGCATGAACCTACAGCTGAGAGCATCTCTGCCGACATTGCTGGGCTCATTACAGTTAGCCCACAGCCTCACTTCCTATCACTCTGTGTGTTATTTTGTACAACTGCTAGTGGTGCTGTTACAGCCAGTTAAAAATTAAAAAATTAAAAAACCACAAATAGTCCTCTTTAAAATGCTTGTTAACTGCACATAAGACTGGGGAGAGGGTTATCCCTGCTACAATGGTGCTTGAAAGTTTGTGAACCCTTTAGAATTTTCTATATTTCTGCATAAATATGACCTAAAACATCATCAGATTTTCACACAAGTACTAAAAGTAGATAAAGAGAACCCAGTTAAACAAATGAGACAAAAATATAATACTTGGTAATTTATTTATTGAGGAAAATGATCCAATATTACATATCTGTGAGGGGCAAAAGTATGTGAACCTTTGCTTTCAGTATCTGGTGTGACCCCCTTGTGCAGCAATAACTGCAACTAAATGTTTCCGGTAACTGTTGATCAGTCCTGCACACCGGCTTGGAGGAATTTTAGCCCATTCCTCCGTACAGAACAGCTTCAACTCTGGGATGTTGGTGGGTTTCCTCACAGGAACTGCTCGCTTCAGGTCCACAACATGTCGATTGGATTAAGGTCAGGACTTTGACTTGGCCATTCCAAAACATTAACTTTACGTCACATCCATAACGGAATTTCGTCACATCCATAACGCTGACTTTTCCTTCCGAAACTCTGCATGAAATACAAAATATTTTAAACAAAGATTTTTTTAATATTCACCTTGGACCCCTCTATCAAATGGATATCTCCATTTCGACATTAGGTTTACGACTTCACAGAGTTTGATAAAAATGTACAGTCACCCAAGAAAAGTGATACTTTTTCTGTCACATCCATAACGCATCTTTTATTGGCGTTTTCTGGCATGCCCTAGATGTACTATGGGAATTGTTCTTGTTCTATCACTTCTCCAGTATGGTACAGCCTTAAAATATGCAACACCTGTTTAAATACTGGGAGACAATAAAACATGCACTGGGTCATTTGTTGCCATTTTGAGTTCAAGTGTCACGTCCATAACGCTGGAATTGCTCTTTATTCTTCTTTAACCATTCTTTGGTAGAACGACTTGTGTGCTTAGGGTCGTTGTCTTGCTGCATGACCCACCTTCTCTTTAGATTCAGTTCATATACAGATGTCCTGACATTTTCCTTTAGAATTTGCTGGTATAATTCAGAATTCATTGTTCCATCAATGATGGCAAGCCGTCCTGGCCCAGATGCAGCAAAACAGGCCCAAACCATGATACTACCACCACCATGTTTCACAGATGGGATAAGGTTCTCAGGCTAGAATGCAGTGTTTTCCTTTCTCCAAACATAATGCTTCTCATTTCAACAAAAAAGTTCAATTTTGGTCTCATCCGTCCACAAAACATTTTTCCAATAGCCTTCTGTCTTGTCCATGTGATCTTTAGCAAACTGCAGATGAGCATCAATGTTCTTTTTGGAGAGCAGTGGCTTTCTCCTTGCAACCCTGCCATGCACACCATTGTTGTTCAGTGTTCTCCTGATGGTGGACTCATGAACATTAACATTAGCCAATGTGAAAGAGGCCTTCAGTTGCTTAGAAGTTACCCTGGGGTCCTTTGTGACCTCGCCAACTATTACACGCCTTGCTCTTGGAGTGATCTTTGTTGGTCGACCACTCCTGGGGAGGGTAACAATGGTCTTGAATTTCCTCCATTTGTACACAATCTGTCCGACTGTGGATTGGTGGAGTCCAAACTCTTTAGAGATGGTTTTGTAACCTTTTCCAGCCTGATGAGCATCAACAATGCTTTTTCTGAGGTCCTCAGAAATCTCCTTTGTTCGTACCATGATACACTTCCATAAACATGTGTTGTGAAGATCAGACTTTGATAGATCCCTGTTCTTTAAATAAAACAGGGTACCCACTCACACCTGATTGTCATCCCATTGATTGAAAACACTTGACTCTAATTTCACCTTCAAATTAACTGCTAATCCTTGAGGTTCACATACCTTTGCCACTCACAGAAATGTAATATTGGATCATTTTCCTCAATAAATAAATGACCAAGTATAATATTTTTGTCTCATTTGTTTCACTGGGTTCTCTTTATCTTCTTTTAGGACTTGTGTGAAAATCTGATGACGTTTTAGGTCATATTTATGCAGAAATGTAGAAAATTCTAAAGGGTTCAGAAACTTTCAAGCACCACTGTAGCTTATTGAATTGAACTGCCCCTGATGATGATGATGATGATGATGATGATGATGATGATGATGATGATGATTGTTGTTGTTTGATACAATTTACAGGAATTACTAGAGTTAAGTGATTTAATATTATATGTGTGGACAAACAGACACTAAATATATTTTGTACCAACAGGGAGGATGCCGACATCTGTTTTGGGAAAGGTCTATGCTCCAGATCCTGATGACTGGGACAACAAAACCTACGCATTTGAAGGACATGTCCCCAAGTAAGATCCCCCACACTCCAGTATCTATTTTGGATTTATTTTTCTTTTTGGATGTCTCCTTTCATTCATTCTGTTTCTCTGTATCTTTTTCGCTGACTCTCTTCATTTTCTGTCTTCTTTCCACCTTCTCCCTTCCTTATTGATGTTAGACACCTTAGTGGCTGTGTGATTAAAGAGTGTGTAAGAGGACTCTAATGGTGGCAGCTTTAGCCTTGAGAGGTTTCAGAGCTGATCTGCACTCTCCTGATGTCCTCCCTTCTTCCCTCTCTATTCTGATATCTTTGCATTCATCCATTGGTTTGGAGGCTGGATGCCAGGATAAAGTTCAATTTTATGAAGCAATCAGGCTCATGTCAGTTTTATGGCCAGGGCCTTGAATTTTAAATCAGTACATCTTAGCAGGGCCATTCGCCCTCCAGTTATCAGCACTGCTAATTAAAGATGAAGGAAGCTTCTAGAAGCTCTCTCACTTTCATTTCTCTCCCATTTAAACTCTCCTCACCTCATTCTACCCTCCCCAATCTCTTGTATTCAAGAGTGTGTTCTCTCTGCCCTCTCTCACCTTTCCTCTAATTTAAAGTGGCATCTCATTTAGTTTGAATATGTATCTGCCAGTACTGGTCTTAAAGGTTATTTGACCAGAATGCCAGTTTTCTGTTAATTCTGACATTTCGTTTGCCATCAGTTAAATGGCTTTAAAATGATTTTCCCCCCAATTGTTTTAAAAAATATACTGTATTTCAAAATAAAATTTAAAATACACTTGATTTTCTAACTGAATAGGAATGAATGAATTATTACAATATTATTAAAAAGATATTTATAAAACATTATTAACAAATTAATACATTTATTTAATAAGATGACCACTAATTACAGACTTTGTAAGACTATTTGCTCTGTTGGGAAAGGCCAGTTTAAGCAGTCATTTGTTAAAGGTCCCATGGCATGGTGGTTTGTTGATGCTTTAAACGGGCTCGTGGAGGTTTCCGGATGTTATATCCGCAGCCTTTCTCGAAATGAACCCTCGGCACGTAGATATAGCCTCCTGGGAGAAAGCCCCATTTCAGCGCTTTTCCCAGTGCGTCGTTTTGCTAATGAGAAGCAGGAGGCGGGGAAGGGTAGAGGGTGGGGGCTGGTCTTATCATAAATATTCATGACATGTAAACGTGTTACCTCTGATTGGCTAACAGCACTGTGACGCTACCTCCAGTGGGTCAGAACAAGCGGATGTGGGTGTCTTACTATGGCGAGAGAGAAGGAACAAACCGCGAAGGGAAAAATACCGCGCGCTGACATCATTAAGGTGCGACGCGAGGAAATAAAATAAATTCAACAAATGTTTGGGTTTTTACTGAACAAACAAACAAATAAAATGAACGAGTGACTTAAAAAAAAGAATGTGGGTGTCTTTGTAAAAACTGTTTTGATTGGCTATTATAACAGACCATGCTGCATGCTTTTTGGTTTTGTAGCGCAGAGTACCTGGCTAACTGCAGGAAGCGGTTAGCTGCACAGCTAATGTAGCCATTGCAAGGCTAACGTGGCACCGATTTTAAAACACGGCAAAACATAAGCTCATACGTTACAGTCAATTTCCAGACTAAACTCAGTTTAACAGAGCATGCTGCATGCTTTTTGGTTTTGTAGCGCAGAGTACCTGGCTAACTGCAGGAAGCGGTTAGCTGCACAGCTAATTGTAGCCATTGCAAGGCTAACGTGGCACCGATTTTAAAACACGGCAAAACGACTTAACAGTTATACACTTACTTGTTCGGTGTTTGTGGCTGATGCGGCAGGGATGCTTGGTACGGATCCAGGCTTCAGTGACAGTTGATGTGCAAAACCTGCCCTGTACTGTCCCAAGTTGTGGAAACATTCCTCAGGAAAATGCTTCCGACAAACATACACCGTCTTAGGTAGACTCAACGGCGTATTATTGGAGTAAATAAAATTAAGCCACTGCGTCTTCAGGGGCTCTCCTGTCGGCAGTAAAAACAGACTCCTTTCTGTGTTGTCACATCCATATACAGCGCAACTTCCATGTTTGGTGGCAACTTTTGAGCTGGGTGGGCAATCCATACAGTGGGTGGGAATCCAGAGGGGGGGCATGGGGATCATCTCCCTTGCTGACGTAGGCAAGGGAAGAGTTTATCAACGCGCTGTTTTGACGCGCCATTCTCAAATGTTGGGCATAGTTTGGTTTACACATTATGAAATTTCTAGCCACTGGGGTGACTTAAGAAGGTCAGAGGAACTCATTTTAACGTTAAAAAACCTCAGAAAGTGAAAATTTCATGCCATGGGACCTTTAAGAATGTGCAGTTAATGACCACAACAATGGCTAGACATTATTAAAGCATGACCAGCTTAATTTAAAGTCAATCAAAACCACAAAATAAACGTTGTTTGCCAATCACAGCAAGTGACCTGATGTGCTCTCTGTATGTTTTTATAAAAAAATAAAACTTTATAACAACAAATTTATCCATTTTAAAAGTTGTGATGTTGCTAAAAATAAAAAAAAAAAGAAGGCTTACTTGATGCAACCATTGGCGGTGACTGTTTGTTCCCGAATCGATCCGTGACGTAGAATCTTTTAGGCGGCGGAGGTCTACATCCCTAGATCATGCTTTGTCAGTTCATCCTCCTTCACTACAGACAGATCAAAACCTAACAATTGGTTACTGAATGAAAAGAGATGTGTCTTTTATAGCAATTACTGTTGTACCAATTAAAGGTTGCACAGAAAATATCATCTGTTTATAACCGTTGTTAAACAGCATATGGTTACAAACTAAGTAAATAATGGGCCATGTTCAAAGCCTCGGAGATCACATTTTTCCCCATTCTCATGTTTAAAGTGAGCATTAAATGAAGCGCTTTACCTGTACACTGAGGTGTAGCTGTTCCTATTAAAGTCTATACAGTTGTGTGGAAAAGTTTGGGCACCCCTGGAAAATGACACATTTTGTAGATTTTTTTTTTTTTGTGGCTACTGCCTCATATAGAGATTGTAGCCACTATGTTATTGTAATGTAAGAATGAGTGTAACAATCGCACACTGCGCATGCACATCCACGTGTTCCGATTAAAATGACCGGTATTTCACCATTCGAAATAAATGGACTAAAGAAATCACTTTCAGTCATGTTTATGCTCATTACCGAAGGAAAGTGCATACCTATTTTAAAATATACTCCAGGTCGTCCTCCTTTCCTCACCTTCGTCGGCCAGTGGTCCCACGTGTGATGTAGATGTGACACACTTCCAAGTTGTTACAGGAAGTTGTCAAAAAGAGACCACTGAGGTCTAGCATCGGGCCTTTTCCGGGAAATAAGAGTTTGGGTCATGGCGACAGCGTGTGTATGTCAGCCTCGGTTCAGAGGTTTCAGTTTCAAAAACTGTAAGAGGTAAGAGTCGAATAATATAAAGTACAGACATTTGGTATATTTTACTTCTGTGATTTTTAAATTGTTCATTTTTGGATTACGCTTCATTTTTGTGGCTACTGCCTCATAGAGTGTGTGTATATATATATATACAACCCCGATTCCAAAAAAGTTGGGACAAAGTACAAATTGTAAATAAAAACAGAATGCAATAATTTACAAATCTCAAAAACTGATATTGTATTCACAATAGAACATATACAACATATCAAATGTCGAAAGTGAGACATTTTGAAATTTCATGCCAAATATTGGCTCATTTTAAATTTCATGACAGCAACACATCTCAAAGTTGGGACAGGGGCAATAAGAGGCTGGAAAAGTTAAAAGTACAAAAAAGGAACAGCTGGAGGACCAAATTGCAACTCATTAGGTCAATTGGCAATAGGTCATTAACATGACTGGGTATAAAAAGAGCATCTTGGAGTGGCAGCGGCTCTCAGAAGTAAAGATGGGAAGAGGATCACCAATCCCCCTAATTCTGCGCCGACAAATAGTGGAGCAATATCAGAAAGGAGTTCGAGAGTGTAAAATTGCAAAGAGTTTGAACATATCATCATCTACAGTGCATAATATTATCAAAAGATTCAGAGAATCTGGAAGAATCTCTGTGCGTAAGGGTCAAGGCTGGAAAACCATACTAGGTGCCCGTGATCTTCGGGCCCTTAGACGGCACTGCATCACATACAGGCATGCTTCTGTATTGGAAATCACAAAATGGGCTCAGGAATATTTCCAGAGAACATTATCTGTGAACACAATTCACTGTGCCATCCGCCGTTGCCAGCTAAAACTCTATAGTTCAAAGAAGAAGCCGTATCTAAACATGATCCAGAAGCGCAAACGCCTTCTCTGGGCCAAGGCTCATTTAAAATGGACTGTGGCAAAGTGGAAAACTGTTCTGTGGTCAGACGAATCAAAATTTGAAGTTCTTTATGGAAATCAGGGACGCCGTGTCATTCGGACTAAAGAGGAGAAGGACGACCCAAGTTATCAGCGCTCAGTTCAGAAGCCTGCATCTCTGATGGTATGGGGTTGCATTAGTGCGTGTGGCATGGGCAGCTTACACATCTGGAAAGACACCATCAATGCTGAAAGGTATATCCAGGTTCTAGAGCAACATATGCTCCCATCCAGACGACGTCTCTTTCAGGGAAGATCTTGCATTTTCCAACATGACAATGCCAAACCACATACTGCATCAATTACAGCATTATGGCTACATAGAAGAAGGATCCGGGTACTGAACTGGCCAGCCTGCAGTCCAGATCTTTCACCCATAGAAAACATTTGGTGCATCATAAAATGGAAGATATGACAAAAAAGACCTAAGACAGTTGAGCAACTGGAATCCTACATTAGACAAGAATGGGTTAACATTCCTATCCCTAAACTTGAGCAACTTGTCTCCTCAGTCCCCAGACGTTTACAGACTGTTGTAAAGAGAAAAGGGGATGCCTCACAGTGGGAAACATGGCTTTGTCCCAACTTTTTTGAGATGTGTTGTTGTCATGAAATTTAAAATCACCTAATTTTTCTCTTTAAATGATACATTTTCTCAGTTTAAACATTTGGTATGTCATCTATGTTCTATTCTGAATAAAATATGGAATTTTGAAACTTCCACATCATTGCATTACGTTTTTATTTACAATTTATACTTTGTCCCAACATTTTTGGAATCGGGGTTGTGTGTGTGTGTGTGTGTGTGTGTGTGTGTGTGTATATATATATATATATATATATATATATATATATATATATATATTTTTTTTTTTTTTTTTTTTTTTTTTTTACTGTATGGACATGGTATCAGAAAACAATTTTATTTATAAGCAGTAGCCACATGTACCCACAGGGTACCTATTTTTTTTTTAAGTTACATTCCAGGTATTTAGCAGATGCTCTTACCCACAGCAATGTACTACATACCCAGAGTAGCCTGGGGAGCAATTGGGGGTTAGGTGCCTTGCTCAAGGGCACTCCTGCTACTGCAGGCACTCAAACTGGCAATCTTTTGGTCCCAAAACTGCTTCTGTAACCATTAGGCCATGACTTCCTCATATAAACCTAAAACCACAACCATGGCAGCACTCTAATTTTAAACATAACTTTTTTTTTTCTTCTGTAAACGCTAATAATTTTATATTTAATGAAATTTGAGGGTGGCACGGTGGTGTAGTGGTTAGCGCTGTCGCCTCACAGCAAGAAGCTCCGGGTTCGAGCCCCGTGGCCAGCGAGGGCCTTTCTGTGTGGAGTTTGCATGTTCTCCCCGTGTCCGCGTGGGTTTCCTCCGGGTGCTCCGGTTTCCCCCACACTCCAAAGACATGCAGGTTAGGTTAACTGGTGGCTCTAAATTGACCGTAGGTGTGAATGTGAGTGTGAATGGTTGTCTGTGTCTATGTGTCAGCCCTGTGATAACCTGGCGACTTGTCCAGGGTGTACCCCGCCTTTTGCCCGTAGTCAGCTGGGATAGGCTCCAGCTTGCCTGCGACCCTGTAGAACAGGATAAAGCGGCTAGAGATAATGAGATGAGATGAAATTTGAAAAAGAAAGAAAAATAGAAAAGCCTTGTCTGTACAAAAGTTTGGAGTAAAATCTTAGATCTGTTTAGGCCTTAAATAAAATCATTGGGATGTAATGGTAAAATCATTCAGAAGGTCAAGAATTATCATTAGGAATAGCACTTTATGAAGATAATAAATCTTCTAACTCTTCATACCTTGTGCTAGTCAACAACTCAGCAACAACAATGGTCTCCTCTAAGCAGCTGACTGAGGATCTGAAAACGAAGCTAACTGATGCTTGTAAAGCAGCAGAACACGATAAAAAAGACACCAAAGTGCTGTCAGCTCACAATTTATGCTGGCAGTTAAAGGGAGCTGTTGAAGTCAAGGCAAGATTTGGAAGACCAAGAAAACTCTCAGTGAGAACTGTCTGTATGCTGGATAGACAGGCAGAGCAATTAGGTAATATTGCACAAGCGAGGTTATACTGAATATCAGCACAGCTGTAATTTGGCCACTGGTATAACTACACTGTAATATTGTTTTCATACAACAGTTCTAGAATCATCATCCTCATCAATGCGGCCTCAGCCGAGCTATACGCCTGGTGGCCCAGTCATCACATTTGTTGATGCACAATGTTAGTTCAGAGAGGCTCTGAGCCACAGTGTCCCTCATTAGTGTGGCTAGAAAGGTGGCTGGAGGGCAGCCCCTCCGCAGATGACCATAGGCTAGCTAGCTCACTCACATTGATTTGTACCACCTCATTAATGGTGCTTCCAATGAAACTGGCATCCCTTCAGCCTTTTCATCTAAATCTAATGAGTTTTCATATTTTAAGTCAAAAGTTATATTTATGAAAAATGTATCATTTGCCATCATGTCAGGTGATGTCATGAACACTACTGTAGTAACCGTTTCAGTGTAACAAACTATCACTAGTCTACAAACAGAGAAACGTCTGAGAGCAGTTCGGTAAAAGATACATCCTACAGATGCAATGGGACACATCATCGGTGATGTTTCCTGGGCTCATTGGATGTTTCAGGTCTCATAACATCATATACCTTCACCCAGGTGACCCAGTCAGGGTTGATCAAGTGTTGACTTGCATCCCAGCAGCATTAGCCCACAGATCCTCCATTTTAATCCACAGCCAATTAGAGGCTTTCTCTGCTGCCTGGGTTGCAGTTATGACAGCCGTCCTCTTCAATGGCCCACTCATGCCCAGCAGGAAAGAGAACAGCCAGCGAAGCCTCCACAGCCTACTTCCACTGGGTGGCAGTATGCTCCTCAAGCCCGTTTCCGACACTCCTCCAGAAGTCCCTGACATTTGGCATGCTTCCTCTCAAATGTCTAATCTATGTATTCTTCCCAGGGCATTGCCAGCTCTAAAAGGGCTAGCTGTTTCGAAACATCTGACAAAATGTAAATATCTGGTCGCAGTGATGTTACTACGATGTGTGCTGGAAACTTTAGCTGCTTGCCAAGGACTACCATCAGCTGCCAGTCTTGTGTGGTGGAAAGTAGAAGCTCTAGGTTGTGGTTTGGGCTGCTCCTCTGCCTTGATAAATATCATCTACTTCCTGGGAGGGCAGTTGGGCCTGATGTTTGTTATGGATGAAGAGACATTCTTAGCAACCACCTTCAGCACCTGGTCATGACTCTAGCGATTGAACCTATCCCCTAGGGCCTTCGGGAAGCTGCTCAATATATGTTCAAGTGTCCCTCTCCCAGAGCAGAGAGGGCAGGAAGGTATCTCAGTCTTGCCCCATAGGTGGAAGTTTAAAACCATTGCAATTTCATCACAAAAATGAAAGTCTGATGTATGCAAAATAATATCTAGATAAGCCAGAGGCAGTGTTGCAGTTGAGTCACTAAACCTTGAGTCTGAGTCCAGTCTTGAGTCCCCAGTGTTCAAATCCAAGTCATTCAAGAAAATTTTGACTCGAGTCTGAGTCGAGTCCACTATTGATCCGAGTCAAGTCCAAGAACAAGACTCCATCCGCACCATTTGACGGTGGCTGTTGCTGCCTTTATGTGAAACCGTCTCTGCTACTGTGTTAGATTAATGTTACTGCTCGACTGCCCCATTTTAGTTAATAGGCTACAGATAAAAAGCTTGATCATCACTCAGCAAGCCCCGCCCACTATCAACAGGGCAAATAACACGAGAGAGGGTTAACACTAGCTATTTCATCGCTCAGCAAGCAAACCCCGCTATCAACAGAGCAATGACCATAGCATGTCATTAACTTCTCTGGATGGAGTCTTGCCAAATGACAATAGAAGTTCGAGGTTGTCCCCTTCGTCTCCTCAATAGTTCTTCTACATATGGAACACATAGCAGTGCATTTTTTTTTCCCCACTGCACGAGAAGTCTGTATAAGCAAAGCGGACAATCCTAGGGGCTTCTCTCCAGGCATTTGAGCGCCATTAATGTTAGTTTGTTCCTGAACATGACGTATGAACAGGTGAATGTTCATTCTCTTGCAAAATATTAGCATAAAAATTAATGTAGATATAAATATCTTATGCCAAATTATTATGGCATGTTACCAAAAGTAAAGAAAAAATCCAAGTCCTCGTCTCCAATTTACGAGTCCGAATGCAATTAATGCACGAGTCCGAATCCAAGTCCGAGTCATCAGTGCTCAAGTCCAAGTCAAGTCAAGAGTCCTTAAAATTAGGGCACAAGTTGGACTCAAGTACTACAAGCCTGGCCAGAGGCAGGAGCAGCATTTGTTGAAAAGAACACCTTGACAACTAGTTAAGTGTGAAGGGTGGATGTATTATGTTTTCGGCTCGTGTGACAACCAGTGGCACAGAAAACATTGCACACGTACACTACCGTTCAAAAGTTTGGGGTCACCCAGACAATTTTGTGTTTTCCATGAAAAGTCACACTTTTATTTACCACCATAAGTTGTAAAATGAATAGAAAATATAGTCAAGACATTTTTCTGGCCATTTTGAGCATTTAATCGACCCCACAAATTTGATGCTCCAGAAACTCAATCTGCTCAAAGGAAGGTCAGTTTTATAGCTTCTCTAAAGAGCTAAACTGTTTTCAGCTGTGCTAACATGATTGTACAAGGGTTTTCTAATCATCCATTAGCCTTCTGAGGCAATGAGCAAACACATTGTACCATTAGAACACTGGAGTGAGAGTTGCTGGAAATGGGCCTCTATACACCTGTGTAGATATTGCACCAAAAACCAGACATTTGCAGCTAGAATAGTCATTTACCACATTAGCAATGTATAGAGTGTATTTCTGATTAGTTTAAAGTGATCTTCATTGAAAAGAACAGTGCTTTTCTTTCAAAAATAAGGAAATTTCAAAGTGACCCCAAACTTTTGAATGGTAGTGTAGATGGAAAAATGGATTGCAGTAAATATCTATAAATTCTGCGTGCGGATGTGACACAATCAGTCAAGATTTCAGGTTTCCTCACATGAACTGCTCGCTTCAGGTCCTTCCACAACATTTCGATTGGATTAAGGTCAGGACTTTGACTTGGCCATTCCAAAACATTAACTTTATTCTTCTTTAACCATTCTTTGGTAGAACGACTTGTGTGCTTAGGGTCGTTGTCTTGCTGCATGACCCACCTTCTCTTGAGATTCAGTTCATGGACAGATGTCCTGACATTTTCCTTTAGAATTCGCTGGTATAATTCAGAATTCATTACTCCATCAATGATGGCAAGCCGTCCTGGCCCAGATGCAGCAAAACAGGCCCAAACCATGATTCTACCACCACCATGCTTCACAGATGGGATAAGGTTCTTTTGCTGGAATGCAGTGTTTTCCTTTCTCCAAACATAATGCTTCTCATTTAAACCAAAAAGTTCTATTTTGGTCTCATCCGTCCACAAAACATTTTTCCAATAGCCTTCTGGCTTGTCCATGTGATCTTTAGCAAACTGCAGACTCATGAACATTAACATTAGCCAATGTGAGAGAGGCCTTCAGTTGCTTAGAAGTTACTCTGGGGTACTTTGTGACCTCGCCGACTATCACATGCCTTGCTCTTGGAGTGATCTTTGTTGGTCGACCACTCCTGGGGAGGGTAACAATGGTCTTGAATTTCCTCCATTTGTACACAATCTGTCTGACTGTGGATTGGTAGAGTCCAAACTCTTTAGAGATGGTTTTGTAACCTTTTCCAGCCTGATGAGCGTCAACAACACTTTTTCTGAGGTCCTCAGAAATCTTCTTTGTTCGTGCCATGATACACTTCCACAAACATGTGTTGTGAAGATCAGACTTTGATAGATCCCTGTTCTTTAAATAAAACAGGGTGCCCACTCACACCTGATTGTCATCCCATTGATTGAAAACACCTGACTCTAATTTCACCTTCAAATTAACTGCTAATCCTAGAGGTTCACATACTTTTGCCACTCACAGACGTGTACTATTGGGTCATTTTCCTCAATAAATAAATGACCAAGTATAATATTTTTGTCTCATTTGTTTAACTGGGTTCTCTTTATCTACTTTTAGGACATGTGTGAAAATCTGATGACGTTTTAGGTCATATTTATGCAGAAATATAGAAAATTCTTAAGGGTTCACAAACTTTCAAGCACCACTGTAGAACTACTTCAAGAATTGCCAGCTGAAGCTCTTGGAATGGTCCATATAGCTGCCTGATTTAAATATCAGTGAAAATCTGTGAATAAAAATCTTAAAAGTGCAATGCATACAAAATGGCACATGAATATATCAGAAGTGTTGTCCAAGGAAGAGTGGGTGAAAATTCATTTTAAAAAAACAATTTAGCTGACAAATTCTGACTTTGTACTGATTTAAGTGTGTCCAAACCTTCCAAACACACCCACCCACACACACACTTCAGTCTACACACTTCAGTATATAATGATGTATTTATTGAAATAGCTGTTTCCTTCTTTCCTGTAGTTTCTTCATCCTGAACAAGCGGACAGGTTTTCTGGTTATAAAAGAGAATGCTCCACCTGGCACCTATGAGTTCCAGGTTCGTGTGTCGGATGGCGAGTGGCCAGATGCTGTGTCCAGTGTCAGAGTTCATGTACGAGAGTTACGGGATGAGATCATCTACAACTCTGCTTCACTTCGTCTCGCAGGTATGACTCAGTCGGAAGCAAATTTTCCCATCGTGATTTGAATAATTTAGCTCAACGTAAAAAATAAGCGTAGTTTACATTGTTAAAAACAATGTAACGTCTGCTGATTAAACCAACACAGTGCACAACACATCAATTTATTCACTCTCATGAAAGTTACAGTTTGGAAATACTATAGATGACTTGCAACCACGTGATCAAAATATGCTACATCATGAGCGTCCACCATGAAGGTGGATATACAAAGAAACTAGGACAACAGCCGCTGAAAGCATATCTGTAAACAATGCTGAATTTTCTCAGTATTACCATGATTTGAACGGTCGAGTGAAGATCCGATACAAAGAGAAGATAGATATGTGTGGTTTTGACCCATATTTAAAAAAGTCAGACTTTTCTGAAGATAAGACGCTTCTATCGACCATTGAGTACCCAGATATCACGTTCTATCTGGTTTGGATGCCGAAGAATCAAGTCCGGTCTTGGATGAAACAGAGCCCATTTTCTGAGTGGCTGCCCAGTCTGGATTGTTTCTATTGTACAATTTTGCTGGCACTCCTGGAAGTGAAATGGTAATACACATGTTAAAATTATAACAACAATCGAGTGAACCATGACAAGAGAACGCTCATTTTATAGCAAAATTCTAGCAACACGAAATAAAATTCTTCCATGATATTATCGAGAAAGCTTTTAAATCTCATCTGAGATAAAATGATTACTGCAAACACGAGCTGTTTTGGTTTTAGCCTTGGTTCGATCAGCCCTGCCGATGTTTTCAGCCGTGCTCGTCTCCTCTCCGTACTAAGCCTCAGAGTTTCCTCGCCCTCTTTCCGAATCACGGCCAGAATTCTAAAAAATCAGAACATGCCACAGTCACGAATACTGTTGTGACCGCAACCATATACTGCACAAAGATATGCCAGAGCTAAAGGAACATAGCCTGGCAAGCCAGACTAAATGTGAATATTTAGTCTGGCCTCGATCCGTAGACATTTCCGAAGGGGGTAGGAGGAACAAACCGCTGTCTTTCAAACTGTCTCTGTGCGTATAGGCCAACGCTCTGACCAATCAGCGCAACAGTGACTGTGACGTAGTCAGAGCGACAGAAAGCAGTGGGGGAGACCTTGAAATAAATAATTTTTCAAAATGCGTATTAATTAATAAACAGGTTCTAGATATTAAGAAGTTTGGAGATGATGACCACAAGTTTGGAGTCTGTACCACATACACTCTTTTTTTTTTTTCCAAGTGTTTTTCAAGGGTTTGCTTAAACTGTTTTTGAGAGTTTTTATTTAGTGGTGTTTGGTGAAATAATTTCCCTTAAATTTAAAATAACGGGAAAATAAGAAACAATCAAAAAGTAATGTTTCAAGGCTGTTTATTAATTCTTCATACTGCACAAACGAGCCCCATCCTTTTGGCTACGAGCGGAGCCAGCTGGTAGATCAGACTTTTGCCATAGCCGGTCGGCAAAACAGCAAAAACGTCCTTCTTGAAAAGGAATGAGCGGAGAGCCTCTTCCTGCTCATGTTTCAACGAAAACTCCAAGTCTAATTCTTCTAAAACTGATTCCAAAGCGGAGTCAAACGCACGCTGTTCACTAGCGGTAGCCATCTTTCCTGTTGCGCTTTCTCCAGCGTCGCGCAGCTTTGTCGTCACTCCTGCAAAAGCCCGCCCAAAGAATCCAAACAAAAACCTTGCGTTGTGATTGGCGGGCACGATTTGATGCCCGGGGTGTTTTTGTTTATATGGTGCGAGGCTAGACCCACTCGCTAGGCAAAAATATTTTTGGCCGCTAGGCGGGTGGGTCTAGTTTACTAGGCTAAAAGGAACACTTAAAGCAGTGGAAAAACAAAGAGAGTTGCACACGCGTGACTATGTTTTGTATGGAATGTCGCTTGACCCTGCATTTGTATATCCACCAACATGGCCGACATCCGGGTTTCTATTTTGCTTTGACGTCACTTGCAAGTCAAGGATAGATACTTAGGCCAATGACGGTATGAAAATGAATGATATTGTGCAAAGCTCTCATATTACCCTGTGTTAGTTGAAAATTCTGCATAACCTCACAAGATTCTTGGTAATTTTTGAGGAGAGCTGACATAAGTCGATTTAAGTCGTACAGTAGGTGTCACACAATGGCACCGAGCTGCAGTAATGACACCAATTTAGTCGTAACTGGCATGTCCGATCTATAATCAGGGCAAACTTTAATGTTGGTCATGTCAAGTGATAGTGTAATAAATTCCAAAGTGGTGCCAGTGGGGTGGTTTGTGGCTTTGCAACCATCAGCATTTTAATAGTAGAGAGAGCATTTCCCAGAGGGATAGCAGCCTTGAAATTAGGTGATGGCTGAAGGAGTTTATGATATTAAGGAATATTGGAAAAAAAAATCTGGAAGAAACAGAAAGGGGAGCGGTGAGCAGTGATAGAAATTGCGAAGGTATAATGCGCACCGAACTCCAGAATTATTAACACCTTCAGGAATATGAGGAAAAACAGATAACCCATGTGAGGAGCGATGTCTGAGGCACACTGGGCAGTTTTTATTTAAAAATATGTGCCATACTTTGTAAATAAAACTATTGAATCACACATTTGGTCAAAGGCAACAATAAGGCTAAGAAAAATAATGTTCAAGGATGCAATTTTGTTCATTGTAAATTATTTATTATTTTATTTTAAATGTTAATTGGGAGCATGTGTTCTTGAGGGAAAATTCTGGAGGGAAAAAAAATGCTATGAACAAAAATGAAAGGTTATTTATTTTTTCACGGGTTTTTTTTTCTGAATTATACATATAGAGGATGTTACATGGCTGTGCGAAGATATAAAGTTTATCTTCGAGTTGTGAACATATTCACAAGAAGATAAACTTCATATCTTTGCACAACGGTGTAATGTTCTTTACATTATATGGACACATCCACAAAAAAAAAAAAACGCAAGTTAATCAAAAGAATTTTAAGTTTGGACTGATTCACCATTTTGACAATGCGCATCAAGTCAGCGGGAAAACACTGGGAGTGACATCAGAGTGAAATATCGAGAATTGTTATCCATACAGGACACTTTTTCAATGGAATAAAAACTTGTGGTCTATTCCCTTCTAGCGGGTTTCATTCATTTGGTTCGATAGCATGCAACATTGTTAGCATATCACTTATCCTACATGTATTATGCCACTATACCCAATGGAGAATGAGCATTGAATATGGTTTACAATATTGCATGGTTGTCAAGACAACATGACGTCACACTTCGGAGACGTAAAACTTCCGAATAGCGAGCGACTGTGACAATTTGTAAGCAAACATGGCCACCAGGTTTGCTTCGTTAAATACGGAAGGTTTTGAGAGAATTGTGAAAGAGAAGGACACGTTGAACACCCAAAAGGAATGTGTATGTATATTATTATTATTATTATATCATCTCATCTCCTCTAGCCGCTTTGTCCTGTTCTACAGGGTCGCAGGCAAGCTGGAGCCTATCCCAGCTGACTACGGGCGAAAGGCGGGGTACACCCTGGACAAGTCGCCAGGTCATCACAGGGCTGACACATAGACACAGACAACCATTCACACTCTCATTCACACCTACGGTCAATTTAGAGTCACCAGTTAACCTAACCTGCATGTCTTTGGACTGTGGGGGAAACCGGAGCACCCGGAGGAAACCCACGCGGACACGGGGAGAACATGCAAACTCTGCACAGAAAGGCCCTCGCCGGCCCCGGGGCTCGAACCCAGACCTTCTTGCTGTGAGGCGACGGCGCTAACCACTACACCACCGTGCCGCCCTATTATTATTATTATTATTATTATTATTATTATACATTTCAAAATTATTATTGGCTGTTTTTTTGTGGTATATCAGATATATTCCATTCATCTAGCATGATATTGAACTCCTCTTCAACTCGTTCAGTGTCATGCTAGCTGAATGGCATATATTGTCAGTAAACCTGCTGAGAAAACTACAAACATGGATACCCCGAACTACAGTTCCCAAGACACACAGCGCCTTCTGTCTCCAGCCTACTGAATCTCAGCTGTCTCTCATTTCCTTAATCACCGTCCTTCTATTTAAGCTCCCCAAACAGACCCACCATTGTGAAGTATTGTCCTGCTAGCTCAGTTCATGCCAAGCCTTGTAGCTGTTCCAACTGCTGCATGTATTTCTTCCAAGTTTTCACTCTTTTGTCTTTCCTTCACTAAGTTGTTCGCCAATCGCCCAACCCCAGCTTGTTTTTCGACTCTGATTCTAGTCTCTCGTCTTGGCTTTGATTGTCAGTCTGCACCCACTCTCCTCTGTGCATACATCTGGAAGTGCCTGCAATCTAACATATATCTGATATACCACTCAACGCCAGCCAATATTGTTTAAATATGTCACTCAGATCTGTGATGCATTTCATATGAAAAATGTGAGTTTTTCAACACAAGAAGATAAACTTCATATCTTCAAGCCAACATGTGATGTTCTTTTATTATATTGACACATTCCCAAACAAAAAGTCCCCAAATTTATCAAAACAATTCATCGATTTCCTCACGAGTGACATCTAGAGATTTATGTCACAGTTTGGGTTCTCCATGTCCCGGATGTAGCTCGTATGAAAAATACGAGTGGTGTATTTCCCAGTAAAACACTTGTGTCCATCTATCCCAGACACAAAAACCTACCGTACCAAATACACACTGAATCCTAGCTTTCAGGGTAATGGAAAAACCTATTCATAGTATTAATTTCAGCTTCCTTGACATTTGAAATCCCATTTAGAAAACAAATGTTGGTTCCAATCGGACTACTTTTTTAGAGTTCTGCTTTACAATGATCAGTGCTTAATGTTTTTGTAAACCTTGCAGATCATCTTGATTGAAAGGGAAATATCTGGTAAATAGGTATGAAAATGATGCGGGAAAACACGTTGTCTTCACCTTCTCTTGTAAAATCTCATCTCATTATCTCTAGCCGCTTTATCCTTCTGCAGGGTCGCAGGCAAGCTGGAGCCTATCCCAGCTGACTACGGGCGAAAGGCGGGGTACACCCTGGACAAGTCGCCAGGTCATCACAGGGCTGACACATAGACACAGACAACCATTCACACTCACATTCACACCTACGGTCAATTTAGAGTCACCAGTTAACCTAACCTGCATGTCTTTGGACTGTGGGGGAAACCGGAGCACCCGGAGGAAACCCACGCGGACACGGGGAGAACATGCAAACTCCACACAGAAAGGCCCTCGCCGGCCCCAAAGCTCGAACCCGGACCTTCTTGCTGTGAGGCAACAGCGCTAACCACTACACCACCGTGCCACCTCTTGTTAAATCATAATGGAAAATCTTTGAAAAATGTTTTACCATTTTAAAAGATAAAAATGTCTCAGAAGGGCCTTCACTCTTGTCAAGAATTCTGTGCTCATGTACAACTTTGTGAGATCAATAAAAAGAGAAACTGGGAAAAATATCTGCAGTTATTGAGTGGGATTTGTGCACCGATCCCTGCTCCATCTCAAGGTCTCATTAATAGAACACTCAATCATCAATGTCCTCCCACTCACCGCAGCCCTGAATTCCTTTTAAGTAATTTTTAATACTGAATTCATTTCTGTGAGGACGTCTGTGTGTCCTTTCCTTTTGAAATATCTGTTGGCTTCTGTAAATATGTTATTATATAGATCTACATAGTACTGGGTTAAGGTTCTCTTCTAGACTCCATCATTGAAGTACATTCACGTACTGTACTTGTGCTTTACACATCTAAAATCTCCACATGAACTTTTGTATCCAGCTCTGATTCCTTACTCGAGAGACAGAATATAACATGTATTCATAGGTATCCAGTAGGGGCGGCACGGTGGTGTAGTGGTTAGCGCTGTTGCCTCACAGCAAGAAGGTCCGGGTTCGAGCCCCGTGGCCGGCGAGGGCCTTTCTGTGCGGAGTTTGCATGTTCTCCCCGTGTCCGCGTGGGTTTCCTCCGGGTGCTCCGGTTTCCCCCACAGTCCAAAGACATGCAGGTTAGGTTAACTGGTGACTCTAAATTGACCGTGAGTGTGAATGTGAGTGTGAATGGTTGTCTGTGTCTATGTGTCAGCCCTGTGATGACCTGGCGACTTGTCCAGGGTGTACCCTGCCTTGCGCCCGTAGTCAGCTGGGATAGGTTCCAGCTTGCCTGCGACCCTGTAGAACAGGATAAAGCGGCTAGAGATAATGAGATGAGATGAGGTATCCAGTAGAATGCCTATGAATACAAGAGACTTGTGAGAACCCATAAGTGATTTGAATGCATGTGTATTTTATTTATTTATTTTATTTAGTTTTATTGCATGACATGCCTTCTGAAGCAATGTCTCTGCCAGTATAGATACATTTGATGTTAATGCCATTTATTGTCATGCTCTGTCTGTGGTTTGATATCATGCGCGCTGGGAAAGCCGTAAAAGAAAACACTCTTCATATGACTGATAACAAAACTCAACACACACAGATTGGTTGTACATTAGTGAATACAAAGCTGATATCCTTGGCTGAACGGAACAGTTATCTTGTACACAGCTCCGTTCAATTAATCAAAATGTCACCCAGATGATGATGATGGGTTCTGATTTGAATCTGGTTCCTCTGAAGATTTCTTTCTCAGGGCTAGTGGTTAGCACTGTCACCTCACAGCAAGAAGGTTCTGGGTTCAAACCCAGGGGCCTTTCTGTATGGAGTTTGCATGTTCTTCCCCTGTCTGTGTGGGTTTCCTCCAGGTGCTCCGGTTTCCTGTATATGTAGTTAGGTTAACGTGGGGTGGCCTTGGGCTGAAGTGGCCTTGAGTAAGGCACCTACCCCCCAACTACTCCTTGGGTGCTGTAGCATAGCTGCCTACTGCTCTGGGTAGGTGCGTGTGCTCATTGCTCACTTGTGTGTGCATGCGTGTGTTCACTGCTTCAGATGGGTTAAATGCTGAGGATGAATTTCACTGTGCTTGAGTGTGCATGTGACAAAGTCTTCATGTCATCTCAAGAAGTTTTTCCTTCCCACCACTGCCTCTAGCTTGTTCATTAGGGATAAATTTATAGATTCATAGATATATAAATTCTATATTTCTATAAAGCTGTTTTGTGACTATGTCCATCATTAAAAGTGCAAAACAAATAAAATAAATAATTGAATTCAATAATAATTGAATTCAATTGAGTTCCTCAAAACCCCATCAACAGGTGTTAATTAACTCACCTTCTGATTTGGATGTGCGTTTGAAAACTATGATTTCAAACATATCCTGGAGACGTTCTATGTTCTTTACTCATTCTCACATATTTTCAGTGTTATCCTGTTCAGAGGGCGGCACAGTGGTGTAGTGGTTAGGAGCAATTCCAGCGTTATGGACGTGACACTTGAACTCAACATGGCAACAAATGACCCAGTGCATGTTTTATTGTCTCCCAGTATTTAAACAGGTGTTGCATATTTTAAGGCTGTACCATACTGGAGAAGTGATAGAACAAGAACAATTCCCATAGTACATCTAGGGCATGCCAGAAAATGCCAATAAAAGATGCGTTATGGATGTGACAGAAAAAGTATCACTTTTCTTGGGTGACTGTACATTTTTATCAAACTCTATGAAATTGTAAACCTAATGTCGAAATGGAGATATCCGTTTGATAGAGGGGTCCAAGGTGAATATTAAAAAATCTTTGTTTAAAATATTTTGTATTTCATGCAGAGTTTCGGAAGGAAAAGTCAGCGTTATGGATGTGATGAAATTCCGTTATGGATGTGACGCGTCTGAAATAGACATGGCATATGTTTAGAAAATCAGCAATTTAACCACCATAACCCTTTGAAAAACTCTCTAAATATCAACTAAAACTATCAAAGTTCTTAAATAATATTTAGGATGGCTATTGTTTTGCTGTTTTGTGGATTTTAGCATCCATTTCTGTGGCTTGTGGCAATAATATAGAATTGTACATGATCAAAGTTGATTTTAGCTTGGGTTTTACATTATAAGAAAGAAAGACTGACGGTGACATATTAGGTGATCAAAATGTGACAAATTGGTTCAACTTATTCACATCTGTAAAATACAGGCCTAGGTGATATCTCTGGGAGTGGTTTTGATGTATTACATGTTGCTTTATTTTTGCATGGTGAGGTTGACATTTACATGGAATTGCCCTTAGCGCTGTCGCCTCACAGCAAGAAGGTCCGGGTTCGAGCCCCGTGGCCGGCGAGGGCCTTTCTGTGTGGAGTTTGCATGTTCTCCCCGTGTCCGCGTGGGTTTCCTCCGGGTGCTCCGGTTTCCCCCACAGTCCAAAGACATGCAGGTTAGGTTAACTGGTGACTCTAAATTGACCGTAGGTGTGAATGTGAGTGTGAATGGTTGTTTGTGTCTCTGTGTCAGCCCTGTGATGACCTGGCGACTTGTCCAGGGTGTGCCCCGCCTTTCGCCCGTATTCAGCTGGGATGGGCTCCAGCTTGCCTGCGACCCTGTAGAAGGATAAAGCGGCTAGAGTTAATGAGATGAGATGAGATGAGATGAGATGAGATCCTGTTCAGAGTCACACTGGATCCGGAGACACTGCTGGGAACACAGGCAGAAAAACATTCTGCACTCTGGATAGGATGCCAGTCCATCAGAAGGCACAATGCAGTCACCAATCCACCTACCAGCATGGTTTTGGAGAATCCAAAGGAAACCCACATGCACAGAAAGTGTATACAAACAGTGACCTGAGCTCAGGATCAAACCAGAGACCTTGAAGCCAGGAGCAAACAGCACTACATGTTACACCACCTGTGTTATTTTGTTGTCGATGGATACCAATAGCAGAGGAAATGATCTGCATTTTAAATGTACCTGTGTTTTTGCGGTTATGGCTTGAGCCTGCTCAGAGCCCATTAAAATGAGGTATGGTTTGATCATCCCTGGCTGTCACACCGGGTTCATGTGGAGCTTGCAATGGGAGCAGAAGTTGTTTTGCCATTTTTTTTTCCCCACATGCCAACTTTGCTCCTGTTAATCACTTTCTGTCTGCAGGTTTCTGAGTGACACACTTCAGGCTTGAACGACCTTCACCGTGCTGTTATGGTGTGCACACTGTTTAAGGAGGAATTTAAAGCTGTGAAAACTGTGAAAGCATGCTGGCAGTCACTCTCTTGCACTCATTCATTTACACTTGTATGCCCACATGCAAACTTGCCATGACTCATGCCCCAGTACATACACATGGAACTGAGATGCAAACAAAAATGAGTTCCATAAAGGAATGTGTACATAACTCTGGTCAGCCATGCTTTTCGATGGAATTAAATAATTATATATTATCAAAACTTTCTGGCAGCACGGTGATGTAGTGGGTTAGCACTATCACCTCACAGCAAGAAGGTTTTGGGTACAAACCTTGTGGCTGACCGGGACCTTTCTGTGCAGGGCGTGTATCTTCTCCCCATGTGGGTTTCCTCCCACAATCCAAAGAATTGACTACTCTAAATTGCTCATAGATGTAAATGTGAGCATGGCTGTCTGTCTGTCTGTGTTAGCCCTGTGATAGATTGGCAACCTGTCCAGGGTGTGCCCCGCCTCTCACCTGAAGTCAACTGGGATTGGCTCAAGCTCACCCACAACCCTGATGGATAAGTGGTATAGGGTGATAGGTCTGTGAAGGTTCTCAGTCATCCAGGTCATTGTAATCCGTAGGTGCTAAAGAAGGCAACTGGACTTGCTTGAAATTCTTGAAGATGTTTCACCTCTCATCCAAAAGGCTTCTTCAGTTCTGTCTGACTACTGGGGAGTTCCAGGTATTTATCCTCTAGTGGACCAAAAGCAACCTTAAGGAGAGTTGTTGAGGTCACATGGGTTGTTGATCCTCTCAATCATCCTGTAGGTTAACTCATGGCTCAACACAGGAGAGCCAGTTCCTCAGGCCAGGACTCTGTAGTCTATCTTCATCTTAATAACAAAGGACACTCATTTCAGGACTGCAATGTACACATTTTAGCCAGAGAAGACTGGTGGTTTGAAAGAGGTGTAAAAGAAGCCATATTCGTCAACCTGGAATGACCATCACTGAACAGAAGAGGTGGTCTGAGACACCACTTATCAGCCACCTACAATGCAGTCTTTGGCACACTTTCCAGAAAACTGAATACACATCCACACCAAGACACAGCTGACTTGAATGATTCACATGATGACAGAGAGCGCCAACAATCCAGAGATCACCCTAACAACCCTCTAGGCTGCTAACACCATTCACACCTGGCTTCCAGTGACCCTAACAACCGACAGGATGATTGAGAGGGTTAGCGACCCATGTGACTGCAACAACTCTCCTTAGGATTGCTTTTGGTCCACTAAAGGTACTGTAAAATACCTGGAACTCCCCACTCGTCAGACAGAACTGAAGAAGTCTTTCAGCTGAGAGGTGAAACATCTTCAAGGATTTCAATCAAGTCTAGTTGCTTTCTTTAGCACCTACAGATAATGGATGGATGGATAAAAATGTTCTTCAAACCTTTTGTCAAATGCTCTGTGGCAGTATACAGGGAATGGTATATACAAGCCCACACAGCATATACAAGTCTGTTGAAGTTCAGCTGACAATTTCCTGATCTCATTAAAGCTCTGAATTTCCCTAAACATGTTCTCCCCTGCCTATGTGCTGCAAAGCATCAATAAGAGTCCCTGGAGAACTTTGTTGCTATCTAAAAATAGCCCCAAGGAATCTTTACCCTGCCAGGAGATGTTCTGAGTGATACGTGGACTAACGCCACCTCTGGAGAAGCAGGTCACAGCTTCCTAAAGCCACACAAAAATAGAAAGACATCCCAATTAGAGAAGGCCAGTAGAAAGTCATAGTATGCTTTGACAGCTCATCTTAGTGAATGCTTCGGCCAATATATCAATAGTTATAAGCTGGGAACTTGAAGC
The DNA here is from genome assembly GCF_027579695.1 of Neoarius graeffei. Classification (NCBI taxonomy): domain Eukaryota; kingdom Metazoa; phylum Chordata; class Actinopteri; order Siluriformes; family Ariidae; genus Neoarius; species Neoarius graeffei. The sequence goes on from NC_083595.1 coordinate 36,580,462, forward strand.
TTACTTTGACCCCTATTTATAATGAACGCTGAGGCATAAGTGTGAAGACAGTAGAAGCAGACTGTTTGGGCTGTTTGTCCATAATACTACGGTATGTGCTTCCAGCCATGCAAGGTGTGACCATTGGCTGAAAGAGTAAGCCACTCCCCTGTTGGCATGAACGCTGTGTTTGCACAAGCCTGCATTATCGGATGCAGCCCATCTGATTCAGTTTGAAAGTGCAGCAATCCCCAGGTGCTGATTGATGACGGATAAACATGATGAGGTGGGCAAAACATGAGCATGCTTTTTTTTTATTTTTATGAGAGCTATTCTGGCGGTCTCAGGCTTCTGACCCCTGATGGTCCTCCTTTGGATACAACATGACATTGAACTTTAATTTGATGGGGTTTTTTTTCCATGTTGTGTGTGTCATTGCTTGGCCAGACAGCAGGCAGTTCACTAATGGCTGCTCAGGATATTGAATGGGAGGGCAAAAATGAATTTTCCTACTACTTACCATCACTATCAAACCACTCTGGTTAAGCACTTTCGACATATAGACAAAGGCATATTATGCATACACACAAACATATACACTGAAAGACAGCACCATTCAGGCTTTTATTTATTATTAGTAGTAGTAGTCAAGTATTTGTTTATGTCTATTCATATCAGCCCGCCTTGAGGCAGTTCGGTCCATTATCTGTAGCCACTTATCCTGTTCTACAGGGTTCTACAGGCACCTATCCCAGCTGACTATGGGTGAAAGGCGGGGTACACCCTGGACAAGTCGCCAAATCATTGCAGGGCTGACACATAGACAAACAATCAGTCACACTCTCACCTACGGTCAATTTAGAGCCACCAATTAACCTAACCTGCATGTCTTTGCGGGAAACCGGAGCACCCGGAGGAAACCCACGCGGACACGGGGAAAGCATGCAAACTCCACACAGAAAGGCCCTCGCCGGCCGCTGGGCTTGAACCCAGGACCTTCTTGCTGTGAGGCGACAGTGCTAACCACTATATATATATATATATATATATATATATATATATATATATATATATATATATATATATATATATATTCATTCTATCCACATTCACTGGATATGAGTAATAATGTGCTCTGATTGGCTACTTTACTACTAGGCTATCAGTTCATATACCCTGAGTAGAGAAAAACAACATAGTGGACCGTTTTGCTGAACCAACCGAGGAAGAAATAACAACTCGAAAACAACCCCCCCCAAAAAAAAAAATTTAAAAAGCAACAAAATATGGAATAAAAGTATTTGATGGTAAGAACATGTCTTTTTTTCTTTTTTAGTTTTCAAAAATTATTATAACATTTTTTACAAATTGCTTCTGTCATTTCACCGGTTTATTTACATTCGAAGCAGAAATTATTTAGTTGAACGTTTTGCATTAAGTTTTTATTTATCGAATTTGCAAAAAATAAAAGTGCTCTGTTTCTCAAAATCCAGTGAATGTGGATAGAATAAAACACTTATTCCACTCAATCTTGTCACACATGGTTTATGGCTACGCACCTCGTCGGTGATCAGCTCATGTATGACTTGATTTTGTGGAATATCTGTAAAGTGTGTGTGTGTGTGTGTGTGTGTGTGTGTGTGTGTATGTATGTATATATATATATATATATATATATATATATATATATATATATATATATATATATACACACAACCCCGATTCCAAAAAAGTTGGGACAAAGTACAAATTGTAAATAAAAACAGAATGCAATAATTTACAAATCTCAAAAACTGATATTGAATTCACAATAGAACATAGACAACATATCAAATGTTGAAAGTGAGACATTTTGAAATTTCATGCCAAATATTGGCTCATTTGAAATTTCATGACAGCAACACATCTCAAAGTTGGAACAGGGACAATAAGAGGCTGGAAAAGTCAAAGGTACAAAAAGGAACAGCTGGAGGACCAAATTGCAACTCATTAGGTCAATTGGCAATAGGTCATTAACATGACTGGGTATAAAAAGAGCATCTTGGAGTGGCAGCGGCTCTCAGAAGTAAAGATGGGAAGAGGATCACCAATCCCCCTAATTCTGCGCCAACAAATAGTGGAGCAATATCAGAAAGGAGTTTGACAGTGTAAAATTGCAAAGAGTTTGAACATATCATCATCTACAGTGCATAATATCATCAAAAGATTCAGAGAATCTGGAAGAATCTCTGTGCATAAGGGTCAGAGCCGGAAAACCATACTGGGTGCCCGTGATCTTCGGGGCCCTTAGACGGCACTGCATCACATACAGGCATGCTTCTGTATTGGAAATCACAAAATGGGCTCAGGAATATTTCCAGAGAACATTATCTGTGAACACAATTCACCGTGCCATCCGCCGTTGCCAGCTAAAACTCTGTAGTTCAAAGAAGAAGCCGTATCTAAACATGATCCAGAAGCGCAGACGTCTTCTCTGGGCCAAGGCTCATTTAAAATGGACTGTGGCAAAGTGGAAAACTGTTCTGTGGTCAGACGAATCAAAATTTGAAGTTCTTTATGGAAATCAGGGACGCCGTGTCATTCGGACTAAAGAGGAGAAGGACGACCCAAGTTGTTATCAGTGCTCAGTTCAGAAGCCTGCATCTCTGATAGTATGGGGTTGCATTAGTGCGTGTGGCATGGGCAGCTTACACATCTGGAAAGACACCATCAATGCTGAAAGGTATATCCAGGTTCTAGAGCAACATATGCTCCCATCCAGACGACGTCTCTTTCAGGGAAGACCTTGCATTTTCCAACATGACAATGCCAAACCACATACTGCATCAATTACAGCATCATGGCTGTGTAGAAGAAGGGTCCGGGTACTGAACTGGCCAGCCTGCAGTCCGGATCTTTCACCCATAGAAAACATTTGGCGCATCATAAAACGGAAGATACGACAAAAAAGACCTAAGACAGCTGAGCAACTAGAATCCTACATTAGACAAGAATGGGTTAACATTCCTATCCCTAAACTTGAGCAACTTGTCTCCTCAGTCCCCAGACGTTTACAGACTGTTGTAAAGAGAAAAGGGGATGTCTCACAGTGGTAAACATGGCCTTGTCCCAACTTTTTTGAGATGTGTTGTTGTCATGAAATTTAAAATCACCTAATTTTTCTCTTTAAATGATACATTTTCTCGGTTTAAACATTTGATATGTCATCTATGTTTATTCTGAATAAAATATGGAATTTTGAAACTTCCACATCATTGCATTCTGTTTTTATTTACAATTTGTTCTTTGTCCCAACTTTTTTGGAATCGGGGTGTGTGTGTGTGTGTATATATATATATATATATATATATATATATATATATATATATATATATATATATATATATATAATAAAAGACCGTGTTTAGGCTTTAGTTCTTTAAACCTGTGCCAAAATTGGCCCAAATACAGTCCATCTTATGTAACAACTGTGCAACATTTCAGTTTCAGAATGAAAATGGATCTACTGAGACCAGCTGAGCTTGAGTTGCAATTAAGTTTCTGGATTCATTTTGTCATCAGTCCAAAGCAATATTTCCACTAGACATCCCGTCACGTGTTTGCTGTCAGGGTGGCCTAACTGTCTGGAAAGATGATCAACCAGATCTGTATGTGCTTTCCATAGACATCACCCCAAAAGAGTTCATGGAGCAGCGAGGTGGTCTACGGAGCAGATATGACTTGTTGGGAGACTTCCTTTCCGAGATGTTGTCTGTTGGCGTGGACGATGTTAATATCTTCAGCCTTACAGAAGTGCGAGACAGGATCCTGGATGTGCGTTTCTCTGTGCACAGTACCCCCTTCCAGCGTGCTGAGAGACTGCATGGATACCTCGCTGCTCATAAACAGAAGGTAAGGTTTCTCTTCTGGTTTCATGTACGAACGCAGACAGACATAGAGGAGTAAGGTGGAATGTCTCTCAGGGTAGAGTGTGTTTTATTATCCTGGACTCACAATGCACATTGCAATAAACAATGGGAGGATTTTGTGTTTTTTGTTTTGTTTTTTATATGTGGCTTCCAGTTCAGGATTGCAAGTTTTGAAATAATTGTTTTGTGTCTGCTTATCTCTGCTGTAGTTTGTTATTCTTTTGTAAGCTCTGTTTGCATGATAATTAGTTGTTGTTGCCATCAGCAAGTTGTAGGCTAGCTTCATCTGTGAACTTGGTTATAAATATATGGGCTGTCACAAAACAGATATACAACAGTTAGAACTGCTGTCTCAATTACTTATACTAGGCATTGTTGCTTTCCCAATAATTACCTGTAGATCGTGGGTCTACAAAAGGAGCAACGTTCCCTCAAGCACGCTTGAAAAGGCTTCTTTACTTCAGCTTAATTACTTAGATTAAAAGCCCTTTTGGGATCATTCTGCCATTGGCTGCCCTTTCTTTTCCATGAAATAAGTGCTGCTCTCTTGCCTATCTTCTGCAGATATAAAGTGATTTCACCACAGAGAAGCAGAGCAAGACTTCAGGTGTGATTTTTGAGCAGCCTGCAGCAATTTATTTGAATGCACTTCTCCTTAGAGGACAGACGTTGATCAGAATGAGAGAGGAAGTATAAAGCCGAGAGTGAGCTATAGAGCTGAGAGAGAGGAATAATAAAATAAAAAAAAGGACGGGCAGTAGAGATGAAGAGGAGAGCTAGGGTTATCAGTGTTTGGCAATCGAATTGCAGGAAATACTACACAAAAGACCCAGTTTCTTAGTCTCTGATTTGTTTGATCCCTTATTCTCTTGCCTCTGCTCGTTTTTGCTTTCATTAATCAGAGCGAAAGGTTTGGGCAGAAGAAAGTGAAAATGTACCTGGAGCACCTCATTAATATGGAATGCCTGCTTTGTTCTACCTGATGTTATTGGAGACGCTAGGGAAAGAGTTTCTTTAGGTTAATGAAAATTCATCTCTGCATGAATGCTACATAGAATCTATACCAGCTTTAAATGAAACAAACAAAAATCAAACAAAAAGGGGGAAAAAATCATGCAAAGATCTACATGCACACATTTAATAATTGCTTTATTTCTGGCAACCATGACGGCTGTCTGTGAGAAGCCTCCTTCTGTCACACTTTTCAGGTTACCTAATCCTTTTCCATGAGCTCTGAGAATTTAGCTCCCTCCATCTTTCTTCTCCCCAAACATGCTCAGACTTGAACATCCAGGGATCCTCCTGTGGCCTGCTGGGATAAAGGAATCAGATCAAGGGCCACGTTGATCATCTCCCAGGAGTTCATCCTTCCATCCTGCCTCCTTACCCCACCATGCCCATAGAGAGATGCACTCAGAACACCTTTGTGATTATCAGTGTCAGAGCACGCTCATGCTGACATTTCAAAACATGAGGAAATAAACCCTCCCATCCCTAAAGTACCCAAGATTTCTTCTTGTATCCACTCAGTTTTCAAGCTGCTGAATGTATGATTTGGGGAATTGGGAATTTAGAGCTCTCTGATAGAGAAATGCTGTTGTAAGATGCTGGTGAAGGAGCATTTCATAATATTGGTTTTGATGTGTAGCCCTTGGATCTGAGTGGCAAATCAATACACGTTCAAAAACTATTTAAGGCTATGTCACAAAACACATAACTACACACAATGGAGTCAGATCCCAACCAACAGACTAAGCTAGCTGGCTAATTAAGAATTATTCTATGAAATCGAGTCGTACGTGAGCTGATAGCCGACATGGCGCATAGCTTATGGCCAAGTGGGCTATAAGGCATGTATGATGAGATTGAGTGGAATAATTGTTTTATTCTATCCACATTCACTGGATTTTGAGAAACGGAACATTTTATATTTTAATTTTTTGCAAATTCGATAAATAAAAACTTTATCCAAAATGTCCGACAATCATTTCTGCCTAGCGGACACATGACAAATTGCATACATGTGCAGTAAAATATTCAAATTTGATGATCAACAGTCAATCAATGAAAAGGCATTTTATCAAAAAATTAAGCTTCAAACTTTTTGAGTAGAGTTTTTATTTCATCCTCGGTTGGTTCAGCAACACGCGCCGCCATTTTGTTTTTCTCTACTCACGGTATATGAGCTGATAGCTTAGTAGTAGAGTAGCCAATCAGAGTGCACGATTGCTCACATCCAGTGAACGTGGATATAAAAATATTAGTTAATTAATAGGTAGTTTTTACAGGTATGCTGGACATTTTTATCTGATCTTTGAAACAAACCATACTGAAAGGGGAACCCATACTATTCTGGGTGACAGTTGGATAATACATCATGGCAAAAACAGTCATATCGAGAAAATGCGAAAATCATAATGGTGTTGAAAGGATACAGAATACTCATACAGTATAATCCTGTTGTTCATAGTCCTGGGATGAACACAGGACTGTCTTTATGATGCTGAAAAGGTGCTGGTCTTCAGTTCCAAGGTGAGGTTTATAAAGTAGGAAGGTGAGTCTTAAGCATTAATTGCTTTTGGGAAGTCCTAGAGAAGACTAGGTTATAAATTTGGAACCATCCGTGGCAGGAGAAGGAGAGTCACAAGGACAGAACATTCCAGGTGAAAAAGGTAGAAAAAGGGAGAATGAGTATAGAGGATACCTGTATGATTCCTGAGGATGAATCATGCAGGTTCAGGTGGATGAAAGGAGTAGAAGTGTGTCAGGATCTGGCACACAGCTCTACAGACGGAGAGGACAGACCATTAGTTATGCTCTTATCCTCCAGTGGTTTAAAAGGGTGTGCATTGTAATCATAGCGCATGCAGGGAGAGCTGGAAGGAAGCACAGGCATAAGAGCACTCTAGAACAGCAATGTTCTGCTACTCCACCATCACCATTAAGAAAAAAAATATATTCACTTTACCAAAACACTGTCCCCAAATTGCCTAAAATCCCTGACTGAGCCAATAGGATTGCAGTTTACATTTAAAGATGAGAAGTGTTGAATAACCTGACATTCACACCAAACATAGCGAGAGCATCAGAACAACCAGAAGTCATTCATTTTCTATGTGAACCAGTGTATCTCGACAGCAAGATCATTGGCAGGGCATCTTGGGCAGTGGAGACATCAGAATAAAGTTAAAAGTCCAGGCAACTTTATGGTAATGAGCGGTGATGTGATTTGGCAGCAACCAATCAGAATTTAGAAGTGCTCCACTCTAAATGGGCAGGACGGTGGTGTAGTGGTTAGCACGGTCGCCTCACAGCAAGAAGGTTCCAGGTTTGAACCCAGCAGCTGGCGAGGGCCTTTCTGTGTGGAGTTTGCATGTTCTCCCCATGTCTGCATGGGTTTCCTCTGGGTGCTCCGGTTTCCCCCACACTCCAAAGACATGCAGGTTAGGCTAATTGGTGGCTCTAAATTGTCCGTAGGTGTGAATGGTTGAGAGGAGAAAACCTCTATAATAATCCAGTAGAAAGCAACGGGAAAACTACTGTAATGTTCCCGAGAGACTATTGGCCCTTTTCCACTACCCTTTTTCAGCTCGCTTCAGCTCACTTCAGCCCGACACGGCTCGCATTTCGACTACCAAAAACCAGCCCCTAAAACTCGCACCGTTTTGGAGTGGGGCTGAAGCGAGCCAAGCCGTGCCGAGTGAGGTTGGGGGCGTGAGCAGACACTCCCCTGTGCACTGATTGGTGAGGAGGAGTGTCCTCACATGCCCACACACGCCTCGCGAGCGCGCTGGGATCTGTAAACACCGCAAACCCGGAAGGAGAATAATTACGAGAATTTCTGAAGCCTTATGCGCCTCGCCTCATCTATACGCTCTTGCCAGTATCTGTCCGCGTTGTCGGTGACAACAAGCCACAGCACCAAGACCAGCAACACTAACGACTCCATGTCCTCCATGTTTATTGTTTACTATCCGGGTTGTGAGACTACCGCTTAAAAGCTCACTGTCACTGTTTGCTCTGCTTAACGACATCACGTGACGTCCACCCACTTTCGCTAACTCCACCCAATGTGTCCACCCACTTCCAGCCAGCACGGTTCAGCGCGGTTGTAGTCGAAATGCAACGCCAACAGCCCCGCTCAGCCCGACTCAGCACGGCACGGCTCAGCCCGACTCAGCCGCGTTTGTAGTGGAAAAGCGGCATTTGATGACTGAAGCTATCAGAGTGGCCACGTCACTGTAGTGATATGCCAAAGTAAATAGTCCATATTTTGAGAGATACGCTGATCGAGAGGTGTAGTTTAAAGAAATGTGTATTCTATCTGAGTCTGATTTTAAATCTGTTTCAGCATAGCATTCAGTCACATAAATGGGGTATAAGAGGTCAGGGATAAAATCACTTGAAAGTTAATAAATCTGGAAGATTTTCAATATACAACCCCGATTCCAAAAAAGTTGGGACAAAGAACAAATTGTAAATAAAAATGGAATGCAATGATGTGGAAGTTTCAAAATTCCATATTTTATTCAGAATAGAACATAGATGACACATCAAATGTTTAAACTGAGAAAATGTATCATTTAAAGAGAAAAATTAGGTGATTTTTAAATTTCATCATAACACATCTCAAAAAAGTTGGGACAAGGCCATGTTTACCACTGTGAGACATCCCCTTTTCTCTTTACAACAGTCTGTAAACGTCTGGGGACTGAGGAGACAAGTTGCTCAAGTTTAGGGATAGGAATGTTAACCCATTCTTGTCTAATGTAGGATTCTAGTTGCTCAACTGTCTTAGGTCTTTTTTGTCGTATCTTCCGTTTTATGATGCACCAAATGTTTTCTATGGGTAAAAGATCTGGACTGCAGGCTGGCCAGTTCAGTACCCGGACCCTTCTTCTACGCAGCCATGATGCTGTAATTGATACAGTATGTGGTTTGGCATTGTCATGTTGGAAAATGCAAGGTCTTCCCTGAAAGAGACGTCGTCTGGATGGGAGCATATGTTGCTCTAGAACCTGGATATACCTTTCAGCATTGATGGTGTCTTTCCAGATGTGTAAGCTGCCCATGCCACACACACTAATGCAACCCCATACCATCAGAGATGCAGGCTTCTGAACTGAGTGCTGATAACAACTTGGGTCGTCCTTCTCCTCTTTAGTCCGAATGACACGGCGTCCCTGATTTCCAGAAAGAACTTCAAATTTTGATTCGTCTGACCACAGAACAGTTTTCCACTTTGCCACGGTCCATTTTAAATGAGCCTTGGCCCAGAGAAGACGTGTGTGCTTCTGGATGCAGTGCCGTCTAAGGGCCTGAAGATCATGGGCACCCAGTAGGGTTTTCCGGCCTTGACCCTTACGCACAGAGATTTTTCCAGATTCTCTGAATCTTTTGATGATATTATGCACTGTAGATGATGATATGTTCAAACTCTTTGCAATTTTACACTGTCGAACTCCTTTCTGATATCGCTCCACTATTTGTCGGCGCAGAATTAGGGGGATTGGTGATCCTCTTCCCATCTTTACTTCTGAGAGCCGCTGCCACTCCAAGATGTTCTTTTTATACCCAGTCATGTTAATGACCTATTGCCAATTGACCTAATGAGTTGCAATTTGGTCCTCCAGCTGTTCCTTTTTTGTACCTTTAACTTTTCCAGCCTCTTATTGCCCCTGTCCCAACTTTTTTGAGATGTGTTGCTGTCATGAAATTTCAAATGAGCCAATATTTGGCATGAAATTTCAAAATGTCTCACTTTCAACATTTGATATGTTGTCTATGTTCTATTGTGAATACAATATCAGTTTTTGAGATTTGTAAATTATTGCATTCCGTTTTTATTTACAATTTGTACTTTGTCCCAACTTTTTTGGAATCGGGGTTGTAACTGGAAGGGCATTCAGTCGAGTGCATACCTCCGCCAAGCCACATATTAGATTATACAGATGTTTACCATGTTTACATACATATCCAGATTTGTATCAAAATATAATCAATTGTTCCTTAGCCCATGGCTTACCTTTCCTCAAAATTTCATCAAAATCTGTTCACTACTGTTTAGTTAAGTTGGGAACAGACAAACGGAGGCGGCAACATGACTTCCTCTAACAAAGTTGGCAAAGGTAATAATAATCTTCTTCTTTCGGATGCTCCCATTAGGGGTTGCCCCAGCGGATCTGTTCCGCATATTTGATTTGGCATAGATTTTACCAACCGGATGCCCTTCCTGATGCAACCCTCCCCAATCTATTTGGGCTTTGGGACCGGCACTCAGTATGCACTGGCTTGTGCAACCCCAGGGCCTGGTATTTTTACCTAAAAAGCATGTCTTTGAACTGTGGGGGAAATCCAGAGCACCCGGAGGAAACCCATGCAAAATACGTAAACTCAGTCAGCCGTGAGGCTCAAACCCAGAATCTTCTTGCTGTGAGGCGACAATGGTAACCACTGCACCACAATTGATGATAAGTAGAGACCTGTGCAGGTCTGAGCTCAGCCTTTTACGTCGATGCTAGGATTCAAACCAATGTTGTAAAATTTGTTTTTTTTTCTGGACAGCGCGCTAGACCGCTTGGCCACGGAGGATTACATTGTGACCTGAGGTTATGTAATGTGGCATTTACATAATCAGTATGCAGTGGCGCCACACCATGACTCACTACCTGAATCGCTACCTGAGGCTAGCACGCCAATTACATTCTTAAACCCACTCAAACTCGGTTAAGAATACACATACAGACAGGTGTCTGTATGTGTTTCATAGGTTTCCGCCAGTATAGGTTTCAGCCAAAGGCTGAGCGAACAATAAAATAATAATCCATCCATCCATTATCTGTAGCCGCTTATCCTGTTCTACAGGGTCACAGGCAAGCTGGAGCCTATCCCAGCTGACTACGGGTGAAAGGCGGGGTACACCCTGGACAAGTCGCCAGGTCATCACAGGGCTGACACATAGACACAGACAACCATTCACACTCACATTCACACCTACGGTCAATTTAGACCGAATAATGATAATCACTGAGTTTTACATGTACATGCAAAAAAGAACCATGGGTGACATAAAGTCTAGCAAAACTAGCAGGTTCTCCAAAATTCTCAGTAAATCCTGCCGGATAATTTCCTTATAAAATCGTTCACACTGTACCTGAGAATACAATTTTTTTTTTTAAAGTGGGGGTGCCACACCAGATATTGACATTGTTTAGTTGATTATGGTTCACTGCTCTGCATAGTGTGTGTGTGTGTGTGTGTGTGTGTGTGTGTGTATTTATATATATATATATATATATATACACACATACATGTGTGTATGTATGTGTGTGTGTGTGTGTATATATATATATATATATATATATATATATATATATATATATATATAAAAAATATTTATTTATTTATTTATTTTCGGTAAAAAAATTTTATTTCATAATTTTTGAAGTAATCTTTGCTTTATGGCACTTCTTTGCATGTGATGTTTGCACAGTACTGTATTATGACTGAAAGGCATTGAGGTAAGAATCTAAATTAGTTTCTGTTTGGGGTAGATTATCTACATCTATGCCAAATGTCATTATTAAATTGATGGACTGTTTATTTATTGATAGTGAAACCACCAGATTTAACAGGAAGTGTGCAAATTTGTGCAGAAATTCAGACTCGGGCCCTGTTGACATGTAAATACTATTTCGTGAGGAATGGACGACTTTTTTGTCTCGACCTTGATTATTTAAATAAATAGAAGTGCATCTGGTGCAGCCCTTAAAGGCCTAGCTAATTTTAAATGTAACTACACTACAGCTTGTTGAATTTCCCAGGGTGAACACACTACTTGCATTAAAAGTGTGTGAAGACGTGATTTGAGACAGCTTGAGAACACAAGTTGTTCATTACTGCGAGAAGCTTTTTATCTGTTGCATGCAGGCTCTGGAGCATGAAATGAGGTGCAAAACATGTTTTTTCTTTCTTCGACACAACAGATTTTAACGTCTTCATGCAGGCATAACAGTGTTGCAGCTCGTCAAATTTCAGGTCTACAATTTTCAGATCTACCCAGAACATTCACAGCTGCAGTAATTATGTGCCAAATGAATGATTGGAGTATTTTGCATTGCTCCTTTTGTTTGGGTTGATTCGAAAGACAAGACCATGCTCTCACGATATACAGTGCCTTGCAAAAGTATTCATACCCCTTGAACTTTTTCACATTTTTCCACCTTACAACCACGAACTTAAAAGTTTTTTATTGAGATTTTATGTGATAGACCAACACAGAGTAGCACATAATTATGAAGTGAAATGAAAATGATAAATGGTTTTCAAAATTAAAAAAAAAAAATCTGAAAAATGTGGCGTGCATTAGTATTCAGCCCCCCTGCGTCAATACTTTGTAGAGCCACCTTTTGCTGCAATTACAGCTGCAAGTCTTTTGTGGTATGGCTCTACCAGCTTTGCACATCTCGACACTGAAATTTTTGCCCATTCTTCTTTGCAAAATAGCTCAAGCTCAGCCGGATTGGATGGAGAGCGTCTGTGAACAGCAATTTTCAAGTCTTGCCACAGATGCTCAATGGGATTTAGGTCTGGACTTTGACTGGCCCATTCTAACACATGAATATTCTTTGATCTAAACCATTCCATTGTAGCTCTGGCTGTATGTTTAGGGTCATTGTCTTGCTGGAAGGTGAATCTCCTTCCCAGTCTCAAGTTGTTTGCAGCCTCCAACAGGTTTTCTTCCAGGATTGCCCTGTATTTAGCTCCATCCATCTTCCCAGCAACTCTGACCAGCTTCCCTGTCCCTGCTGAAGAAAAACATCCCCATAGCATGATGCTGCCACCACCATGTTTCACAGTGGGGATGGGGTGTGCAGGGTGATGAGCAGTGTTAGTTTTCCGCCACACATAGCGCTTTGCATTTAGGCCAAAAAGTTCAACTTTGGTCTCATCTGACCAAAGCACCTTCTTCCACATGTTTGCTGTGTCCCCTACATGGCTTCTTATGCCTGTCTTTCAACAATGGCTTTCTTCTTGCCACTCTTTCAAAAAAGCCAGATTTGTGGAGTGTACGACTTATAGTTGTCCTGTGCACAGATTCTCCCACCTGAGCTGTGGATTTCTGCAGCTCCTCCAGAGTGATCATGGGGCTCTTGGCTGCTTCTCTGACCAGTGCTCTCCTTGCTCGCTCTTTCAGTTTAGGTGGACGGTCATGTCTTGGTAGGTTTGCAGTTGTGCCATACTTTTTTCCATTTTTGAATGATGGATTGAACAGTGCTTCTTGAGATGTTCATAACTTGGGATATTTTTTAATAACCTAACCCTGCTTTAAACTTCTCCAGAACTTTATCCCTGACCTGTCTGGTGAGTTCTTTGGTCTTCATGATGCTGTTTGTTCTTCAGTGTTCTCTAACAAACCACTGAGGCCTTCACAGAACAAGCGTATTTATGCTGAGAGTAAATTACACACAGTAGGACTCTATTAACTAATTAGATGACTTCTGAAGGCAATTGATTGCACTGGATTGTATTTAGAGGTATCAGAGTACAGGGGGCTGAATACTAATGCACACCACATTTTTCAGATTTTTATTTGTTTAAAATTTTGAAGACCATTTATCATTTTCGTTTCACTTCACAATTATGTGCTACTCTGTGTTGGTCTATCACATAAAATCTCAATAAAAAAAACCATTTTGTTTGTGGTTGTAAGGTGGAAAAATGTGAAAAAGTTCAAGAGGTATGAATACTTTTGCAAGGCACTGTAGACGTGCCATTCCATTGTTGTTGTTTTTATTCTTTCCCAAGATGCATGCTTTGAGGACCTGAGCAGTTGTTGTGATTATAAGTATTGTCATGCTGAATGTCACACCTGTTGCTCATTATGGGAAGTTCAGAAAGAGCAGGCGAGCAGTCACAGTAGAGAGAGGAAAGCACAGCGGTGTGTTTAATTTAGTGCTGAGACGCCGTTGTTCTCATCTCCGTGTCCCTGGCAGGGTGTAGTCTTTCTCTCAGAGTCATTTTCATTTCCAGGAGAACTCCCCCTCGCAGAATACAATATGCTCCGGAAAAACACATCCTATTCATAAGCCTGATGGATCGTGTGAAGAACCTGAATTTGTGGTGCTTTCATCTTTGTAGCATTTTGTCTGTTTGATTATGTGTTTTCCTCTATGGTGCAGATTGTTTGGTTAGATATTAACTCCAGTGTCACTCAGGTGAGACCATCAGAGACATTACATTGCAGGCATTTAGCAGACACTCTTATCCAGAGCGACATACAACATGCAGTTGGGGGTTAAGTGCCTTACTCAAGGGCAGTTGAATCATTCCTGCTGGTCCAGGGAATCAAACCACCAACCTTTTGGTCCCAAAACTGCTTCTCTAACCATTAGACCATGGCTTCCCCACGGGCGCAGATAGAGGGGGGGACGGGGGGGATTCGTCCCACCCAGATTTAAATTCACCTCGTTCGGTCCCCCCACTTATAGGGAGGAAAAAACGTCTATGCTGTCTTTCTTTGCATAAGGCAAACCTCACGGAAAAATCAAAAGACTAATTACCATTCGGTTTATTGAGGTGCACAGCAGTACATACATAGTTGCAACTGCGCAGACTGCACAGGTTGTGAGCTCGAGCTTGGTTGCCACAACAAGTTTGACAGGCATATCGGGGACAGCTTCTCCTAGTTCAGGACCCCAACAGGGCATGATGAAGGGTGCCAAAAGGCAGAAAACGATTGCATCGTTTTTTTTTTTAAAAATGACTGTAAGTAAACTGTGCCTTACTTTATCATATCACCTTGCAATTTTTTGATAGTCTGTTCAAAGTAATGTCGTAGTGAAAGTAAAATCGTACGGAGTAGAGATGCCTTTCTGGTAGCCTCCTTCTTTCAGTGGTAGCCTGTAGATACAGTGCTCAGAAGGCAGTTTTAATGTTTAATCTGGCGTTCCCTGCCATAATTTCAGCGAGCATATTGTTTCATAAGGAAACTTTGCGAAGAGTTGTTGACTGACTGCCGCTCACGCAACACACAGGCATAGTTAGAAAGTCAGGATGCACTGGTTTACACTTTACACACACACACGTAGCCCAGCCTCTCGCTATGGTTAACAGTTGGAACTTAGCGGTTTTAAAACTAGTTTTGCAGTTTTGCAATTTCTGTGCGTGATGATAATGTGTAAACTTTGGATTTCCATAGGCTATGTTAAAATGTTATCATTGTCCTGGCCTGCAGGTAGTTCCTGGTGATGGCAGTGAGGGAGGTGAAATAACATGTATACACACTACCGTTCAAAAGTTTGGGGTCACCCAGACAATTTTGTGTTTTCCATGAAAAGTCACACTTTTATTTACCACCATAAGTTGTAAAATGAATAGAAAATATAGTCAAGACATTTTTCTGGCCATTTTGAGCATTTAATCGACCCCACAAATGTGATGCTCCAGAAACTCAATCTGCTCAAAGGAAGGTCAGTTTTATAGCTTCTCTAAAGAACTAAACTGTTTTCAGCTGTGCTAACATGATTGTACAAGGGTTTTCTAATCATCCATTAGCCTTCTGAGGCAATGAGCAAACACATTGTACCATTAGAACACTGGAGTGAGAGTTGCTGGAAATGGGCCTCTATACACCTATGGAGATATTGCACCAAAAACCAGACATTTGCAGCTAGAATAGTCATTTACCACATTAGCAATGTATAGAGTGGATTTCTGATTAGTTTAAAGTGATCTTCATTGAAAAGAACAGTGCTTTTCTTTCAAAAATAAGGACATTTCAAAGTGACCCCAAACTTTTGAACGGTAGTGTATATATAATATATAATATACACACACGCACACATACATGTATACACAAAATGGAATCATTTGCTGACAGCTCAGTCCCCCCCAATTCAAAAATCCTATCTGCGCCCCTGGGCTTCCCCAGTGTGGTTGACATGTGGTTGCAGTCTGGTTCCAAGTAAACCTGGTTCGATTGCAGTGAGAAAGCGATTCCACTGCATGAAGTAAACCCAACATGCTGTGTGTTTTGGATTGGCATGTTTTTGCTGAGGTGAGCTGCTAAACTGAGCCAACCAAGAGAGC